>NC_138340.1:90851332-91453639 GCF_046562875.1 Panthera onca | reverse complement strand
CCATCTTCCTGTGTGCTCACATGACCTCTTCATATACAGAGGGTGCGGTTGGGGAGTGGGAGAGAAAGAGCAAGATCTCTGGTGTCTTTTCTTAGAAGGGCACTAACCCCATCATTAGCACCTGCCCTAATGACCTTACCTAGCCCTAATTACCTCCAAAGGCTCCATATCCAAATATTATCTCACTGAGGGTTAGAACCTCAATGTATGGATTTGGGGAGAAACAAAAGCATTCAGCTGAGAACAGCTGGACTGCTGGCATGCAGGTGATGAGAAAGATACTGATTTCAAGCAGGACTGAGATTTTATGGGAGGGTAAAAGGAAAAGACAGAAGCACAAGGACGTTTGTATTAATAAGAGTAGGACTCTAATGTACTTTAAATTTGATAAAGAGGGACTGAAGAAAAAAGATAAGGAAGTGATTAGCTGAGGTAGAGAAGAAGGACCAAAGAACTGGCTGGTCTGTTGAGTTCAAAGAATAGTCATAATGGATATAGTTAAACAAGCAAACTAGGAGAGAAGATTAGAGATTGTTGTCAGAGTGGAGGAGTGGATGGGTAGGTCTGGTGATAAAAGCAGGTAAAAAAAATTTAGAAGTCAGAGTATTGAATGGCCATTTATGTTGTTATGAAGTCACCCAGCATTGTGGCAGGATTTAGAATACACAGTAGCTGTTGTGTTATCTTACCTCCAATAATACAGGGGGAATAAGTGGGAGACTAATACATGACAGTATTGTCAAATTACCTAAACCTCAGGACTGAGAGCAAATTTTTTTGGTTTGCTTGCTTTTTACAAGACAGTGGCGAAATAATGGTTTAGAAGTGGCAATAGAAACCAGTCAGGCATACTTCTGGCTCTAAGTTATGAAAGGGATGAAAATATTTAAAAACAAAACAAAACTAAACAAAACAAAAATCTGTTTGAGAGTACAAGGGAAGCAGAGTCCTCAGGGGAGATCCAGGCTTCCGTTGAGGAAAGAGGGTGGAGATACCAAAGAGCAAAAATTGAGAGGTCATCATGGAGGGGGTGGCAGATAAGGTCAAGATCAAAGACATGTAAAACGTTGGTACAATAGGGCATGGATGGTGAGACTGGCATTACAGGCTTTGTTGAAGAGTCCCTTGACAGATGTCACAAATTTTTTTTTAAGGCTTACTTGAGTAATGGCTGATCAAAACAAGGTGCATTTGGTCTTACAGTTTCTTTGAGGAGGGTAACATGGGCTCTTAGTTCAGAGGGCTTTTTTCTTTTTCTTTTGAAGCGGGTGTTAACAAAAAATTACAGACTCCAGACATTGCTTGAACTACATCAATTAATCTTCAGAGCCATTCTGTAGTAGGATATAGTCTCCCACTTACAAACAAGGAAACAGAGACTTGGAGAGTTAAGTAACTTGCAGAAAATAACACAATAAATTGGAGAACCAAAATTAAAAGCTTCATTTATTAGAGGCAAATGGATCTATTAGATCCATTCTTTTTTTTTTTCATTTTGTCATCCTTTTTTTTTTCCACAAAAGTATAAATGACACACAAAGTCACATTAGTTTCAGGTGTACAATACAGTGATTCCACAAGTTTATACATTAGGCTGTGCTCACCACAAATGTAGTTACCATCTGTCACCATGCAACCCTATTACAATATCATTGACTATATTCTCTATGTTGTACCTTTCTTATTCATTCCATAACTGGAAGCCTGTATCTCCCATCCCCCTTCGCCCATTTTGCCTATTCTCTCACCCTTTTTCCCTCTGGCAACCATCTGTTTGTTTTTTATATTTATGGGGCTGTTTCTGCTTTTGTTCATTTGTTCTGTTTTTTAAATTCCACATATAAGTGAAATCATATGGTATTTATCTTTCTCTGTCTGACCTGTTTCACTTAGCATAATACTCTCTAGGTCCATCCATGTTGTCACAAATGGCAAGATCTCATTCTTTTTTATGGCTAATATTCCATTCTCTTTGTATGTATACCACATCTTCTTTTTCCATTTATTAACACTTCAGTTGCTTCCATATCTTGGCTATTGAAAATAATGCTGCAGTAAACATAAGGGTGCATCTACCTTTTTGAATTAGTGATTTCACTTCCTTTCATAGGTAAATACCCAGTAGTGGACTTATTAGTGCATATGGTATTTCTGTTTTTAATTTTTTGAGGAACCTCCATACTGTTTTTACTAGATTCATTCTTTTTCCTAACATGTTTGCCACCTAGTTCCAGATGAAGCTTAAACACAAAACCTCTGCTTTGCACACATAGTGCTTAAGAATCAGGAAGAGTTGTATACAATGACCAGTTGCATCACGTCTCCAGAGTCAAAAGCGGCAGTGCTCAAGCTTTCATAATGCTTTATAAGAAAAGTGGGATGGGGGCGCCTGGGTGGCTCAGTCAGTTGAGCATCCGACTTCAGCTCAGGTCACGGTCTCATGTCTCCTGAGTTCAAGCCCCACGTTGGGCACTGTGCTGACGGCTCAGAGCCTGGAGCCTGCTTCTGCTTCTGTGTCTCCCTCTCTCTCTGCCCCTAACCCACTCGCATTCTGTCTCTGTCTCTCTCAAAAATAAATAAACATTTAAAGAAAAATTTAAAAGAAAAGTGGGATGAATTTCTTCATTGGAACTAGCAAGAAAGTCACCTGATCAATTTAGAGCATGGAGCAGTCTTTCCATTTCCCTCCTCCATCTTACCTTTCTCTTTGCACTAGAGCCTCATCTTGTACCAGATTGAATTGTTTTACACCAAAGAGAATGTTCTCAGCATTCTCCAGCACATTAACTTCATTTTTCACCCACTCCCCTCCTCTTCTATGGTTCTAATAAATACCATCAACACTTTTCAGTGTCACCTTAATGTTGATAAAACACCTGAACATCTGAAACACCTGAAACATCTGAAACATCTGAAACACCATAATAACAAAATAATATTCCATGGTATACTGGTATCGTAATGTATTCAATCAACCCCACATTTGTTGAACTTCCAGCATTTTTCCAATTATGTTATTATATACAGCATTAGCATTGCTAATCTGCATATCCATGATTACTGCTTTAAGAGAAATTGTTGCATACACTTTTTGACTCAGAAAGTATTGTCAAGTCAAAAAATATGAAATATTTTAATGGACACAAATTAAACTTTTCTCTAGAGATGTCTTACCAATTTACATTCCTACTAACAGTATGTAAGAGTGTTTTCTTATACCTTGCTCATTCTGGGAGATATCGTTCTTTTTGATATTGTTTCATAAAATAAGCAAAGAGCATTATCACATTTATACTTTAATTTTTGAATTAGTAGTAAAATTGCACATTAATTTCATGTGCTTATTGGTCACATATATTTTGTGTTTGGGTTTTGCCTATTTGAGTCCTTTGCTTAATATTTTCTAAGGAGCATCAGTCTTTTTTATAATGACTTATCATTTGGTCTACTGTATGGATAGCAACTACTTTTTCTAGTTCATTGTTGCCTCTTTTAGGGTGCCTATAAAGTTATTATAGAGAGAGACATTGAAATGTTCCATATAAATGAAATTCATCCATCTTTTTCTTTACTGGATTTTCCTTTGGTGATTTTAGAAAAGCCTTGCCACTTCCAAGGTTATACAGATATTTCATGGTTGCTGGTTTCTATCAGAAATTGTTCATCTATTGTTCTCATTTAAAAACATATTTCTGTAGAAATTTACATGCACTATGGCTAAAGGAGGACAGATACCATGTCATTATGTTTAGCACCTTGCACATCTCTGTTAGTATTCAGTGAATACTTTTTGAATGAAAAAAAATATTATCTATATGGAATACATGAAGATGTGAAATTAGGATATACCTTTATTTTTTCCAAATGATTAGCCTTTTGTCCAATTCTGCATATTAAATGATCCATCTTTTCCCTACTGATTTGAAATATTAAATTTATCATGTAATAATTTTTAAATAGTAATTTGCACTTGCAATAAAGGTTTGTGTTACTAATAATAAATCCACAGAGACAACTAACATAAATATTTCACGGCAACTTTTTTCAAGATATATCTCCAGGAATACAGTTGAGATATATGTACTTAATTTTACTCAGAAGGATTCATGCTACATACAGTTAGTATATAGTTTCACCACCTGTCACTATTTGTTTGTGTTTGTTTATAATGTTTCCTTCCTTTCAAATATTGTGTATCTTTTGCAGTCAAATTTACATATCTTCATTTTACAGTTGCTGAGTTTTCATGCTTAGAAAAGCTTTCTGTTATGCTTAGATTATTAAAATGTTTACCTAACTTTTGTGGGATGTTTATTTCCCCTTTTTTTTTTTTTTTTGCATTTGTATGTTTGATAACTACAGAATTTAGCTGTAGGAATCAATTGGTGTGAAAGCCTAACTTTTCCAAATGGCCAATAGTTATCCAATAGTGATATTAAAAATGCATTATTTTCCACTGATATGAAATACTACCTTCATTAGGTACTAAATATTTGTATATTTTTGAGTCCATTGTTAGATCTCCTATTCTGATCCATTGATTTATCATTTGTGCACTGGTGATGCCAAAATTGAATAAGCAATGAAGCCTTACAATTCTTTTTTTTTTTTCAGACACAATTATTTTATTATATCTCACAGTTTCACAGTTTATGGGTCATGATTTCAGGCAGGGCTCAGCTGGGAGATACTTGAGCTTCATGTGATTTTGGTGGCGGTCACTCATTGGTGTCAGCTGGCAGCCAGGCTGGTCTGAGGGTCCTAAGATGTCATCACTTGAATGATTGGCTCCCCGGGACAGCTGGGGGCTGGGCTGCACTGGACCCTTCTCCCTTGCTATGTAGTCTCAGGACCTTTCCGTGTGGTCTCTCTAGCAGAGGGGCTGGTCTGCTACCCAGCTGTAAGAGACAGACTGTGGTTGTTTTTTTTTTTTTGTTTTTTTTTGCCTTACAATTCTTTTAAATACATAGTAGCACTAGTTTCTTTTAATTATTCCCTTTCAGAATGTTCTTGGGTAATTTTGGAATGCCTATTCTTTCACATAAACATAGAATCATTTTAGTAAGTTATCAGAAAGACTGAATTGTCCACGATGAAGTCAGTAGGTTACATTTTTGGATCTTGGAAAAATAATTCTAAATTTTATCTGTTGGCATAAACATGCAAATGTAGCCAAGTAACAGAGAAGGCTTGCTTTATCAGATATTAAAATATTGAAGTATGTAAAAACATAAGATAAAATAGCAAGACACTTGCTCAAAAACAGAAAGATCAATAGTGAGGTTAGTGTAGTAACAGAAATCTCTTTACAACAGGAATTTATTTTAATGGCTTAAAATATGTGAATACCAATTTTACAAATTCTACAAAGTAATTTTCTATAAGTTATATTGAGCAAAATATTCAAATGTAAGCTCTTAAAAATAATCATCTGGGGGGATATTTTGGCAAAAGCTAAACATCAGTGAGAAATGGGTTACTCACAAACTTCTGAATAAGATTTTAAGCATGATGTCACGGTTGTAAAAAAATATCTTGCTTTAATCCTTCCTGAAGATAGACTGAATGAGATTTTTTCTCCTTAAAACAATTTTCAAGAAAATTCTTCCTGAGAGATCCTTAAAGTCAAGAAAATTAGAATACACTTTAGTACCAGTTTACTATACCCACAGCTGAATTTTGCTATTGCATGCTTAAAATATATCAAAATAACAATGATAGTAATGATTGCGCCTCTGAATTTTCAGGATCAATTTAATCATATATATTTATGTATTCATTTAGGTATATACTAATTTATGGCCATTAAGTTCTGTGTGTGGTGTTCAAAAATTGTGTCTTTCAAGTAATAAACCTAGCCAAGTATATTTACCTATGTCAGCCAATGAAACTAAGTAAGGAAAAGAAGAATTCTAAGGTCATCATTCAATTCTTTACCAAGCTTATGTTTAATTTATTGTGGTTCATATAATTGATCTTGAAAATGAGGTTAATATCCTGTCAGATATTGGTTGGCAGAGTTTGGGATCTAATGCTTAGCAGTTATATTATTTTGCTATTGTTATACAATCACCACAAACTTTGTGGCTTAAAAATACCCATTTATTAACTCACTGTTCCATAGGTTAGACGTCTGGTACAATGTGACAGAGCTCTCTGCTCTGGATCTCATAAGGTGTCAGCTAAGCTACGTTCTCGTTTGGAGAATGAGATTCTGGGAAAAATCTACTTATAAATTCATTCAGGTTGTTGGCAGAATCCAGTTCCTTGCAGTTGTAGGAGTAAGGTCCCTGTTTAATTGCTGGTTGTTGGCTGGGGGTCACTCCCAACTCAGAAATCACTCTCAAATCCTTTCCATTTGGCTTCCTCCATCTTCAAATCAGCAACAACGCACTGAAACTCTCCCACACTTTGAAACTCTCACTTTCTCTTCTGCTACTAGCCAGAAAACTCTGCTTTGGTTTGGTCCACCTAGTTAATCTCCCTATCTCAAAGTCACCTGATTAGTAACTATAATCCTATTTGCAAAATCCCTCTTGTCATGTAAAGTAATATAATCAAAGGAGTAAAGTCAGGGAGCTGAGATCCTAAGGGCCATTTTAAGGACTTTGCCTACTACAGTGGTAAAAGAAGCAATTCATTCTTTAAAGACATTTATTTTGCTAAATGTTTGTTACTTGGTGTTGTCTTCCCCACTCCAAACCATTTCTATTGATATTCTTTTTTTTTTAATTTTTATTTAATTTATTTTTTTAATTTACATCCAAATTAGTTAGCATATAGTGCAACAATGATTTCAGGAGTAGATTCCTTAATGCCCTTTACCCGTTTAACCCATCCTCCCTCCCACAACCCCTCCAGTAACCCTCTGTTTGTTCTCTATTATTTAAGAGTCTCTTATGTTTTTGTCCCCCTCCCTGTTTTTATATTATTTTTGCTTCCATTATGTTCATCTGTTTTGTATCTTAAAGTCCTCATATGAGTGAAGTCATAGGATATTTGTCTTTTTCTGACTAATTTCCCTTAGCATAATACCCTCTGGTTCCATCCACGGTAGTTGCAAATGGCAAGATTTCATTCTTTCTGATTGCCAAGTAATACTCCATTTTTTATATATACCATACCTTCTTTATCCATTCATCCGTCGATGGACATTTGGGCTCTTTCCATACTTTGTTCCATACTATTGTTGATAGTGCTGCTATAAACATTGGGGTGCATGTGCCCCTTCGAAACAGCAGGCCTGTATCCCTTGGGTAAATACCTAGTAGTGTAATTGCTGGGTCGTAGGGTAGTTCTATTTTTAATTTTTTGAGGAACCTCCATACTGTTTTCCAGAGTGGCTGCACCAGCTTGCATTCCCACCAATAATGCAAAAGAGATCCTCTTTCTCTGCATTCTCGCCAACATCTGTCATTGCCTGAATTGTTAATGTTAGCCATTCTGACAGGCGTCAGGTGGTATCTCCTTGTGGTTTTGATTTGTATTTCCCTGATGATGAGTGATGTTGAGAATTTTTTCATGTGTCAGTTGGCTATCTGGATGTCTTCTTTGGAGAAGTGTCTAGTCATGTCTTTTGCCCATTTCTTTACTGGATTATTTGTTTTTTGGGTGTTGAGTTTGATAAGTTCTCTATAGTCTTTGGATACTAACCCTTTACCTGATATGTCGTTTGCAAATATCTTCTCCCATTCTGTTGGTTGCCTTTTAGTTTTGCTGATTGTTTCCGTTGCTGTGCAGAAGCTTTTTATTTTGAGGAGGTCCCAATAGTTCATTTTTGCTTTTGTTTCCCTTGGCTCCAGAGACGTGTTGAGTAAGAAGTCGCTGCAGCCAAAGTCAAAGAGGTTTTCGCCTGCTTCCTCCTTGAGGATTTTGATGGCTTCCTGTCTTACATTTAGGTCTTTCATCCTGTTTTGGTTTATTTTTGTGTATGGTGTAAGAAAGTGGTCCAGATTCATTTTTCCGCATGTTGCTGTCCAGTTTTCCCAGCAGCACTTGCTGAAGAGACTGTCTTTATTCCATTGGATACTCTTTCCTGCTTTGTCAAAGATTAGTTGGCCACACGTTTGTGAGTCCATTTCTGGGTTTTCTATTCTGTTGCATTGATCTGAGTGTCTGTTCTTGGTCCAGTACCATACTGTACTTCATGATTACAGCTTTATAATACAGCTTGAAGTTCAGTATTGTGATGCCTCCTGCTTTGGTTTTCTTTTTCAAGATTGCTTTGGCTATTCAGGGTCTTTTCTGGTTCCATACAAATTTTAGGATTGTTTGTTCTAGCTCTGTGAAGAATGCTGGTGTTATTTTGATAGGGATTGCATGGAATATGTAGATTGCTTTTGGTATTATTGACATTTTAACAATATTTGTTCTTCCTATCCAGGAGCATGAAATATTTCTCCATTTTTTGTGTGTCTTCTTCCATTTCTTTCATAGGCTTTCAATAGTTTTCAGTGTATAGATTTTTAACCTCTTTGGTTAAATTTATTCCTAGGTATTTTATAGGTTTTGGTGCAATTGTAAATGGGATTGATTCCTTGATTTCTCTTTCTGTCACTTCATTGTTGGTGTATAAGAATGCAACCGATTTCTGTGTATTGATTTTATATCCCACCACTTTGCTGAATTCATGGATCAGTTCTAGCAGTTTTTTGGTGGAATCTTCTGGGTTTTCCATATAAAGTATCATGTCATCTGCAAAGAGTGAAAGTTTGACTTCATCCAGGCTGATTTGGGTGACTTTTATTTCTTTGTGTTGTCTGATTGCAGAGGCTAAGACTTCCAATACTATGTGGAATAACGTGGTGAGAGTGGACATCCCTGTCTTGTCCCTGACCTTAGGGGGGGAAGCTCTCAGTTTTTCCCCATTGATGATGATATTAGTGTTGGGTCTTTCACATATAGCTCACATAGATCTCAAGGTATCATCCTTATATCCCTACTTTCTTTAGAGTTTTTATCAAGAAAGTATTCTGTATTTTGTCAAATGCTTTCTCTGCATGTATTGAGAGGATCATGTGGTTCTTTTACTTTCTTTTATTGATGTGATGAATCATGTTGATTGTTTTGTAGATATTGAACCAGCCTTGCATCCCAGGTGTAAATCCCACTTGGTCGTGGTGCATAATTTTTTAACTGTATTGTTGGATCCGGTTGGCTAATATCTTGTTGAGGATTTTTGCATTCATGTTCATCAGGGAAATTGGTCTATAGTTCTCCTTTTTAGTGGGGTCTTTGTCTGGTTTTGGAATCAACATTCTGGCTTCATAGAAAGCTTGGAAGTCTTCCTTCCATTTCTATTTTTTGAAAGAGTTTCAAGAGAATAGGTGTTAACTCTTCTTTAAATGTTTGGCAGAATTCCCCTGGAAAGCCATCTGGCCCTGGACTCTTGTTTTTTGGGAGATTTTTGATTACTAATTAGATTTCTTTACTGGTTATGGGTCTGTTCAAATCTTCTATTTCTTCATGTTTCAGTTTAGGTAGTTTATGTTTCTAGGAATTGTCCATTTCTTCCAGATTGCCCATTTTATTGGTGCATACTTTCATTCTTGATTTTATTTATTTGGGTCTTTTCCTTTTTCTTTTTGATCAGACTGGCCAGGGGTTTATCAATTTTGTTAATTCTGTCAAAGAACCAGCTTCTGGTTTTATTGATCTGTTCTACAGGTTTTTTGTTGTTGTTGTTGTTGTTGTTGTTGTTGTTGTTGTTGTTTTTTGTTTTTTGGTTTCAATAGCATTGATTTCTGCTCTAATCTTTATTAATTCCTGTCTTCTGCTGGTTTGGGGTCTTATTTGCTGTTCTTTTTCCAGCTCTTTAAGGTGTAAGGTTAAGTTGTGTATCTGAGACATTTCTTCCTTCTTTAGGAAGGCTGGGATTGCTATATACTTCCCTCTTATGATCGCCTTTGCTGTGTCCCAGAGGTTTTGGGCTGTGGTGTTATCATTTTCATTGGCTTCCATGTACTTTTTAATTTCCTCTTTAACTTCTTGGTTAGACCATTCATTCTTTAGTAGAATAGTCTTTAGTCTCCAAGTATTTGCTACCTTTCCAAATTTTTTCTTGTGGTTGATTTTGAGTTTCATAGCATTGTGGTCTGAAAATATGCATGGTATGATCTCAATCTTTTTGTACTTGTTGAGGGCTGATTTGTATCCCAGTATGTGATCTATTTGGAGAACGTCCCATGTGCACTTCAGAAGAATGTATATTTCTCTGCTTTAGGATGAAATGTTTGAATATGTCTGTTAAATCCATCTGGTCCAGTGTGTCATTCAAAGCCATTGTTTCCTTATTGATTTTGTGTTTATATGATCTATCCATTGTTGTAGATGGGGTGTTGAAGTCCCCTACTATTATGGTACTATTATCAATGAGTTTATGTTTGTGATTAATTGATTTATATAAGTGGGTTCTTCCACATTTGGCGTATAAATGTTTATAATTGTTAGGTCTTCTTGGTGGATAGACACCTTAATTATGATATAATGCCCTTCTCATCTCTTGTTACAGTCTTTATTTTAAAGTCTAGATTGTCCTATACAAGTATGGCTACTCCAGCTTTCTTTTATTGACCATTAGCATGATAGAGTGTTCTCCATCCCCTTATTTTCAATCTGAAGGTGTCTTTAGGTCTAAAGTGGGCCTCTTGTAAACAGCGTATAGATGGATCTTGTTTTTTAATCCATTCTGTTACCCTATGTCTTGATTGGAGCATTGAGTCCATTGATGTTTAGAGTGAGTACTGAAAGATACGAGTTTATTGCCATTATGTTTTTTTGTAGAGTTGGAGTTTCTGGTGGTGGTCTCTGGTCCTTTCTAATCTTTTGTTGCTTTTGGTATTTATTTATTTATATATATATATTTTCGTCTTTTCTCCCCTCAGAGAGTCCCCCTTAAAATTTCTTGCAGGGCTGGTTTAGTGGTCACAAACTCCTTTAATTTGTTTGGGGAACTTTTTATCTCTCCTTCTATTTTGAATGACAGCCTTGCTGGATAAAGAATTCTTGGCTGTATATATTTTCTGATTCAGCACGTTGAATATATCCTACTGCTCCTTTCTGGTCTGCCAAGTTTCTGTGGCTAGATCTGCTGCAAACCTGATCTGTCTTCCCTTGTAGGTTAAGGACTTTTTTTTTTCCCTTACTGCTTTCATGATTCTTTTCTTGCCTGAGTATTTTGTGAATTTGACTCTGATATGCCTTTTTGATGGTCAGTTTTGTTGAATCTAATGGGAGTCCTCTGTGCTTCCTGGATTTTGATGTCTGTATCTTTCCCCAGGTTAGGACAGTTTTCTGCTATGATTTGCTCACATAACCCTTCTACCTCTTTTTCTCTCTCTTCATCTTCTGGCACCTCTAAGATTCTGATGTTTTTTGTTCCTTTTTAATGAGTCACTGATTTTTCTAATTCTTAAATCGTGCTCTTTTGCCTTAGTCTCCTTCTTTTTTTCTGCCTCATTATTCTCCATAAGTTTGTCCTCTATATCACTGATTCACTGTTTTGCCTCATCCATCCTTGCTGCTGTGGCATCCATTTGAGATTGCAGCTCAGTTATAGCATTTTTTATTTCATCCTCACTAGTTTTTACTTCTTTTATCTCTGCAGAGAGGGATTCTAATCTGTTTTCGACCCCAGCTGGTATTCTTATTATTGTGATTCTAAATTCTGTTTCAGAAATCTTGCTGCTCATTGTGTTGATTGATTAAGTCCCTGGCTGTCGTTTCTTCCTGCTCTTTCTTTTGGGGTGAATTCCTTCATTTCATCATTTTGGAGGGAGAAAAGGAATTGATAAGGTAAAAAAAAATTAAATTAAAAAATTAAAAACAACACACACACACACACACACACACAAATCAAATAAAGGATGCTAGATCCTAAGTGTGTTTTTGTCTAGTTATTGAAAGGAGTTGATAGATTAGAGAAAAAAGGGTAGGGGAAGAAAAGAAAAAAGAAAAAAAAGGAAAACATTTGAAAATTTGAGAAAATGAGTACAATGAAATAGAATAAAATGAAATTATGGAAGTAAAATAGAATTTGAAAAATGTACAAAAAAGTAAAAAAAATATAGTAGAAAAAATAAAGAAAAATATTTTTAATAAAAATTAAAAATACAAATAATTTTTTTCCCTTTCTGTATTCAAGAAAAAGAAAAGAAACGAAAAAGAAAAAGGAAAAAAAAATAAAATAGAATAGATGGACCAGCAACCAGACTGAAATACAATTGAAATTGTACCGGTTTCCCCTAGAAATCAAACTATGAAGCACTTTATAGAACATAAACTAAGCAGGCAGAGAGATTTGTGATGTTCTTGAAGAGCAAGGTTGGTCCAGTTGGGTGGGACTTAGTGTAACAGCTCCATTCTCCCTAGATGGCCCTGCTTAGCTTACTGGGGTGGGTTGTTGCAGTGCTTGTAGGTGTGTAAACGCATGTGCAGGAGGAGTGAAAATGGCATCACCCAGCTACCCAGTCTCTAGTATTGGAACTCTGTCCTCTCCCTGACCAGCAATCATGCACCTGTCCTTTGTCTTGGGCTTCCATCCACTCCCCGCTTTTATACTGTCTGTGACCAAGCCATCAGGTTTCCAGGCAGCACCTCCTTCCTGAATTTTATCTCAAATGTGGCTGTGTTTCCCGACCCCTCACTTCTGAGGGCCTGCTGCTTTGACCCATTCAGACCCTCTTGGGGAGGGTCTCACCAAGCAATGACTGGTTGCCCACCATACCCAGGAACGTTCACGGGACCATGCTGCTGCCAATCTCAGAGATTGCAGCTGGGTGCTAGCCTGCCCCAGAAAATGTTCTCGCGATCATGTAGCAGCAGTGTTTCAGGGATTATGGAAAATCACAGCACACATCTGGCACCAGCCTTCACCTTTAATGACCTTCTTTCAGCACCAGAGAGTGTGGTTGTTCTTTGGGGTCTGCTGGGACCAGGTGGCCACACAGCCTCTACCAAATGTCCTTCCAGCAGTGGAACCACTTCTCCCCATGTGGCCTGAGGACCTCCTGGACCCCACTCTCCTCCTGGGGATTCACCCTTCCCACCAGAGCACCACCAGGTATTGAGCTGTGGAGTTTCAGACTCTCCGTCCCCCCCTGCTTATAAAGTCTTAATAGAATTTAAACCCTCTCCTTTCTCCTTCCTCCCTTTTAAGTTCAGTCCCTGTGGCTGTTTCCACTTTTCCACTTTCTCTCCAGCTGCTTTTGGGGGGGGGGTGCTTTCCCCAAACTCTCCCTCGGTCTGTCCTCTTTCCACAAGCAAAAACAGCTCCCTGCCCTCTGCAGCTTCTCTCTCCCCCAGTTCACCTCTCCGCACAACGTACCTGCTGAGTTCTGTGGTTCACGTTGTGCAGATTGTTGTGTTAATCCTCAAATCAGTTTTGTAGGTTTGCAGGATGGTTTAGTGTTGATCTGGCTGTATTTCATAGACGTGAGACACAAAAAAAACTTCCATGCTGTTCTGCCATCTTGGCTCCTCCCCTCCACTGTTAATATTCTAGTGATAGAAATTTGATACAGCTAACTTCAAAGAGACCATCAACCCACTAGGGGTCTCCAAGCCTTAGGGAAACAACATTTGTCATTTTTGTTCATTCAGTACATACATTTTCATTGCTGTATTAGGGTTCTCCAGAGAAACAGAACCAATAGTGTGTGTGTGTGTGTGTATATATATATATGTGTGTGTGTGTGTGTGTGTGTGTGTGTGTGTACATGTATATATGTATAGCATGTATTCACATGATAGATATAAGAGGAGATTCCTTATAGCAAGAGATTCATGCAATTATGGAGGCCAAGAAATCCCAGGATCTGTCATCTGCATGCTAGAGAACCAGGAAAACTAGTGGTACAATTTAGTCCAAGTCTGAAAGCCTGAAAACTTTGGTGATGTAGGGATTTGGTGATGTAGGTCTGACTCTAAGTGTCCAAGAATCTGAGGTTTGATGGCATAAGTCCTGTTCTGAGTCCAAAGGCCTGAAGGCACGAGACAGTAGATGTTTCAGCTAACAGAGAAAGGTTAATTAACCCTTTCTCCCTTTTTTTGTTCTATTCAAGCCCTCAGCAGATGGGATGATACCCAAATCAGTGAGCATGATCTTCTTTACTCAGCCTACCGAGTAAATTTCTTCCATAGTCACCCCTACAAATGGCGCATCTAGAAATAATGTTTTAGGAGCTATCAAGGCATCCCTGAGACTAGTCAAATTGACATGTAAAATTAATCATCAGAGTTGCCCATTTGGTGATAGACACTGTGCTAGGCTATGGGGGTGCAATGGTAAACAAAAGCTCCTGTTTTCCTCGAGTTTAAAGTTTAGATAAGAGAAAGAGATGCTGATACAAACTAATGAAATAAATACATATAGACTTGTGTAAACTTATGATAAATGCTCCAAAGGAGAGGAGAACATATAAAAGGGAAAGTTGGGAACAGGACTCCAGGAGGCACTGTCCCCATAGAATAAGATGTCAACAGTGTCTCTGAAGTTGAATGACACTGTGTCCCTGCAGCAGTGTCAGGGAATGAAGAGCTGAGGTGTGAAGAAAGAATTAGGAATTACCTAGGGAAAGGGGCTTATGGTGGGAGAAAGAATACAGGCAGAACAAAGAGCATGTACAAATGGTCTGTGGCTGGAGGAAA
This sequence comes from Panthera onca, assembly GCF_046562875.1. NCBI lineage: Eukaryota > Metazoa > Chordata > Mammalia > Carnivora > Felidae > Panthera > Panthera onca. Next base: position 91,438,993 of record NC_138340.1, on the reverse strand, counting down.
TACACTGTGCCTGGGTTAATGTGGCTGGAGCTCATAGTGAAAGGGGACTAGAAGGGTATTGTTGGACATAATACCAGAAAGGACAGCAGGATTTGCTCTACTCAGAGCCTCGATGATCACGTTGAGCATTTTGATCTTTATCCTAAGAGCACTGAGAAGCCCTGGAACTGTTTGTAGCAAAAGGCTGACAAGACCATGTCTGAGTTTTGAAATGATCACTCTGGCTGCTAGGTGGAGAGTGGTTGAGAGCAGCAGGTAAAAAGTGCTGCTGCATTATGATTTGACAGCGCTCAGAATGTAAGATTTCATTAGCGTTTCCCTAATAACTTAGGCTCTTACAAGCACTGTGATTGAAAACTCTAGTTCTCTCACCTTAAAGCCTTAGTAGGTTAAGTCCCTAATAATAGGTGCCTGTACTGTGCAATATTATGTACTGGGCCACGATGTACTTTGTAGAAGAAGAAGAAAAACAATACCGAAAACCCAAAGAACTCCACTGTTTTTTCAGTAATATGCCTGTGGTTTTGCTTCAGATGAAAAGGTTACATGTCGTCATTCTTCAGAGTTTTCTAACCATCACCACAGTGAGTGAGATTGTTGTTGGAAAACCCCTCCTTTATTATATGTGGGAATCCCCGCTTCACCTATGCTTCCTCGAGCTTTGGTTGTTTGAGTCATTATCATCTTCTATCCAAAAGAAAAAATAAAGTAAACGAGAACAGACAAAAATGTGAGAATTTATCTGGGCAACTAATGAATAATTTTTTTCTTTTTCTTTTCTTTTCTTTCTTTCTTTCTTTCTTTCTCTCTTTCTTTCTTTCTTTCCTTATTTCTTTGTTAACAATTTCCTTTAAACTCCACTGTTAGGAGGGCAATCCTTCCTTTGATGCCTACATATATATTAGACCATTTGTCTCTTTATATTCTTTCTGCCAGGAAGTTCAGAACCAATCATAGTTTGAGTAATAGTAACCACATAAGTCACAGATTGGTTATTTGTGCCCCTTTATTGATTCACAGGCTCTCTTTGCTTTCTGATTTTCCACTTGTAGTTTTATGACACAGGTGCCAAACCCTCTCCTGGGTTGGTTCATAGGGAGAATCCAAACTGGTTCTAACCTGTGCCTAGGTATGGGGTGAGGCTTTCTCCTGTTCATAGCCCCATATAGGTGTTCATGACCTCACCTTTTGTGCCAAACCATGTGATGGAAGCTTGTTCATGAGAAGTGGGTCATGAGAAGTGGGATAGGATGGTAGGAGAAGGAGGCCAAGGAAAGCCTCTGTTTGGCAGATGACCTCTGCTGGGTAGAGGTCCTCCTGAGAGACTGTCCATTTCAATTCAGTCCCTTGATTGTCAGGATGCCCATCTTCCCCTAACCCGTCCTTTCCAGTCTCAAGGATGCTGCCTCACTCATTCTTTCCTCTTTATTTATTTTATTTTATTTTATTTTATTTTATTTTATTTTATTTTATTTTATTTTATTTTAAACTAGTGAATAATTTTTAAAGGCAATACCTGAGTGCAGAATTATCCTGGTTTTATGCCTCAGCTCCCTCCCCACTTAAGTGAAATTTAGCATTCAGATCAGTGTCTTAAACCATTTAACAGAACCCAAAACCAGCAGATCTAGTTACCTGATTTTGCCGATTTTGTGATTTCCAGTTTGCAGGGTTGGGCAGGACTGTAATTGATATGATGGACTAAAAAGACCATGTAACCCAAATCAGCCCATATCTCATGGGCTTTTCCCCTGCTCTGCCTTGCCACATATACACATTCTCTACCTATATTATTCAGAATTATCCAGAGAAACAGAACCAATAGTGTGTGTATGTGTGTGTGTGTGTTATTGCATATATGTATGTATTGTTATATTTACATATATGTACTATTGTACTATATGTATATATAAGTGTATATATAACATACATATATATTTTTATATAATACATAATATATATTATATATAGCATATAATATATATGTTGTATATACACTGTTATATATATACACTATGTGTATGTGTGTGTGTATACACACTATGTATATATCATGTATTTTATATATATATATATATATATATATATATATATATATATATATGCATACTAAATATATACTATAAAATATACACTACGGGAGCCAACTCCCAATCCAAGGACAGGGGGATATGAGATGAGAAGATGCAACTTAGCAACAAGGCAGGAAAAAGAATAGAGGTGAATTCCTCTTTTTTCTACCTTTTGTCCCATTCAAGCCCTCAATGGTTTAGATGATGCCCACTGACACTGGGGAGTGAAATCTACTTTACTGAATACATCAATTCAAGGGGTAATCCCTTCCAAAACATTTTCACAGGCAAACCCAGAAATAATGTTAATCTGGGCACCCTTTAGCCAGTCGAGTTGACACAAAATTAACCATCACTCTACCTAGTCCTCCTTAACAATATATGCAGATTTTCTTGTTAAACTCTTAAAGGATACAGTGAATATGGCTTACTGAGCTCTTTTCAGACAAATTCTATCTTCCCTTGCCATGAAGTTGTATAATAGCTCCTGCCTCTGTCCTTCATGAGCTCTAGGTCACCTTGGGGAAAATTATGTTTTTACATCCTTTAGTTTTCTGATCTCTAAAGTTTGTGTAATGATGACAGTATCTATTGCCTAGAGTTTGGTGGAGATTAAATGAAAAACAAATAAAGCTCTTCAAACAGGAACTGGTGTAAAGTAAGTGTTTAACAAGTGTTAGCTATTATTAATTGTTCTTCATGGAAGAAGCACCAGAACATCAAGTCTGGATTCAGTTGGGATCTCCAAAATTGTATTGTATGGCTTGGCAAGGACTTTGTGAATTTCACCTTAATATTGTCATTGTTGTTTTTTAACCCAGGAAATTGTCAGTTCCAGATTAGACAGAACATCTATCCTTCCTTATCAGATATTTCCTCTTCTTCATAATTTTACAAAGAATGTTCTCTAATTATTCAGGTTTGCCTAATCAGGTATTCTGAATCATCTTTGTCCTTTTCTTCTGTACACTCAAGCTGCACTTCAAAGGCCTCACAACCCAGAAGTCACAACAACTCAGTAACAGCCCAGGATATGCTCACATTTAAGATGCCTTATTATTCTAAGTAATAGAAGATACCAATAGAAGATATAAATAACTCTCAGGTATATAAGTTTACAGGGCAGATGTTTCTCATTATTTTGTCCCATCACTATAACATCAAACTTTATGTTAAAATCTACTCTCCTTAAAATGTGTTATACTTACTTAAAGCAGTAGCCATAAAGATATAAATCACACCCTGCATTTACTGTGCACATAGTTATTAATAAAGCCAAGCACAAGGTTGTTAGGCTCTCTTTCAATGCTCTCTTTCTTAATCTTCTGAGTATTCTTCATCTCCACCAGTCAAGCAGATTTTGTAGATCTGTACTTTCTGTGGTCTGTATTGAAAAATCATTTTTTCCAATATAAAATTAGATTAAATATACCTTTTCAAATTTATAAACCTTGGAAATTTTGATATGACCACTTGCCCTTCTTCTCCTTCCTCCTTTGTTCACCTCTACAATCTTGTTGGCGATACCTTCAAAATATATCTGGTATCTGAACATTTCTCAATACCCCCAGTGCTGCTCTTCCGGGATCACCTGGATTATGGCACAGTTTCCTACTTCTCTCTCTTTTTTGAATTAATTAATTTATTTTGAGAAAGAGACAGACTGAGTGGGGGAGGGGCAGAGAGAGAGGGAGACAGAGAATCCCAAGGAGACTCCGTGCTGCCAGCACAGAGCCCAGCACAGGACTCAAATCAACGAAGCTGTGAGATCATGACCTGAGTTGAAACCAAGAGTCGGACGCTTAACTGGGTGAGCCACCCAAGCGCCCCTATGTCACTATTACTTCTATGATATGGCTCATCACCCTTGGTCACTTTATTCTGGCCACACTGGCTTCCTGCTGACATTCCAGGCATACTTTAGTGCCTTAGGGGTTTTGCACTGCTGTACCCCAGATAAGAACTGGAGCCATTCTCTTTCTTCCTTCAGTCACCTACTCAGTGGGGGCCTTCCCTGAAACCCTATTTGAATGACAAACCCCTTTCTTCTGAATGCCCTATATTTTTTCACTGCTTTGTTTGTCTCTGTAGCGCTTATCACAATCTTAATATATTTTCCATTCATCTATTTGTTCCTTTTCTATCTCTTCTCACTATGACATAAAATTTCATTAGTGCAAAAATTTCCATATATTTTGTTCACTGATGCAGAACAGTGTTTCACATTTGGTAGTTGTTCACCTGTTACTTTCTGAGCCAATGAAAACAACCTCAGCTTTCTTTTCCTACTTTATCTCCTTTTCCCCATTCACTCATCATTTATTGAGCACTTCTTATATTCTAGTATTATAAGAATTATGCTGGGGTTACAAAAGTTAACAAGACAGCTTCTTCCCTTGAAAGGCTCACAGACTAGTAGAGGACCTCAACATGGGAACTAATCATTACAACATACTGATAAGTACTCTCATAATGAAATCTCATACAACATATATCGGAACATCAAAGGGGGTATGGTTAGTTTTACTTGGGTACTGGAGGTAGAACAGAAGGACTTGCTGAATAGGTTGAAGAAGGACTTCACTGATTGGACTGTAAGAGGAAGAACATTCCAAGCCAGAGGGAGCATAAGCAAAGTCTGGGGTAGTGAAGAACATGATGGATATTGGGGCTATAGTTGGTGAGGTAAGACTGGAACCGGGAGTGGCAAGAGAGAAGCCTGGCAAATGTTAACACAAGCGAGAATTCAGACACCCTTGTTTGCAAAGAAGCTTGGATTGTACTATGTAGGCAGTTGTGAGTCACTGAAATGTTTTAGTCAGAAAAGCATCCTGGTCAGATTTGTTTTTCTACCAACTTTAAGATGTTAGTCTGGTGCAACAGGGAATTTGAGGGGATTGAGATCAGGGCAAGGAACAGGTGGATTGTTTTAGAGTAACTCCCCATTCTTGCCTTCTTCATTTCTAGGCCTCTCGTTAACTCTGTGGAATAAACACACAGGCCAACCTTATTCATTCATTAATTCAACCAATATAGGTTAGGTCCCTACTCTGGGCACAGGCTATGGGGGATTATAGAAATGGACAAGATACAGAGCTCTTTCCTTAAAACATTTATAGTGTAGCAGGAGAGATAGGAAACAAATCAGTAATAAAAATAAAAGATGAAACCAATAGTATTATTATTGTAAATACCTAAAATGGCTGATTTTTAACACATTTTGTTTTGCTTTATTTTAGATTGCAACACTCTTCTTAATAAAATTCACCTTGAGAAATAGCGTTATTTGATGTAATGCTTTGTAATGCATGGTCATGCTTTGAAATGCTATCAACTAGGGAATGTTGTAAGCTACAGTAAATAAATATTAGTCAAGGTTTTTTCTCCCATCATTTTATAATTTTATTTTTTAGTTTGTGGTAAAGAACTAACTTTATAAAGAAACAAATATTATTAGAGTACTTAGAATAGTTTAGTTAAAATAAGGAGTAATCAAGTAGAGGATATTAAATATTAGGATGAACCCAAAGGATAGGAACAGAATTCTAGTTTTTACAGGTTAATAAACAAAAATAAAGCTTTCAAAGTTGGTAATTGCCTTTTTCAGATCTAATTAATTGAAAGAAATTAAAGAGTTCTTTTGGGGGGTTTTGTGGGGGGGGTTGTTTTGTTTTGTTGTGCCACAAGGTGTGTTTTATTTTCATTAGTTATACAAATAATTTGCTACAATATACCAGAGCACACCAGAGAATTGGGCAGTCCGGTTGGGGGTTTCCCTCAGAGTCCTGACGGCCAAACTGGTGGCCTCGGCTCAGAGTGCCCAGGTTCACAGAGCAGTTTGTCACTTGTGTCCATCTTGCAGGTGGCTCTTCCTACTCCACATCATGACTGGGTGTCTTGAAGATGATGGGGGTGGGGAATCTTCTACATTCTTAGGAAATTTCACTCTGCTTCTCCTACCTAGTTGTCTCTCTGGTAGGCAGGGTGTTCCTCTCCTGTGTCTCTGTTTTCTACAGTTTGGCCTTATCAAAGCTGGCAATTTCCCCCTTGTCCAGTGTGGCTGCTGTTTTATTGTCTTTTCTTTTTTTTTTAATTTTTTAATGTTTATTTATTTTTGAGAGAGAGAAAGAGACAGAGTGTGAGTGGGGGAGGGACAGAGAGCAAGGGAGACACAGAATGTGAAGCAGACTCCAGGCTCTGAGCTGTCAGCACAGAACCCAACATGGGGCTCAAACTCACAAGCTGTGAGTTCATGATCTGAGCTGAAGTTAGACGCTTAACTGACTGAGCCACCCAGGCACCCCTTAAAGTTGTTTTTTTTTTAATGACAAATTATTTTCTAAGAGGTTTACATTAATTTACAAATACAATGGCAAGGCATAAAAGTGCATGTTTCATCACACTTTGCCAGTTAGATATTATTTTTAAAAAATCTTTTCTTTGAGGATAGGCAAAAACAAAATAACAACAAAAAGGCTAAGTTATTATTACCAAGTACCAATTATTATTTTGCACTTGGGTTGAATATTCCTATTTTTTAAAATGTCTAGCCAGGAACCCCATGCCATGTATCTAGACAGTTCTGTCTTAGCTCTTTAAAGTTACTAATTTTCTTTATATTTTTATATTTATAAATTAAAAATAATCTCATTAGTTGCTTACTATGTGCTAAGCTTTGCACGTTTATTATTTCATTTAATTCAAATAAAAACCCTGTAAGAGACTGCTTTATCTCCATTTTACAGATGTGGAAACTGAGATCTAGTAGGGTAAAATATGAATTTTCTATAATAGTATGCTTACTGGTCAGTAAAGATACTAATTTTTTGTCTTTAATGTCTGCTGTAAACATTTTCCCTCGTCTGATTGGCCTTTTAATTATTTTTACCAATAGAGGTTTTATGTCTTATTAAATCTGTCAAGCCTTCTTTTGTGATCTTTTTCTATTACTTCTAAATTTAGAAAGGACTTCTCTCTTTGGAGGTTTATACATTTCTAATTATGTCTTCCAATTTGTCTGTCTTTTCTTTGTGATTTACTTTAAAGCACATGTCCAGAATGACCTTGATAGGTGGTATGAGGTAAAAATCTAAATGGATCAATTTTTGCATAAATAGTCAACTGTTCAAATACAATTTATTGAAAACCCCTTTCTTCACCATTACTTGTGATGCTTCTTCTACTACATGTCATTTTCTTTAAAAAATATTTTTTGATGTTTATTTTTGCAAGAGAGAGAGAGACAGAGCATGAGCAGGGGAGGGGCAGAGAGAAAGGGAGACACAGAATCTGAAATGGGCTCCAGGCTCTGAACTGTCAGCACAGAGCTGGATATGGGGCTTGAACTCATAAACCACAAGATCATTACCTGAGCCAAAGTCAGATGCTTAACTGACTGAGCCACCCAGGCTCCACCATGTTATTTTCTAATATACAGTAGAGTTTATTTCTGAGTCACCATTCTGGTCCCTTCTTCTGATTATCCAGTTTGTGCCAGTATCATGTTTGAGTCTCTAAAAAAAAGAAAGCACTTTTTTTAAGTGCTCATCTGAAATTCTTTGATCTATGCAGATTTCGTTTCTGGTTGTGTGTGCATGTAGCAAATGAAAGAATCTGCACCCAAGGTTTCATGAGGGAATCATTTTTGATTTATGACTTAACATTAAAAGTTACAAAGGTATAAATTAACCATGTTTGTTATACATAGAAGAAATCACCTTTATTGAAGAGAATTACATAATTTGGAAAGTTTTGAGATATTCTGGTATGATCAAGATTTGTGACCAGTTGGAAGGAGTTCCTTGCTTTTTGCCACCCCATACTATGCCCTGGTAATCTGATGCCAGAGGAAATACACTTGTTTAAATCTTTTTAATAGCTTACTGCAAATGGTTTTTCTCAAATCTAAGAATTCCACAACAACAACATTTCACAAATATTTATTAAGCAATTGCACTGAGCATTCTAGATAAAAAGAGAAATGAGTTAGTACTTTCCTTCAAAGGAGCTCCTAATGCATTTGAAGAAAGAAAATAAAAATTTCTAATATTTGTTGAGCTCTAAATCAGGTGTTTTTTCCCCAGTAATCCTGACAGAGGCAGGGCTGTGATTATATTCATTTTGAAGAAGAGGAAATGAAGATTAAGTGAAATTAAAAAGCTGTATAATATGACATAGTGAGTAGCAGAACAGAAATTTACATCCAGGGTCCCATTCAGAAATTTGAATACTAGAATCCACATCTTTAACCACCTCTGTGTGCCTCCTCTCGTTCAGAACAACATAATATGTTTAAGAAGCAGAAATGAGATTTTTTTAGACAGCTAGTGTACTACTTAAGGGCATCTTTTTTTTTTTGAGAACCCAAATATATCCACATTTGATATTTTTTCCCCTAAGTAAAGCACGTAAGTTAATACTAAATGTAGCTATATCAGAGTTTGAGAGGATAAATATTTGAGGTGCATTGTTTTGTTGCTAGAAGGAGAACTTAAAATAACCTCTATCAATGTGTCAAGGAAAGCAATTTGAGTTCATGAAGACTTCAAACCAACTTGAGCCAGTGATTATTACATATTTTCAACAGTTTCTTAAAGGTAAGATTTAGCCTCTTAAAAATAATAAGCTGGAGTGTATTTGAATGATTTGATGAGTGATTTTCAGAGCTAGTTTCTGGGAGACGTGGCACTCAGGGTGGCCTTGGGACATAGAGATTGGCAATTAAATCTAGAAAGGTGTTGTCAGAGTCTGTATGGGTGGAGTGTGTGTGGGAAGAGTTTTTAGTAATCGCTACAGTCTGGGAGTGATGGCATGGAACCTTAGTCTAGATGTCCAGTTTGTATAATTCCATATATTCTTTGATGTTTTCTTGAATGTAGACTAACAGTATCATGTATTCAAGGATGGTGAAAGAACACCAGTATCCTACTTTAATGGTTTTGCGATGAAGTTCTACAATTTAGAAAGGATGGGTAAAAAACAAAATACTGGAGAGCTAATCCCTAGTGGATCTAGATATCAGTTTGATCAGAGTATCCTTCCTAGAGTCCTTTATCCACAAAGCTAAGGTCATGGCAGAAAATATAAAGGAGTTTTTAACCTATGTGGCAGTGAGAAAATTCTACTCCAAGAACCTCAATCTTTCAATTAAACTTCATGAGAATTTGACTTATCTGTTCTGATGAGGCAGTGAAAACCAGTATATAAATTAAGTTAGACTTTAAAAGAGGGAAAAAACACTATTCTTTCTGAGTAAATCTTCTCCATCAAAAAGGTTACAGGACTTATGCAGTTATTTCCTTTAAAGGAAGCAAAGGATGTGTCTAGGAAAATGGGAATAATTGGGAGAATGAAGAAAGACATAGAGTGGGAAGATGTGAATGCATGTATATTAAGATCTTTTTTTTCCCCTCCACATTCTGACATTCCTTTAGCCCATAATTTTCAATAATGAGTTGATTGAAGACAGTGGCTTTACATAATACAGTAATTCAATGAATACTATCACTGTTACCACTGTCCTAAAAATGGTGTGTAGTAAGAATGAAAACTTGAGCCAAAAGAGTAGAACTTTTCTCAAGGTAGATAATGGTTACTGTGTTTTTAAGTTATTGATGAGCTATTCTACACTCAATGAAATGATGACGTTGTCTTTCTAGCTGAATTTCTGCAGTAAGACTGTTAGTGAATATCTTATCTTTCAGATATCTTAGAGCTTATAGAAGTGCTAAAGCAATGTTTTTTAATGTTTATTTTTGAGAAAGAGAGAGAGAGAGGCAGAGCACAAGCAGGTGAGGGGCAGAGAGTGAGGGAGACACAGAATCTGAAGCAAGTTCCAGGCTCTGAGCCATCAGCACAGAGCCTGACGCAAGGCTCGAACCCATGAACTGTGAGATCATGACCTGAGCCAAAATCAGATGTTTAACCAACTGAAACACCAAGGGACCCCAAAGCAATCTGTTTTAAGCATTGATTTAAGAGATAATACTCAGACACCATACAATTGATATTGAAATGTATTTATTTATAGAACACAATTTAGGTATAAAAGATGTGTATGTGTCACTTAGTTCCTATCCACAAAACTTATGTAATACTTCAAACCCTAAATATGGGAGATGTCAAGATCTAATGACAAAAGGAAGTATTCAAATTTCCAAGTATAACTAAAACAACCCGAAAATCAAATATCCATTGATCAAAAAAATTCAGACATGATCTAACTAATTAAAAAAAATACTAATGCATTATTTTCTTCCTAGTCTCAAAAGATGGGAATCTTTCTGAGGATGTCAAATGAAAGTAGTCATGTTGTTTGCTATATAAGACCTTGTAGTGTTGTTCTACAAGTGTTAGAATAAGGATTGAAAAAGAAGTGTACCCAGTAGGATATAATGAGAGAAAAGTAAGGAAATAAACGATGATAATAATTTAGTTATATCTTCATTCAGCAAATATTTCCTGAGTGCACACTGTGCTTTATTTGCTGGGAAACAGAAGAACAAAGCAGAGCTGGACTTTGCTTATAGAGCTCACGTCTCAATGGGAAAGACATATTTTGTAATGAGCAAAAATGGCAATTGTGATGTAGAAGTCCAAGATACCTTGTGAAATGCTATCAAGGTGACTAAATCTAATCAGGAAGCATAGGGAACATTTCCTTGAGAAAGTGATTTTTATTTTATTTTATTTTTTAATATAATTTATTGTCAAATTGGCTTCCATACAACACCTGGTACTTACCCCAACAAGTGCCCTCCTCAATGCCCATCACCCGATTTCCCCTCGCCCCCACCCCCTATCAACCCTCAGTTTGTTCTCTGTATTTAAGAGTCTCTTATGGTTTGCCTCCCTCCCTCCCTCTCTGTTTGTAACTCTTTTTTCCCCTTCCCCTCCCCCATGCTCTTCTGTTAAGTTTCTCCAGATCCAAATCTGAGTGAAAACATATGGTATCTGTCTTTCTCTGCCTGACTTATTTCACTTAGCATAATACCCTCCAGTTCCATCCACATTGTTGCAAATGGCCAGATTTTATTCTTTCTCATTGCCAAGTAGTATTCCATTGTATATATAAACCACAATTTCTTTATCCATTCATCAATTGATGGACATTTAGGCTCTTTCTACAATTTGACCGTTGTTGAAAGTGCTGCTTTAAACATTGGGGTACATGTGGCCCTATGCTTCAGCACTCCAGTATCCCTTGGGTAAATTCCTAGCAGTGCTATTGCTGGGTCATAGGGTAAATCTATTTTTAATTTTTTGAGGTACTTCCACACTGTTTTCCAGAGCAGCTGCACCAGCTTGCATTCCCACCAACAGTACAAGAGGGTTCACATTTCTCCACCTCCTCGCCAGCATCTATAGTCTCCCAGTTTGTTCATTTTAGCCACTCTGACCGGCATGAGGTGGTATCTCAGTGTGGCTTTGATTTGTATTTGCCTGATGATGAGTGATGTTGAGCATTGTTTCATGTGTCTATTGGCCATCTGGATGCCTTCTTTGGAGAAGTGTCTATTCATGTTTTCTGTCCACTTCTTCACTGGAATATTTATTTTTCAGGTGTGGAGTTTGGTGAGTTCTTAACAGATTTTGGATACTAGCCCCATATCTAATATGTCATTTGCAAATATCTTCTTCCATACCATCGGTTGCCTTTTAGTTTTGTTGATTGTTTCCTTTGCAGTGTAGAAGCTTTTTATCTTGATAAGGTCCCAATAGGTCATTTTTGCTTTTAATTCCCTTGCCTTAGGAGATGTGTCAACTAAGAAATTGCCGCAGCTGAGATCCAAGAGGTTGTTGCCTGCTTTATCCTCTAGGGTTTTGATGGTTTCCTGTCTTACATTCAGGTCTTTCATCCATTTCGAGTTTATGAACTTATTTTTGTGTATGATGTAAGAAAGTGGTCTAGTTTCATTCTTCTGCATGTCGCTGTCCAGTTCTCCCAGCACCATTTGCCAAAGAGACTCTTTTTTCCATTGGATGCTCTTTCCTGCTTTGTCAAAGATTAGTTGGCTATATATTTGTGGGTAAAATTCTGGGTTCTCTATTCTATTCAATTGGTCTATGTCTCTGTGCCAATACCATGCTGTCTTGATGATTACAGCCTTGTAGTAGAGGCTAAAGTCTGGGATTGTGATGCCTCCCACTTTGGTTTTCTTCTTCGGTATCACTTTGGCTATTCAGGGTCTTTTATGGCTCCATACAAATTTAAGGATTATTTCTTTTAGCTTTGAGAACAATGCTGGTGTAATTTTGATTGGGATCGCATTGAATGTGTAGATTGCCTTGGGTAGTATTGACATTTTAATAATATTTATTCTTCCAATCCATGAGCATGGAATGTTTTTCCATTTCTTTGTGTCTTTTTCAACTTCCTTCGTAAGCTTTCTATAGTTGTCAGCATACAGATCTTTTAGATCTTTGGTTAGGTTTATTCCTAGGTGTTTTATGGTTCCTGGTGCGATTGTAATTGGGATCAGTTTCTTTATTTCTCTTTCTGTTGCTTCATTATTGGTGTATAAAAACGCAACTGATTTCTGTACATTGATTTTGTACCCTGCAACTTTGCTGAGTTCATGCATCTATTCTAGCAGGCTTTTGGTGGAGTCTGTTAGGTTTGCCATGTAGAGTATCATGTTGTCTGCGAAAAGTGAAACTTTGACTTCTGCTTTGCCAATTTGGATGCCTTTTATTTCATTTTGTTGTCTGATTGCAGATGCTAGGACTTCCAACACTATGTTAAGCAACAGTGGTAAGAGTGGACATCCTGTCGTGTTCCTGATCTCAGGGGGAAAGCTCTCAGTTTTTCCCCATTGAGGATGATATTAGAGTTGGGTCTTTCATATATGGCTTTTCTGATCTCAAGGTATGATCCTTCTATCCCTACTTTCTTAAGAGTTTTTGTCAAGAGAGGATGCTGTATTTTGTCAAATTCTTTTTCTGCATCTATTGACAGGATCATAAGGTTCTTATCGTTTCTTTTATTAATGTGATGTATCACATTGATTGATTTGCAAATATTGAACCAGCCTTGCAGGCCAGGAATGAATCCCACTTGATCATGGTGAATAATTCTTTTTATATACTGTTGAATTCAATTTGCTAGTATCTTCTCGAGAATTTTTACATCCATATTCATCAGGGATATTGGCCTGTAGTTTTCTTTTTTTTGCTGGGTCTCTGTCTGGTTTGGGAATCAAAGTAATGCTGGCTTCATAGAATGAGTCCAGAAATTTTCCTTTCATGTCTATTTTCTAGAATAGCTTGATAAGGATAGGTATTAACTCTGCTTTAAATGTCTGGTAGATTGCCCCAGGGAAGCCTTCTGGTCCAGGACTCTTATTTGTTGGGATATTTTTGATAACCAATTCAATTTCTTCACTAGTTATGGATCTGTTCAAATTTTCTGTTTCTTCTTGTTTGAGTTTTGGTAGTGTGTGGGTGTCTCGGAATTTGTCCATTTCTTCCAGGTTGTCCAGTTTGTTGGCATAAAATTTTTCATAGTATTCCCTGAGAAATGCTTGTATTTCTGAGGGTTGGTTGTAATAAATCAATTTTCATTCATGATTTTATGTATTTGGGTCCTCTCTCTTTTCTTTTTGAGAAGTCTGGCTAGAGATTTATTGATTTTATTTATTTTTTCAAAAAACCAACTCTTGGTTTCATTGTTCTGTTCTACTGTTTTGTTTTTTTTTATTCTATATTGTTTATTTCTGCTCTGATCTTTCTATTTCTCTTCTTATGCTGGTCTTGAGGTATCCTTGCTGTTCTGCTTCTAGTTCCTTTAGTTGTTCTGTTAAAGTTTGTATTTGGGATTTTTCTTATTTCTTGAGATAGGACTGGATTGCAATGTATTTACCTCTTAGGACCACCTTTGCCACATCCCAAAGGTTTTGGATTGTTGTGTTTCATTTTCACTTGTTTCTATATATTATTTAATTTCTTCTCTAATTGTCTGGCTTACTCATTTGTTCTTTAGTAGGATGTTCTTTACCCTCCATGCTTTTGGAGTTTTTCCAAACTTTTTCCTGTGGTTGATTTCAAGTTTCATAGCATTGTGATCTGAAAGTGTGCATGGTATGATCTCAGTTCTTTTATATTTATTGAGTGCTATTTATGACCCAGTATGTAATCTGTCTTGGAGAATGTTCCATGTGCACTCGAGAAGAAAGTATATTCTGCTGCTTTAGGACGTAGAGTTCTAAATATATCTGTCAAGTCCATCTGGTCCAGTGTATTATTCAGGGCCCTTGTTTCCTTACTGATTTTCTGTCTAGATGATCTGTCCATTGATGTGAGTGCAATATTAAAGTCCCTTGCAATTACCACTTTGCAATATTAAAGTCCCTTGCAATTACCACTTCTTACCAATAAGATTGGCTATGTTTGTGATTGTTTTCTATATTTGGGTGCTTCTGAATTCGGAGCATAGACATTTATAATTGTTAGGCCTCCCTGATGGATAGATGTTGTAATTATCATATAATGCCTTTCTTCATCTCTTGTTACAACCTTTAAAGTCTAGTTTGTCTGCTATAAGTATGGCTACTCCAGCTTTCTTTTGACTTTCAGTAGCATGATAGATAGTTCTCCATCTCCTCACTTTCAATCTGAAGGTGTCCTCAGGTCTAAAATGAGTCTCTTGTAGACAGCAAATAGATAGGCCTTGTCTTTTTAACCATTCTGATATCCTGTGTCTTGATTGGAGCATTTAGTCCCTTTACATTCACTGTTTTTATTGAAAGATATGGGTTTAGAGTCATTGTGTTATCTGTAGGTTTCATGGTTGTAGTGATGTCTCTGGTCCTTTGTAATCTTTGCAACATTCCATTCAGAGAGTCCCCCTTAGGATCTCTTGTAGGGTTGGTTTAGTGGTGATGAATTCCCTCAGTTTTTTGTTTCTTTGGGAAAACCTTTATCTCTCCTTCTATTCTGAATGACAGACTTTCTGTATGGATTCTTGGCTGCATATTTTTCCCGTTCATCACATTGACGATTTCCTGCCATTCCTTTCTGGCCTGCCAAGTTTCAGTAGATAGGTCTGTCACTAATCTTATGGGTCTACCTTTGTATATTAAGGCCCGATTATCCCTAGCTGCTTTCAGAATTCTCTCTTTATCCTTGTATTTTCCCAGTTTCACTATGATATGTTGTGCAGAAGATCAATTCAAGTTACAACTTAAGGGAGTTCTCTATTCCTCTTGGATTTCAATGTCTGTTTCCCTCCCCAGATTGGGGAGACTAAACAGCTTAATTCAGAGAGAGAGAAAGGAAAATAAAGAAGGAGGAGAAAAAAAAGAAAGGAAGATAAAGTTACCCAGAGAAACTATATGGCTTGATTATTCCAAAGAGAGAGAATGGAAAGTAAAGGAAGGAGGTGTAGAACATGTATCAAGAGAATGGATTAAATATGTCTGCTTAAACAAACAACCAGAATAGCCTAGAGGAGGGAAGAGATATGAAGGAGAAAAGGAAGGAAGCATATATCTAAATCACAAGAATTGTCCTAGAATTAATCCAGGCAATGCAGCAGAGCTGGTCTGGAGGAGGGGCCATCTGGTTCCTCAGCATCTATCCCGCTCCAGTAGACACGCAGTTACCTGGGATGGAGGGACGTGGTTTGGTGTAGGCCGGTCCGCCTCCACTGTGGGCTCCGCGGACTGATCCCTGAGGCCCTGCCTTGGTGGTGGTGGGGAGAAAAATGGTGATCCCTCAGTCTCTTCTTCACAGACCCAGTGGACTCCTTTGGAGTCATCCTCACTGTGCCGCAGGCGCAGACAGGGCAGTCTGTCTTGTTTCTCTGAGTTCCGTGACCTGGCGCTTGGCTGGGATTTAAACTCCTGCTCCATTCACCGCAGCACTGGGGAAGCTCCTCTCTATGCTGCCTGATATGAGGTCCTCAAAGGTTTTGTCCTGCTCTGCAGCACTTCGGGGAGGTGATCACTTTCTCCTGTGAACTGTGCGCCTGAACTACCACTGAACCAAGGGTGGCTCCCCTCCTCCCTAGGTGCACGAATGGGGCAGCAGACCCCAGTCTGAAGAAAGCCCCGCAGTTAGAGATGGGATCTGTCTTCATCTTGGCCCAAGGTTTTTCTCTTCTCCAGTTACAGTCCTACCTTCCCCCAGCTGCTCTTTCTCTCCACAGAAGGAGATCCTTCCCCTCCATGCCTACGCGGCCTGTTTTATCTTCCCTGGTTCTCATTCACCCATCTATGACCCGTCAGGTTGTACCAGTGTCTCCCTTTTAGACTCAGTCTCCTCTCTTCCCAGACTCTTGGGGTTCCAAGTCCTTTGACTTCAACCCTTCTTTGTTTGAGAGACACAGGAAGTACAGATCCCCCTACTTCTCTGCCATGTTGACCCCTCCTCCTGAAGAAGTGATTTTTAAATTTTTTTTTCAACGTTTTTTATTTATTTTTGGGACAGAGAGAGACAGAGCATGAACGGGGGAGGGGCAGAGAGAGAGGGAGACACAGAATCGGAAACAGGCTCCAGGCTCCGAGCCATCAGCCCAGAGCCTGACGCGGGGCTCGAACTCATGGACCGTGAGATCGTGACCTGGCTGAAGTCGGACGCTTAACCGACTGCGCCACCCAGGCGCCCCAAGAAGTGATTTTTAAACTAAGCCAGAAGAAAGAATCCATGTTAGCCAGGTGGTGGTGTGTGCATGTGTGTTCATGTAAATGCATGTTAGGCAATGGGGAGGCGGGGGAGAGGATAGAGAAAGACTGTGTTATGAAGCCAGGCAGAAGGAACACAGTGCACAGGAAAGCTCAAAGGAGCTGCCAGACAGCCAACGTGTGGCTGGATCCTGAAAGAGCAAGGAGAGAAGTAACCTGAGGCTAGAGAGATGAGCAAAATCCTGATCAGGCAAGGCCATCCTGAGAGCAATGGCAACCATTTCAAGTCTTAGCTAAGGGGTATAACGTGGTCATATGTGCATTTTTATAAGTTACTTTGGCTGCTGTGTGGAGAGTGGATTAGAGGAGGTCTAGAATGAAATTGGAAAAACTAGTTAAGAGGCTCTGATAGCGGACCAATTAAGAAAGAATAGTGGTTTAGTGGTGGCAATTTTCACAGCACACGTTAGTACTAGTATTTAGTATCTTTAACAGTAACAAAGATGATGGAGGAAAAGGAAAACCTGATTACAGAATAGTAAGAAGGTTCGCCTTTGCCATATGATGAAATGGTAATACAGGTAATATAGTTGACTTGGGTGACACTATTTGATTTTAATGCATAGTAATCAGTAAAATAAAAGGCACAAAGCTAGAAATGATAACAGAATATTAACTGCAAACTTAATTGTCAGTTCCCAGAAAAGAACACTGTAGTAGGATTTGCCAATTAGAAGGAACACAATAACTATAAGATCATGTCATGCCATGTCAAACAACAGAGACAATACAGCAAATATTTGGCAGAATTAAAGAATACCTCTTTGGGAAGGAATAATGCAAGGTAAACTAAAAGGTAAGAATTGTATTTATCACTGTCTCATTAAAAGTTCACACAATTAAAATTTTAGTTTTTTTTACAGTATTGTGGTTAGCATTGTCCCCTCATTTTCTATGTGTTAATATTTAAGGTATTTAATAGATTCTTATTAGTAGCTACAACAAAAATGCAACTTGTAACAAGCAATATGTTTTCACCCTTTTCTTTTTTTGTAAATTTTTTTAATACTTATTTTTGATAGAGAGAGAGAGGGAGAGAGAGAGTGAGTTGGGGAGGGGCAGAGAGAGAGGGAGACACAATGTGAAGCAGACTCCAGGCTCTGAGCTGTCAGCATAGAGCCCGATGTGGAGCTTAAAACAATGAACTATGAGATCATGACCTGAGCCGAAGTCAGATGCTTAACTGACTGAGCCACGCAGTTGCCCCCTTTCACCATTTTCTAAGTATTGAACAATAAAATAAGCCTTGGGTCCAAATTTTCACATAATTGGACTATAAACACTATTAAAACAAATCAATGGAATGCACTCTGGAACTGGTAACCCTTCTCCTGCATCCTGAAGAACAGTAATTAAAACAGGATAGTCTGACTGATCAAGGGCAAAAACAAATTAAAATGAGAAAAACTTTACTCAAGCTGAAGTAAAACAGCTAGAGAATATGATTGCACCTGTCCCCCTAACACGTATCCTATACTAGCCAATCTGAAATCTTTGCCATTAGAATCCCCTCTCAACAGGTTAGAAAGAACAGCAGACTCAGTGTCAGAAAACCCATGTTGTTAACTTGACCCTCTTTCTAACTGATTGTGTGACCTTAGTCAAGTTTGTTAGCATTTCCGTTTCAGTGTAATGAAGGAACTGTACACATCGACCTTGAAATTCTCTTATAAACCTAAATATCCATGAATCTGAAACACTGGAGCATGAGAATTACCCTACATTAGAAACCATTTTACAGAAATAATTTTAAAAGCATTCATATTCAAGGATTTCCAAGAGCTTTACTGCTCACTCAAATCTTTCCTCAGCTCTATCCTGTCTTGGCTCAAAGGAGGTCCTCCTACTTAAAATTGAGATCTTTCCCTGACTGGTCCACTCAGTCTCCTTCTTCTGATCTGTTTCCCCCCATTAGCACTGTCTACATTTTAACATACTAAATCACTTATTTTTTTAAATTCTTTTGTCAATCTGCCTACCATCATTGAATATAAATTCCACCCAAGCAGGAATTTTTGTTTGTTTTGTTCATGGACGCATGTCAACCTAGAATAGCACATGACGTAAAGTAGATGCTCAGATACTAGTGTTGAATGGATGAATGAGTGAATTCCTAATATCAACTTAAAATGAAACAGTCTTTGGTGTGTCTGGGTGGCTCAGTCGGTTAAGTGTTGCAGTTTGTGAGTTCAAGCCCCACGTCGGGCTCTGCGCTGACAGTTCGGAGCCTGGAGCCTGGTTCGGATTCTGCTTCTCCCTCTCTCTCTGCTCCCCCCCTCAGGTTCTGTCTCTCTCAAAAATAAGTAAACATTGAAAAATAAAAAAAAAACCCCAAAATATTCCTTAACTTAGTTTATAATTGTAAAAGCAGATCTAACCAACTATGTGTTGGTCTATTAGTACAATATTCCTTACACATGGAAGTGTATTTTAAGTAGATTTGTCCTATGAAATAATACAAAGCTTTAAAAAGAATAAGTAAGTGAGCATCAGCTCATTGAACTGACTTGACCTTGTTCCCAGGAGAGAGTTTATTTAAGATTGGACAAGTTCAAAGTCAATGAATCATAAAGCAATTAAAAAACTGAAAAGGAAGTGACATTTTTCATGAACTCTGCAAATTAACCATTTAAGGAAATGTTATCATTTTTATGTTAGGAATTCCTCAGTGCTGATGTATAAGGGCAAAAGGTTTGGCTGTTAAGTAAGACACTGATTAAATAGATACTGTATACTAGGATTGATCTAACTGAATAAGTATTGAACTTCAGAGGAATTTCCCCTTAGGAATAATCTTCAGAACAAATTTGCTAAGCGCACGCAAAAATTGGCTCATTACCTCGTAGCAATATTTAATTTTTCAACTGAAACTTCTGTCAAGTAAGTCACTCACTAGTCTAATAATAATAACAAGAACCACAAGAATAGAAGTTAACATTCAGAATTTACACATCCAGGTACTAAGCTAACTGCTCTCCATTCACTGTCTCATTTTACAAATGGGGAATTTCATTTGCAGTGAGAATAATTATTACTCCGTCAAAAGAGCAGAACTTAAACTCAATCTGTTTAATGCTAAAGCCCACATTCTTCGCTGCAATGTGAGGTTTCTCTTGTTTCCGAAACTTAAAATTTTCAGTCACTGGTAGAATTTGCTATTCAGGACATTCAAAACACATTTCTGTAGACTCTGACGACCATTTTTTTTAAAAAAGTTCCAACTACTTTATTCCTTGGCAGGCATCGATGAAGTTGGTTCATAGCTTCCATTGGTATTGACATTGAAAAGGATGGCATTCATTTAAATGTAAAAGTTCAGCTTTGTTTGTAAAAAACAAAAACAAAACAATTGCACTGTGTACCAAAACTACACTAATAGTTTTCACCCCTGAAAATACACCCGCATAACTTGATGCACTTTGTGCCTGTTTGTCTTCCTAGCTTCAGTGTCTGGCAGAGCACCTGCCACTTACTAGTTGCTGTTTGCTTCCTAATAAGCAGCAAACTCCACTGAGAGGTGGATAACCAGAACCAGGATCCTGGACCTACTTTCTGATCCCCGTCTCCATGCTTTACACGATATTTCATTTAATTACTTCCCCGTTGAAAAATAATATACTTTTATTTTTTTAAGTTTTTATTTAAATTCCAGTGTAGTTAACATACAGCATAATATTAGTTTCAAGTGTACAATTTAGTGATTGAACATTTCTATACAACACCCGGTGCTCATCACAAGTGGACTCATTCATCCCCATCACCTGTTTCATCCATCCCTCCTGGATGACTCTGCTAGCCACCAGTTTGTTCTCTATAGTTAAGAGTCTTTTTCTTCATCTGTCTCTTTCCCCCCACCCCCCGCTCATTAGTTTTAATATAGAAAACTGGAAAAACAGAAAAGTATAAAGAAAAAAACGGACCTAACTTCCATCATTTAAAAAAACACACAAAAAACCATTTTTCCCATTTTCATATATTTCTTTCTAGTATTAGAGCAATTGATTTGCTTGACATAGTTAATATTATGCTGTTGCAATTTTTCCCTAGCCTTTTCCATGAATAGTAACATATGTAGTTTTGAATGTAATTACAAATTCTTTGTGAGCACATTTTTTAAAAAGTTTATTTACATTGAGAGAGAGAGAGTGTGTGTGTGTGTGTGTGGGGAGGAGCTCATGTGCAAACTCACAAGTAAGTGGAGAGGGGCAGAAAGAGAGAGAGGGAAAGAGAGAATCCCAGTCAGGCTCCACACTAACAATGGGGCTTGAACTCACAAACCCATGAGATTTTGACCTGAACCGAAATCAAGAGTCAGATGCGTAACTGACTGAGCCACCCAGGCACCCCGCAAGCACATATTATGTTATACTTGCTTTAAGTGACCATATAATTTATTCAGCCATTCATATGTGGTTATATATTTAGATCACTTCTCATTTTACGCTGTTATCAAATAAAGCAGCAATAAACATCTTTCTGCCTGATTTTTTCTCTGTACTTTGAATTATTTCTTTTTTTTTTTTTTTTTTTTAATTTTTTTTTTTAAATTTTTTTTTTTTTTCAATGTTTTTTACTTATTTTTTGGGACCGAGAGAGACAGAGCATGAACGGGGGAGGGGCAGAGAGAGAGGGAGACACAGAATCGGAAACAGGCTCCAGGCTCCGAGCCATCAGCCCAGAGCCTGACGCGGGGCTCGAACTCACGGACCGCGAGATCGTGACCTGGCTGAAGTCGGACGCTTAACCGACTGCGCCACCCAGGCGCCCCTGAATTATTTCTTTAGGACAAGTTTCCTAAAACTGAATTGAGTCAAACGTACATATTTAATGTATATATTGTCACATTGTTTCCCTATTCATTTTTACAGTTTTCACTTCCTACCTATTTTACTTCACTTTTGTGAACACTTGATAGTCTTGTTTTTTCAAAAAGTCTTTGCTGTTTTAATTTGCGTTTTTTATAGTTAGCGTGAATGTTTCACTCAATCGATCTTTTTTCACCAGTGCGCTATTGCCTTTTTTGTGCAAATTTTTCACCAGTGCACTATCGCCTTTTTGTGTCTTTTGACCAGTTCTGTTTTAGCCTTTGAATTTTCTTATCAATTTCTATGAGCTCTTTCTATATTAAGAATATTAACTCACTGTGATATTTGCAATGAATAGCCATTTGGTTCATTGTTGCCTTTAAATTTGAATTTCTTCAAGATAATTTTCTGTTCTTTTTAGCTTTATTTAAAATAATTATAATTATTTCCATTTCATTATTTTCTATCAATGTCTATCACTAGCCCTTTCTTGTCATTACACTTTTGCTCTCAAGTTCTTTTTGTAAAAAAATTTTGAGTTTATATATTTATTTTGAGAAGGCGGGGGAGGTGCAGTGAGAAAGGAGACAGAGAATCCCAAGCAGGCTGTCAACTCAAACTCACTGTCGGCTCAAACTCATGAACCCTGAGACCATGACCTGAGCCCAAATCAAAGGTTGGAGGCTTAACCAACTGAGCCACCCAGGTGCCCCTGCTCTCAAGTTCTAAATTTTTATTCCTGTCTTGGTAGTTCATGGGTCATTTTTATCAGGATATCTGGATAAAAATCCTAGTTACTCAGTACCAAACACTTTTCAAGTCTTACTTGATTTACTTCTTACAACAACCTAGGTAGGATTCTTTTACTGTCTCCATTTTAGGGAGGGAGAAGTCGAGGTTTTGAGAGACTGTGTAACCTGTTCAAAGGCACTCAGCTCATAAATGATGAGGATGGAATTCAAAGCCTCTTGAGCCCCACTTCATTCACACCTTCTCTTCATCTTACTGTTCTCTCCCATTACTCCTATAATTCATTTAAAAAACTCACCTTGTGGTATAATGGCAGATTTATTTTACTAGAGGACAATGACCTACTCAGAGAGATGGCTCTCTAATGCAGTTTTAAGGCTGATACAGACTATAGAACTTTCAAAAAGACCCTAATGGTGGCTTTGGCAGTTAGCCTACTGGTCTAAATCCTATGAAGGTATCTTTGACGTCAGACTTGCAACACTTAATATTTTCAAAAAGCATTTATTGAACCTTTATTTTGTGTAAGTTGCTGTACTGCAAAAATATATAAAAGAAATCCTAACATAAATGATACTAATAATAAATACCCAATTAGAGGTACAGATAATGAGCTGCAGTATTGAGGAGGAGTAGAAATCACTTCTGGCTGGTATAGGCAGAGAAGGGTTCATAGAGGAGTAAAAGTCAGGTTTCTATTTGCCATTGACTGACAGACACATGGCTAAATCATTTAATTTAAGTCAATTTATTATCACCTGATCACCATTTCAATGTTGCATCGTTGGCTAAATGATATTACTAGAAACAACCTCTTTGGAAATGAATAGAGTCTGTTAAGAGTCTATTTTTTGTTCCTGTTTTTTTTTCAGTGCATTTGTGCATAGAAGTTATTGGCAGTAATCCAATGTGAGTTTACATACAGCCAGCCATTCAGTGTTCCTTGTCATTAAGACAGTCACATGTCCTCATACATAAAAAGCAATTATACCTAAGTG
Source organism: Panthera onca (assembly GCF_046562875.1). Lineage (NCBI taxonomy): Eukaryota > Metazoa > Chordata > Mammalia > Carnivora > Felidae > Panthera > Panthera onca. The sequence continues at coordinate 91,415,687 of NC_138340.1, read as the reverse complement.
GGTAAAGAATATGTGGATCCTTTATTGTTATTGCCACAACTGAGTCATTTGTCTTGCTCTTTGGACTGGCCATTTCAGGCATATTCTTTCTGTGACTCAGGTCGTTTAAGATCATCAACATGAACTTCTACTCCTTCTTTCACAATACTGATGACCCTTAAGTTTAGACTCAGACTAGCAAAATAGAGGAGAGAGGAGAAAGAGGGGACATGAATTATTGGAGAGATCAGGGAAAGAAGCACATAAGATTTACAACAAAAGGAGCATGGGAAAAAACTTCTTTTTAAAAAAATTTTTTTTAACGTTTTTATTTATTTTTGAGACAGAGAGAGACAGAGCATGAATGGGGGAGGGGCAGAGAGAGAGGGAGACACAGAATCGGAAGCAGGCTCCAGGCTCTGAGCCATCAGCCCAGAGCCCGACGCGGGACTCGAACTCACGGACCGCGAGATCATGACCTGAGTGGAAGTCGGCTGCTTAACCGACTGAGCCACCCAGGCGCCCCAGAAAAAACTTCTTAAGAATTAAAAATCCCCTTCTTAGGAGAAGAAGGGCAAGTAGGTGAAAAGCATAATACACAAATTTTAAGAGGGGCTTGAGAAAATGATAAAGGGTTGAAGGAGCTAGGGTATAAATATTTATCTGAAAATATGACCAGAGAGCCTATACTTTCTCCATAGTACATTTTTAGTTAATGCCTGTTGATTGATAGAAACACATGTAATGGATTTTCTCTTCATGGCAGAATTGTAAGCTTTTAAAAGTTTCACATATAAGAAATACAAACATTTGTTAATAATACATTTACAGAAATTAAAAAAGAAGGAACTGGAATAAAGATTTATTTGTGCACTGTTTAACAGGCTGTAAAATAAGAAGAACTAATAAGAATAGCTAAAATACTGGTAGGCCTTCCACATCTTATCTCTAATATTTCAATGCACTGGGAAAAACTCATCACTTATGAGACTTCCATGGCAGGTACTCGTCACATTTAAGACTGAGTCATTTGCTACATGTTCGCATATTAGCTTTGCTTGAGGTAGGGTAGAAACTGTGTTTCTGAGGAGGTTAATGTTATTTGGGATGGCAAATAGTTTGAAAGAAAATAAGGTGAGTAGCCTGATAGTTTTTATGGAATCCCTCCTATTGGAAAAACACTACACCAACTGCTATACAAACAAATAAGTAAAATACACAATTGCAGACTATCGGGCCAGCAGAACTTCTACAAGTAAAATAATCTTACAGTCTTCCTGAAGGCAGAATATGATTAAATCATCCATCACTACCATTTAGCACAATATTTGGCATATGGCAGGTATTCGGTAAATGTTTGTGGAATAAATACTGACTGAAGTGAAATTCAGATCTATGAAGAAACATTCCATTATTGGAATTAATAATTATTTTCAAAGAATTAGAAAAATTTTAAGCAGCAAAATAAGAACAATGTTCTGTCTTAGAATCAAAATCTTTTATATAATTTTATATGTAATCCACAAGTTCTGAGTCAAGTGGTTCCTTCATTTTTTTCCATTCATTTACTTAACACATATTTCATAAGCATTTACCACGTGCCAGACACTGTTTCTCAGTGCTTCAAGCAAAATAGCGTGACATTTGAGTAAAGGCTTGAAAAAAATGAGGAAATGAGTCATGCTGTATAGCTATCTTAAGGGAAGAGAGTTTCCGGCAGAGGTAATGGTAAGAGTAAATGTCCCAATCAATGTAGGGGCATGCTTGGTTGTTCAAAGAACAGAGGCTGATGAGACTGGAACAGAATGAGGGAAGAGTACTAGGAGATGAAATGAGAAGTGAGAGTGGGCCAGATCATGTAGGGACTTACAGGCCATTGAAGGATTTTGAATTTTACTCTGAGAGAGGAAATCAGGGGATGGTGACAGAATTTGACTTACTCTTAACAGTGGACTTTGGGGAGTGGAGGGATGGAGAGAGACCGTTAAAGAGGGGTAAAGGTAGAAGTAGAGAGACCAGCTTTGAAGTTATTGCAATATTGCAGTATTCAGTATTCACGGTGATAGATGGGGGGGGGGGGGGGGAGTGGCAAAGAAGATGTGTTCATTTTCCTTAGTATTTTGGTGCTAGTTTTTTTCTCTATTACTCTACTGAAAGTAACAGAGAATAAATAAATGTAGCTACAAACAAGAGTGCTGAAGAGCACCAGGAAAGGGCAGAAAGAGATGAAGAAGGGATATTATTACTAATTTATAGCAATTGTTAAGTGTTTGGGGTGTTTCAGGTACTGTACAAATCTTTTTAATACACAAATCACCTAATCTTTCAATGACACTGTAAAGTACCATTATTATCCCCTCTCTACCAAAGACTTAACCGAAAGAGAAGTTAAGTAACCTGTTCAAAGTTATGCAGCAAAAAAAGACCGGAAATGGTACCTAAATCTGTTCTTCTGACTCTAAGTCCCAAATTGTTGAGTGGAGTCAGGTACTGAAGTTGTAAATCAACTTAGTTACAGATTTACATGTGGAAAGATTTTCATTTAGAATTATGAAAAATAGGGACGCCTGGGTGGCTCAGTCGGTTGAGCTTCCGGCTTCGGCTCAGGTCATGATCCCACGGTTTGTGGGTTCGAGCCCCGCATCAGGCTCTGTGCTGACAGCTTGCTCAGACCCTGCAGCCTGCTTCAGATTCTGTGTCTCCTTCTCTCTCTCTCTGCCCCCCCTGCTCATGCTCTGTCTCTCTCTGTCTCTCAAAAATAAATAAATGTTAAAAAACAAAATTAAAAAAAAAGAATTAAGAATTAAGAAGATGGTCAGAGAGAAGTCCTTCAAAGTTAGGTGGAAACTCTTAGATATAATTAGTGGTAGGGAGCCATTGTATGTTTTCTAAGATGGTATCATAGATGAAAGTGTTTCATGGGGCTCAGAAAGGCAGTGTAGTGGAGTGCACTGTAATAGTGTACTGTAGTGTAGACTAGTGGTTAAGAGTTTAGTGAAGGGAGCCGGACTGCCCTCAGGTCCTGGGTCAGCTGCTTACCAATTATGTGACTTTGGCCAAATCATGGAAACCTTGGTTTCTCCCACTGTAAAATGGGAGCAATAGTACCCACTTCATAGGATTCTTGTGAGGATTAAAAGAGTTACTCTCTTTCAAGTGCTCGGGATAGTTCCTGGTACATGGACAGTGCTTAGGAAATGGGAGTTAGCATTATTCCCATATGTATGTGAATGGACACAAATGTTGAGTGTGGGGGGAGCAGAGACAAGTTGGTAAAAGGACTGCATGCTGGTGGAGGACAGGAAGGTGTAGAATTATGAGGAGGCACACTTAAAAAAAATTTTTTTAATGTTTATTTATTTTTGAGAGACAGAGAGACAGAACATGAGCAGGGGAGGGGTAGAGAGAGAGGGAGACACAAAATCCAAAGCAGGCTCCAGGCTCTGAACTGTAAGTACAAAGTCCAACATGTGGCTTGAACCCACAAATGGTGAGATCATGACCTGAGCTGAAGTTGGATGCTTAAATGACTGCGCCACCCAGGCATCCTGGGAAGTACACTTTTAAAAGGAAAAGTAGCAGCTCGTATGAAGGTATGTGAGTGAAGACTTGGGTTTCGCTGGAAATTAATGAAGCTTGAGGAGGAAATGCCAAGTTCAGTTGTTAGATATTACCAGGAGTAGTGAGCAGTAATGCTGACAGGAGTCAAAATCTTTAAAGAAGTCAAGACTGTGGCTTAGAAGTAGCTCAGCCAGTCAATTGTTTTAGGTTTATCATATTTTATGTCCATATTTTCAGGCCAGTGGAGCGAAGAAATTTAGAAAAATGTGTAATAGAAAAAGGGAGCTTTACTAAAAACTCTTTGGGCTATTCTAATCCTTAAGCTACCTATGTCCTTGATAAAGGTTTTCACTTGAAGCTCAAGCCTGTAGACACAGTATTACCATAATATTATACTTCAAAGAAACATCCTGCATTGTTTTAGGGAGGATTTAAGGTCATTTACACAGATACATAAAATATAACAAGATCACATAAGTTAAAGGTGGGACAAAGTAAAACAACAGTGGAAACAGACAGCAGATTGATTAATCACATTAAAAATGGGTGCAAAAAAGATGAAAGCTTTATACATTTGCTCCAGGTAGACCCAGGTGGTTGGTGTTAAGCTTTTCATCAATGAACCAATGCTGAACACATGCATATCCAATTAGAACACAGAAAATTAGTGGTATCTACTTTACAGTTTGCAAAGAAACTTGATTGTATGGCTAAGAAAAAAAATCAAGGCATAGAATATTTGGTAAAAGGCGAAAGATTGGTACAATCTAAAGAAAAACTAGAATATGACGTGGAATATTTGGAGTGAAAGATGGAAAGGAAATTAGGGCTTTGAAAAGTATGTTTTTCTTAAATAAAGTAGGGAAAATACACTACGCAGTAAAAAAAAAAAAAAAAAAGGTTTTTCTTCTTTTAAATTTCTGCAGCTAGCTTAGAGGCGCACATGTTGAGTCAGAGAACGAAGACTAAAGGTGACAAAAGCATTCGTTTCCCCTAGGTTTATAAGAAGAAAAGCTCTGATGTGAGTTAACATTGCTTTATGAATTTTATTGCAAAGATTGCACTTAATTTTCATCAAAGTGAAGAAAAAAGTAGACAGGAAAATAGTAAATGGTAGCAGTAAATATGGAATTAAGTTACAACTAATGTAATATGGTAAATACACAATACTTTTCTTTAATAATCCCAATTAAAGTGTAAGTGTTTAGAAATGCCTTAGGGTGGGGCTCCTGGGTGGCTCACTAGGTAGGGCGTCTGACTTCAGCTGGGGTCATGATCTCACGGTCAGTGGGTTGGAGCCCCACCTGCTTGGTGCTGACAGCTCAGAATCTAGAGCCTGCTTTGGATTCTGTGTCTCCTTCTCTCTCTGCCCTTTCTCTGCTCATGCTCTTTCTCTCTCTCAAAAATAAGTAAACATTGAAAAAATAAAATGAAATGCCTTGGGGAAAATGTGGGCCTTGATTGGATGGCTAAAATCTGTAAAGGTTACATGCTTTTAAATATTATTTTTACCCTGAAATATCCGTCTCGATTTACATATTTAAAATCTTCCTATTTCCTTCCATTTATCTTGAAGTAAAAGATGCACAGATATACCTCTGAAACTGTCAAGCATACTAAAGACTCCTGCAGAAAATTTTCACCTGGCTTTTTTACAGATGCTGCTAGAAAGCAAAGTTTAGCTTGTGTTAACACCCATGTATATATTATATATATATGTATGTGAATATATATGTAATTATAATTAATAAAGTAAATTAAATTAGTTATTAATGGAATTTATAAATATGTATATTTACATAAATACCGATTATATATGTGTATTATTTCTGTATATTTATATGTACATTATATGTACATGTATATTATATGTACATGCATGTGTACATGTAAATTATATGTATATACAATATACACAAAATATATACATATACACAAATATATAATCTGTATATACATACAAAATATACACGTGTGTATGTATATATGTGTATAATTCCACGGATATGGAGCGTGATGTGGACATGTACAGACATGACTCTATAGAGGTACCAGTCCCCAGTGATTCAGCCGATGTTTGTCTCCTGACTCTTATGCTGAGGGGCAACAGAAAGGAGGACACACCTCCTGCAAATCCAACCTGTTTCATAACTCGCGCAATCAGCATTCACGCCAGAGGGCCCGGGAGCGACCCGGATCGGTGAGGCTGATTGGCTGGGCACGAGGAGCGCCGGGTTGTGGGCTGCACCTCTCGCCTCACTCCCTGGGACGCAGGAAACCGGGTGCATACGAGCCGCGGCTCCTCCCGGCTCTAAGAAGCCGGGGCCGCTGCTCGCATCCGCCGGGTCTTTGCTTTAAAATCTGAATCTCTTCTTTCAAAAATCAACATCTCGGTCGAAGTTCCGAAAGATAGCCCGAGGTAGGGACGCGCGAAGCTGAGGGCTAGATGGGGACAAGTTCGCAGGGAAGGCTCGGGCTCTCCAATTTCCTGAGCTTGGTCCCCCATGGGAGGAAGACTTCGGAGAGGAGAGAGGGGGCCATTCCTCTTAGCAAGGCCGCGGGGGGAGTGGAGGGCAAGCGAGGTGAGCACTAGAGTCCCCCGCGGAGCTCCTGAGGCACCCCAGCCCCCAGCCCCCCCCCCCCCCCCCGCCCGCGTTTTCTGCGCTCGCCACGCGCGCTAGGTTCTGCGGCCCGAGCGCGCGTAGAGGGGCGCGGTGCGGGAAGCGGGAGTCTGAGCCCGTGGCTGGAGCCGGGAGAAGCATCACCGCGCCCGAGGGCAGATGGGACGGACAGACGCAGCCGCGAAGGCGTCGGGCAAAGGCCGCGATGCGCCCTCGCCCTCCAGCCGCTCTCGCGGAGTGTCCCCTCCGCTTCCTGCGGTTTCCGCATCTGACTCGGGGCCTGTGGTTTCTCCTCAGGTCGCGATGGATCTTGAAGGAGGCAGCAATGGAAGAGCAGAGAAGAAGTTCTGGAAAATGGGCGAAAAAAGGTAGCCAGTTTGTTTCGCTTTCACAGTTTAGATGGCTTGAGATTTGGGAGATTTGTTTCTAGCCTCCGGCTCTGTAATAACTGAAGAGTTGATGGTGGCGATGATATTTTTTAACCTTAAACGCAAGGGGGTTTTCTGCAGAAGTTCGCCGGCTGGGTTGAGGACAACGTTTACATCCTCCCACGGCCTCGGTGAGCTTCTCAGTCTTGCGGCTCCACACACGCCAGTGCTTTCGCATCCTTTTCTGTGTTTTAGGAACTCTGCTCTACCCGCCACGACGCACCCGAACATGGTGCTGCGTGTGCTCTGCCTCGTGGTCTAGTCTCAGCTTCTGGTAAACCGTAAACATCCCGGTCACGTAAACATTTCATGTTTGTGGCATGGCAGACGGGACCAAAGGCCAAAACTGCATTTAGCTGTTGATTTTCGCTCACAGTGCGCTGTCTAAGCAGGAAGTTTTAAACTTTGCTCAGTAGGTTCATTGGTAGTTGTCAATTGTAATAAAAATGGTAAAATAAAATAAATTAGTAAATACAGTAATATTATTAGGCACCAAACTTTTCAGTGTGGAAGAAAAGAAATACAAATATGGACATCAAGTAAGTTTTTAGAAAATGTTAAATTTGAACTGGAAACTTCAATATGACCTCATGAATTTTAAAATAGTTCACTTTCTGTCCACTGAAAGGGACAGTAGGAGTGAGTACCTTCGTGCCAGATCTTGGTTTCTAAATACCATTGCTCACTAAATGGAATCTGTACCCCCATGTGTGGGATGGGGGGAGATGCAGAGTGAGCCTGGAGTAAGTAAGTCTGTTGTTCAGTGGAATTGTCAAAAAAAGACACAGGAGGGGCGCCTGGGTGGCTCGGTCGGTTAAGCGTCCGACTTCGGCTCAGGTCATGATCTCGCGGTCTGTGAGTTCTAGCCCCGCGTCGGGCTCTGTGCTGACCGCTCAGAGCCTGGAGCCTGTTTCAGATTCTGTGTCTCCCTCTCTCTCTGCCCCTCCCCTGCTCATGCTCTGTCTCTCTCTGTCTCAAAAATAAATAAATGTTAAAAAAAAAAATTAAAAAAAAAAAAAAACACAGGAGCTGGCTTCACTGTGCTGGGTTATGAAATACCGTATACAAGAGAAAGATAAAAAGGTGGGAGAGGTAGTGAGAATAACGGAATGTTCTTCACTTCACAGAATGCCAGCTATCATATTGGAACCTGCATTGTTATAGTTGATTCAGGCAAAGATTGTTTGGGATTGTAAATGACTCAGAGAAAAGTTTTGTCTAAGAATTCTCCCCAGTTTTTTGTAATTGGAAAAAAGGAAAGTGGGGGATTTTCAGTGGAGAGGTTTTTTGCAGTTAGCGATCTTAACCATGTAATCAGACCTGGTAGAATCCTGTATTAGTGACATGACACCACCCAGGAAGTATGTTTGCAAAAACATTTAGACTGAATCCTATCAAGCTTCTAGACTGTTGCTGTCCAACAGAAATATAATGTGAGCCACATTTGTAATTGTTAATTTTCTAGTAGCAGCATTAAGAACATAAGAAGAAACAAGTGAAATTAATTTTGAAAAGTATATTTTAAAGAGCCCAGGCACTTTAAATTTTATGTCTAAGATATTAGTTCTATATGTGATCAGAATTATTGATATAGTTTGCATTCTCTTTTTCATACTACATATTCAAATCTGTGTATTTTATGCTTACTGCACATCTCAGTTTGGACTCAGTTTGAAACTGACGTATCCAAGATGTGGGACATTCTATATGACATCTGTTACTACAAAAAGTCAATGTGGGGAGAGGGGGCAGAAGGACTTCTAGACTTAAAAAGAGAGACTAAAGAGGAAAAACCACCCAGTGTAATGTGCGAACCTTGATTATATCTGAGTTCAAAATCAAAAAAAGGAAAAACCTATAGAAAACACCCTTGGGCAGTTTGTAGATTGGATATTAGATGATAGCCGAAGTGCTATTAATTTTCTGAAAAGTGAAAATGGTGGGAAAATATGTGAAGTGCCATGATGTTTGCAACTTACTTTCAAATGACTCAGCAAAATATTAATAATGATAATATATACTTATGTAAATAAAGAACATATGGTCAAAATGTTAACAATTGTTGAATCTAGGTGGATCTTGTATGGGTAGTCATTATTAGTATTCTTTTAATTGTTCTATTTGAAAAGTTTCATAATAAAAAATTTCATATGCACAAAAGGAAAAAGACTCCATGGAGTGGAAGAAAGATATTTCCGTTTTTGTTTTTAATTTTTGTTTTACTACATCTCTTAAAGAACTGTGTCCTTAATACACAAACAGGAGTATTGGCATAAGAAGTATTGAGGGTATGTGGAAAGAAATAGTAAAGAAATTTGTTGGAGCCTGAACATACCTTCATTTTTATTATTGGTTCTTATCATGGCCTACAGACTTTTTAAACAAAAAAATTGTTTTTTTTTTACTTAAGTAATTCTTATTAAACCATGCCCATCATCATTGATTTTAATATGTTCTTAATATAACTATATGTTTTCTTCCAGGTTTATTGAGATACAATTGACATACAACACTATATAAGCTTAAGGTATACAGCGTAATGGTGTGACTTACATACACTGTGAAATGATTATCACAGTACATTTAGTTAACATCTGTCATACACGTAAAATAAAAAGAAAAAAACAAAATTTTTTCTGCTTGCGGTGAGAACTCTTAGGATCTACTCTCAACGACTTTCACATATATCATAAGGCATTCATCATATACTCATGTTAACTGTACTCATCATGTTGTACATTACATCCCTGGGACTTCTTTATCTTTGTGTCTTTGGATCAACTTCCATCTGTTTCCTACCTCCCACTGCCTCTGATAACCACAAAGCTGATCTTTTTTTTCTATGAGTTTTTTTCTTTTAACTCTGTGTTCTAAATTGGAATTATAAAGAAGCACATGGCTTTGCTAGTATATATAATGCTTGGATGATAATGTCATTTGGAATCTGTGTATTTGTAAAGGTTTAATAAGCAACTTGCCTTTTGTAAACACTGCGTTTCAAGCTGATGGGGATAAATGAATAATCTATAGGGATGAGAGATCAATGTGGAAGTGCATTTCTATATAAAGTGGTATCTCAGAAGCCTGAGGTTGCACTGAATAGCTTGGTGTTTGGGGGATAGACTTTTCCGCTTAAACTTGGCTTTATTGCAGCTGTGTGACCTTGAGCAAGTTCATGAACTCTCTTCACCTACAGTTTTCTCGGCTCTGACAGAACGACAAAAATGTGCCTGCCTTGAAGAGATTGAGATAAGATTAAATGAGATTGTGTATGGGAAGTGTTTACTTAGCCAGCATCTGGAACATTATAAATTCTTCAGAGTAGCAACAGTTTTAGAGAATGAAAAAATAAATAAAAAGGCTGGAGCTAAAATTCAATTTTGTGTGACTATTTTTTTCCTCTCATCCTGGTTCCAGAGATACTGAAACCATGCTTTACTGGGAATAGGGTGGGACCAAATCTGAAGACTTATGTTTGTGTATTTTGTGTGTTTTCATGTCCGTCTAACATCACTTTAAAGCCAAATATGGGGTAAGCTGTGGATTTTTTTTTCCTTAGAAGTCTCTTCAATTCTTTGACCTCACTTAGCATAAAGAACAAAGACAAAGATGAATTTACTTTTGAACTTGAAAATCTGTATAAAAATGTGATTTTCTCTCAAATAGTCTTTCATTTGTACATATGAAAATATGTACTGCTTTTGATTGGTTTACTTTCATGCTATAGGTGGCAGTTAAAACAGAGTAGAAAAAGGTTACAGTTAATTTGAATTTGGGCTCAAAATAGTAATTAGCCTTCTTATTCCTGAGGACAGCTTTCTGACAGTTGACAGACCCTCCCCCCCTTTTTTTTTACCATAGCTTTTCTGGATTGAATTTATTGTTGTAATGGTACATTTAGGGCTCCAGATATCCTTTCAGAATTAGATTAGCTCATAGAGAGTGATTTAATTACCTTTCTTCTTAGGTTTGTTTATGCCCAGCATCTGATTGCCACTACTCTCCATTAGTAGAGGGAATGATTAAGGATAATATCTAGGTAGTACATAGATAGGATATCAACTGCTAGAATTACTTAGATGATAATTAAGGGAATTAACTCTGGACAGTATGACTGATTTTCTAGTTACACATCTTCCTTAACTTATATCCCCATAACCCCATCCTAAGTTAAAAATACCATTAAAGTTGAAAATGCCTTTAAGGCATCTAACGTACTGAACATCATAGTTTAGCCTAACCTGCTTTAAACTTGCTTAGAATCTTTACCTTAGCCTATACTTGAGCAAAATTATCTAACACAAAGCCTATTTTATAATAAAGTGTTGAATATCCCATGTAACTTATCGAGTACTGTACTGAAAGACAGAGTGGTTGTATGGTTACAGGACGGTTTTAAGTGTATGGGTTGTTTACCCTTGTGATTGATTGCATGGCTGCCTGGGAGCTGTAGGTCACTGTGGCCGCCCAGCATCACTAGAGAGTACTGTACTGCATGTTGCTAGCCCAGGGAAGAGATCCAAATCCAGTGTTGGAAGTGTAGTTTCTAATGAATGCATAACACTTTCTTGCTGTGCTAAAGTTAAACCATTGTAATTCGGAGACTGTAGAATAAAAACAGGAAGCTTTCTTTTTTCAGCATTATTTTTTCTCATTGAAAAAGTTATGTGTCTGTGTATTCATCATAGAAAATTAGGAAATATCAAAGGCACAAAGAAGAAAATATTTTGATAGAAATCTCAATACCCAGTGATAACCACATATCTAGATTTCTCAGATACATGTAAATGTTTTTAAAGTTCATAAATGGGATCATACTATTAATGTATATTTTTATGGAATAATATAGACATGTTTTCTTTGTCCTGTTTGCTATTAAATACAGGATCTGTGGGGCACCTGGGTGGCTCAGTTGGCTAAGCATCTGACTTTGGCTCAGGTCATGCTCTTATGGTTTGTGAGTTCGAGCCCCATGTCGGGTTCTGTGCTGACAGCTCAGAGCCTGGAGCCTGCTTTGGATTCTGTGTCTCCCTCACTCTCTCTGCCTCTTCCTTGCTCATACTCTGTCTCTCTCTCTCTCTTAAAAATAAAAATAAAAACATTAATTTAAAAAAATATAGGATCCATGTTAATTTGGTCATTTTAAAAATTTACATAATTTTAAGGCCTTTGTGCAATTCTGTTTCTGTTTTTCAGTAAAAAAGAGAAGAAAGAAAAGAAACCAACTGTCAGTACACTTGCAATGGTGAGTTTGAACTTATTTACTGTTCAAAATGCTTTGGAAATTTGACTTTCTCTTACCTAGACTAGAGATATTTCATCTGGTATAATATTTTCTTAGAGAGTATGTTAATGGAGAGGTAAAACAAATAGGTTTAATTTAGCTTGTTTTCAGGGGGAATGCTGATCATAATCTGCCACGTAAATGGATTCTCAGTAGCTACTCTTCTTGGCCTATATTTTGGTATTCTGCCAATTGTTTGGTATTCTGCCAATATTCTGCAAATTGCCAGTGATTTATTCAGGTAAGCACTTATTTATGTAAGCCCAGTGATGATCTCAGCCATCTAGATCGAGCCACACGGAGTGTGGTTCTAATAGGAAACAAGGTTCCTTGTCATTAGTGACTCATATTCTGGCAGGTTTGAGGTCAAAGTCCCAGGTATGAAAAAATAGAAGTCAGCAATGCATAATTTATTACTATGCTTTATTTATTACTAGTACATGTCATTATTCCTCTGTGCTCAATAACTTATCTCAAACTTGAAATCCTTTATATAATTCTTCATCTCATTTTGTGGTTGCATGGCGGTTGCTTAGAACCTTTTGTTTAATCAGATTTGGAATAAGACAGGGATATTATAGGTGGGGCTGGTTGATGGTCTTTCTCTACTTGGATTCTGCTTTTTCTCTTTCCTAAGAACCTGGAACACTACTGAACCAATTAAGTCCAGCAGTGAGTACATACTTTATAATTCAGTTAGAACACACGAGACATTTTTGAAATGTCAGTGGTGGGGGAGGGATAGGCTATCTTGTAAAATGGATACTAGTAAATTAAATATAATAGTTACAGGCAGGAAAAAATAGTTGCCTCACTTTGGCACTGTGGACTCTGTGGTTATCTTACATGATCATCCTCTTACACTACAGTTGATCTGGCTACAGATCTGTACAATCTTTGAAATTTTAGAGGAATGAGACTATATGTTCACTCTCAAGAATGACTACTCATTCTCAAGAAGACTACTCATGTGACCAAGGGACAGATTTTGTTTTATATTTCATTCTTATGTATTAAAAGAAGCTTTAATGTTAAAGTAGGGTTTATTCCCAAGATTTAATTTCAATTTTATCATTTCAAGACCAAAGCATTTCTGTCTTTTGTAGTTTAGTTTTTATTATTTGTAGCTTAAATTTTTTAAAGCCTTATTTCAGAAAATGTGACATATCTAATACTTGGAGGTAACAGTATCAATATAATTAAGCCACAAAAGAATAAAAATCTAGATTTTTAATGTGAGGGAATAATAACACACATAAAGCACTATATGCCATGTGTTTGGTCTAAGTACTCTATATAGAACTCATTTAATCATTGCAACTCCCTTGGAGATAGGTACTATTATTATTCTAATTTGACAGGTGAAGAAACTGAGCCAGACATATTAGCTTGCCCACTTGATACATAGTGGGACCAGAATTGAAACCTGTGAAGTTCATGTTCTAAGTTTATGTGGCTTTTCCTTGTGTCTTTTTCCTGAAGAGTTGACGTAGAAAACTGAACTTGTACGTAAAACCTATTGACCTGAGGACACATTCAGAAAATTTAACAGTATAGTGCTGGTATTATCAGCTAAGACAAAAACTCGTGTGTCAGGGCTCCCCAAGAACCTCAGGTTTGATGATTCACTGTGAGGTCTCTCAGGACTTAGCATATTGTCATACTCATGATACTCATGGCTAAGATTTATTATGGCAAAAGAATACAAAGCAAAATCAACATTGGGAAAAGGAAAGTGGGAGGCAGAATTCCAGGAGAAACCAGGCACAAGCTCCTGGAGTCCTCTCCCAGTGGAGTCACACTTAACTTCCCCAGTAATGAATGGTGATAAGTGTGAAAGGCCATCAGACAAGCTCATTAGAAACTTAGCACCCAGAGTTTATACTGGGAGCTGATCACATAGGCATAACGTATACCAGAATTCCAGACTCCTAGAAGGAAGGCAGGTATTTGACATAAAGCACATTGTTGTACAAATAATTTGGTCACTTTTATCAATTAGGTGATGTCAATCCACCCCAAATCCAATTTCTAGATGCCCACCAAGGGACAACCTTGAACACAGGTCTTTCTAAACAGCAAGTCTCAGGCTCGGAATTTTAACTTCTTTCTACTATGAGACTTTTTAGCAGTCTTGAGAAGGTGATGAAAAAGGGGTAAAGAATATTCAAGTGTTCCTACTAGCTTTTATTTAAGTTTTTTTTTTAATGTTTATTTATTTTTGAGATAGAGAGCACGAGTGGGGGGAGGAACAGAGAGAGAGGAAGACACAGAATCCAAAGCAGGCTCCAGGCTCTGAGCTGTCAGCACAGAGGCCAATGCCGGGCTCGAACTCACGAACCATGAGATCATGACCTGAGCTGAAGTCCAACACTTAACCGACTGGGCCACCCAGGTGCCCCCTAGCTTTTATTTTTTAAATATGTATATCAGGCCTTGTTTCAACAGAACAAGAAACACAAAAGTAGAATAAAATCTAAAGCAAACAAAGAAATGAGACAGATGGAAATAAAGGCAGGAAACATACAAGTGGGGTAGTAGGGCCAATACAAAGCACTACTTAAAGATTACATACTGTTGTCAGGATTGTGCAGCAGGCTCAACTCTGAGCATTCTACTTCATGGATCATATCGAAGAATTCATTTCTTTCAAAACAGATTATTGCTATTATCTGTCTATTGCTTCCTCTGTGCCAGGGATTTGTTAAGCACTCCACATTTGTTATCTAACTTAATCCCCACAGTGACTCAATGACATAGGAACTTGTATTATTCTTACACTACATGATGAAACAGACTCAGAGAAGTTGAGTAATGCATTCAAACTCACAGATTTACGTAGCTAGTAAGGGGGCAGGTCCAAAATTTGCCCCCAGATTTGCTTACTCAACCTAGAGCTTTTAACAACTTTAATCATTTATGACAGCTTGTGGCCAGTTAAACTTTTACCTGCCTGGAGTTGAAAAGTTCTATTATCCTCTGACCACCTCGTCACTCCTCAGTCTTTGAAGATTTTACCACCAGGCTCAGTGTCTCTCTTTCCACTCCCAGAGCTCCTACTATCTCGGGTGACTTTTATGGTGTTCTGGATATCTGCTCCTCGACCTTCACAGGTGCAGTAATCTGTTTCTTTCTCCCTGCTCCCCTCCACAGCCATCTGTTTGTACACTCACATCCTGAATTTTATTGTTATTTGAAACTGTCGTACCTCCAAAGTGATTGATTGAAGCCACAGCTTAAATTAGTGAGCCATCTCCTTTCTTTCCAATCTGCTCACTGTTCTCTGTGGATATTTGGTCCATTGACCCATCACTTTCCCATCAGCCCTTTCTCTTGCCCAAACAATAATCTTCCTTCCGCTTGTCATTTGTTACACAAAGCCTGAGCAAAATCACTGGTGCCTGAACTCCTTCATTTAATTGTTGCTGTAGCAAACCTCACAACAGGGTATATTCCCAACTGAACTCCTATTTCTCCTCTTCTCTTGACTCTGTCAGTCCTCTACTCTTTTCACGTTTCCCACTTCTCCCTTTCCCCCTTTGGTGGATGGCCTCTACTTTTATTTCACAAACAGAATGGAAGCCATCTGACAGAAGTTCCTCAGCCCATCTCTCCTAATCTGCAAGCATATCCCTACCTGGATCATATCCCTCTTCCTTCCCTCCTAATATAACAGAGGAAGAATCTGGTTATTAAAACTAATCACTCATTTGTACTTTGGCTCCCAAATCCTCTGCCTTCTCATGGACCTTATATATCACTACTGCTATTATTATTAATACCATCATCATCATCATCATCATCATCATCCTTTCTCTTCTGTATCTACAGTCTCTGCCTCTTAACTGGGTCTATCCCAATGGCATTTATATGTGAGGTGTCTTTAGTTTCATTAATGCCATCTTTCAAGCCACCTCCCCTCTTGCTTGCTTCACATACAGGAGCTGCCTTTACTTAAGTTTCACCTTGCAGTCACTTCGTTAGACATTATAACTTGGCTTCTGTCTCTGCCACTCATCAAATTCAGTAGACCTGTCTTGATTCCATCTTGACTTTTAAGTAGTGCTTGACATTGTCTACCATTTTCTTTTTTCTCTTTGCTTCTGTGATGCCACAGTCTGCTGATTTTTCTCCTAGCTCTTTTTTTTTCTTGTGTCATCTCTGCCTGTGAAATTAGAATTCATTAATCCCTTGTCCCAGCTCAGTGATGGTGTTGGCATTTTTGTGCTTTCATACAGACATTTCCAAATTGTTTTCATGCAAAACTTCTTTCTCAATTGAGCTCCATTCTGTAAAGTTTTAGTATCTTTATCTATTTGCAGTGGTTTCCTTTACTAATTTCTAGTTACTTTTGCTTCTCCATTGAGGACGTTGGTATTTAATTGCTTCTACTTCACTCAACTATGCTCTCATTATTCTTCTCTTTGGGCAACCTTAATAATGACTCCTAGGCTCAGCATTCTTTGACCTTTCAGCTCCAACAACCTTCACTCCTACTCTACTTCAGTAAATTACACTTGTGAACAAGGACCTGGGGTTTATCATCTGGGTGGACTCCCATCTAAGAAGCTATAAACTCAAAGGTATCAGTCTTCAACCTCAACTTTTGATTCCTTCTAGCTTAGCCTTTTCTCTTTGTTATCCTTCTTTTTTGACTTTGTGTACTCATTTCCTGTTGTTATTGTAACAAAATACCATTAATTTAGTAGCTTTTTAAAGCAACAAAAATTTATTACCTCACAGTTCTGGGCCCAGAAGTCTCACTGAGCTAAAATCAAGGTGTCAGCAGGGCTGGATCTGTTTCCCTCCCCTTCTCAGCAAGCTTCAGGAAGCTGCATGCATTCCTAGGCTAATGGTCTCTTACTGCATCCCTCCAACCTCTTCAGTCATCTGTTTTCCTGCTACTGAGTCTGAGCCACCTGGCTCCCTCTTGTTAAGGACCCGTGTCATTACATTTGGTCTAATTGGATAATGCAGGATAATCACCCCATCTTGAGACCCTTAACATCTACAAAGTCCCTTTCATCATGTGAAGAAACAATTCACAGGTTCCTGAGATTAAGTTAATCTCAGGCATTATTTTATGTCCATGAGGAGAAGGCATTATTCCACCTTCTATACCTGGTCAAGGGTTTGCTTTCTCAACCACTTTCTATTGCTGGTCTCCTTACTCCGTTTCTGCTCTTCTAAAAGCTATTCTACACATGGTAGACACATCCAATCACCTCCGTTCGTGCCTTTCCTTTGCACTTAGCTGGGAAGTTTAGAGTAAAACCCAGACTCCCTTATCAAGCTGTAAAGGCCCTGTGTAATCTGTCCTCTGGCACATCTCTGACTGCACCACAGACTAATCTGTGCTCTGCTCTTGTCACAGTGGTAATTCTATTTGGTCCTTGAGATATACCAACCTTCTCTTCACCACAGGACCTTTGCATTTGCTCTTTCTTTCTAGAATGCTCTGTCTCCAGATCACCATGTAACTAACTGTATCCTTCCTGTCATTTGGGTCTCAGCTTACATGTTGCCTTCTCAGAGGGACAGTCTTTAACCAGCCAGTCTAAGCCAACTGATCCTGCCTGTCATTGTGGTCTAAGCTCTATGAAGGAAGGCATTTTTCTATGTTTGCTTCCCTAGGTACTCCTAGTACCTAGAATAGGTAGTTAGATATTGAATGAATATTGAATACATCTTTTCCTCATTTTACTATTTGCACTAGAATATATATGAGGACAGGTAGCTTGTCTTATTCACTGTTACTTCCAATACCTAGAAACCTGACCCTTATTAGCTGCTTAACAAATATCTTTTGAATGTTGAATGAATGAATAAATGAATGGATTCACTGACTTCTTCTCCAACCCAGGCACCATGGTAGAGTCGTGTTAACCACCTGGTCTGCTGATTACCTAAACTATTCTTCTTCTTTGTGTATCAGCCTTCCTTCTATGTGGTTCTGGTTCACCATCCCCCCTATTTCTTTCTTTTTTTTTAATTAAAAAAATTTTTTGGAATTTACATCCAAATAGTTAGCATATAGTGCAACAATGATTTCAGGAGTAGATTCCTCAGTGCCCCATACTCATTTAGCCCATTCCCCCCTCCCACAACCCCTCTAGTAACCCTCTGTTTGTTCTCCATATTTAAGAGTCTCTTATGTTTTGTCCCTCTCCCTGTTTTTATATTATTCTTGCTTCCCTTCCCTTATGTTCATCTGTTCTGTGTCTTAAAGTCCTCATATGAGTGAAGTCATAGGATATTTGTCTTTCTCTGACTAATTTCACTTAGTATAATACCCTCCAGTTCCATCCATGTAGTTGCAAATGGCAAGATTTCATTCTTTTTGATTGCTGAGTAATACTCCATTGTGTGTGTGTATGTGTATATATGTATACATATATATATGTACATATATATATATACACACACATATATATGTATATATACCACATCTTTATCCATTCATCCATTGATGGACATTTGGGCTCTTTCCATATTTTGGCTGTTGTTGAGAGTGCTGCTATAAACAGGGGCGTGCATGTGTCCCTTTGAACAGCACACCTGTATCCCTTGGATAAATGCCTAGTAGTGCAGTTGCTGGTTCATAGGGTAGTTCTATTTTTAATTTTTTGAGAAATCTCCATACTGTTTTCCAGAATGGCTGCACCAGCTTGCATTCCCACCAACAATGCAAAAGAGATCCTCTTTCTCCACATTCTCGCCAACATCTGTTGTTGCTTGAGTTGTTAATTAATGTTAGCCATTCTGACAGGTGTCAGGTGGTATCTCCTTGTGGTTTTGATTTGTATTTCCCTGATGATGAGTGATGTTGAGCATTTTTGCATGTGCCGGTTGGCCATCTGGATGTCTTCTTTAGAGAAAGAAGTGTCTAGTCATGTCTTTTGCGATTTCTTCGCTGGATTATTTGTTTTTTGGGTGTTGAGTTTGATAAATTCTTTGTAGATATTGGATACTAACCCTTTATCTGATATGTCATTTGCAAATATCTTCTCCCATTCCGTCGGTTGCCTTTTAGTTTTGCTGATTGTTTCCTTTGCTGTGCAGAAGCTTTTTATTTTGAGGAGGTCCCAACAGTTCATTTTTGCTTTTGTTTCCCTTGCCTCTGGAGACGTGTTGAGTAAGAAGTTGCTGTGGCCAAGATCAAAGAGGTTTTTGCCTGCTTTCTCCTCGAGGATTTTGATGGCTTCCTGTCCCCCTCTTTCTTATCAATGTCTAGCCAAATGTTTTCCATTTCCTTGTGTTTAAAGGGTTCCAATTATAATTAGTTTATACCTCTGTGTTACATTTCTCCTGATATGTTACTTTTTTTTGTCCCCTTCACTGTAAGCTACTGAAGTCTTTTTAATTTTTACATTTCCTAAACCAATAACAGTACCTGAATATATTATATATTACCATAGTGTATTCTTAATAAAAATTTATTTAGTTAAATCTCATTTTCATCTTCATAACAGCTATGTGAGTTTTTCTGCATATATGATATTCTCTTCATTTTATAAATATAGAAACCAAGGCATTATGAAGAGATTATTTTCCCCAAACTCTCCTTCCTAGTAAGTGACAGAGCTAAGACATTTCACTGAGGGTTTTGTCCTGCTTAGCCTTATTGTACTTACCACTTTCCTCAAATCTTACCACCTTTTCTTGAGACATCTTGACTCATGTCCCAACTAAACAGGAGGTTCTAAACTCTGTCAACTTTGTCCTTATCCTTGGAAACTTGTTTGTATCTGTGCTTACTCTTAGCTCATTTCTTCTAGTTTGAGTTGAAGAGGTATATCTTTGCCTATTTGAGAACCATTCTCCCTTTACCAAGTTTTATTGTGAAAACTTTCAAACATATGGAAAGGTAGAACAGTAAAATTCAGGCCCATATAGCCGTTGTCTGTATCTAACAACTGTTAAAATTTTACCACACATTTCACCTGAGGTTATAGATTTTGTGATATTTCATATGTAATTGTTTACATATATCAAAAATGTTCCTACACAAAATTTTTCTATAAAACATAATGATCGTATTTAACAAATGAATCATAATTCCTTAATGTAATGTTTAGTTCATATTCAAATACTTCCAATTATCTCCAAAAAAAATGTCTTTTACAGTTGATTTGTTCAAAATAGGATCTAGTCAGTGATGACATTTAGATATTGTGTCTTCTGAGTCTAGAAGCTTTCTCTTCTTTTAAAACTATATTGACATGCTTTAAAGACTATACTAGTTGTCCTGTAGAATACCTCACCTTCTAGAGGTGAGGTATTGCTTCCTGATGGCATAATTTAACTTGTTCTTCCATGGCTTACATTTTGAATGTGCTGAAAGTTAGGTCTAAATACATTCACATTAAATGTTTGTGGTAAGAAGATTGTGTAGGGGATGCTGTGTACTTCTTGTCTTACCACATCTGGAAACCTTTGTCAAATGTCAGAGTGTTTTTTCCTTTTCTACAATGCTAGGTTTGATCGCTTGGTTAAGATGATGACAGACTGGATTCTTCCACTGTAGATGGATCTCTGCCCCCTCACAACTATGAGTTGTCTTGGGACATCATGGGAAATCTTGTTTCACCCATTACTTATAGCATCCACCCATGATCCCTCTCCTCAGGTTCCAAAGAAACATTTGTTTGCTTTGTTCTTTAGGATTTTGCCCCATCTCAGTTTCCTTCTGTATTTTCACCAGTCATCTCCTTGACTGATTTACCTATAAACATGTGTAAGACTTCGCAAAATAGTTGCCCAGAGGGAATGTGACATTCCCCTGTGGTGTCCATTCTCTTGCTTTTCCTTTTGCCCCAAGATCATCAAAAGGACAGTCAACATGCTGTCTCTATTACTTTATTTTCAAATTTTTCTTAATATCAGTCACTCTTTTTCTCTTCCTGGATGATCTTATCCACTCCCATGACTTCTGCTATATACACTACTATCACAAAACTGCGTTGCATACTCTGAATTCTCTCCATGTGCTTCTTGGATAGCTCTTTCAGGATGAGCAATCAGATAGCACAAAATGAGATTTCTCTGTGCTCCTTCCCTCCAAACCCTTGCCTCTTCTGGTTATTTCAGTGGAAGGCAATCAGCTTTTTATTGCTGCTTCTACACCTCACACCCCAATCTCCTCTGAGTATACTGCTATGCCTACTTTCTGGCTGGAATACCTTTCTTCTTGCTTCTAAACACATGCTAAACTTTGAAAGCTGGGAGGAAGTATAACCTCTTCTGTGAGGCTTTTCCACAAAGGAGGCAATGACCATTTGCTCAGTGTTGTGTCTGCTTGACTGTGTATGCTGTGCTGTCACAGCTTGCAGAGTGTAGATTGCACATACTCTTTTGCTTCGCCTTATTCCTTCTCTTTAAGCACTCTGAAGGCAGGACTTACTCCTTTAGTATTTATCTGGATTTTATTAGTCATTGGGTATGCATTGAGTAAATATTTATATTTATTCTTGTTTTTATTATGGCCAGTCATTAGTTTTGGAGGTAAAATATCATATGGGAGTGGTGATGAGAGTGTCCGTTATCTTTGCTTCCTCTACTGAGGAATTTGATATTTTGCCCACTTTTATAGAGTCTCTAAGGGAAGATAAATGGCTTCTGCCCTCTCTTCCTCCTTATTTGTGTGTGTGTGTTTGTTGTTTTTATTTTGTTTTGTATTTTCACATATGGCATTTTATTTTCTGGCAAAGGTGACATTTTAAACGAAGAGGGAGAAAACATGGGTCCACTGACAAATTGTTAGCAAAGAAAAGCTAGATTCCTGCCACATCCTCTCCGTTTTGGTTCCTCAAAGATTTAAATCCAAAGATTTAGCATGTATCAAGGAGTTGAACATAAACCATAAAATTTCAAAAAGAGAACATGAGTGCAGGTTGGAAAAGGTCTTCCTAAGAAGGGCATAAAATCTAGAGGCCATAAAGTAAACAGTTGGTAAATGTGTTTATTTATTTATTTTTCCCATTTCACCATTTTAGAGTAACAAAAAAGGTCATTTCTACTAGTACAATTTCAAGCCCCTCTCTACAATGCAAGAGGCCCCATCTTTTCCCAGAGTTCTTCTCCTGAGATTCCCAAGGACCTCCAGTATTGTTTACTTACTTTATTTTTTCAGTATAATGTATTGTCACGTTAGCTGATATATAGCATATACAGTGTGCTCTTGGCTTCAAGGGTAGATTCCCATGATTCATCACTTACATACAATACCCAGTGCTCATCCCAACAAGTGCCCTCTTCAGTGCCCATCAGCCATTTTCCCCTCTCCCACACCCCTCATCAACCCTCAGTTCTCTATTTAAGAGCCTCCCTCTCAGTTTGAAACTTTTTTTTCCCCTTCCCTTCCTCCATGGTCTTCTGTTAAGTTTCTCAAATTCCACATATGAGTGAAAACATATGACATTTGTTTTTCTCTGGCTTATTTCATTTAACATAATACCCTCCAGTTCTATCCATATTGTTGCAAATGGCAGGATTTCATTCTTTCTCATCGCCAAGTAGTATTCCGTTGTTTATATAAACTACATCTTCTTTATCTATTCATGAGTTGGTGGACATTGGGCTCTTTCCATAATTTGGCTATTGTTGAAAGCACTGCTATAAACATTGGGGTACGTGGGCCCCTATGAATCGGCACTCCCATACCCTTTGGATAAATTCCTAGTACTGCTATTGCTGGGTCATACGGTAATTCTACTTTTAATTTTTTGAAAAACCTCCACACTGTTTTCAAGAACAGCTGCACCTGTTTGCATTCCCTGTATTTTTTTTCAGAGAGCTGGGGAGAGGGGCAGAGGGAGAGAGAATCTCGAGCAGACTCCATGCTCAGCACAGAACCTGATGTGAGGCTCGATCCCACAATCCTGCAGTCATGACCTGAGCTGAGAGCAAGAGTCAGATGCTTAACCAACTGAACTACCTAGGAACCCCAGGTGTTTTTTTAAGGAGATGGATGAATGCTTAGTTAAGACAAAATAAGTAATGACAAAATTTAGCCTGTGTTTCAATGAAATAGGGAAAAAAATGCCAAAAAAACATATTCTCACTGTTTAAATTTGTAAAGAGGATAATGTTTTTAGATTATGGAATGTTATAGATTATGGATATGTCATTACTTCAAACTTAAGCTTACTTGATTACACTTTTAACAGCTAGAAAAATATTAAATGCAAATACCTAAGTGTATATTAGACATTCTTCTTACATCAAACTTGAATTTTTGCTGATTTTATAACTCAGCTTCACTAATTCTTCCTGCTTTATGGACTGCCAGTCACTACTCCCAAGAACTGTTTTGCTCTTTATTTCTCCACTTGTCAATTTAGTTCTTATTTATTTGTTATCACTCGAAGTTCCTTTTTAGCTAACTTTAGGATTGGCTTCTGTCTCTTTGGTAAAGTATGTGTAAATTCTAAAACCTTACTTCTGCTGCTGTGTCTTTTATGTTGCCTGATATTGATCTTTGTTTTGGTTTATGTTCCCTTCCTAGACCTCTGACTTTTTACCCAGTTTCCTCTCTAGGTTATAAACCTGCTGACTGTCATGAATCCATAGGACAACCACCTGTTTATTCAAAACCCCTACAGATGGCTTCATCCTGTCTGTGTTTTTGTTTCTGTTTTCTTTCATTTGGTTTTCTTTCAGTCCTAACCTAGTTCCTTAAATGTATAGAAGTATTGATTGCTTTTCAAATGGACTGTCCTAGAGCCCCAAGCCAGGTCCCGTTACTATTTCTTCTTGTCATCACTTTTTGGATACAGAGAAGTCTGTCTTTTTTTTTCTAATGTTTATTTATTTTAGAGGGAGACAGAGCACAAGCAGGGGAGGGGCAGATAGAGAGAGGGAGACACAGAATCGAAGCAGGCTCCAGGCTCTGAGCTGTCAGCCCAGAGCCTGTTGGGCTTGAACCCACAAACCACGACATGATGACCTGAGCCTAAGTTGGCTGTTCAACTGACTGACCCACCCAGGCACCCTGAGAAGTCTTTCTTTATTTTTCACTTGCCTATAATTAAAGAGACTATGCAGACCTGCACTAGTCAGTCATTATGGCCATATTCTATCTTTTTAGACCTGCACTAGTCAGTCATTATGGCCTTATTCTATCTTTTATGGCCAGAATCTCTTTTGGGGAAGCATGCATTTAACTGATTCTTCCTTTCCTCTTCCTTCTCACTATCGAGTCCTAATTGTATTAAAATTATTTTACATCTGTGCTACTTTCATTTTGCAGCAGATATTAAACCCAAGCCACTTTCATAAAGCAACAAAATGTTTCCTCAATGGTGTCCTCACAGGAACTTTTGGCAATCAAGATTTGTCTTGGTTAAAAAAAATCTTGAGATGAAGTGTTTTCTATTCTTGGAAAGCAGAGCAACAAATACATATTTATTTTTTTTATGTTTATTTTTTGAGAGAGAGAGAGAGAGAGTGTGAGAGTGGGCGAGGGGCAGAGAGAGAGAGGGAATCACAGAATCTGAAATAGGCTCCAGGCTCTGAGCTGTCAGCACAGAGCCCAATGCGGGGCTTGAACTCACGAACTGTGAGATCATGACCTGAGCCAAAGTCGGATGCTTAACTGACTGAGCCACCCAGGCGCCCCAATACATATTTCTATTATTGTACCGTTAAAGACTTTTTATAGTTTCCCAAAATGTCCCATCCCTCTCATCAATCCTCATGTGAGAAAAGAAGACAGAATGAGTCCAATATGAAGAAGTAGGTCAGAATTCAATAGAAGAGCCAAATGCTCATTTCTTTTTTTTTTTTTAGTTTATTTATTTAATTTAAGGGGGGAGGGGCAGAGAAAGGGAGAGAGAGAGAGAGAGAGAAAGAGAGAGAGTGAGAGAGAGAGAGAGAGAGAGAGAGAGAGAGAGAGAATCCTAAGCAGGCTCCATGCTGTCAGTGCAGGGCCCATTGTGAGGCTCAATCCCACGAACTTGGAGATCATGACCTAAACTGAAATCAAGAATCTGAGGCTTAACTGAATCAGCCACCCAGGCAGCCCTCAAATGCCCATTTCTAATTAGTCTATTGTAATAGTTTATGTTGGACCAGGTTGATAGTAGTACTAGTCTGAAAAATGTCTGGATTTTGGATATATTTGGAAAGTAGAGCAAACCATTCATGAAACTGTGCTAATTGTTCCTATTCTTTACATTTTCTTTCTTTCTTTCTTTTTTAGTTTCGCTATTCAAATTGGCTTGATAGGTTATATATGTTGGTGGGAACAATGGCCGCCATCATCCATGGAGCTGCCCTCCCTCTCATGATGCTGGTTTTTGGAGACATGACGGATAGCTTTGCAAATGCAGGAATTTCACGAAACCTAACTAATCTAAACATAACTGGGGAAAGTGAGTATTGTTTGTGGTACTGATTTTATTGGAAGCTTGAAGGAAAATCAGTCACTTAAAAATGATGTTTGTGGAGCCCTTACTAAACGCACTAATGTGTTTAATTCTGTGGAAGTTTGAAGGGCCTGAGCTATAGTACATATTGGTAATGAGTTTGAGAAGATAATATTCACAAGCATTAGAATCCACTTGGGAAGAGCTGGCAGAGATACATAAAAAAAAAAAAAGGCCGAGCTCTGTAAAGTCAGAAAGATGCCAGGAAGTTTCTGGAAGAGGTATAAGAACTACTTAATCTGGACCTTGAATGATAAGTAGAAATCAGTTATGAGATTCTCTGACATATTGGATATGGGTATAAGAAACAGGAATCCAGGATGATTCTATAATTTTTAGCCTGAGAAACATGATGAACTGGATGCATTTATCATTGAGATACAGAGGGTGGAGAGAGAGAGTAGTGTTTTGAGCAGTAAATACCAGAAACTTAATTTTGGGTATTGTCACAGGTTGGGCTCTTTGGAAACATGCTAAAATGGAGAAATGTGGCCAAGATAAGTTGTGTGTGTGTGTGTCTGTGTCTGTCTGTCTGTTTTAAGACGGAAGAAATAATAGCTTGTTTGTATGCTAATGGAAATGATCCGAAAGAGAGGAGAAAGTGATGCTTGAGAGAGAGGGAAGAGATTTATTTGAGTGATATCCTTGAGAAAGGAGGGAATCTAATGCCCAAAAGGAAATGCTTGCTTTAGGTAGGAGCACAGATGAATTTATCCACAGTAACAGGTGGGAATAGAGAACATTTGAATGACAGTACCCAAAGCTGAGTTGATGAGGAGGTGAGAATTTGTGGAAGGTTTCTTGTGATTATTTCAATTTTCTCAGTGAAATAGGAAGCAAGACAGTTCCTATAGGAAGGGTTCTATTTGGCTGATAAAGAAAAGAGATCTAAAACAGACCTCCAGGAGAGTGGGAAAGTGAAGGGACTATTGAAATTATTTGGGAATCACACACATTCTTACACTCATACTTGATTGAGGAGGGACTGGTTGACAGCTCTGAGAATCCAAGCCACCTTTAGTTAAGCCTTGATTGATTTAAACTAAACTTCCCAAAGACTTACAACCTCGTGGTGCTCAAATGGTAGAAATGTTGAAAATACCTGTTTGAGAATACACTTGAGACGATAGTGGTACCGCTTTTTCAACTTTAAGTCTCTGACGAATGTTATAAATCCTTTCCCCAGAAATATGCATGTAAATATTCATACAAATTTGGGGTATTTATGGATTTTTTGAACCTGTCCAGGAGTCCTGGGAGTCCCTTCTTGGTAATTCTGAAGAACACACTGTTTACCCTGAGGCAGGCTTACTTCAATTCTGTGAATGCAGGTAATGAGTTGGGCCAGAAAATTTTATAGTATGTTTGAGCTATGTAAAATTCTTATGTATTATGTATTATTATGTAAATGGCATTCAGAAGGACCTGCCAGAAGATATACCACCTTTGAATTGACACCTTTCTATTTTACCATTTACCCAACGGAAGTTCTCAGTGCTCTCTAAATTTATTGATTCCTGTGCATGCTGTATTAGGCAGTAGTCTTTGGAGTTCGTTCTCTTACCACCATACAGTGGGAGAATCAATTCTTATAGTACTCTTGTAGCCCAGTAGACCTTATGTGTACATCTGTACCCATTCTGATCCTACTCACTTTTTTATGAAGTCCAGACATACACATTGATCTAACGATATGGGTGGGAGGTGTCATACTAATCATGCTGTGCACCTGCATGCACTACATAAAGGGACAGCTGCTGATATCATGTATATTAATAACGAAATATTGAGCTATTAAAATAACTGTTGAAGCTTGGCCCAGTCTGGGAAGAGCAGATCCTTAAATGGCTGCCTGAGCTAACAGAGCTGAACTCTGACAGGTCACAGCAAACTCAACTACTGTAATGTAGTTGTGTTTTTAAAAAAGTGGTCTTTTTTAAAAAACTGCATTAATGTTTTGATACACTGTATCTCCATCACCCAGATAGTAATTACCTCTTTATGAAAAAAACAATTGATTTCTTTAAGTGCAGGTACTTAATCCTTACTATGTCTTGGCTTTACCTGGACCTCCTGTAGACTGGTTAAGAGGGACAGTAATGTGACTTAAGTTACTGCATCACGTGCATGAGTTCCCCGGTGGTGGTCCAGCTGTGGAGCCTAGCTCCCTCATAGGCCCATGTGTCTGCATGCTGATCAGAGTCTCCCAGGCTGGAGAGTGCCTGCATTACCACACCTCATGGGCTGGTAACTGGGACTTCATCTTCATAGATGCCTGCATCACATGGTTTCCAGTTGGGGTTGTAGTTCACATTGCATTCCTTGCTCATCCTTCCCATTTAGCTCACTCTTCTAGTCTCGGGAAAACTTTGAAGTATGCTTCTGTCAGGCTTTTAAGAGGTACAATATTCATTGGTTAGAGAGCAGGCTTTCTGGAGTTGGACTGCCTGGCTGTAAAACTCCGCACCTATAACCTTTTTTAGTATTGAACTTTGGGAGATTTCTTCATACTTTAATTTCCTCATCTATAAAAAAGTTTACTAACAGTAGAACCTACTTCCTGGAGTGGTTGTGAGAATTTAATGGATTCATCACTTAAGTCTCAAAAGAATAGGGCCTAGTAATAAAAAAGTTCTCAACAAATATTACTGTTATAACATCATCAGTAAACTAATAATCCATGCTGCTCACAAATGAACCCACATAATTTGCATGATGATGTGGTTCTTTATGTTATTCCATCTTTTTTTTTTTAATTTTTAAAGGTTTATTTATTTATTTATTTATTTGAGAGAGAGACAGAGTTCTAGCAGGGGACAGGCAGAGAGAGAGGGAGATACAGAATCCGAAGCAGGCTCCAGGCTCTGAGCTGTCAGCACAGAGCCTGACGTGGGACTCGGACTCGTGAACTATGAGATCATGACCCGAGCTGAAGTCAGACGCTCAGCTGACTGAGCCATCCAGGTGCCCCTATGTCATTTCATCTTTATGGAACTCTGTGATACTTGCTTATTTTTTATCATTGTTTAAAGCTTGGGACATACCCAGATTTACTCAGCACCTGTTACAGATGTGGATAATTGTCCCTATCAGCAGCATTTCTTTGGTAACTGTGGACCACTAGCCATGCCTTTCCGGAAAAGCAAGGGTCCTCAAAGTATGGCCTGTTGGACAAATCTGGATTGTTGCCTCTTTATATTGCTTATGAACTAAATCGTTGGAAAAAAAAATCAAAAGAATAATGTTTTTTGGCACATGATAGTTATATGATATCGAAATTGCAGTATCTGTAAGTAAAGTTTGAGTAGAATACAGCCATGCCCATTCATTTGCATTCTTCTGTGGCTGCTTTCACACCACAATGGTACAGTAGAATAGGTATGGCAGAGACTATATCGTACCCAAAGCCTAAAACATTTACTTTCTCATTCCAGTAAGAGGTTGCCAGTCTCTGAGGTGGGGAATTAAGTAGGGGGTTATCATCTTCATTCAGTCAGTAAATTTGCATTAAAGTGTTCCTTGTGCCAGTCATAGTACACATCCTAAGTATTCATTCCCAACCCCCAAGAAACTTAGTGTAGTGATAAGAATGGACAAGCAAACCAACAAATGTAGTTGGATATGATTAGTGCTGTGATACAGAGATGTCCAAAATGCTTGGGAAAAGAGAGGAAGGGCACTCAACTCCACATATAAGAATCATGGGAGGGTTCCAAGAGGAGGTATAACCAGGTTTGGCATAGTACCTCTCTCATGCGCAAAATAAACATGTCCTGTATAACAAGTAAAATTATTTTAAAATAAATATTAGGTAAAAAACCTTCTCTCATCAGTACCCATTACTGCCACTCCCCTGCTATATATCCTTCCATGTCATCTCAAAGGCAGCATGCAATCTCTACTTTAATTTTTAGTCTGGGACCCTCAGTTCCCTGTCACTAACCTGCTCGTCTGCAGATTCGGATTTCCAGATATCAGATCATCTGGGGGGACAGATTTAAGGTTTTGATGCTGGTCCTAGAGATGTGGGCAAATGAGCTCTCTGATGTTTCTGGAGGGAGAGTCAATGTATGGAACTCCTAGGACCCCTGACACTCTCTGAC
This sequence comes from Panthera onca, assembly GCF_046562875.1. NCBI lineage: Eukaryota > Metazoa > Chordata > Mammalia > Carnivora > Felidae > Panthera > Panthera onca. The sequence goes on along the minus strand of NC_138340.1, from coordinate 91,386,284 downwards.
CTTTCTTCTTTTTGCCTTTCCCCCTGTAGAACCTCACTACCTCTCCATGGGGGTAGACGTAAGTACCAGAGCCTGCTTGTTGGATAAGAAGTATTTCTTGCCTAGAGGAGACTTAGATTTGCTGTTTTACACTAAACATTGGATTTAACTAGATAGCTCTAAAAACTTTGAGCAGATCCTTCTCTGCTGCTACAATAAACTCATTGTAGGGGTCTTCTCCTGATGCCTTGTCCTGATTATCAGACACTGGCCTTTGTCCTGTTCTTTTTGTTGTGTACCTGATTTCTTGACACCCTACTCCCATCCATCGTAATCTTATAGTTAGAATTTTCCTTTGTCTGAAAATCTCTGATGATTTGGGCCTAGGGAACTCTCTGGTCCTGCCATACCACTGTGGTGAACAAAGCTTAAGCACTGCTGAATTTCTGTAGTATTCTATGAGTTCTCATTTTCCTCATGAGGTTGATGATTCTCTGGAAGTGAGACCAGATAAAGACAATTACGATTTTAGATATGCTGTGTCTAAGGTAACCGGTTGGGTACAAGTGTAAATGACGTCCAGGCATTTGAAGAAATAAGAGTAAATTTGGCATACAGAAAAGGACAGAGGGTTGGCAGTATTTGAGTGGAAGGAATGTTAAACCTTCTGGAATAGGACACAGGGAAGAGTAGAAGGAGTGGGAAACTTAAGCCTTGAGAAAAGACTGAATTATTTACAATAACTAAAGCTAATGTTTATTAAGCATTTGAGATGTGCTTGGCACTGTGCTTAGTACATTACATGCATTGACTCCTTTATTCCTTTCATGCACATAAGATTGATACGGTTATTATCTACACTTGACACATTAGGAAACTGTCAAGTGTCCAGAGGGTTACGTACCTTTAAATTGCCTCTGGTCGTTCAGATGGTAATGAGGATTTGAACCCATGCAGACTGGTCCCGAGCCCATGCACTGAAGGAAACAGAGGGACACCCAGAAATAAAGACACTGAAGATAACATTCTGATCCAGAAATTAAGGGACATGGAGGGTATTTGTCATGTCCTATGATGGTTATCACCCAGAGATACTCTTTAAATAAACTCTTGACTATTTATTGTCTCTAATGTTTCCATTTATGGTATATCCACATTGCTGGCTTTTTCCTTTTTCCATAACTATATTATGGTTGGTTCTGTTTAGTCTCCTACCAGATTGTGGACTGAGGAATGGAGAAAACAGCCACTCAAATTCTAGTACAAGTTCATCATTCAGACACAAAGGGGGCAAAGTGGGAAGAGCTTATTTTCATATTTTTCATTATACTTAACATTTATGTTCCCCTGCTCTGAAACTCATGAGGGACAGGAAAGCTATTTGTAAAATTGTCTTCAAAATAATATGTGTATTTTGCTGCTTAAACTATGATTGTATAAATCATGTACAGGTTTTGAATGTGTGTTTTAAGACTTTGATGTACACAAAGAAAATATTGCCATGTGTCCCCCCAAGGCCAGCATTATGTGTATGTTCCAAACTAGAATGTTAGATAATATTTAAATTTTAAGTATTTCATACAATTTTTCATAAAGGATTTGTTTTCTTTCATTTGCTCAAGGCTTTCCTCTGCCCCTAACCATTTCATTGGAACAGTTTTTAGAGATAAATGTCTGGAAAACTGAGTATGAAATTTTGACAATATATTCGAAGTGTACTGTTTAGTGTGACAGTTTTTAAAGTTTGAGTTAAAACTAAAATATGGGTAGTTCTGCTAGAGTAATAGTGTAACAGCCAGATTTTTTGGGGGGGGGGGGCGGTTGGTATCAGGAGAATGCTTTTTCCAATCAAAAAGTTAAATTAGCTACAATGTTGTCTCCAACATATATTATAAAGACAGCCTAAAAAAAGACACACAGATACTATGTGACCTATTTTAGAAACTTAAGAAATGGGATAAACCTAATGAAAGACTGAATCATAGAATTTTGTAGGCAAAAAGAGCCTAGAAATTGGCTCAAACCCATAATTTGATAGCTGTAGGAAGGAAGGCCAGGGAAGCTGAAGTGATGTGGTCACAGTGGAGTTGCTTGCTATTTGGCAGAGCCTTTTAGTCTGGTGTTTTGTCCACTGTACTAGCAGCTTTCAAACTCGTCTAAAATTGTGGCAATTTTTCCCTTGGCCTTTTCTCTCCCTAAGATTTGCTTACAGGTATGTCAGGCAGGTCAGCCATGAGATACAGCTCTGCAGGTCAGGGGTGTGAAGACAGCACACGGGAGGATAATGTGGCTCCTGGAGTCATCCGTCACCCGAAGTAAGCCCAACCTCTCTGAGTGTCAGGCCCTACCCTGGGCAAATGCCTGAGGGATTAATCACCAAGGCCAAAGGTCCAAATTCTCTGGCATGTGGTTGATGGAACTTCCGGTGCCAGAAGATTGTAAAAATTGGTCTCATAGTGTTCTTGAGCTAGGATGCACCTTGTGGATCATTTAACTATGCAGTTTACTAGCTCTTTAATCAGACACCAACCCCCCACCCATCATATGAATAAGGTCTCTCATGGAACTTCACCAAGTAAAACAGCTCACAGAGAGGCTTCCTTGGTTGACAGTGTCAGAGGGGAGTCCAGAGCCAGGATCTCCTGATTGTCTCGGTCTGCTACCACCTGGCAGCAATGCCGAGGTCACTCCACATATAGCCTATCACGTGTAACCCTGGCCACAGCCTATCCTGGAGATAGCCTCATCGCTTGCCTACACGAGTCTAACATCCTAACCCCACTCTTGCCCACCTGCATCCAGTTCTCCACACACCATCACAGTGAGCTTTTACAAACACAAGTCAGGTCACATTTCTCCCAGTGGTTTTCCATTGCATGGAATAAATGCAGATTCCTTACATTGACCAATATGGCCCATATGACCGGGCCCCTCCTGCCCATCATTCTCATTGCTTATTGCCTACTCAGCACATCCCGCCTGCAGCAACCTTCTCTGTTCTGTGAGCACTCCCATCTCTTTCCTGGCTTGGGGCATTGCGAACCTGCCCATCTCTCTCTAACGGCTTTGTATCATTCAGTTCTCCCTAAGAAAGAACTTTTGTCCCCATCCCACCTGAAAGTCACTATAGTATATTGCTGCTTGATGCAATAAGATTTATTACTCAAAAATGATCTTGTTAATTTATTAGGTTACTTGTTTATTACAGCTTCTCAAAGGGGAATAGAGGAATAAGGGGGAAAAGAGGAAGTTCCTGGGAAAAGCTATCACAGATATTTCAACAGTGAGTGCCCTATCACTTGAAGTTCAGGACGTGAAAGTAAAAACATTTCCTGCTTGCACAGAAATCCAACGAGATTAGAAAAAAGTCACTCCCTCATTTTAGGTTGTGTCCCGGGTGTCTGGAATAGTGCCTAGCACAAAGACTCTGTGGAAGATGGTCAGAAAATCACCCTTATGATACAATCTCATTTCACCAGTTAGGAAGCCACAAATGTACTTATGTTTCATTCTTTTTATTCATACTGTTTTTAAGTGTTCGGTAGGTAAAATTATTAAATGTACTTAGATATTTGGGTCAGATAAAAATGCAATGTAATATCCCTAAGTGGTATGGAGTCCTTAGTCATGGTGGTAGGCACTGTTGAGTTGAGGTTTCTTTGAAGTCTTGCTTGGGTGGCAAGGTACTGGTTTACTGTATCTCTTTTTGATCTTATAATATATGAGACACTCATATACTAAGTAGAACGATTGGATGGAATATTGTGAGCAGTGGTCCGCGTGTGTGGCGACTCTGAAACTACTTGTAAACCTTTCGGCTGGGTTATAGCAGATGGAGCAGGCTGTGCACTGAACATACAAAGATTGCTAAGTCAGTCCAGTTCTGCAGGGACTCACACGAATGGGAGTGGAAAGAGGAGATAGATAGAGATTATCATACCTCTAGCATTGACTTAATAAATTTAATCTGGTGTTATGTGCTCTGTGACATGTGTCATGTATTTTGTGATGTGTCATGTGTTCTTGACAAGATGAATCACTCTACTAGGGGTAAGCCATTTGAGAGGAGATCATATTTGGGCTCATTCATGGAGGAGGAATCTTTTCTAGAAGAAAAAAATGTGGTAAAAGGTGTGCCAGGTAAAGGGAGGAGAAAGAATAAAATCTTGGAGGAAGAAAGCTGTCATCACTTCTCTACTGAATATCTTCTCAGTATGTAGAAAATATTCTTTAGTCTAAAAGGGTGGGGCTCAGTCTCATGACATTTAAGCAGAATACTTTGTCATGCTCTGTATCCTCTCTAATCCCCAAGGGCAAAGGCTTCAGGAGCACAAAAGCCAAGAAGAAACCTAGGTACTATTTTCTTTTATGCTGCAGCAGACGTCCCTCCAGACAGTGACTGCACAGTGTCCTAGTACTGAAATGGGAAAGGTGTGGTGGTAAAGAAAATGTTTGGAATTTCATTGGTTGTCATTTCAAAGATGTTATCCTGTCAGGTAGATATGGTAACAAGATTGCAAAGACACTAATATGACATGTTAGGGATCTTGGACTTTATCCTTGATGTAGCGAATGTCATTGAAGGCTATTGATGGAAGCAGTATGATTATATTTTTGTTTGCAAAAATAAAATCTTATGACAATGCAAAGACCTGATTGAGTAGATAAACCAGTTAGGAGCTCTTAATAGTATAGAAGTAAGGGTTGATGGGACCCTCAACCAGAGCATTGACTCTGAGGATGGAGAGAATTTGAATAACTCCAGCCCAGATATGGAAGTCTCTACAGTTGTGGAAGTGGCTAAGGTCACCTAGGAGAGACCATGAAGTTCTGGGAAACAACAGTGTGTAGTGGGAGGGAGAACATGAGGAGTGAATGAGGCCAAGGAGAAGGATCACAGTGGTGGAGGAACCAGGAGAATGAGGTTCTGGAAGCCAGAGGAAGAGAAAAAAGTAGTCAAGAGTCTAAGCAAATGTTTTATTAAAACAAAAGCTGTGCTTAAATGTTTGGCTTTCCTGTATTCATTATTTGGCTGATACTGTTAATGCGCGCGCGCGCGTGTGTGTGTGTGTGTGTGTGTGTGTGTGTATTTGTATATTATATGTATCTATACATCCACACATATATCTATGTATATGTTATATAGAGAGTTTCTAGCTTTTCCCCTCTGGAAAAAATATAAATGTTTAGATACTATTTAAATATTCTTCTTTATAACTATTGGTTTGGGCAGTAACCCCTGAGGCCCATATAAGTGAAAATTACTAGACCATATGACTTCTAAGATCATTTCAGCTTGAAAGTTTTGATTTTGTGAAGGCATGCCTAAGGATGAGAATTTTGTGAGAAGCTCATAGAGGCAGGAAAAATCTCTGGGCCAGAGAACTTTCAAATGATAAGAATTGATTGGAGGAAAATAAAAGTTAGTTGGAGGGAGTCTAAAGAATATAGCATTTTTATTTCATTGGTCAGTAGAGATTATCTCTCTCAGATGAGTTGAATGCTCCATTATGCTGATGGGTACACTTTAACACTACTGAAGCACAAGTAAAAGACACTTGTTGCTAAGGTTGATTTCTGATGACTGAATCTATATATATCTATATATATCTGTATATATCTATCTCTCTCTATATATATATCCATATATATATAGATACATATATATCACATGTGTAGTGTTGTGCACAAACATAAAAGGGTCAATTTTGACCTTGAACATAATTTTTTACTTTATGGACTGTATAAAATGATTGTGGCCCTAGAAGCCACCGTTGCCAAAGAACATTTTTTGAAATTCTTTTGATTCCTTACCTTTAGAATTGAGAAAACTGGTAGTAGCAATGAAAACAGTAGAAAACAGACCTTTAGTTAGATTTGAAAATTTATCTTGATTTGGTAGTAATATACACTGGTGACAATAAATATCGTTTAGAAGCATTTCCTGGCTAGATAAATAAGATTGAAAATCCCTAATGAGAGATCTTCTAAGACACATGTGGAGAAAAATCTTCACACAGCTATTTAATATTTTATCCTTGAAAATATAGAGCAGAAGAAATCTCATAACTGACTTAAAAGATCAATGTGGACACATTATTGCATTGCCATAATCAGTAGGAAGCAATCAAGGTTCTCTGCTACATCTCTGCATCTTTTTATTACTTCCTTATTACCCCTAAATATAGTTTTCCCTGGGTTTCTGTGCTCTGTCACCCCTTTTTGCTTACCTGCCACCCTGTTGTCACAGTTAAGGAGTTGGCTTTTTTCCTTCCAAATTCAGCTGTGGCCTCTAGCCATGACTCCTACATCTTCAGACCTGAACTCTTTCCAGAACTGGAGTGCTATAGTCTAAATACCTATTAGACATCTTCAGTTGAATGTTGCAGGTACCACAATAAACATTTTCAAAACTGAACCAGTAGTCTTCTCACGTCTGACCAGATCTGCTCTTTTGGCTAACTTAATTCTCACCATGATACTACCACTCTCCAGATGCTTGGACTTGAGGCCTTGGTTGTTCAAGCAGTTGCTAGAACCTGTAACTTCTTGTTCTCTGAATCTTGTGGGTACTTTCCTTCTTTTCTGTTCTCATTTAGATCCTCTATGCTTACATAATTGCAGTAGCTCGTGTTGCTCGGTCTCTCTCTAGTTCAGTTAATCTTCTACATTGCTAGCAGCTAAGTCATCCTAGACCATACCTCTAATCATGTCCTCTTCTGCTCAAGCCACTGAGTGACTACTAGTTTTATACGCTCTGCCTGCAGGGTCCAGATGATCTTTCCAGCCACATAACCACTGTCTCCCATCCACACAGCACACCTACACCCCAGCCAGACTGTTTGACTCCTTCCTCAAATATTCCATGGTCATTTGTCCACATTGCTCCTGTTGCAAAAACTTTCCTCCCCTTTCCCATCCCTGTCAAAATCAAACTCTTCTCAACTAGCCCCTCACATAACATAACTTTTGAAAAGACTGTAAGATTTGAAGTGTGCTTCCCCATTGATCCAGCAGTCCTGATTATGATCATTTATCCTATAAAAATATATATCATACATTCATATATAATATATATGTACAGATATGTTTAGTGCAGCATTGCTTATAATAGTAAAATATTGGAAACAACTGAAATAGATGCAGCTTGGAAAAAATGGAGACATACATACACACAAACTGACATAGAAGATTGGCCACTGAATGTGGGCTGTGATTTGTGTACTTATGTGTGAGTAGACATGCATACAGAAAAAAAAAAAAAAAACTCTGAAAAAGTACATACTGAAATTTTTAACAGGGTGTGTGTGTGTGTGTGTGTGTGTGTGTGTGTGTGGTAAAATTTTAATGTACATTATCTAAAAATGTCAACATTTGCTAATACTGCTCAGTAGTGTTAAAAATGAATTTGCTTAGTAAAATGTGAGAGTTGTTTGTTTCTTTAAAAAAAGTCATGCTTATTACATTATTTTTTATATTTTATGTTTTTTAAATAAAAATAGAAGCTGGAGAAATGCAGCGTTAGATTGTAAGCACTAAGTGCTTTAGTATCAAGTGTGTATGTGCTGATACTTATTTATCAGGACAGAGGCCTTAGAAAAGAGTTTTCTCTCTGTCACCTTAGAGTGATATTTCATAAAATATTTTAATTCATGGACGCCAATAATCCAGCTGATAGATTACTTCTTAATAAATATGAGTTTCTTCTTGCAAGTCAGCTTCACTGAATTAAGTGTGTGTGTGGTTGCAACGGCCAACAGTGAAGGATTTGAATGGATGCCATGATACTTACAATTCAAACATCAGTTTGACCAATTTTTGTGTAAACTATTAAGTAGCACAAGTTTGATTCATTTTTATATGCTTATTTTTAATGGAGAACAAAGAGACATAATGGTATATGTTTGTTTTGTGGCGATCTAGGTATTGTCAACGATTCATATTTCATCAACCGTCTGGAGGAGGAAATGACCACGTAATTAGACATTTTCCTTACTATGCTTTTCTGTATCCAATTATAGCAGTGTTTTCCTAAGCTTTTCTGTAACCAATTATAGCAGTGTTTAAAATTTTGAATTATTAGAATAAAGAGTCAAACTGGAGAACAATACCACTGTTAGTTTTCTAGGAGGATATAGTGTAAAATTTTTTATTTTATTTTATTAAAAAAATTTTTTTAATGTTTTATTTATTTTTGAGACAGAGAGAGACAGAGCATGAACGGGGGAGGGTCAGAGAGAGAGGGAGACACAGAATCTGAAGCAGGCTCCAGGCTCTGAGCTGTCAGCACAGAGCCCGACACGGGGCTCGAACTCACGGACCATGAGATCATGACCTGAGCCAAAGTCGGACGCTTAACCAACTGAGCCACCCAGGCACCCCATAAAATTTTTTATTTTTTAAGAAAAGAATTTTCTGCATGAGATGAACTAAAATTAAGGTTAAGCCTAGATTAGATTTATTTATGCCTTGTAAATATAGAATATCATACACAATGAGATTAGAGGATTTCAAAGTGTTTTTTTTAATGTGCTTAAATTAAGAATCACAAATTTCATTGGCTTTGTAATAGTTTGCTTCCTGTACTTTTCTAGTCATGATATGATGATGAGACCAGTCAACACAATTTTTTTTCTTTAACACAGCACCAAATTCTAAATAATGAAATAAAACATCCCAGTGTAGATATAGTCCCTCTGACCTTTATTCATCTCAGGGTGCTCTTGTTAATGATTTATATATCTTGAAGTTTGGTCCCCAGAACAGCTTATGAAAGATGTCCAAAGGTATGGGTTTGTTAATCAGAAGATAACGAACATATTGTTTGTTTTATTGTTTTACTATCATCCTGTAAATCATCTGTTAGATTTGAAGAAAATAGAGAATCTTGATCATATGTTGAAAGATAAGAAGCAAGCCCTTTAAATATTCCTAGGGAAAAGCATTTTTTTTATACTGAGGAAAATGAAACAGTGTCTTATAATCATCTTACAAATGTTTAAATATAAGTATATTTTGTTTGAATTAACATGGACTGATTATTTAGAATACGTTAAGTCCTTTTCAAGCATTGTACTTGTTAAATCGATTTTTTTTTTAATGTTTATTTTTGAGAGAGAGAGAAAGAGACAGAGCATGAGCAGGGGAGGGGCTTAGAGAGAGAAGGAAACACAGAATCAGAAGCAGGCTCCAGCCTGTCAGCACAGAGCCTGAAGCGGGGCTCAAATCCACAAATTGTGAGATCATGACCTGAGCCGAAGTTGGACGCTTTACCGACTGAGCAACCCAGGCGCCCCAAAATGTGGTTTCTTTTTGGCTGTTTCTTGCTATATCATTAACACTTGGATAATAATTGCTAAATTATTTATTAACTAAAATTTAGTATTGTAATTATATCTTCCCGGATAAGTACGTTGTAATCCCAAGGTATAGGTTGGGGAAGATGTTTTTACCACTATTCCTGCTGGGCTGAACACACAGAGGTGTAAACAGTAACATCCATGACTACCTGGTTATTTCATGGCTATTTTTGTAACTTCTTCAAGGTTCATACCAGCCTTTTTATTTGAAGACAGCAAGTAGTGCACATTAAAAAATGGGAATATTGTAACTCCTATTTCATGTAGAATGTCTGTCTTTAACCTAAAAAGAATTTGCGTAGTAAAGTGTGAGAGTTGTTTGCCTTTTTAAAATATAAAGTCTCAGAGAAAAAGACATAAACTCACTGTTTCTAGATAATCAAGAGTCTGATTTTAGAAGATGGTCATTTTTTTTTATTGTTAGAGTTTGAACGGGAAGAAGTGATATTTGATTCATTAAGCATTTTAGGATAACTCACAAAGCCTAGTTGGGCAGACAGTATAAAAATACTTTTTATTTGGCATTTACGTTCTGCCAGATTAGTTGGCCCAAGGTCAGGAGACAATTTCCATGTCTTGATTCCACTTTCTGACAGGTTCTGTCACTTCTTTCTATTCTCCAAGGTGCAGAAACCACCTCAAAGTGCTCATCAAGGATCCTGAGGCAATAGAAGTAGACAGGAGTGCAGTGGTAGGTCTTACTTGATGCTGGGATGCCTCAAGGCACCACACAAGTCTTTCACAGTAACTGGAATATACTCTGAAGCTTACTGTGTTCCAGGCACTGACCCAAGTGCATATCATGCACTGTGGCATTATTATTCTTACCTGTGCTTCACCAATTAGAAAAGGTTTAGAAAGGTTAGGCACCTTGCCCAGGATTACACAGCAGATAAGTGAAAAGCTGGGATTTGAGCCAAAGCAGAAACCACACTCCTAACCAACCCACCACGTTGGTTGGCATAGACATAGTTGGATGCCGACCATCAAATCTGTTTGTTACAACCCCTCCTTATTTGTCAAGGATGGAAAGATAGCCAGATGACTGAAAACATAAGTATTATTAGTCTGTTTGGGAAAGCTGTGGTGACCAGAAAACAGTGTACGTGTAGTGTTCTTGTTGCTTTGCAGGTATGCCTATTATTACAGTGGGATCGGTGCTGGTGTGCTGGTTGCTGCTTACATCCAGGTTTCATTCTGGTGCCTGGCAGCTGGAAGGCAAATACTCAAAATCAGAAAACAATTTTTTCATGCTATAATGCGACAGGAGGTAGGCTGGTTTGATGTGCATGATGTTGGAGAGCTTAACACCCGGCTCACGGAGTAAGTACCAGGTTTTGTGTCTAACGCGGACACGGTTCTTGTTCTCACTTACATCAAAAGGGATGCCATCAGATCTGCTCAGAGATGTTAGTGCATAACTCAGGAGTAATTAGAAGGCTAAATTCCTTCTGAGCAGCAACCATGTCTTATGTATTCTTTTGTTCCCACCACCCAGGCAGGGCATGAGGGGATTTGCATGACTAGCAATGAGGGAGACCTGCCAGACTCCCAAAGTCCTCTGAGAGTGGTTCAGTAGAGCAACAACATGGCACTTTCTGAGGACGTTTCCAAGCAAAATTGTAGATGTAAACTAATTACCCTGCACTTAAAACAACACAACTAACTGGATTCAGGAGAAAAGTTCTGTGCTCACAATTCTAACATTTATTTCTAACACTGTCTGTTCTTTTAGTGATGTCTCCAAAATTAATGAAGGAATTGGTGACAAAATTGGAATGTTCTTTCAGTCAATGGCAACATTTTTCATCGGTTTTATAGTGGGATTTACACGTGGTTGGAAGCTAACCCTTGTGATTTTGGCCATCAGCCCTGTTCTTGGACTGTCAGCTGCTATCTGGGCAAAGGTGGGTAAAGCATGTAAATCCAGATTTTAAACTGTCCCCACTTCCCTCCCCCCATGGTGGAAGGCTGTTTTTGTCACATGATGATCCTGCCCCTGTACTTACTTGGTTTTAGATCATCTGTTCAAAATCAGTGGGAGTAAGTGGGTGTAACCTCAGTAAGTCCTACCCATGCCAGGACTGCATGCTATCCTGGGCCATGTAATTATTTGGGCAAGGTATGAGCTAGAAGGAAGTAGGTCTCACATCTCATCCCCTGATTTCATATAAAAGGCATACTCAACTCTCAAAGAACTGTGTTCTATATTCACAAATAGAAATTCAACTGGAGATTCAAGTTCAGTGACAACATATGTCCCATTCAGCTAACATTATTGATTTTAAAGTCTTTTAGATCTTATTTAATTTGTAAATTGATTTAATAGTTGTGTCAGTGTTATACATGATTCTCTAGTGTTTAACATATTTAAATCCATTGGTATGAAAATTATTTTTCAAAACTACTTTTGGGTCCCCTATGCATATAAATCCTAAGCCTGAAGTTCTCTCTTCCAATCACAAAGCAAAGTAGTGCCAGTTGCCCTGCCCACCTCTGCACACAGATGATCTTGTGAAACGTATTTTCCCTTTCAAGGCTGGGTGTAGTGTTCACTTTAAACTGATTTCATAAAAGAGTGGGTAGTGGTAGATATTGGTCCAGTTTCTAATTTGTGTCGGATTCAACACAACTTCGCAAAAGCATTACAAATTCATTTGGCAAAAGGATATAAAATATTGGGGACAAGCCACAGTCAAGCCTAACACAAAAGAAACCAGATGGTAAGTATTAAGAAATTTTAGAAATTTTACCCCGTAGGATGGATATTGTTTTGATATTGCAAACAATAACTACCATTTACTCAGCTATATCAGGAAAATACATATTATCCTTCTGACGTTTAGGTCTTAGCGCAGGAAAAAATTGAGTTTCTGAGGAGTCTGTTAATATGTTGCTGAGACTAACAGTGTTGTTGGTGTTTAAACTGCATTTCTCTGTTAGTCTGCTGAAATACTTGGCCTGTGTGGTAATTGATTTTTCTGTTTACCTAGAATATTAGTCAGGTGGCAAACTGTTCATATCAGTATTTGTTGAAAAACTGTCTAAAATGTATTGGTGTCTGTTCTAGTTATGTTAGGAAAACAGACAGCAAGTTAATATTTTAATAATTATGCTTTGCTTCTGATACTATTTATTTAATAAATGGAGCCATCGGCTTATTGCCGGAGACCTAAGTTTTAATCCTCACTCTGTCATAAAGTTTTGGTAAGATTTGAAATGAATTTTTTAAATTCTTTGTTTATCAGCCATATTAAAGAAGTAATGTGGCCCCATCTGGGAAGCTCCTTTGTCCCTGTGAGCCTGAGGCTCTTCTCTCCAATTGGGTCAAGAAGGAGGAACAGGATGAGACCCAGTCACAACAAGCTTCTTGGTCTAGGAAGCCTCTTTAGACCGGTACTCTGGCAACTGACATCTTCCGATCAGAGACACTAGCACAGCTAGAGGGCGCAGGTAGGGGAAACCACCACACGCTGCCTCTAGCAAGAGATACCTGGTGGTCTGACCTTTTAGAAACCACTTCCACTTCCTCAGGTAGCAGACACAGAGGCCAACAGAAGTACTGACAGCTCCAGATAAACCATGCTGACCAAACTAATACACAAAGTCTCTGAATATGAAACTGCCCCTGGAACCACAGCTCACAAAGTAGGCCAGACAAGGTAACTGCTTGCTAAAAAGGTTTAAATAGGACCCATTCTCCTAGCATACTAGACAAAATGTCCAGGATACAGTAAAAGGTCACTTGTCACACCAGTAATCAAGAAAATCACCACTTGAATGAATAAAAAATCATTAATTAACTGATACCAACACTGAGATAAATCAGATGTTAGAATTATTTGACATGGATTTTGAAACAGCTGCCCTAAAAATTTCAAATTCTCTTGAAACAAAAGAAAAAAATAGCTAATACCAGCAATTAAGTAGAAGTTACAAAAACAAATGAAATGAGAGAACTGAAAGATACAACAGCAGAAATAGAAGTCACAGCGGATGCGCTCAGTCTCATTAAGTGGAGATGACTGAATAGAATCAGTGTATCTGGAGATAGAATAATAGAATTTACTGGGTGCCTGGGTGGCTCAGTCAGTTAAGTGACCGACTTTGGCTCAGGTCATGATCTAGCAATTTGTGAGTTCAAGCCCTGCATCAGGCTCTGTGCTGACAGCTCAGAGCCTGGAGCCTGCTTAAGATTCTGTGTCTCCCTCTCTCTCTGCCCCTCCCCGGCTTGTGCTCTGTCTCTCTCTGTCTCAAAAATGAATGAATGTAAAAAAAAAAGAAAATTTTTTTAAAAAGTAGGAGAATGAGAACTAGAGACAACAAATAGTAAACAGGTAAAATGGTGGACTTAACTGCTATCATTAATTATCTTAAAGATAGTTTAAATATACCCATCATAAGAGGAATTAACAGTGGATTAAAAAAACACATGAACCAACTACATGCTGTTCCAAAGAAACTTAATTCAAATTCAACAACATAGGTAGAGTAACAGGATGAGAAAAGATACACTTAAAAATGGCTACATTAATATCTGGAAACATTAACTTAAAACATTATAACATTAATAAATTGTGAATATGGACTAATGAATTCACCAAAGGGCTGGAGTGTATGCCTGATTTGTATCATAAGCTCTAAGAATACTCCTCAAGTTATGAGTCCGTATGTTGAACTTAAATATAATATCCATTGAATTAGAAGTGGAATTAATACCTGTAACAGCTATATATAACTAACTTATCTGTCATTCAATTACTAGTAAATTATATAAGAAAATGTGTATATTAATTTTTTTTCTGAGACAGTTGTGTCTAATGCCTTTAAATGAAGCCTGTACATACATTTTCCACAGTCTAATACTTAGTACATTTTAGTACGATATAGCAAAAGAATCCTGCATACACATTTGAAGAGAGGTACATTTCTTCGCATTAGATATGAAAATTTAATAATTAATATTCCCCCGAATTAGTTGCTTTATCATTTTTTTTTATTTTTTTTTTTTATTTTTTAATATATGAAATTTACTGTCAAATTGGTTTCCATACAACACCCAGTGCTCATCCCAAAAGGTGCCCTCCTCAATACCCATCACCCACCCTGCCCTCCCTCCCACCCCCCATCAACCCTCAATTTGTTCTCAGTTTTTAACAGTCTCTTATGCTTTGGCTCTCTCCCACTCTAACCTCTTTTTTTTTTTTTTTTTCCTTCCCCTTCCCCATGGGTTTCTGTTATGTTTCTCAGGATCCACATAAGAGTGAAACCATATGGTATCTGTCTTTCTCTGTATGGCTTATTTCACTTAGCATCACACTCTCCAGTTCCATCCATGTTGCTACAAAAGGCCATATTTCATTTTTTCTCATTGCCACGTAGTATTCCATTGTGTATATAAACCACAATTTCTTTATCCATTCATCAGTTGATGGACATTTAGGCTCTTTCCATAATTTGGCTATTGTTGAGAGTGCCGCTATAAACATTGGGGTAAAGGTGCCCCTATGCATCAGTACTCCTGTATCCCTTGGATAAATTCCTAGCAGTGCTATTGCTGGGTCATAGGGTAGGTCTATTTTTAATTTTCTGAGGAACCTCCACACTGCTTTCCAGAGCGGCTGCACCAATTTGCATTCCCACCAACAGTGCAAGAGGGTTCCTGTTTCTCCACATCCTCTCCAGCATCTATAGTCTCCTGATTTGTTCAATTTGGCCACTCTGACTGGCGTGAGGTGGTATCTGAGTGTGGTTTTGATTTGTATTTCCCTGATAAGGAGCGACGTTGAACATCTTTTCATGTGCCTGTTGGCCATCCGGATGTCTTCTTTAGAGAAGTGTCTATTCATGTTTTCTGCCCATTTCTTCACTGGGTTATTTGTTTTTCGGGTGTGGAGTTTGATGAGCTCTTTATAGATTTTGGATACTAGCCCTTTGTCCGATGTGTCATTTGCAAATATCTTTTCCCATTCCGTTGGTTGCCTTTTAGTTTTGTTGGTTGTTTCCTTTGCTGTGCAGAAGCTTTTTATCTTCATAAGGTCCCAGTAATTCACTTTTGCTTTTAATTCCCTTGCCTTTGGGGATGTGCCGAGTAAGAGATTGCTACGGCTGAGGTCAGAGAGGTCTTTTCCTGCTTTCTCCTCTAAGGTTTTGATGGTTTCCTGTCTCACATTCAGGTCCTTTATCCATTTTGAGTTTATTTTTGTGAATGGTGTGAGAAAGTGGTCTAGTTTCACCCTTCTGCATGTTGCTGTCCAGTTCTCCCAGCACCATTTGTTAAAGAGACTGTCTTTTTTCCATTGGATGTTCTTTCCTGCTTTGTCAAAGATGAGTTGGCCATACGTTTGTGGGTCTAGTTCTGGGGTTTCTATTCTATTCCATTGGTCTATGTGTCTGTTTTTATGCCAATACCATGCTGTCTTGATGATGACAGCTTTGTAGTAGAGGCTAAAGTCTGGGATTGTGATGCCTCCTGCTTTGGTCTTCTTCTTCAAAAGTACTTTGGCTATTCGGGGCCTTTTGTGGTTCCATATGAATTTTAGGATTGCTTGTTCTAGTTTCGAGAAGAATGCTGGTGCAATTTTGATTGGGATTGCATTGAATGTGTAGATAGCTTTGGGTAGTATTGACATTTTGACAATATTTATTCTTCCAATCCATGAGCAGGGAATGTCTTTCCATTTCTTTATATCTTCTTCAATTACCTGCATAAGCTTTCTATAGTTTTCAGCATACAGATCTTTTACATCTTTGGTTAGATTTATTCCTAGGTATTTTATGCTTCTTGGTGCAATTGTGAATGGGTTCAGTTTCTTCATTTGTCTTTCTGTTGCTTCATTGTTAGTGTATAAGAATGCAACTGATTTCTGCACATTGATTTTGTATCCTGCAACTTTGCTGAATTCATGTATCAGTTCTAGCAGACTTTTGGTGGAGTCTATCGGATTTTCCATGTATAATATCATGTCATCTGCAAAAAGCGAAAGCTTGACTTCATCTTTGCCAATTTTGATGCCTTTGATTTCCTTTTGTTGTCTGGTTGCTGATGCTAGAACTTCCAGCACTATATTAAACAACAGCGGTGACAGTGGGCATCCCTGTCGTGTTCCTGATCTCAGGGAAAAAGCTCTCAGTTTTTCCCCGTTGAGGATGATGTTAGCTGTGGGCTTTTCATAAATGGCCTTTATGATCTTTAAGTATGTTCCTTCTATCCCGACTTTCTCAAGGGTTTTTATTAAGAAAGGGTGCTGGATTTTGTCAAAGGCCTTTTCTGCATCGATTGACAGGATCATATGGTTCTTCTCTTTTTTTTTGTTAATGTGATGTATCACGTTGATCGATTTGCTAATGTTGAACCAGCCCTGCATTCCAGGAATGAATCCCACTTGATCATGGTGAATAATTCTTTTTATATGCTGTTGAATTCGATTTGCTAGTATCTTATTAAGAATTTTTGCATCCATATTCATCAGGGATATTGGCCTGTAGTTCTCTTTTTTTACTGGGTCTCTGTCTGGTTTAGGAATCAAAGTAATACTGGCTTCATAGAATGAGTCTGGAAGTTTTCCTTCCCTTTCTATTTCTTGGAATAGCTTGAGAAGGATAGGTATTATCTCTGCTTTAAATGTCTGGTAGAACTCCCCTGGGAAGCCATCTGGTCCTGGACTCTTATTTGTTGGGAGATTTTTGATAACCGATTCTATTTCTTTGCTGGTTATGGGTCTGTTCAAGCTTTCTATTTCCTCCTGATTGAGTTTTGGAAGAGTGTGGGTGTTTAGAAATTTGTCCATTTCTTCCAGGTTGTCCAATTTGCTGGCATATAATTTTTCATAGTATTCCCTGATAATTGTTTGTATCTCTGAGGGATTGGTTGTAATCATTCCATTTTCATTCATGATTTTATCTATTTGGGTCATCTCCCTTTTCTTTTTGAGAAGCCTGGCTAGAGGTTTGTCAATTTTGTTTATTTTTTCAAAAAACCAACTCTTGGTTTCGTTGATCTGCTCTACAGTTTTTTTAGATTCTATATTGTTTATTTCTGCTCTGATCTTTATTATTTCTCTTCTTCTGCTGGGTTTAGGCTGTCTTTGCTGTTCTGCTTCTATTTCCTTTAGGTGTGCTGTTAGATTTTGTATTTGGGATTTTTCTTGTTTCTTGAGATAGGCCTGGATTGCAATGTATTTTCCTCTCAGGACTGCCTTCGCTGCATCCCAAAGCGTTTGGATTGTTGTATTTTCATTTTCGTTTGTTTCCATATATATTTTAATTTCTTCTCTAATTGCCTGGTTGACCCACTCATTCGTTAGTAGGGTGTTCTTTAACCTCCATGCTTTTGGAGGTTTTCCAGACTTTTTCCTGTGGTTGATTTCAAGCTTCATAGCATTGTGGTCTGAAAGTATGCATGGTATAATTTCAATTCTTGTAAACTTATGAAGGGCTGTTTTGTGACCCAGTATATGATCTATCTTGGAGAATGTTCCATGTGCACTCGAGAAGAAAGTAAATTCTGTTGCTTTGGGATGCAGAGTTCTAAATATATGTGTCAAGTCCATCTGATCCAATGTATCATTCAGGGCCCTTGTTTCTTTATTGACCGTGTGTCTAGATGATCTATCCATTTCTGTAAGTGGGGTGTTAAAGTCCCCTGCAATGACCACATTCTTATCAATAAGGTTGCTTATGTTTATGAGTAATTGTTTTATATATCTGGGGGCTCGGGTATTTGGCGCATAGACATTTATAATAGTTAGCTCTTCCTGGTGGATAGACCCTGTGATTATTATATAATGCCCTTCTTCATCTCTTGTTACAGCCTTTCATTTAAAGTCTAGTTTGTCTGATATAAGTATGGCTACTCCAGCTTTCTTTTGGCTTCCAGGAGCATGATAAATAGTTCTCCATCCCCTCACTCTCAATCTAAAGGTGTCCTCAGATCTAAAATGAGTCTCTTGTAGACAGCAAATAGATGGGTCTTGTTTTTTTATCCATTCTGATACCCTATGTCTTTTAGTTGGCGCATTTAATCCATTTACATTCAGTGTTATTATAGAAAGATATGGGTTTAGAGTCATTGTGATGTCTGTATGTTTTATGCTTGTAGTGATGTCTCTGGTACTTTGTCTCACAGGATCCCCCTTAGGATCTCTTGTAGGGCTGGTTTCATGGTGACAAATTCCTTCAGTTTTTGTTTGTTTGGGAAGACCTTTATCTCTCCTATTCTAAATGACAGACTTGCTGGATAAAGGATTCTCGGCTGCATATTTTTTCTGTTTAGCACACTGAAGATCTCCTGCCAATCCTTTCTGGCCTGCCAAGTTTCAAAAGAGAGATCGGTCACGAGTCTTATAGGTCTCCCTTTATATGTGAGGGCACGTTTATCCCTTGCTGCTTTCAGAATTTTCTCTTTATCCTTGTATTTTGCCAGTTTCACTATGATATGTCGTGCAGAAGATCGATTCAAGTTACGTCTGAAGGGAGTTCTCTGTGCCTCTTGGATTTCAGTGCCTTTTTCCTTCCCCAGTTCAGGGAAGTTCTCAGCTATAATTTGTTCAAGTACCCCTTCAGCACCTTTCCCTCTCTCTTCCTCCTCTGGGATACCAATTATGCGTATATTATTTTTTTTTAGTGTATCACTTAGTTCTCTAATTTTCCCCTCATACTCCTGGATTTTTTTATCTCTCTTTCTTTCAGCTTCCTCTTTCTCCATAACTTTATCTTCTAGTTCACCTATTCTCTCCTCTGCCTCTTCAAGCCGAGCCATCGTGGTTTCCATTTTGTTTTGCATTTCGTTTAAAGCGTTTTTCAGCTCCTCGTGACTGTTCCTTAGTCCCTCGATCTTTGTGGCAAGAGATTCTCTGCTGTCCTGTATACTGTTTTCAAGCCCAGCGATTAATTTTATGACTATTATTCTAAATTCACTTTCTGTTATATTATTTAAATCCTTTTTGATCAGTTCATTAGCTGTTGTTATTTCCTGGAGATTCTTCTGAGGGGAATTCTTCCGTTTGGTCATTTTGGAGAGTCCCTGGCGTGGTGAGGACCTGCAGGGCACTTCCCCTGTGCTGTGGTGTATAACTGGAGTTAGTGGGCGGGGCCGCAGTCCGACCCGATGTCTGCCCCCAGCCCACTGCTGGGGCCACAGTCAGACTGGTGTGTGCCTTCTCTTCCCCTCTCCTAGGGGCGGGATTCACTGTGGGGTGGCGTGTCCCGTCTGGGCTACTTGCACACTGCCAGGCTTGTGTTGCTGGGGATCTGGCGTATTAGCTGGGGTGGGTAGGCAAGGTGCACGGGGGCTGGAGGGGCAGGCTTAGCTCGCTTCTCCTTAGGTGATCCACTTCAGGAGGAGCCCTGTGGCAGCAGGAGGGAGTCAGATCCGCTGCCGGAGGTTTGGCTCCGCAGAAGCACAGAGTTGGGTGTTTGCGCGGAGCGAGCAAGTTCCCTGGCAGGAACTGGTTCCCTTTGGGATTTTGGCTGGGGGATGGGCGGGGGAGATGGCGCTGGCGCCTTTGTTCCCCGCCAAGCTGAGCTCTGCCGTCCGGGGGCTCAGCAGCTCTCCCTCCCTTTGTCCTCAAGCCTTCCCGCTTTCCGAGCAGAGCTGTTAACTTATGACCTCCCAGACGCTAAGTCGCGCTTGCTGTCGGAATACAGTCTGTCCGGCCCCTCCGCTTTTGCCAGCCAGACTCGGGGGCTCTGCTTGGCCGGCGAGCCGCCCCTCCGCCCCGGCTCCCTCCCGCCAGTCCGTGGAGCGCGCACCGCCTCGCCGCCCTTCCTACCCTCTTCCGTGGGCCTCTAGTCTGCGCTTGACTCCGGAGACTCCGTTCTGCTAATCCTCTGGCGGTTTTCTGGGTTCTTTAGGCAGGTGTAGGTGGAATCTAAGTGATCGGCAGGACGCGCTGTGAGCCCCGCGTCCTCCTACGCCGCCATCTTCCGGACTCTCAGCAGTAGCATACTTTTTTATGTAGAAAATCTTAAGGATCACTTCTCAGCCTTTTGGCTAGGATCAAGTGAAAATCTTAAGGAATCTACAGTCTTCTAGAACTAATAATTGAATTTAGAAAGGTCACAAGTTACCAGATCAATTACATTTCTACACAGTAACAATAAACATGCACAACCCAAAATGTAAATAGTAAGTTAAAATTAATACCACTTGTGATCACTACAAATAAGGTAATAGGTATACACTTCATAAAACATACATAGGATCTGTATGGTGATAATTATTAAATGGTCATGAAAGAAATCAAGGCTGAGTAATTGAAGAGACATGGTATGTTCATGGATTAGAAGACCCAACATAGTAAAGATGTCATTTCTTTCCAAACTGATGTGTATGTAGATATAAGGCACTTCCTATAAATATATAAATATTACAGTAGGGTTTTCTTGCGGACATAGACGAGACAGCTATTCTAAAATTTATATGGAAAGACACAGGCCCTAGAAGAGCTAAAACAATTTTGATAAAGAATAAAGTGAGAAGAACAGGTCCGTCTGCTATCAAAGTTTACTCTACTGCTGTGGTATACTGGCTGAAGGATAGACTCATAAATCAATGAAAACAATAGAGAACCCAGAAATAGACTTACGCAAATATGCCCAGCTTATTTTTGATGAAGATACAAAGCAATTCAGTGAAGGAAGAATGAACTTTCAACAAATGGTGCTGGAGCATTTGGATATCCACAGGTGCAGGGGTGAGGGGGGGACCCTTGACTTAAACCTCACACCATATAAAAATTAACAAAAATGGATCATAGACTTATATGTAAGATGTAAAGCTATAAAACTTTGAGAAGAAAACACAGGAGAAAATCTTTAGGATCTGTGCCTAGGCAAAGAGTTCTTACATTTGATACTAAAAGCTCAATCCTTGGAAAGAAAAAATTATAAATTAGGCTTCATCGAAACTAAAAACTTTTGCTCTCTGAAAGCCATGTGAAGAGGATGAAAAGATGGGCTACAAACTGGGGAATAATTATATGCAAACTTATCCAGACAAAGGACTTAGTATCCTAAAACTAAAAACTCAGTAAAAAACAAAACAATTAGAATGGACAAAAGACATGAACAAACAGTTTGTCAAAAAGGATATACAGATAGCAAGTAAGCACATGAAAAGTTGTTCAGTATTATTAGCCATCAGGAAAGAACTAAATTAAACTACAATTAGATATCACTACACATCTATCAGAATTGCTAAAATAAAATTAAAAAATAATGAAACCAAATGCTGGTGAGATGCAGAGAAACTGAATAACTCGTAGATTGTTGGTGGGAATGTAAAATGGTAGGGCACTCTGGAAAACAGTTTTGCAGTTTCTGGAAAACTAAACATGCAGTTACCCATATAATTTAGCAATTGTACTCTTGGGCATTTATCTGAGAATAAAGAAAATTTTGTTCACTCAGAACCTGTATTCAAATGTTTTAGCAGCTTTATTTGTAATGGTTCAAAACTGAAACAACCCCAGATATCCTTCAACGTGTGAATGATTAAACTGTGGAATATTTATACCATGGAATACTACCTAGGAAAGAACTGGTAATATACACAACAACCCAGATGAATTTCCAGATAAATTATGCTGTGTGAAAAAAGCCAATCCAAAAAGGTCACATCACATTATGAATTAGCTTATATAAGTATTCTTGAAATGATAAAATTCATGACATAAAACAGATTATGGTTTTCAGGGTTAAGGGATAGGGAGGAGAGGAGAGGAAAAGCAAGGGGCAAGGAAAGAGGTGGCTGTGGCTATGAAGAGTAACACCAAAGGATCCCTGTGGCGGAATTGTTATGTATCATGATTGGTCACATGAAGGTACAGAGATGATAATGTTGCTAAGAACTAATCACATGCACGTGAGTGCATGTAAAATAACATTGACAGATAAATGTTAAATGTTAAATTCCTGATTGGGATATTGTACTGTAGTTTTCAAGATGTTTTTCTTGGGGAACACTAGATGAAGAGTATGTTGAAAAGTAAAATTTAACTGAGTGAATTTGAAGATCTGATTGGGTTTATTCATTGAAGCATGAATCAGGCAGCATCTCATCTACAAATAGAAAGGATCTCCAAAGAGCTGTATGAATGAAAGGTTTTTATCCACAGAAGAGGACAGAAAGAGAAAGTTTTCTAACAAAAGATTGTGTCAGTCAAGATCACCTTCCTTTGGGGGAAGGGCATGCAGATGACTTCATTAGTACTGATCAAGTCATTTCAGAATGACTGGTTAAATGTCACATTCCTGGGAAAGGCTGAAACTGCAATTAGGTTAGATACTAAGTCTTGGTTTGCTGGCTTGAGGCTTAGCACAGGTGACTCCATTTTAGATCTTTTGTCTCTGTTGTTTCTTACAACTGTACGTGAGTCTACAGTTATCTTGAAATAGAAAAGTTAAAAAAAATATAAAGCATATATAAATTATATCAATACAAAACAAAAACCTAAACTGAGAAATGGAAAAATGGGAGAAAGATAAAGATCAAAATATCTGGTCAGAAATATTGCTTCTGAATGTATTAGTTTGAATAATACAAAATTGTCTATATTACACATCTTAACTTACTAAAATGGCAATTTCATGTCTCAAACTAAAAAAATTAAGTTTTGTTAAGAAATTGGCCATCTGTGGAAGAAAGGATGAGTAAGTGATACTTTATGTGGTTATTTGTAATGGAAGTATCACCATTCCATAATTTTATATTAGAGGGATAGTAAAAGTTCATTTTTCATATTCCTGAGAATAGTTTGGAGATTTTTTTTTTGTTGAAAAGACATGATCTCTTCAAAACAAAGAGAAACTAACAAACACTTAAGATTCTACCATAATCTTCCTAAGCCTATATATATTTGTGGAAGGTCTTAGAAGAGAAAAAGATCCAGGTTTATTGAAGTAATTGATATGGTACTTGATATATCAACAGTGAATTAAAATAGCATATTTTGAAACTCCAAATTCAAAAATATTTCTGGTAATCTTTCTGTATTTGTCTGCCTCGTGATCACTGTGGGATGAGGTTTCAAGGGCAACAGAGAAAAATAGCTGAAGCGTATTGCCTATGCCTCTTACATTATGCAGAGCTGTTTGTTCAGGGATGGCAATGACCACACTAACTCAGACACAGCACTGTGAATGATTTTGGCAAGTGTGGCAGAGAAACCCTAGGAAGGACGGGAGGGGCAGAAGAGTTTTCTCTTCTTCCCTTTGAGGTTCTCTGGCTGGTCTAATAATTAAATTGGTGTAAGACAGATTAACACTAGAATAACAAGAGTTTAATAACATGTATACTTCCTGTGTACATGGGAGGGACCAAGGAAAACTGAATAACTGCCCAAAATGGTTGAAGCCATCACCTTAAATACCATCTTCAGCTAAAGACAAAAGAAGGTGTTTGGGGTTGGGGTGTCAGTTATAGGAGCCTATTAGGAAAGGCACAATAAGCAAGGGTAAGGTTGTTATGCAGATTTAAGTATTTGGTTGTCTTCTCTTTTAATACGAGTTTCTAGAGATTTAAAGTCTCGCCCTTGTCTTGGCACATCAGGGAGATACTCTTCCAAATGGAGATTTCCATGTGTGCCTGGGTGACTCAGTCGGTTGAGCATCCAACTCTTGATTTTGGTTCAGATCATTGTCATGGATTGAGCCCCTTTTCAGGTTCCATGCTGAGCATGGCCCCTGCTTAAGATTCTCTCTCTCTCTCTCTCTCTCTCTCTCTCTCTCTCTCTGCCGCTCTCTTTTGCTCATGCACTCTTTCTCTCAAAACAACAACAACAACAAAAAACAAACAAAAAAACAAATGGAGATTTCCCTTATACATATATATGTTCTTACAAAAGGCTAATTTCTGCTTGGTTCTTGGATTTCTTCCTGTGTTTGCAATTTCTTAAAAATAACAAATTTAAAATAATATGTGTCGGGGCATATTTTGTGTGGCAAATTTTGCTTCTTTGTGGTTGCTTTGAGAAGTCAAGAAAGTCTAGTGCATAAGTGGGTTATTGCTTTGGGTACCAAAGAAGATAGGTACATACAGCACCATATCTGTACATAGAACACAGTTAATAGATTTTCATTTGCCTTCACCCACCCATTCTTGTTACTGGACAAGGGTCTGTTGCCTGGTGCTCAGCAAGCCAAATACTGACCCCAGTTTTGTGGCAGAGAAAAAGGGTTTTATTATAAGGCATCAAGCAAGAAAGTGAGAGAAAATTTCTCTGTCTGCCTCCCCGAAGGGCTGCAGTTGGGTATATATAAGGATAAGGGGTCAAGATGTCACAGGGTATGTAGGTTGAATGGAATAAGCTGATTGGATAAAAGGAAAAAGGGAGGTATTCTCTCTTCTGGGATTCATGTTCATTAAATAGCAGCATAAGAATGAGAGGTGTGGAGATCTCAGGGTATGTCATCACACAGATGTTACTTTTGTTCACTCTTGATGCCTTTTGTACAACCACAAGAATTCTTCCCATTTTGTTCTGTTCTCAGCTAGTCTTACCAGTGGTTGGTTGGCTTCTGCAAACCGGCTCCTAAATCGATCAGGTTAACCAGAGTTTCCTTACAGTAGAATGGCCAAGCATTTGTTAACTCAACATGTCAGTTTCCGTCTTAAA
The DNA here is from genome assembly GCF_046562875.1 of Panthera onca. NCBI lineage: Eukaryota > Metazoa > Chordata > Mammalia > Carnivora > Felidae > Panthera > Panthera onca. Next base: position 91,361,329 of record NC_138340.1, on the reverse strand, counting down.
TCCTTCACAGCTCCTTTTACTTTCACACACAGCAAAAGAAGAAATACACTGTTAAAATCAAAACCACTTAGAGCTTTTCACTGATATGACTTATATAAATGAGTCCACAAATGCCTATAAATTACTTATTGAAAGGGTGTAATACTTTATTATTAATTGCTTACATGTAACCCTTAGGTGGCTGACTACATAAGCATTCCAGGTACAAATAGTAACCTTAGTCCTTTGCCCATATCACTTGATCCGATTTTCATAATAGGGCCCTTGGGGAGCCCAGTTTACGTGTCAGTGGCTGGCCTCCCACCTTATACTTCTGTTCCAGAGAACAATTAGCAATTGCTGTGTTCAATTCATACCATATTTCCTTGATGTAATTAATGCCTTTTTTTCCCTGTTTTTATGATTATGGTATATACCTTCTTTTCTGAAATTTAAAATCTCCCCAAAGTTCCGTTTTATTTATTTAGATGAGGATCCGTGAGGTAGTTGGTGAAAAAATAAAAATTTTAATTTATTGTATGCCATCTCAGTCCAAAAAGAATTTGAAGTGGCTAATAGAGTGAATATATATACTTAAAAATAGAACATCATTTCCCTCTCTCTTTTTTCTCCTCCCATATGTTCATCTTGTTTTGTTTCTTAAATTCCACATATGACTGAAATTATATGATAATTGTCTTTCTCTGACTGACTTATTTTGCTTAGCATAATACATTCTAGCTCAATCCATGTTGTTTCAAATGGCAAGATTTCATTTTTTTTTGATGGCTGAGTAATATTTCATTGTATATATATATATATATATATATATATATATATATATATATATACACACACCACTTCTTCCTTATCCATTCATCAGTCAATGGACATTTGGGCTCTTTGCATAATTTGGCTATTGTTGATAATGCAGCTATAAACATTGGGTGCATGTACCCCTTCGAATCTGTATTTTTGTACCCTTTGGGTAAAAACCATGAGAGACTCGTAAAGGTAGGGAACAAATTGAGAGTTGATGGAGGGAGGTGGGTGGGGATGGGCTGGATGGGTGATGGATACTGATGAGAGCACTTGTAATGAGCACTGGGTGTTGTATGTAAGTGATGACCCACTGAATTCAACTCCTGAAACCAATATTGCACTGTCTGTTAGCTAACTAGAATTTAAATAAAAATTTGAAAAAAAAATAGAACATTATGACCAAAGATGAGTTGAAAGACAGATTTTATTCTATATATACACTAACATACAAACATTGTTGGTGTATATATTTGTGTTTCTTTTACAGAAGATAAAATTAACTTGTTAAAAATTTTCAAATGATCTGAAATTATATTTTTAAACAGATACTATCTTCATTTACTGATAAAGAACTCTTGGCATATGCAAAAGCTGGAGCAGTAGCTGAAGAGGTCTTAGCAGCAATTAGAACTGTGATTGCCTTTGGAGGACAAAAGAAAGAACTTGAAAGGTTTGAGTCTATTTTTTTAAGTTGCTAGAAATGTTAAGTTCTCTGTCATCTGATATGCCGTTCAGGTTGACAGTGTTGAGTATAAGGGTGTGTATGTGTGTGTGTATATTTTTTAATAGCTTCCTCGATGTCGTACAGCATAGCTAATATTCTGGAAAAGTTGTAATTTTAGTTGTATTCCTCTTATATCTGCTAATTCAAAACATTTTCTAGAATGTCTTAGGTGGGTAGTGACAATGAAATGGTTTCTTAAGGCTAACATATTTTATATATGATGATAATTTTCCCCATCAAGTTAATACTTGTTTCTCTAAGACTAAATGGGTATTTTGTGTAAGATCTAGGGAGACATTTTAATCTGTGGTTCATTTCCCCTCTTGCCCAGGCACCTAATCAGTTATGTGATGCTTTTGGAAGATAAAAATATAATTAAAAAGCACCTTTGTACAAAAGGTCAAAATCTTTATTATATGTTGTTTAGTATATTCTTGCATCTGTCCCTTTTTATTAGATTTATGAGAATGTAGATAGTAATTTATTGCAGTGTATAATATTCATCAGATCCATTGATTTCTAAACAGTGACAGACTTTATTTAAAATTGAATATATGGTATACTATTCTGATATTAGAGCATTTTAATGTTATGAACATATGTATATTTGGAAATTAGGAATAGTGAACTATATTGTTTGGAACATTATACATTGTTGGTAAAGCCATAAGAAAAACAAGGGAATTTTTATAAGTCAGAATAATAGTCCCCTCTGGGGGAGATGAGACATGGTTAATTAGATTAAGACTCATAGCAAGGGGCTTCTGTGGTTCTGGTGTGTTCTGTTTCTTGACCTCAGTTGTGTGCTGACATGGGTGTTAATGGCATAATTCTTTATAGTGTACCTATGTGTTTTTAGTATACTTGTGTTCATAATATATATTTCATACCCACAAAGATGCCCTCTGAGACTAAGCACCTACCATTGTTCAAAGGAAAGCAGTACTGTATTCTCTCTCAATTTTTGGTAAGGTTTTTGCTTTTGCCTTAAAGTATGTCTGACTAGTAAAATGAGAAGTCTTGCCTAATGGTCAAGCAAGTATCCAGTCAAATACAGCTTTCCTCTTTTGGAGCTTAAATTTTATCAAGGGGAGGGGAAAGGTGCAGATGATCACAAATAAACAAAATATCTAATATACCAGTTGGGTAAATATTATTTGGGGATATAAAATACTCTGTTAGAGTCATAGGGCATACTATTTAAAAGATGATTCAGAAAACTCTTTTCTGAATAGTTAATGTTTGAGCAAACACAGAGGGAAGTTTTGAGCTCAGATTCTTTTCCAGTTTTTCTCAGTGGAAAGGTAGACCAGAGAAAGAATATGTCCACCAACATAGGGAAACAAATACAGCTTTTCTGCTTCTGCCCAGTTTCTGAGCTGGGGGAAAGCATCTCCCCATAGAAATCAAAATCTCAAGACTCACTCTCCGGTGCCCTTAGGATCTGAATTTACAAAATTCTGTGAGCTAAGGAGTGCTGTCTCCCCAAAACTGAGTATTTCACATTAAAAACAAATCCTAGTTCCATGATACCACTAGAGTATCTGGTAGAAGAAATGAAAAACTGCTGAAGATTAACAAATGAAGCATCCAAATTAAGAAGTTAGAAAAAGAACAACAGAGTAAAGGAAGTATAAGAAATAATAAACAGCAAAAAACAATTGAATAGAAAATAAATGTTAAAAAGCAGAGGCTTGACAAATCCATAAACTAATTCTTTGAAAAGACTAATAACCAAGTATTTTGCAAGTTTAATCAGGAATAAAAAAAGTAATAATTGCTACAGATAAAAATACATTTTATTTTTAAAAAGTACAGCTTCATGGCTCAAGAACAGACACTCAGACCAGTGGAATAGAATAGAGAACCCAGAAATGGACCCACAAACGTATGGCCAACTAATCTTTGACAAAGCAGGAAAGAATATCCAATGGAATAAAGACAGTCTCTTCAGCGAGTGCTGCTGGGAAAACTGGACAGCGACATGCAGAATGAACCTGGACCACTTTCTAACACCATACACAAAAATAAACTCAAAGTGGATGAAAGACCTCAATGTAAGACAGGAAGCCATCAAAATCCTCGAGGAGAAAGCAGGCAAAAACCTCTTTGATCTTGCCCGCAGCAATTTCTTTTTTTTTTTTTTTTTTTTTTTTAATTTTTTTTTTCAACGTTTTTAATTTATTTTTGGGACAGAGAGAGACAGAGCATGAACGGGGGAGGGGCAGAGAGAGAGGGAGACACAGAATCAGAAATAGGCTCCAGGCTCCGAGCCATCAGCCCAGAGCCTGACGCGGGGCTCGAACTCACGGACCGCGAGATCGTGACCTGGCTGAAGTCGGACGCTTAACCGACTGCGCCACCCAGGCGCCCCGAGCAATTTCTTACTCAACATGTCTCTGGAGCCAAGGGAAACAAAAGCAAAAGTGAACTACAGGGACCTCCTCAAAATAAAAAGCTTCTGCACAGCGAAGGAAACAATCAGCAAAACTAAAAGGCAACCGACAGAATGGGAGAAGATATTTGGAAATGACATATCAGATAAAGGGTTAGTGTCCAAAATCTAAAAAGAATTTATCAAACTCAACACCCAAAAAACAAATAATCCAGTGAAGAAATGGGCAAAAGACATGAATAGACACTTCTCCAAAGAAGACATCTAGATGGCCAACCGACACATGAAAAAATGCTCCACATCACTCATCATCAGGGAAATACAAATCAAAACCACAATGAGATACCACCTGACACCTGTCAGAATGGCTAACATTAACAACTCAGGCAACCACAGATATTGGCGAGAATACAGAGAAAGAGGATCTCTTTTGCATTGTTGGTGGGAATGCAAGCTGGTGCAGCCACTCTGGAAAACACTATGGAGGTTTCTCAAAAAACTAAAAATGGAACTACCCTACGACCCAGCAATTGCACTACTAGGCATTTATCCAAGGGATACAGGTATGCTATTTCGAAGGGACACATGCACCCCCATGTTTATAGCAGCCCTATCAACAACAGCCAAAGTATGGAAAGAGCCCAAATGTCCATTGATGGATGAATGGATAAAGAAAGTGTGGTGTATATATATACATACACAATGAAGTATTACTCGGCAATCAAAAAGAGTGAAACCTTGCCATTTGCAACTATGTGGATGGAACTGGAGAGTATTATGCTAAGTGAAATTAATCAGAGAAAGACAAAAATTATATGGCTTCACTCATATGAGGACTTTAAGACACAGAACAGATGAACATAAGGGAAGGGAAGCAAGAATAATATAAAAACAGGGAGGGGGACAAAACAAAAGAGACTCATAAATATGGAGAACAAACTGAGGGTTGCTGGAGGGGTTGTGGGGGGGGGATGGGTTAAATGGGTAAGGGGCAATAAGGAATCTACTGAAATCATTGCTTCACTATATACTAACTAATTTGGATGTCAATTTTTAAAAATAAAAAAAGTTAAAAGTATAGCTTCATACTAATAAATTATAAAACCCTAATGAAGTAGACAATATCCTAGAAAAATATAGGCTAAAACTCTCACTTGAGAGGATGAAAACTTGAGTAGGCCAACAATCATTAAAGGAATTGAATCCAAAGTTTAAAATCTCTACTCCTGCCCTTATATACACACATAAACAAGCAAAACCCACAGAGTCCAGATAATTTCACAGAAAGGTTCTACTAAAACTTCATGAATGAGATAACTCTATCTCATAGAAATTGTTTCAGAGAATGGAAGAAATATATATAGCAAGTTGTGAGTTCATCTTATGAGGCTAGTGTAACTTTGATGCCAGAATAAGACAGATACGTGAGAAAGGAAAATTACAAAGCAGTTTAACCTAAAACATAGATGCAGAAGGTGTAGATAAATTATTAGCTAAACAAATCCATGTGAAAAATATCATCAGATTAAAGAAATCTTGAACTTACTGGCTTTATCCCATGAATGCAAAGATGGTTAACATTAGGAAATCTATTAATATAATTAGTCATATTAACAGACTGAAAGGAAGAAGCATTTTATATTAACAGATGGTGAAAAAGAATTAATTATGTATTATTCATGACAAAAACTCATAAAACCAGGAGTAATAATTGATTTTCTTGATTCAATAAAAAGTATATACCAGAGATGTATAGGAAGCATCATACTTAATGGTGCAATGTGAAAAGCATTCCTTAAAATGATGAATGAAACAAGTATGTCTGCTAGCATCATTTCTGTTTAGTGTTGAACTGGTTCTAGATAAGACCAAAGAAATAAGTAAGAGTAAGAATAATAAAAGGAAAAGAAAAAAAAGAAATAAAAGTTATAAGGATTGAAAACAAGAAGCAAAACTGTCATTATTCACAGATGGTATGATTGTATGCACAAAAATTCCAGTAGCCTCTGCAGACTAATAATATTCAGTGAGATCTCTGGGTACCTGATCACAATTCAGAGAAAATTGCTGTGAAGCAACAATGAATGATTAGAAAACATATAAAATGTCATTAATTCTAAGATGCACATTTTTCTCTCACAGTTCTGAAACTGAGATAAATCTTACAATCAATGCCATCTTATAGTTGCTGTGGGTCTGGATTGAAGTCAGTTCTTGCAGGATTTGTGTTTGCTTCTGCCATTCACTGGGGACACTATTAACCTGAGACCACCTTACATTAAATTATATGTCTAGGAGTTTTTGAACCACACTGGCAGTGTGAATTTATAGTTCAGACCTGCATGAGTAATTGCCTGTGGTTCTGATTCTCAGGGAGTTGTTTTTCCTCCCTTTACCTGATGCCAGGGTTGAGACATGCAAGTTCCCTTGCTGTCACTTTCCCTGGGGCATGTGCTTACTATACTGAGGCTGTAGCCCTTTGACTCCCAGCTGTATATGGAGTGTCCTATTTTTTTTATTAATTTTTTTAATGTTTGTTTATCTTAAAGAAAAACAGAGTGCGGATGGGGGACGAGCAGAAAGAGAGGGAGACACAGAATCCGAAGCAGGCTCCAAGCTCTGAGCTGTCAGTGTAGAGCCCGACACGGGGCTTGAACTCACGACCCATGAGATCATGGCCTGAGCCAAAGTCAGTTGCTTTGATTGACTGAGCCACCCTGGCGCCCCTGAAGTATGCTATTAAACTCCTTAATGCTACATAAAATAACAGAATAACACTAACTTCTTACAATTAATGACATCCTAAATTTGATGAATAGGATAATTTTTAAAAAGGTATTATTAGAAATAAAAATTATAATTATGTATGGGATGTAAATAACATTGGTAAGGAGAGAAAGGACATCATGATAGTCAAGTCCAATCTTCAGAACTTAGATAAATCTGATTATTTTAGTTCGGTAAAAGTTTAAATAAATTGAGGTGTTTGTTGTTGTTTTTAGTTTAACTGTTTTCATTAATTAGGCACAGTAAGGTTTTTTTTTTTTACCTAAAGAAGATGGGGATCAAATTTTTATTATAAGAATAAGCAAATGGGCGTACACAGCTGTTTTCAAAGATTCATTTTTTTGTGTGGCATCATTCATTCAGAAGACATTAGTTACTGGCATGTATCTTTGAAAGGACATTCTCTGCTGGCAAATTGGAAATTGGTTTTGCCTTTAAATAAAGAGTAGATTCAGGACTCCAACATGCTGGCATAAGTTTCTTTCCAGGTTGGCCATTTCTTGAAAGTTCATTCATTCAATAGTTTTAGCCAGTATCTACCACATGCACTGCACTAGGCTCTAGGTTTTCAGTAGTGAATTGGAAACGGAAAACCTTGTCCCTCTTATGATCCTTAGTCCAAAGAGTAAGATGGAGAAGAAGGGAAGGAAAGAAAGTAGAAAAGAAGGTAAAAAAGAAATCATTGATGAAATTAATTAAATTATCAACCTTTAAAAAAATTTTTTTAACGTTTTATTTATTTTTGAGACAGGGAGAGACAGAGCATGAACAGGGGAGGGTCAGAGAGAGGGAGACACAGAATCTGAAACAGGCTCCAGGCTCTGAGCTGTCAGCACAGAGCCCGACGCGGGGCTCGAACTCACGGACCGCGAGATCATGACCTGAGCTGAAGTCGGCTGCTTAACCGACTGAGCCACCCAGGCGCCCCAGACCTTTAAATTGTACTATGAAAGAATCAAGGAGTGTGCTGTAATAGCAAGGAGGGAAAATTTACTTTAAATATGGCAGTCAGGGAAGGCTGTGGCAGTCACGTCCTCTCTGAGGATATTTCATCTAGGCTGAGACTTGAGGGATTAGGAAAAGCCTGCCCTGGTGGGATTAGGGATAGAAGAGTCTTCCAAATTTCCCGAGGTGGCAGAGTTTGATGTATTCTAGAAAATACCACGAATGAGGCTTACATGCCTGGAGCTATGTTGAGTGAGGGGAGATGGAAAGGCTTTTGAAGGAAGCGGCGGTTATGGTGAGGAGGTAGGATTTTACTCCAAGGGCTCAGGGTTTTAACAAAGGAATGAGTATCCACATAATATGTTAACATCATTTCTCTGTGTGTAATTGGTTTGGTGATTGGAGGAGAGCAGTTAAAGATTGGAAACAGGGACCAGCTGTGGTTGTAGCCCAGGTGAAAAGGCTTATGGTGGCCTGAGGTAGACCGCAGGCAAGAGAGGGGAGAGAAGTACCTAGATTTCGGATATAATTTGGAAGTAGGATTGCTAAAATTATATTTAGACGAAATGTAACCCTTCAGTTTTCTTTTTAGTTCTTTCCCTTCCTTTCTCTGCTTCTGCATTGACAGGTAATTAAGGTCTTAGTTTGACTTTCTCTCCCAATTAACAGGTGCAGGAGGAAGCTGGCTTTCTTGGAAAGGAAATTTAACGAGAGTTTAAAAGGAAATTCAACTCAGTAGTATAAGAATAGCTTTATTCTCCTAATTTTAAAATGATATTTTCCTCTCTTGTGTATGTCCTACCTGTTAGTATTTATTTCTCTTGCTTAACTAAAATTGTTTCTTGCTCTTGTAAGTGGCTGTTTATATCACTGATGTATATTTTCATAATATTTAAGAATTTTTTTTCAAAATATCATTGTTTTTGTTGTGTATCTTTAATCCATTCTAGGAGTGTCACTTTAATTACCATTCTCATACTAATGCTTTTAATGAGTAGATTTGATTATCTGGTTTTATAGTGTGGTATTTTTATTAAAATGCTAATCAAAAAGCCTATATAAAAGTATTGTCGATTTCTCCTTCCTCCTTACCCTCTTCCTTTTTTCATTTTCTTTTCTGGTATCTAAATGATTTTCTTCCTTGTTGTTGCTTCTTCCTGTGAAAGTGTTTCCTCTGGCTGCATGGTACCACAACATGTCATTGAAATGATTTCTGCATTAGTCTCGGTAAGCAAGAACTGATGTAAAGGAAATAACAATAAAGGTGTGGGTTATGTGCATTAAAGTTCCTTATTTGTAATCATGTATTGTCCATGCCTGGTAATGTCTTTTGTCTCGGTCAACTCAAAAAGTGGGAAATAGACAGATAGATAGATCAACCATTGAAACACGTTACTCAAAAATAATGTTTTTGTTCAAAGATTATAAGTGGCAAGTTAGGGTTTTTTGCAGAGAGAAACTCTAATAATTTACTATTTTATTACTCTAAAGTTCTGTTTAAGTTCCGTCTTTAGTAGACATAGTAGTCATGTAAATTGCATTTGTCATGCTTTTAATTAGTACAGTAGCTAGTTAAAAAAAGTCATGAAGGCAAGAAAGAAGGCATGCTCTTACCGGAGCAAGACTTTACCTTGGCTGTACATTCCAACTAACAGAATGAATCCTCCAAAGAAAATATAATACTACATAATATTTATGTAGTTATGCTTTTACAGATCAAAGACCTCAACATATGAATTCTATATGGAAGTAAGTTCTTTCATTTCAGTAGCTATGAACTTTTTCCTCCTGCAAGGCAATGTTCTAAATTCCCAGGGAGATATGATTAAAAAGGATGAAGACAGATTTAAGACTCAATTATAATCTATCCTATTTCTCTAATAATTTTACATTGATTATATATTTACAGAGATTCTTAAGAAAAGAGACATGGAGATAAGCTAATGGAGCCCACATAAAAAAAAGAAGAAGAATTTTCCTTAATGTTTCCTTAAACATTCAGAGATTTAAGGGATTTCCTTGTGGTGGGCACTTTCTAGCATTATATCTGCTTTTTATTATTTAATTTAAAAGATGTGCAGATTATGAAGGAAAAACAGATGTTTTCATAGCTTCTATTTTTGTCTTGACTATGAAATAATGCAAATTCTGGAAGTTTTGCTAAACATAATTTCCCTTATTTCACTATTGTTAAGGCCAGAAAGAACCTTTTGTAACACTTTCCCCCAAATTATTTAATCTCTGTAATCCTCAGTTTACTCTTTTACAAGAAGGGATTAATATAATACTAACATCATAGGGTCAACATGTGGACAAAAGGAGAAAATACATGTAAAACACCTACCAACAGGGCTGGGCACATTCTAAGTACTTCATAACCATCATGTTATCTTGGCTCATTTCTTATGATTTATGAGTATTTGTGATAGTTTTTGTTATTTCTCCCAGGTACAACAAAAACTTAGAAGAAGCTAAAAGAATTGGGATAAAGAAAGCTATCACAGCCAACATTTCTATCGGTATTGCTTTCCTGTTGATCTATGCATCATACGCCCTGGCATTCTGGTACGGGACCTCCTTGGTCCTCTCCCATGAATATTCTATTGGACAAGTACTCACTGTAAGTGATGTTTTGTTAAGAAGTGAATCTCTCATAAAAACTTCAGTGAAGTTGAGTGGTGTTGGCTTGAATGATGTTGGAGAATAGATTTTGAAGAACTATTAATACAAAGAGTCATGTGCTACTAGATTAAAAGTGGAAAGGCAATTAGATGTATTGAGTAACCAATGTTGTCTTTTTTGCAGATCCCTTGCGCAGTTTTTTCTTGCAGCCTAAATAATGCTAACATTACTAATCTCTGTAGCATGAACTTTCATTTGTTGAGATTATTTCTTTGTGTCAGGCTCAATGCTAAGCATTTTGATTTTATTTTCTGATTTACTCTTCACAGCAACAAATGGCAAAATACACAGTTTAACTATTTTTCAAATTCTTTTGAATGACAGCTAGTCCAACTTGCGAAATTATGGAAGTATTAATTGTTACCCGTCCTTAAAAAATTCTGTTTAGAGGTTCTCTGCCTTACAGACCTTTGTACAAGCACAGAAAGCTTGCCATTGATGTTACCCTTTTTTATTTAAAAATGGTGAAATGGTTCATAAACCAAGCTCAATCTGTATCTTGATCTAATAAAGCACATAGTTAGAAGAGTGACCCAGTTCCTTTTTCGTAGGCCAAGCACAGGTATATTGTTAGTACCCAGACCATATTTTGTTAAGTCCCTTAAAATACTTCAGGAACCAGATTTGTAATGTGGATATAATAATTGTCTCATCCAAAAGGTGCAAGGCTATTTAGTTAAGAATGGCTTTTAACAAAAGGCTTTTATTAGGATAGTAATGTTGGTGAACCTAGGTTGCAATAAGAAATGTGTTCTACTTAATTGTAATGCCGATAAGCAGTTTAAAATCCTGTGTTCACTGATCCTAGATCTGCCTCACAAACTGGAAGTGTGCAGAATATGAGTAAGAACATGGGATTTGAAATCAGGCTGACTTGGTTCAAATTCCAGCTGTGCCACTTACTAGCTGTGTGGTTTGGGGTAGCCACCTAGACTTCAAGTTTATGCTACCTCTTTTGCCAGATGAAAATGGCAGGAATACTTTGCCATAACTTTTCAGTGTAGTTGTAAGTCCTAACATGAGAAAATGAATATAGAATCACTTAGCAAAACTCCTTCTGGGTAAATTATTGGGTAATATAATATCTGTGTGACTTAGAAAGAAATGAATAGTGATACTAGTTGCCTGTAACCCTGAAGAAAAACATTTTCATTTTGGCAAAATGAAAAATAGAAAACCTGTTTATCAGACCTCAAAGGGAACACAGTCTGTTAGAAGGAAAGAAGACAACCCGATAAAGAATAATGCCCTAGATGTATGCTTTATCATTTACAAAATGTTTTCATATATACTGTTTCATTTGATACAACTCTGAGGTTGCCAGGTAAGGAAAACAGACAGAATCCTGCGTACTTTTGCAAATTTGGACCTTGGTTTTCTAACACTCCTATTGATGTTTGTCTCCCCTCTACCCTGCTGATGATCTAAACCAAACTTCTTAGCCATTAAATAAATATATACTAGAATTATTATTATATTTTGGTCCTGTGGAATTTATATCATTGTTTCACTGAGCAAGTAAGACTAATTCTGCATTATAAATCAAAAAAATATTTAGGGGCGCCTGGGTGACTCAGTCAGTTGAGCATCCGACTTCAGCTCAGGTCATGATCTCACACAATCTCTATACTGACAGCTCAGAGCCTGGAGCCTGCTTTAGACTCTGTGTCTCCCTCTCTCTCTGCCCCTCCCCTGCTCACACCCTGTCTCCTCCCTCCCTCTCTCTCTCTCTCTCAACAATAAATAAATAAATAAATAAATAAATAAATAAATCAAAAGTTAAAAAATTTTTTAAAAGTATTTAAATTGTTAAAATGTTTTTAACACCCAGTATTCGTAAGTTGCCTTGCCATTTCAAAATTTAATTAGCTGAAAAAAATAAAAATAACATTTAATTAGCTATGTTAGAAGGAAGATGTATGGAAAAAAATGTAATAAACACTAAGTAACTTGATGATTTTCCTTCACATTCTTCAGGTTTTCTTTTCTGTATTAATTGGGGCTTTTAGTGTTGGACAGGCATCCCCAAGCATTGAAGCATTTGCAAATGCAAGAGGAGCGGCTTATGAAATCTTCAAGATAATTGATAATGTAAGTTTGGGCTAGCCATTGATACATCTCTCTAAATGTTTTTCTAATTAAAAGTCAGCCTCTTTATCGCTTTATCCAACTCTCCACAAAAACCTTCTGAAATTTTATTCTGTTTAGAAACCAAGTATTGACAGCTATTCGAAGAACGGACACAAACCAGATAATATTAAGGGAAATCTGGAGTTCAAAAACGTTCACTTCAGTTACCCATCTCGAAAAGAAGTTAAGGTACAATGATAAATGATTCATGAGCGATTCCACCATGTATTGGATGAGGAGTCTCTGATACTTTCTTTTAGTGATTTTAAAGAAATGTATATTTAACCCTAGGTTTGACTTGAACTGTCAATTCATAGTCCCAATATCTGTGTATTGCCCTTAAGTTTATTTCTCATTCATTCTGTTAGATCTTGAAGGGCCTCAACCTGAAGGTTCAGAGTGGGCAGACAGTGGCCCTGGTTGGGAACAGTGGCTGTGGGAAAAGCACGACAGTGCAGCTGATGCAGAGGCTCTATGACCCCACAGATGGCATGGTGAGGTGACTCTTGCTGAACTAGATGCTGCAGCAATCAGCAGTTACCATTGCAGATTTCACATTAAAAATCTGCAGTGCATGGAAATCACACTTACTTTTTATTTCAGGTCAGTATTGATGGACAGGACATTAGGACCATAAATGTGAGATATCTTCGGGAAATCATTGGTGTGGTGAGTCAGGAACCTGTGTTGTTTGCCACTACAATAGCTGAAAACATTTGCTATGGCCGTGAAAATGTCACCATGGAGGAGATTGAGAAAGCTGTCAAGGAAGCCAATGCCTATGACTTTATCATGAAACTCCCTAATGTAAGTCTTCCTTGATCTTTGCCATGCTAGAGATTCAAAGAATAGAATGCTGACTAATGCCTAAGAAGTTAGGAATCTACTAAAAAAATAGATGATCCTTCTAAGAAGAAAGATCAAAATTCCTTCAGATTTTCAAGCTCTAGCACCATCAACTAGTAGTAGGCATATTTGTAAAAAATGGTGTTGGTTATTGCTAAATTTTAAGGAACTGGACTGTATTACCTGTGGGCCTTGGATTGTTTATGGGATTACTTCCCATCTTAAAATGTGACCTGAGATAGCTTGTTCTTTTGCTAACCGCCTTTATCTTCTGTGTTGTAGAAATTTGATACCCTGGTTGGAGAGAGAGGGGCCCAGCTGAGTGGTGGACAGAAACAGAGAATCGCCATCGCTCGGGCCCTGGTTCGCAACCCCAAGATCCTCCTGCTGGATGAGGCCACATCAGCCTTGGACAGTGAAAGTGAAGCAGTGGTTCAGGTGGCCCTGGATAAGGTCTGTGAGCCTCAATTCACACTGACTTGATTCATGAGCATAATACTATTTTTAAAAAGGGACATTTCCAATGACTCCTAAAGTGATCTTTTAAGCTATCAAAATGAAATCTTCAGTCCTATTTGGACCTATTCATTTAATTTCTATTTATCTCCTTTTTAAAGTAGAAATGAACAAATTTTGACTGAATGGTACTTGGGAATTTTTTAAACAATGAGAAATACAGATTCAAATGAAAATTGGTCTTCATTGCAATCTTGAAAATTTGACTTTAGAGATAACCCAGTTATTTAGACTTTCTGTTTTGTCAACAAGAGGAAAATATAATTTGAAGTTTCACATTTAATTTCCAAGATGTAAATACCTATTGAAGACTACCGGAAATGAGAAACCCCTTGTCCACAGAGAACTGATGATGTTGGAAACTTACGTGGGCCATGAAAATTCCTTGACTGTCAACAGGGTTTGACCTTCCTGCATTCCCTGAGTTCACATGACTTGTTCACAAAATTAGATTTGAGTGTACTGTGCCAGTCTTGTGTGCTTGGTCTCTGGCATGTATTGGTAACCAGGCTAGTTCTGTGAGGACAAGGAATGTGAAGACCTTTTTTTAAGTTTTTATTTAAATTCCAGTTAGTTAACCTACAGTATAATATTAGTTTCAGGTATACAATATAGTGATTTAACACTTCCATATATCTGGTGCTCATCAAAATAGTGCTCTCCTTAATCCCCATCACCCATCCCCCAACAACCTCCCACAACCCTCAGTTTGTTCTCCATAGTTAAGAGTCTGTTTCTTAGTTTGCCTCCCTCTCTTTTTCTCTTTGCTTGTTTGATTTGTTTGTTAAATTCCACATTTGAGTGAAATCACATGGTGTTTGTCTTTCTCTGACTGAATTTCATTTAGCATAATGCTCTTCACCTCCATCCATGTCATTGCAAATGGCAAGATTTCATTCTTTTGTATGGCTGAATAATATGCCATTGTATATATATACCACATCTTCTTTACCTTTTCATCTGTTGATGGATACTTTTTGGCTATTTCCATAATTTGGCTATTATAGCTAATACTACTGTAAACATTGGGGTGCATGTATCCCTTTGAATTAGTATTTGTGTATCCTTTGGGTAAATGCCTAGTAGTGCACTTGCTGGATCATAGGGTAGTTCTATTTTTAATTTTTTGAGGAACCTCCATACTGTTTTCCACAGTGGCTGCACTAGTTTGCATTCCCACCAGCAGTGCTAGAGGATTTCTTTTTCTCAGCATCCTCACCAACACCTGTTGTTTCTTGTGTTGTTGATTTTAGCCATTCTGACAGGTGTGAGGTAATGGCTCACTGTGATTTTGATTTGTATTTCCTTGCTGATAAGTGATATTAAGCATCTTTTCATGTGTCTGTTGGTCATCTGGATGTCTTCTGTGGAAAAATGTCTTTTCATGTCTTCTGCCCATGTTTTAATTGGATTATTCATTTTTTTGAGTGTTGAGTTTTATAAATTGTTTATATATTTTGGACACTAACCTTTATCAGATATGCCATTTGCAAATAACTTCTGCCATTCTGTAGGTTGCCTTTTTTGTTTATTGTTCCCTTTGCTATGCAGAAGCTTTTTATGTAAGCTTAAGTCCTGTTAGTTAAGTCCTGTTAGTTCATTTTTGCTTTTGTTTCCTTTGGCTGAGGAGACATGTCTAGAAAGAAGTTGCTGTGGCCAGTGTCAAAGAGGTTACTACCTGTTGTTGCTCTAGGAATTTTATGGTTTCAAGTTTCAAATTTAGGTCTTTAATCCATTTTGAATTTATTTTTGTGTTGGTGTAAGAAAGTGGTCGACTTTAATACGTTTGCATGTGGTTATTTATCCAGTTTTCCCAAAACCATTTGTTAAAGAAATTGTCTATTTCCTGTTCGATATTCTTTCCTGCTTTGCTGAAGATTAATTGAGCATATAGTTGTGTGTTCATTTCTGGGTTTTCTCTTCTGTTCCATTTATCTTTGTGTCTGTTTTTGTGCCAGTACCATCCTGTTTTGATCACTACAGCCTTGTAATATAACTTGAAGTCTGGAATTGTGTTGCTTCATGCTTTGCTTTTCTTTTTCAAGGTTGCTCTGCCTATTTGGGGTCTTTTGTGGTTCCCTATACATTTTAGGATTGTTTGTTTTAGCTCTGTGAAAAATGCTGTTGGTGTTTTCATAGGGATTGCATTAAATCTATAGATTGTTTTGAGTAATACAGACATTTTGACACTGTTTGTTCTTTCAATTCATGAGCATGGACTGTTTTTCCATATCCTTGTGTCATATTCAGTTTGTTTTATTGGTGTTTATAAAGTTTCAGGGTACAAGTCTTTCACCTCTTTGGTTAGATTTATTCCTAGGTATCTTACTGGTTTGGGTGCAATTGTATATGGATGATTCCTTTTCTGATGTTTCATTATTGATATATAGAAATGCAGCAGATTTCTGCATGTTGATTTTGTATCCTGCAACTTTACTGAATTCATGTATCAGTTCTAGCAGTTTTTTGGTAAAGTCTTTTGGGTTATATAGAATATTATGTCGTCTGCAAGTAGTTTTACTTCTTCCTTACCAGTTTGGATGCTGTTTATTTCTTTGTGCTGTCTGATTGCTGTTGCTAGGACTTCCAGTACTATGTTAAATGATAGTGGTGAGAGTAGACATGTCTGTCTTGTTCCTGACCATAGAGAAAAAATTCAGTTTTTTCCCACTGAGGATGATATTAGCTGTGGGTTTTTCTCTTTTTTTAAGTTTATTAATTTTATTTTGAGAGAGACAAAGTGAGAGAGAGAGAGAGAGAGCAAGAGTGCAAGCGGGGGGAGGGACAGCAAGAGAGGAAGGAGAGAGAATCCCAAGCAGTCTCCTCACTCTCAGCACAGAGCCTGATGTGGGACTTCAACTCACGAACTGTGAGATCATGGCCTGAGCTGAAACCAAGAGTCAGATGCTCAACCAGCTGAGCCACCCAGGTGCTCCAGCTGTGGGTTTTTCATATATGGCCTTTATTATGTTGAGGTATATTCCCTCTAAACCTACTTTGTTCAGGGCTTTTTACCATGAATGGATGTTGTACTTTGTCAAATGTTTTTTTTTAATCTATTGAAATTATCATATGGTTCTTTTCTTTTATTAATGTGGGGTATCGTGTTGATTGATTTGAGAATATTGAACTACCCTGAGTAAATCCCACTTGATTGTGGTGGATGACTTTTTAACGTATTGTTGAATTTGGTTTGCTAGTATTTTATTGAGAATTTTTATATCCATGTTCATCAGGGATATTGACCTGTAGTTCTGTTTTTAGTGGAGTCCTTATCTGGTTTTGGTATCAGGATAATGCTGCCCTCATAGAATGAATTTGGAAGTTTTCCTCCCTTTTCTATTTTTGGAATAGTTTGAGAAGAATGGGTATTAATTCTTCCTTAAATGTTTACTGGAAATCACCTCTGAAGCCACCTGGCCCTGACTTTGTTTGTTGGGAGTTTTTTGATTACTGATTAATTTCTTTGCTGGTTACAGTCTGTTCAAGTCTTCTATTTCTTCCTGTTTCAGTTTTGGTAGTTTATATATTTCTAGGAATTTATCCATTTCTTCCAGGTTGTCCAAATTGTTGACATATAGTTTTTTATAATATTCTCTTATAATTGTCTTTCTGTGTTGTCGGTTGTTATTTTTCCTTTCTCATTTGTGATTTTATTTATTTAGGTCCTTGCTCTTTTCTTTTTGATAAGTCTGGCTAGAGGTTTATGAATTTTATTAACTTTTTCAAAGAACCAGCTCTTGATTTCATTGACCTAGTCTGTGGTTTCCTATATCATTTATTTCTGATCTAGTCTTTATTATTTCCTTCCTTCTAAGGCTCTAGGTTTCATTTGTTGTTCTTTTTCTACCTCCTTTAGGTGTCAGAGTAGGTTGTTTATTTGGGATTTTTCTTGCTTTTGAAATAGGCCTGTATTGCTATATACTTCCCTCTTAGAACTGCTTTTGCTGCATCCCAAAGGTTTGGGACTTCTGTGTTTTCATTTTTATTTTTTTCCATGTATTTTTAAATTTCTTCTTTGATTTCCTGGTTGACTCATTCATTGTTTGGTAGCGTGTTGTTGAGCCTCCATGTGTTTGTGGTCTTTTCAGATTTTTTCTTATGATTGACTTTATTTCTTAGTGTTGTGGTCAGAAAAGGTGCATGGTATGATTTCAATGTTTCTGTGTTTGTTGAGGTTTTTTTTTGTTGTTGTTGGCTAATATGTGAACTATTCTGGAGAATGTTCCATGTGCACTTGAAAAGAATATGTATTCTGCTGTTTTAAGATGAAATGTTCTGAATATATCTGTTAAATCTATCTAGTCCAGTGTGTCATTCAAAGCCATTGTTTCCTTGTTTATTTTCAGTTTAGATGATCTGTCCATTGATGTAAGTGGGTGTTAAAGTCCCTTACTATTATTATGTTATTTCAGTTAGTTCCTTTATGTTTGTTATTAATTGTTTTATATATTTGGGTGCTTACATGTTGGGTGCGTAAGTATTTGTAATTGTTATATCTTCTTGTTGGATTGTCCCCTTTATGATTATATAATACCCGTCTTTGCCTCTTTTTTCAGTCTTTGTTTTAAAGTCTGGTTTATCCACTCTGGAAAACAGTGTGGAGGTTACTCAGAAAATTAAAAATAGACCTACCCTATGACCCAGCAATAGCACTGCTAGGAATTTACCCAAGGGATACAGGAGTACTGATGCATAGGGGCACTTGTACCCCAATGTTTATAGCAGCACTCTCAACAATAGCCAAATTATGGAAAGAGCCTAAATGTCCATCAACTGATGAATGGATAAAGAAATTGTGATTTATATACACAATGGAGTACTACGTGGCAATGAGAAAGAATGAAATATGGCCCTTTGTAGCAACATGGATGGAACTGGAGAGTGTTATGCTAAGTGAAATAAGCCATACAGAGAAAGACAGATACCGTATGTTTTCCCTCTTATGTGGATCCTGAGAAACTTAGCAGAAACCCATGGGGGAGGGGAAGGAAAAAAAAAAAAAAGGAGGTTAGAGTGGGAGAGAGCCAAAGCATAAGAGACTCTTAAAAATTGAAAACAAACTGGGGCGCCTGGGTGGCTCAGTCGGTTAAGCGTCCGACTTCGCTCAGGTCACGATCTCGCGGTCCGCAAGTTCGAGCCCCGCGTCGGGCTCTGGGCTGATGGCTCAGAGCCTGGAGCCTGCTTCTGATTCTGTGTTCCCCTCTCTCTCTGCCCCTCCCCCGTTCATGCTGTGTCTCTCTCTGTCTCAAAAATAAATAAACGTTAAAAAAAAAAAAATTAAAAAAAAAAAAAAAAATTGAAAACAAACTGAGGGTTGATGGGGGGTGGGAGGGAGGGGAGGGTGGGTGATGGGTATTGAGGAGGGCACCTTTTGGGATGAGCACTGGGTGTTGTATGGAAACCAGTTTGACAATAAACTTCATATATTGAAAAAATAAATAAAGTCTGGTTTATCCAATATAAGTATTGCTACTCTGGCTTTCTTTTGATATCCATTTATGTGATAAATGTTTCTCTACCTCCTCACTTTCAATCTGTAGGTGTCTTTGGTTCTAAAATGAGTCTCTTGTAGGCAGCATATAGATGGATCTTATTTTTTTTATTCATTCTGACACCCTGAGTCTTTTGATTGGAGTGTTGAATCCATTAACATTCAAAGTAATTATTGATAGAGATGTATTTAATGCCATTTTATTACTTGTTTTGTCATTGTTTCTAGAGGTTTTCTCTGATCCTTTTTTGTCTTTGTCACTTTTGGTCTCTTTGTTGCACTCAAAGAGTACCCTTTAATATTTCTTGCAGGGCTTTTTTAGTGGTCACAAACTCCTTTAGTTTTTGTTTGTCTGGGAAACTCTATCTCTCCTTTTGTTCTGAATGGTAGCCTTGCAGAATAGAGTATTCTTGGCTGCAGATTTGTCCCTTTCAGTGCTTAAATATATCCTGGCACTCCTTTTTGACTTCCCAAGTTTCTGTTGAGAGATCTCCAGCTAGTCTTATGGGTTTTCCCTTGTAAGTTAACACTTTTTTTCTTGCTGCCTTTAAGATTTTTTTTTATCACTGTATTTTGCAAATTTAATTACAGTGTGTCTTGGTGTTGGCCTGCTTTTGTTGATTTTAATAGGAATTCTTTTTGTCTTTTGGATTTGGATGTCTGGTTTTGTTGTTGTTGTTGTTGTTAGATTAGGGAATTTTTCTGCTATTATTTCTTGAAATAATTTTTCTGCCCCCTTTTCTCTTCCTCTCCTGGGACTCCTATAATAGGAATGTTACTATGTCTGATGGAGTCACTGAGTTCCCAAAGTCTGTTCTCATATTCCACAATTCCTTCTCTTTTGTTCAGCTTTATTATTTTTCATTATTTTGTTTTCTAGGTCACTAGTTCATTCCTTTGATTCTTCCAGCCTGCTGTTCATCGCATCAAACCTGTTTCTAATCTCTGTGGTAGGGATCTCCCTGAAATCTTCTTTTCTCAAGTCCCCAGTGAAGATCCTTATGATTGTTGCTTTAAATTCTCCATCAGGCATGTTACTTTTATCTGTTTTGCTTAGTTCTCTGGCCATGGCTTTATCTTGTTCTTTCATTTGGGATAAATTCGTCTTAGTATGTTCTAAGTGTCTGCCTTCTTCTCTGTGTTAGAAAGGCCATTTATGTCTCCTGCTTCTGAAAATGATGACCTTATAAAGAAGTAGTCATGTAGTATCCAGGGCCTGGTGCTTCAGGGAGTGTCTCTGGTTTGTGCTATGTGTGCTCTGCTATTGTGTTTTGGCTGCTCTATCCTTCAGGCCAGGCATCTGCAGAGGCTCTTCTTGTCTGCTGTGGGCAGTGTTTGATCCTTGGCCTGAATGTGGTTTTAACTAGGTATGCTCTGGTCTGCTTGTGAAGTGAGACTTCATACCAACTCCCCAGAACTGAGGCCCTGCAGAACTCTCTGATTGGGAGACGTAGAGTGGGCAGGAGTTGGTGCTGGTCTTCTCGGGGAGGACCCCGCCACTCTGAGAGTAACGCAAGCCTGACTTAGAATGGCAGTCCCGCCAGAGCATGGTGAGGGGGAGCTTGGTTTCAAGGCTGCAAGTTAGGCAGCCTTTGTCTGAGCTGAGCTGTTTCCCTCAGGTAGCTCTCTGTTTATGCTGAGGGGCCGGGGAGGGAAGTGGCACCAGCCAGACAGCTCCTTTGTTCCCAGAGACACATCTCGAGGAATGCTGCCTGACAGGGAAGTACTTCAAGAATAGTGGATAATCTCCTCACAGTTTACCCCAGATGTTTTTTCAGATTGCTCTTTCCATACTGTCTGCCTCCAGGGTTTTTGCCTGCCTTCTCTCCAGGAGCAGCACAGTGCCCTCCTGGCTCTGTCCCAGGCAAGCCTACTGACCTTTAAAACTCCAGGCTTTAAGGGGCACCTGGGTGGCTCAGTTGGTTAAGTGCCAGACTTCAGCTCAGGTCATGATCTCAAGGTTTGTGGGTTTGTGGTTTGTGGTTTGTGCCCCACATTGGGCTCTGTGCTGACAGCTCAGAGCCTGGAGCCTGCTTCTGATTCTGTGTCTCCCTCTCTCTCTGACCCTCCCCCATTCACATTCTGTCTCTCTCTCAAAAATAAATACACGTTAAAAAAAAAAAAAGAATGGGGAACTCTTTAAAAAAAAAAGAAAAACATTTGCATAGTTCTTCAGTTTTTCCATAATGCTTCTACCTAGGAGTGAGTACCATTTATTAAGCACTTACAGTGCATATATCATAATGCTTTGTGTACATTATATTATTTGGTCATCACAACTACTCTAAGAAGTGAGTACTAATATTATCTCCATTTTATATGTGAAAAAATCGAACTCACATAAGTTAAGAGAGTTGAATAAAATCCTAGAATTTATAATTGGCAGAACTAAGGTTTGAATTCAGATCAGTGTGACACTGGAGACTGAATGCTGCTGCCTCACACTCCTTGTCCATCTGAATCATCCAGAGATCCTGTGAGATGGGATGCCATGGATCCCCAGACTGATGCTATCTAGCCTGCACCAGTAATGCACATTGACCTGTGTCTGCTCTGACTGGCCAGTACCTGGACCGTAGCATTTTTTACTTTGTATAAACCCCTTATTACTATTGTAAACTGAGGCTGATAGAGATTAAGTAAAATATTTAGAAGCTTACATAACATTACTAGGTGATTATCATATTTGTGTTAATAATAAAACATTTTTAAATCATTATCAATTGACTATACATTTACTGAAGCAAGAGTACCTTATATAGTTTAGATGGCTTTACAGTGTCCAAGTAAATCTAAATTGAATGAATTTTTGCATGTAATTGTTCATTTATTCAAAAACCTAACGTTTCTCTTTAGGCCAGAAAAGGCCGGACCACCATAGTGGTAGCTCATCGTTTGTCTACAATTCGTAATGCTGATGTCATCGCCGGTTTTGATGATGGAGTCATTGTGGAGAAAGGAAATCATGATGAACTCATGAAAGAGGAAGGCATTTACTTCAAACTTGTCACAATGCAGGTATAATCCAACTATAGAATTTTCCTGAACTGTCTCAGGTATAAGCTGATTTTTGTGTGTTTAGTACTATAAATAAACATTACTTGATTTTGTTAATAAGTGAGAAAAATAACTGGGGAATTCAGACCAGATTTTTTCCCCATTTAAAAGGAGGGAAAATAAAGAAGGATAATTAGAGAAAATTAAACATTTAAAAACGTTGAAAGGTAATCTATCCACCATAGTAGGCATTAGCCACATGTAATTACTGACATGTCAGTGGTAGTTATTCTGAAATGAAGTGTTTTAGGGAGAAAATGCATACCATATTCCAAGGATGTGGTACCAAAGAAGAATGCAAAATATCACAGTAAGTTTTTACATTGATTGCATGTTGAAATGCCAGTATCTTGCATATATTAGGTTTAAACCAAATACATAGTACAAACTGATTTCCCTCTTATATTTTTTAATGTGGCCACTGAGAAAATTTTATTTTATTTATTTTTCATTTTAAAAAGTTTTTTTGACATTTATTCATTTTTGAGAGACAGAGAGAGACAGAGTGTGTTGGTGAGGGGCATAGAGAGGGAGACACAGAATCTGAAGCAGGCTCCAGATTCTGAGCTGTCAGCACAGAGCCCAACATGGGGCTGGAACCCATGAACCATGAGATGATGGCCTGAGCCAAAGTTCGACGCTTACCTGACTGAACGACCCAGACTCCTCAGCTACTCAGAAAATTTTAAATCACAAGTATGGGTCACAGAATGGCTTGGATCATATTCTCATTGATAGCACTGGTCCAAAGCAAATAGGATTGAGGCCCAAACAACCACAAAAAGGACATCACAACGTAAGATATAGGGAAAGGATGTCATGTTATTTCAGCATATTCAGTGGCAATCCTTCTTCAGTGGTTTTAATTTTCAAATATATCACACATTCACACATGCACAGAAACCTTCAGCAACTTAACTTTATCCTTTCCTATAATGATGTAAATTACCACTTTCCTTGATAGCTGATGGTTGGCAATTAACTTTCATTATTTTTTCCCAGCCTAACCCACTTGTGCGTATTTCTTGTTTACTTTAGACAAGAGGAAATGAAATTGAATTAGAAAATGCAGTTTATGAATCCATAAGTGAAATTGATGCCTTGGAAATGTCTCCAAAAGATTCAGGATCCAGTTTAATTAGAAGAAGATCAACCCGCAAGAGTATACATGCATCACAAGGCCAAGATAGAAAGCTTGGTACAAAAGAGAACTTGGTATGGAGGAGGATGTAGTTATGTCTTCAACCCTCTCTCTGCGGCTTTCGTAGTTTCGTGGGCTAGCAGTGGGGTGGTAGGGGTCAAAACAAGAAAGGGTTATCCAGAATCCTCCTGTCGTGTCTCCCAAAACCTTCCACAGACCAAATCTCAACATTTTAGATTCAGGTTAGAATGTATGAATGAGAATTTATAGGCCAAGAATTTTACAATTAGAATTTATAATGTTAAAGAGATTCTAAGGGGTCTTCAAATATGGATATCTCTATTCTTTTATCCCTACTTGTAAATCCTCTTGTCCTGTTCCAAGTGTGATTTTCCAGAAGTCAGGTTGAATGTTTGTGGAGACAGCATTTATTTCTTAAAATATAAAGGAGTAATATAACAATCTTTTTTAAAAAGTTAAATAGCCACCAATTCATAAGAAAACAGGAATAAAAAAATCTTCATTTAAAAATTTGTGCATACTGAAGAACTGTGCATCATTAAATCAATTGAGAATCAGTCTTTTTATAACTAGCCTGTTGTCATATTTTGTTTCCCAGGATGAACATGTACCTCCAGTTTCCTTCTGGAGGATTCTGAAGCTCAATATAACTGAATGGCCTTATTTTGTGGTTGGTATATTCTGTGCTATTATAAATGGAGGCCTGCAACCAGCATTTTCAGTAATATTTTCAAGGATTATAGGGGTAAGTGTTTATGTCCATTTTTTTGGATTGACTTGTGAGGCCTGACTAAAGAATGAGCTGTTTATATTTGTAAGTGTACACACAAGCCACAAAAAAATGAGGACCTTCATATGAAACTCTGCAACTTGAAGATGTAAGAATGCAAATCTGATTTGTGATAGAAAGACTACTTTTTCAGGCTTTTCTTCATCCTTGCGGTTGGTTGCTGTCTTAGGGCCCAGATTGCTGAAATAGTCACAAAACCGACTAGATGACTCTCTCTTGCCTGCCGTCACTGGGCTCTGAGTAGATGTCATGAAAAGTCCTGTCACCAGTGTGCTTGTCAGACTGGCTTGAGACAGAGCCATTCTGGGACAGACACACTTGTCAGGACACAAGCAGGAATGCCACCTCTGTGAGGTGTCCATCCCACTTGTAAAGATGAAAACAAAAAGCAACAGCTTCTGAAAGGTTGACATATTTTGACTGTACCTGCTTTTAAGGAAGGCATTTTCAACAATAATGCTATAACCCAGGCAGGGTGCTCTCTGTTTAATGGTAGATGTTCATATATCAAGCTGAGGATACCCTTGCCACCATACCTGCTGAAAACATTGCAGAGAAAGAAGTTGATCCCTACATGAAGGATGCGAAACTCTAACTTGTGATTATACTAAAAACTACGTAAATATTCAGGTCTCTACCCATGCTTGGCTAACTTATTTCTGGTTGATACTCATATGTATAATGTATTCATTCAAGAAATATTTTTTTCGGTGACTGCTCTGAGCCATATACTATTCTAGGTGGTGAAAAATACCAAGAAGGAGTTAGTGTCTGATTGCATAGAGCATATGTTCTAGGACAAGGGTTAGCAGACTTTTTCTTTAAAGGGTAAGATAGTAAACAGTTTAGATTTTGAGGGCCAGATGGTCTCTGTTGCAATACTTAGCTCTACTGTTGTAGTGCAGAAGCACCCATATACAATGCAGAAACAAACATGGCAGTATCCCATTAAGGCTTTATATAGACATTTGGCTGGTGGTCCACAGGGAGCTGATCCCTGTTCTAACATTTGTTGTACAGTCAGGGAGGTAGACAGTTTGCATCATCAGAAAAAAAAATGGAAATAGAACTTTATATTTTTCTCATTCCTCATGTAACAGTAAGGCTGGAAGCAAATGATCCTGGGCTAGCACATTGGTTAGGCAACCAGTTATCTGCCTGGTTGAAGGTTTGTAACACAGAATTTAAGGCTGTGGGCTCTGAGTTAGATTGCTCATGTTTATCTCTTGGGTCATCACTTGCTGGCTGTGTTAACTCAAACAGGTTAATTAGCCTCTCTGAGCTTCAGTTACCATTTATAAAGTGGTGATGATAATAAACCTTAGGAGGTGATAGGATAAAAGGAACAAAATACATGAATTTGTGTAGAAGAATATCTGAATATCTGTCACGGAATAAGGGCGTGCTGATTGTTTGCTTTTTTTTTTTTTTTTTTTTGGTTGCAATAACTAATCATCAAAAATTGATCTCCTCTAAAAGGCTGTTATTACTTTACAGAGTATAAAGTTGAATAGGTTGGATGAGGAGTGTAGCTCTGTTACAAGACAGTTTTGGCCCACTGTGAAGGGAGTTGTTTCTTTCCTGGGAAGTGGTGACTCTCTGTGTTCTCTAAGCCCAACACATCCTATGAGCCTTCTTACCATCTCTGGAAAGATCTCCATGTGTGGTGCTGGGTCAGCTGGCTGTCCAGCCGGCCATCCTCCAAAAAAGCCTACCTCAAGGAGGCTACTTTCATGCCGAAGGCCTGGGCTCTCTCTAGTTTACCAAAACAGCATCGGCAGGTTTGTCTCCAGTTTGAAATGTTCAAGTTGTAAAACAAACTGCCATTGAGTGTGGTTTCCCATCAAAACAAGAAGACAGTATTTATTCTCATTTCTACTTTACATAGTAGGTGTGGCTCTTGGGCCACTCGATTACTCCAAGAGGGGTGTGCCCAGAAAAAGTAGTGGATCCATTTAGGAACGACAGACACATTCTCAGCCCCTAAGGAAGGAAGAGTACACACACCTTTAGGTTTGGCATTAGGGAAACCATCCCTGACTTCTGTTTTACCAAAGCTATCTTGACCCCCAAATACTGTGCTTGACAGGACATGAGTCAGACCCAGAATGACTTCCTTAGGCCTTGAACTGAAACCTTTCAATATTTTCTTAACAGGTTTTTACCAGAGTTGAGGATCCTGAAACAAAACGACAGAATAGTAACATATTTTCATTATTGTTTCTAGTCCTTGGAATTATTTCTTTCATTACATTTTTCCTTCAGGTAAATATCTACATTTTCACTTGATTCATTTTGGGGAATGCATTATTATTCAACTGGGGAAATTTCTAAACATCTGTGTGATTTTTTCTTATAAACTGGACTGTTAGCAACCAAGTTTCTTTGACATATTCATTTATTATTTTTTTAAGTTTTATTTTTATTTATTTTGAGAGAGAGAGAGAGACAGAGAGCGAGCCCCCAAGTGGGGGAGGGACAGAGAAAGGGAGAGACATTATATTCATTTATTATTTTTTTAAGTTTTATTTTTATTTATTTTGAGAGAGAGAGAGAGAGCGAGCGAGCCCCCAAGTGGGGGAGGGACAGAGAAAGGGAGAGACAATCCCAGGCAGGCTCTACATTGTCAGTGCAGAGCCTGATAAAGGCCTCGAACTCACAAGCCATGAGATCATGACTGGAGCTGAAGTCAGACGCTTCATGGACTGAGCCACTGAAGCTCAGTCCCTTCTTTGACATAATTAAAACAAAGATCTTTTGCTTTCACTTTGCTTGGTTACCTTTTCCTCCCCAGCATGACTTCCTCTAACTGAAATATTAATGAAATCAGAGGGAAGCGGGTATTTGATCTAATACAATGATTGAAAATGAAAGCTAGGTACTCAAAAATGGAATTCAGGGAATCCCTGGGCATAAGTTTGGATAGAAAAACTGCCAGTCACTTTAAGTACTCAAAATGCTTTGCTATGTTCTGAAAACAACAAAAAGCAAAAAACACGTTAAGTAAGTCACACTATTTTAAAAATGTTTGAAGAGTTTATCATTCAACTTTTGCTAAAGGAGAAAGAACCTTTTTAATGATGGAAGAATGCCAGTATTCAAACAGAAAGTGTATGAGCCATTTTTGAAGAGTCAGATTTTGCAGCTTGCAAATGATTTGGCTGGAACAAAATTGTAAAGGAATTAAGTGCTCTAAAAGTTTAGTATGATAAGGCGGTGTTAGACTTTGATTCAAGTATGAGCTGCACCAATTCCTAATTTTGTGTTTGGGGGCAATAAAATAATTTAAACCAACCCTCAGTTTCCTCATCTATAAAATAGGAATATTAGTACCTGCCTCTTGATGACTGAAAGAAATAATTGTGACCTGGGTCACGTGCCCCTCTGTGATGGGGGAAGAGTGTGCTGGCCAGCAGCCTGCAGTCTTTGGGATCAGAGACCCACACGCCTTTGGAGCCAGACTGCAAAGCTGCTTCCTGCATGGCCCACAGGGAGATGAGTCTCCACCGTCAAGGGATCCAGGGCCACTTCCAAGGTTGTTTTATTCTGAGAAGGTCATTTATAAGGACCATGCTCTTCCTAGCCCCAGCTGGAGCAAGGACATGAGCCTCCTCTTTGACCAGCTCCTGAGGAAAGGTGCAGACAGCTCCTGGAAACATTTGCCTTCATATACGAATGTAAATCTACTGGAAAGATCAAAGACTTCAAAACCTTTTTTCCTGACACAAAGCCTATAAAAGAACAAATGTCACAGACCCCACTCTTTCCCAGAAGTTTTGAGGAAGGACTGAGCTTTGAATATGCAATGTTTCATAATCATGCTGAAGAAAAGATATTTACATATTTCAGTGAGATACTTACTTGCAAGGAGCACGTAGATTCCTTCGTGGAGGTGCCATTGTCCCCATGATTATTGCTGCTGTTGGTATGTCTGCAGTTATAGCCGGAGGAATTGCCCTGGCTGCCAGTCTCAACATCAGCTTTATTATATTTTTTAAGTTTTATTTATTTATTTTGAGAGAGCTAGTAAGCGGGGGAGGGGCAGAGAGTGTCCCAAACGCAAGAATCCCGATGCAGGGCTTGATCTCACAAACGGCGAGATCATGACCTGAGCTGAAACCAAGAGTCCTGAAGCTTAACCGACTGAGTGAGCCAGGTGCCCCTCAACATCAGTTTTAAAAAGCCTATCCCCCTTTGCTCTGTTGCGATAAATAGCCAGCTTGATAAAGTTCAAGGAAGGAAATTATTTCCTGTAATGTTCGAAGTGTGGATGAGAAGACCCTGTACTCACGGCCAACAAGCTTATCTATCAAGCTGGATCCTGAAAAAAGTTTGACATAAAAGAGCTGCTCATGCATTCTACACCAGTCTGCATTAGGCTCTCCTTCTGCCAGAAGAAGCTGTTGTCCCCAGTCCTCTTACGCTTGCTGTTGAGTTGCCCACAGGTTGAAGCCTGCTAACACCAGCCTTCCTGAACATAACTTTGGAATACAACTCCAGGAGCTCTTTTCCACTTTCTGAACTTTTTAACACAGAAGCATCCCTGTGAGAGTGTCATCAGTTGTTTGTGTCTCCTTAGGATAGGTGTCTGCTAATCCTAAATTTGAATGGGCTCTTTAAGGTTGCACAAGCACAATGCTACCCCCTTGTAGACCAGAGAAAAAATTCATACTGAAACTTTTAAAAATATTTTTTTAAATCACTTTTTAAATAAGTTTATTTATTTTGGGGGTAGGGGGCAGAGAGAGAAGGAGAGAGAGAATCCCAGGTAGAATCTACACTGTCAGCACAGAACCCACTGCAGGGCTCGAACTCACAAACCGTGAGATCATAACCTCAGCCGAAATGAGTCAGGTGCTTAACTGACTGAGCCACCCACGTGCCCCCATAGTGAAACTTTTACTGCAGACTTGGAAATGCCAGAAAACCAAATGAAGGAATAAGTGTGTGTGTGTGTGTGTGTGTGTGTGTGTGTGTGTGTGTGTTATAAATTACAAAGCTACCTTTATTGTATCCACACCAATCTTTTTTGGCTACAGTAGGAAACATTAGTTCCTGTAAGAATGGATACTTCAAATCTGAATTCTAGGGATTAAACAATCATTGAAAGAGAGAAAAGAGAGAAAGGGAGAAGGAAGAAATAATGTGATCAAATTCCTAGGTCTGCGTGAGGCAGTAGCAAACAGTGGCTTATTGAATGAATCGATAATTAGCCACATCTAATTTTTTTAAGTCTATGTATTTGTTTATTTTGAATGAGAGAGCAAGAGCAGGGGAGGAGCAGAGAAATAGGAGAGCGAGAATCCCAAGCAGTCTCCAAGCTGTCAGCATGGAATCTGACTCAGGGCTCAATCACACCAACCATAACATTTTGATCTGAACCAAAGTAAAAGAGTCAGATGCTCAACCAGCTGAGCCACACAGGCACCCTGACCGAAATATAATAGATTTGATACTTTAACTACATGCAAGATTGCCAGAGCAACTGTTAATGCCACAGAATGGAAAGATTGTCAAGTGTGAAGTTGGTTAAGGAGTTTCAAGGGTGGTAGGCTTTGAACTGGTCCCTTACACGTCGGAGACAGAGACGTGAACTGCTGAAGGAAAGACAGTGAAAGCAGTTACCTTTGTAACAATGATGCTCCAGGATACTGGAGTCGGACTTGCCTGGCAAAACTAAGTGAGAACAAAGGCTCTAAATTATAGGACCTCAGAGCTGTAGAGCTGGCAATGTGCTGAACAATGTTAGAATGCTCAGTCCTTCATTTAGAAACCAAAGGAGGGAGCTCTGTGGGTGATTAAATTTCAGGCTCTGGGTTCCCATTTTGGTTGG
The DNA here is from genome assembly GCF_046562875.1 of Panthera onca. Taxonomy (NCBI): domain Eukaryota; kingdom Metazoa; phylum Chordata; class Mammalia; order Carnivora; family Felidae; genus Panthera; species Panthera onca. Next base: position 91,331,167 of record NC_138340.1, on the reverse strand, counting down.
AATTCTCACAGACCCAGATTCAGGTTCCAACTCTGCCACCTTACAATTGTGTCTGTCCTCTGGCAACCTAGCAACCTCTCTAAACCTTAGTTTCGTTTGTGAAGTGGTTATACGGTTGTCATAAAGATGACCTTCTCCCATCATTAAAAGGGTTGTCATAGGTGTACACACATATGTGTATGTGTTCGTGTACTTTGTATAAAGTACAGTGTCAGAGTAATCACTTAAAAACGGCTAGGTCCCTATAGAAATAACAATATTCCTGCATTGAGGGAGATATTTCACATTTCATTCAGTCCAGTGACAGAAACCTTAATCTGGCCATGTCTAAATTTACTGTTTTAGTAATTTCAGACTTCAGTTCAATTAACCCAGGGTTTCTCCCTTTCCTCCTTCTTTCAGATCAGTGTCTATGTTAGCAGAGGCATAGAGAGTAGTGGTCTGTGGATGTCACGTGCCTGCCTGCTTCTTGCTGGCACCTGGCAGGACCCACGGCCTTCAGTTACGTGGTCCAACCTGGCTGTGCCCCTTTATCAGAACCACTTGGAAGAATTGGCTCTTGCTTCACTTGTGCTCTTTGCGTGTGTTTCTTCTCTCTCTCGCTAATGTGTCTCAGCGGGCCCAGAGGAGCTATGGCTGCCCTCTTCCACATCTCTGATTCTGCAGGGACTTGGGCTGTTATTCGAGCCTCTCCTCTTCTGATGCACCGTCGGCCATTTCCACTCTGCTTTCTCCATGAGATTGTGTGTCAGGCCTCGTCCACAGACTGCTGCTTCCTGGAGCTCCAGAAAGAAAGGGGGATGCTGCTCCATCCTAGTCCTAAATCCCCACACCCACTGGGATGAGGGTTCTGATATCCTCCCTCCCCAGATGTGGCTGCACGGCAGCACACTCACATCTGACTCTTTATTTCCCCGAGTAACTCTTCCCTCCTCCCAGACACAGAAGGTTATATCCTTGGGGGAAGAGGAGAGGCAGTGCAGAAAATTCCTCTTGGCGTCTTCTTCCCCAGACTATTCTGCTTCTACACCTTTTTTTTTTTTTTTTAAAGCTTCGAAACTGGGAATTTGTTATCTTTGTTCTCTGCATCCTTTATGGCTGGGGTGACCAAATACTTCTTTTTTCTCACATTATACCTCAGGTCCTGGTGTAATTATTAACAGCACCCCTTTTCATTCTCCAAGTGTCCTGGTTTGCATGATAGGTAATACAGCCACCCTGCTTTGAGTGCCCCTGTCTTCGGAACAACTTCAGCTTCCTGAGTGACAGACCCTGGTTCACCGGGAGAAATAAGCAGGGATAGGAATAGTGACAAAGAAACACATTTCCCAGTCAGCCCCTGATCAGCCCACCAGTAGCTGGGGAGTAGCAGTGATGGTTTCCAAACGGGGCTCCCCTGGCTATGCGGCTGCTGTGGCTAGGTGCCCTTAGTACACAGTTACCGAAACACCACCAACCCTGAATCAGGCTTTCTGACTTTGGTGTCCCTGTTAGCCGTGACATCAACTCTCCCTCCTTTCGTGTAACCCATGGCTGGGTCTGTGACAAGTCTTCTTCCTTGTGGCATGTTCTTCTTCACAGGGCTTCACATTTGGCAAGGCTGGGGAGATCCTCACCAAGCGGCTCCGATACATGGTCTTCAGATCCATGCTAAGACAGGTATGTCTGCTGAGGATTGTGCCGGGGCTGTGCAGAACTCCCCGCTTGGGCCCATGGTCTCGTGCAGAGGGAGTGCGGTTGGGTTTCTCAGAGCGAACTCCTGCAATGGTCTTCCCTCGGTCTCTCCTCACAGATGTGGCTGGACCGCCACCCCCAGGTTGGGCTCAGAGGCCCTGCTGTCCATCTGCTGTGGGTGGGACAAGGAATGGGATCATCACAGATGGTCTCCAGAGCTGGTTCACCTCCAGCCTTTGTGTTGGCAGCTGGAGGCAGAGTCATCCCTTTCCTCTCTTTCCTTCTTTCTCCTCGGAACCCATATGTGTGTCTTCCCACCAAGAGATGCTACCTGTGCCCTTTCTTTCCTCAAATCAAAATGTATCCCAACTACCCAGTTTTTTCTTTGCTGTGGCCAGACTGATAGAGCAGTTCAGCTCATAGTGTTCGTTACAAGCTGATAACGGCTTACTAGAATGCCTCTTACATTTTCCACCTTCAGAACCCTAACAACAGGCAGACGTGAATATTTTCCTGGGGAAAGGGGGAGGGAGCTTCTGGGAATGTAACCCAAAGCAATCCAGTTCTAAGGGAGAGTTTCTTTAACAACCATGAAAATTTTGTATGTGAGTTTATAACCCTCCATCTTAAAATTACTGATCCCTTGCCAGTGAATAACATGAGGCTCCAGAAGGATGCCCTGGACATGCCAGGAGTACTGGAATCCTGGCTGAGAAGCATCAGTTTGCTGTGTTAGGATTTCTAGTTGGCATTCACATCTTCCCAGCTGTCTTTGGTTCCTCAATCCTTTCCCACCTACACCACCATTACTTAAAAAGAAGCATATTTATGGCAGTTGCTGGCCCATGACTGGCAGAGCCAGGACTGAATTGAATGAGTAACAGAGCACTGTTTGATGGGGGCGCTGTCCTAGGACTCTGAGTCAAACCATATTTATAACTGAGATTCCAGTTAGGATTGAGGCTGAACTTGGTCCAGAACCAAATGCCCCATTATCCTGCCAGCTGCCAGGCCAGCTCTTAGGTCTGTTATACTTCGGCAGTTGAGCTGATGGTTTGTGTAATGCCCTCTCCATAAATTATTAAATCTATCTAATACACATTAAGGACCTTCTGCTTGCCATAATACTAAGTATTGTCAGGCATTCAAACCTCAACAGTCCCTGTCTTCAAGGAAGTTACATGCCAGTAGAAGAGACACTTAAACACAATAATTCTAAAAAACAAAGTGATACATGCTATGATAATTTAGAACACTTTGTTTTTCATTAATACTTTGGGGGGAAAATGGTAGATACTGCTTTAATTGCAAGCCACCAGGACCAGAGTTATTTTTATTAAAGATATAAATTCATACTTCAAACTCACAATGTTTTTAGTATTTATGTATTTAAAAATGTAAGTGGCTTTATAGAAAAAAAATCCTGTTGTATGTAATTCTTAAATTTTAATCTAGATTTCTTTTGTTGATTTTTTTAAACCCAATTCATTTATTCTGCCCTGAACTATAATAAGTTGTCTAAACTGCCTATTCAACTTCTCTATTTAGATATCTAAGTAGCATTTCAATCTTATATCTAAAATTGCACTTTTGGAAAAAAAAGTAAAAATAAAATTGAACTTTTGTTTCTCCCCTCTGTACAGGGCTTACTTTTTACCTAGTCTTCCCCCATATCCGTAATGGCAGCTCCATTCTACCAGTTGTTCAGGCTAAAAACTTTGAGGTCATTTTTGACTCCTCTCTTTCTATGTGATGTTATCATAACCTCCTAACTGGTCTCGCTGCCCTGATCCTTATTCAAATCCATTAGTTTCACCTCCTAAGAGCCAGAGTCATTCTTCTCAAATATAAGTCAAATCACATCCCCCTGCTCAAATCCTTCTAGAACCTACCCATATCCCTCAGGGTAAAATCTGGAATCTTTACAGTTGCCTCCAAGGCCATGATGTGGTCCCCACTCCCTCTCAGACCTCATCTTCTACAGCTTCCCACCTTCCCCAATGTACAGTCTACACACTGGTTTACTACACAAGGATGAGAGAGGGCAGGGGTAGGAAAGCCAAATGAGAAGGGAGATCTGTCCAGAGGAAGAGACTTCTTTTACAAATTCACACAAAGGTACTCTTAAAGCTGTTAGCAGCCCTTAAGGCCTTCTTGGAGGTGCATAAACAGATCAAGTATGACTTTGCCTCAGGGCCTTTGCACATGCTATTTCTTCCTTCTCTCAAATATTTTCCTCCCTCTCTTCATTCAGATCTCTGCTTAAATATCACCTTAGAGAAGCCTTCTCTGTTCCCTAGTGCCTTTCTTCACTTTTTTTCCTTCTTATTCTGATCTGTTTTTCTTCATTGCATTTATTTACACCTGGCCCTGTACGTATTTATTTACTTGTGGCATACATCTCTAGAATCTAAACTTTATGAAAGCAGCAACATTTTCTTTTTTGTTCACTATTGTTTAGATCCAACAATTAAAATCACATTTGGAACAAAACACTCAAATTTTTTTGATAAATGAAATTATTTATATTCTTGTCTATTGAGTGTCAAATCTTGAGTGCTAAATACAAGGGATATAAGTGATAACCAACCTGACCCTGTCATTGCCCTAAGAGCTAAGAGTCTTATAAATAGAGCTTTAAGATAATAAAATCATTTTCTGTGCCACAGGATGTGAGCTGGTTTGATGACCCTAAAAATACTACTGGAGCATTAACAACCAGGCTTGCCAATGACGCTGCTCAAGTTAAAGGGGTATGTGCCTCCTTTGTGCTGGTGTTTGTCTTAATTGGCTATTTTGGATCTCAGCAGGAAATTAATTTTCTCATTACAGGTGTTCTCATAATCATTAAAATGTTAAATATTTAACACAGTACATATGCCTTATAGCAAAAATGTTAACTGCTTAAACATTATATATTGTATAGTGTATACATAAATTACAAGCTTTATTTTGTTATTTACTACTTAGTCATGCTATTAACAAGATACACATGGAAGGATAATTATTTAGAAAAGGAAGTATTTATCAGCATATCACGTAGGACCAGTCTGTTGTGATCAGTTAAACAAGAGAAAATTATAGGGGTGCCTGGGTGGCTCAGTTGGTTAAGTGGCCAGCTTCATCTCAGGTCATGATCTCACAGTTTGTGAGTTCGAGCCCCATGTTGTTGGGCTCTGTGCTGACAGCTCAGAGCCTAGAGCCTGCTTCAGATTCTGTGACTCTGTTTCTTTCTGCCCCTTCCCCACTCAGGCTCTGTCTCTGTCTCTCTCTCAAAAAATAAACATTGAAAAATAATAAAAAAAACAAGAGGGGAAGGGAAGGGGAAAAAATAGTTACAAACAGAGGGAGGGAGGCAAACCATAGGAGACTCTTAAATATTAAGAGAACAAACTGAAGGTTGATGGGAGGTGGGGGAGAGAGGAAAGTGGGTGATGGGCATTGAGGAGGGCACTTGTTGGGATGAGCACTGGTTGTTGTATGGAAGCCAGTTTGACAATAAATTATATTTTTAAAAATGAGAAAATTGTAATTGCTGCTGAAAAAAATAATGTGTGTAGTTTCTGTATGAACATTTAGGAGCATTGCAGTTTAGAGGAGAGGGAAGAAAAATCTAAAAGCAGGTTGAAAGAAATGAGAAGCACATTAAAAAATTAAAGCAGTGGAACAACTGTATCAGGCTACAAAGCTTAAATTTTACCACCACATGAATCTCTTTGATTGATCTAACTAGAAACTGTTGAACCAGGAGGTTTTGATTTGTGGATGAAATGACAATTTCTTCTTCTACAACCACAACTACAACTGTTGATAGCAAAACTCCACAAGATAATGTAGAATTCAAAAAAACATGTGATCTCTCCTGTGTCTCTCCCTCACTTGAACCTTATTAATCTTTATCTTTAAACCTTTCTATAAAGTAGCTCTATTTTAAAGTTTCTTCTATCTAGTAAATGGACCTTCTGTAAAAATAAATTGGGTTTCGAATGTGGAAGCACACACAGTTGTAAAATTACAGTATAAATCTTGGCGATTGTTTTAATACAGATTTCTTTGCTTGAGGCAAACAAATCAACAAAAACTGAGGTTTAGATCAAGTTGTAGAGAACCTAACTGAGCCGAATGTGCCCTGCTTGAAATAACTTTGAACTTCCTAAAACAGACAACTCTGGCTCTATGGCATCTACACGGTATGTCACATTGTCATTAAGTGCTGTGGAAAGAAAACAGCAGCAGGATATATGGGTATGGGGATTCTGGTTGTCCGGTAAGGAAGGCCTCAAAGATCTGGTGATAGATGCAGGAGCCCTGAATGAGGGAAAGGTAGTAGCCCTGTAGATATGTAGGGAAAAGTATTTTAAACAGAAGGATCAGCGAGTGCTAAGGTCCTGAGGCTAGAGCATTTCCATAACTGTTCCCAAAACAATAAAGAGGATAGTATGGCAGAGCAAAGTGAGTGAAAGGAAGAGTCCTAAGAATTGAAATCAGTATTATATCTGGAAATAAATGGGAAACCATTGTAGGCTTTTGAACACAGGAATGATGGGATCTGAAATCTTTAAAGGCTGCTGTATAATAGGCTGAAGGGGGCAAGGGTTGAAGCAGGGACTCTATTGCCATAATCAGGGGAAAGATGATAGTGTTTTAGACTAGGGTGGTCATAGTTAGGTGACACAAAGTAATCAGATTCTGGACATAGTTTGAAGGTACAGCCAACAGAATTTGTTGGTTACCTATGGGGAATAAGAAAACAGCAATCTAGAATGTCTGCACAATTTTTGACCTGCTTTACTTAAAAGCTAAAGTTGCTTTTTAATGAAACTGGGAGCCTATTGAGCAGAATTGAGGGAGAGTTAGAGTTCTTTTTGGAACATGATAAATTTGAGATGCCCACATTAGACGCCCAAGTGGAGATGTCATGAAGGCAGGTAGACATGCAAGTCTGGAGTTGAGCACAGAAGTCTGGTCTGGAAATAGGTATCTGGAGATTTTTCGGTGCATTGGTGGCTTATAAACCAATGAGACTGGATGAGATAGCCAAGGAACTTTGTACAGATAGAGATCCTTTATATCAGGGCTATGAGGATGGACCTGCAAAGCAGAGTGTGAAGGAATGGCCAGAGAGAGAGGAGAGCAGGGTCCTGGAAACAACACACAGGGAGTATTTCAGGAAGGAGCATTACAGGATGTTAATATCCTGTAAACTCACCACTTACTACTGGTGAGTTTGTAAGGTGACCAAATGTTTCACCTCCATGCATCAGCCACACAGAGGGTGCTTTTGTTTCTCACAAGAACTGTTTCTAGGGTGTGGTGGGAACAACGTCTGTTGGGGAGTGGATTCAAGAGAAAGGAGAAAAGAGGACTAACACAAATGGACAAATTGTGAATGGACTTTCTGGTAAATGGAGGAGAGAAATGGATGGTAGATAGAGGACAGATAGCATCGGTCTCTATTTTTTAATTTACATTGGCATGACAGTCCATCACTGAGCCTGGGATAAATTTATTTTGCTCTCTCCCATCTTGCATGATCAGTCTGGACAAACTGTGTCCTGAAATCTTGAAACCCTATTTTCCCTAGTTAAACCTTGCTGCCATACTTTAGTATGCCTTTCACAGAGACCTTGTTGTATGTGCTCGCATAGGCACACACATCCCATATCCCTTTTGGTGTGAAGGCTACATCCTAGAGGAAACACGGACTCAGTTGCGGCAGAAACCTGAGCGGGTGCAGTCTGGGCATTGTGGGCTGGTAGTCCTTCCACCCTCCTCTGAAATGCTTCTGGGGCTTATGGTCTGTTTTAAGGCTGTGGTCCCTTCCTATATCTGTAAAATTTGTGGTCAGCCCTGTCCCTTGCTGTGATGTCCTCAGCCACATGCAACAAGTCCATTAGTCCTGATGGCCTGCTGGTGTTGACTGCCTGCTTTTCACTTGTTTCTTCAAACTCACACTCTCATGGCCCCATGAGCACGGGTGCCTTCACAGCCTGTGTGAGCTACTGAGTTGGAACTGTTGTCCAGAACTTAAAACAGGGGCTAATAAAGAAGGACCAGGGGAGAAGAAGCAAGTAGGTATGTGAGTGCCATCAGAACTAGAAAAGTCCGAAATAGCTATAACCACAAATTGGCCAAGACGGGACAATTGTATCCACCTGATGCTACCAGCTGACCAGTTTCTTTCTGATGGGGGATATGTGTGTAGGTGTGTAAATATGTACACAGATACATGTGTAATACATACATATACACATGTGTACATATACACATTCATGTATACATATATATGTCACATATACACACCCATCTGTGTGTATATCTGTCTATTCCACAGTGGGAAGTAGTGAAATTAGTTTTTTATATCTAAAAACACCTGACGTAATCAGTGCTGGCAAAAATCATTCCACCCAAGGCAGAACTAACCCCCAGTTTGTGTGTATGTAGGTAGTTAGTGATAATGGTGACCTAGGCTAAATTTTTTTCACATTTAACTTTACCACCGGTGAAACATTTTCTCAGATGTATTTTTGAATAAGTAGCTTAATTCTGCAAAACATAAATCAGGAAGAAAATAGATCTCAATATTTTGCCTATGAAATGGTGAGCTTTTAAATTTTATTTTGGTATTAGGACTAGAATTCTGCAGGGGAAGAAGCAAGTGAGAGCCACGCAGAGATCAAAAGCCACCACGTATTTAAAAAAAACTTTTCCCCAGGAGAAGGTGGTTGAGGGAAAGATGAAGTTATAAATGTTTTTAATTTCAGAAGGTGGTTCAGGAAATAGGCTGTTTTTTCCCCCAGTAAGCACAAATGTTTTAAATTAGATTTCAAGCAATACGGTCATGTGTGGAGGAGGAAATAAATAGCAGAACAGGGAGTGACAAGGAAGAGTGGGAAGAAAAATGAGTAGAAGAGGAAGTGAGATATAAATATGTGTACATACAGTGGGATGGAGAGGTTATGAGAGGTGATAGTGGGTTTCAGGAGTGAGCCTGTTTTTATCGGACCCTGTTTCACACTTGGGCTGTGGTTTTTGGAGTGTTACCTTCACTTGGCTCTGCTTTTGAAATGAAAATTACCAGGCTGTGCTCTCTCATCCACTGTGATCCTTAGAATTCTAGACTCCTACTCTATATGAGGAAAATTTTGGAACCGTGAGTGTTAGTCTTTAGAATACAGAACGGTAACTGGTGCCATGGCCCCCATGTGCTATATCAGGTTAAGACAAGGAGCTAAATCTCCCCAGACCTCATCAGCTTAAGGTTCTCAATCTTTTCGCTCACGTTTCATGTACATTAAGCGAGAATTTGTCATCTTTGACCCATTTTACTTATTTTCATGGCCTTGACTGCCATCCAAAGCTGAACAATCATAGGTCTGAAAGGTTAATGTGCTTCAGTCAGTCACCTGCCTTGAACTCGGGGAATGTTCTGAGCACTTCTCTCAGTTGGTTGCTGTGGGAAATGAATTCTGAGGAGGACTTGTAGATTCTAAGAACAGGGGCACTCTACATCCTCCCAGTGCCACAGACTGTCTCCAGGTTATAACCTTTGACTTTCAGGTTGAAAGTTTGCAAATACAGAGAGCTGGCTTTGAAACCCACTTCATTCTTTGACTTCAGCCAGATTTGGTTAAGCATCCCTTGAATACAAACTCAGTGACTGCATCAAATAAAAAGAAATGCCCCGTCATTTATGTTGTCTGATGCAATTCCTGGTACAGAATTTCATGTACAGAGGCTCCTGCTAGTTGTTGTGCCCTTTCCCCCTAATCACCGGTCTAGTGTTTATATCACATAAACACTACTGAATGATATCAGAGAGTTGATGCTGGGATGATGGGAAAGGGGATGTGAAGGATTCTGTTCTAAAATTTAGAGCTAAGAGAAGTGTTGGTTATTAATCAGTGTGTTCGCTCATTTTGAGAGTTGGGAGAAATTTGTCCAAAGTCACAGAGGAGGTAGTGACCATTCTAGACTCTACTCCATCATAATCTTTAGCTAAGTCTGACCCCACTCAGGCAGAGGGAACTTTAAGAGTGGAAAAAACATGGGCCATTTCCAGATCTGGGTGCCAGAGCAGGAATTTGGAATGGCTTGAGGGCTCAGGTGTTTCCAGGGTAGAGGAGAGAAGTACAGTATAGAGTAGTAAATTGACTGTATGGTTTGACTTCTGGCTTTAGAACTGGAAGTCACTGCGTGCTACTGAAAGTCTTGCTTCAAGCCCCCTCTGGCATTCAAACTAAAGGCTCTGATGCCTGCCTAAAATCCTAAATTAACTTCTGTAATTTTCAGCTCTGTGTCATTGTTCCAAATCAAATGCATGTTAAATTAAACACAATAAGCATCTCAAATAGGCCACGATATATTTGGATATCCTTAATGACAAATATTAGGCTTAACTTATGAGTAGCTATGCATCTAATGTTGGAAATTTCCAACTGTCAGGCTATTTTATCTTGCTCATTTGCAGAGCTTTAGTGACCATGGTTTCATTGATTACTGAAAATTTTCTTGGTATCAAAAATCAGAAGAGATACAAATATGTAATTTAACTCTGAATTATTGATCTTCTACTTTCAGTATTTGCTCTGAAGTCATGGAAATCTTCATTTTAGAAACCAAGTGAACTTACAAGTAAATCTTTAGTTTTTATTTCATAACTGAGAAGATAATTAATAGAACTTCATGAAGCTGAATTGTCATAATCCTCAAGAAAGTATAAGCATGGATCTGAAAGAGAATATGAAAGCATTTCTCTAATTTTTGTGTGTTTGTTTTATAGGCTATAGGTTCCAGGCTTGCTATCATTACCCAGAATATAGCAAATCTTGGGACAGGCATTATTATATCCTTAATCTATGGCTGGCAATTGACACTCTTACTCTTAGCAATTGTACCCATCATTGCAATAGCAGGAGTTGTTGAAATGAAAATGTTGTCTGGACAAGCACTGAAAGATAAGAAAGAACTAGAAGGTGCTGGGAAGGTAAGTCTAAATACAACTACCGATCTAATAGAGTAAAATATTCTAATCAGTACCCTTCTGTTACTCACTGCTACTACTGTGCTTGGAGAATGTTTTTATAACCATTCCTCACAGCGATCTTATTTGACACTGAATCAGCAGATTGGAAGCTGAAGAGGAGCAAAACCAATTCTTAGGCTCACAGACTGACGACTAACTTTATTAAGCTTTCCTAAGTCAAACCATCACCTTCACACTCTTCCTCTACTCCCTCCCTTCCTCTCTCTTTCTTTCCCTCAAGTCAGCTGAAATCCATTCCTTTATTGAGGAAAGTAGCCTCATTTAATTACATATGATGGGGAAGATTAAAATAGTAAAAGGTCCTACAGGTATTTATTTTGTCAGGCTTAAATTATTAGCGTTCTTTCCTTTTTATCATGCTTCCTGTTAGCATCTTTTTCTGTTTACCTTTACCCTGCTCCTCCTGCTGCTGCTGCTACTGCTACTGTTACTCCTTTCTCCCTCTACTCCTCCTCTTCCTCCTGCTTTTTCCTCTTTTCTTCTCTCTCTCTTCCTCCATGCTTGTCTATTTGTTGTTGTTGTTGTTTAAACAAATGCTTATATGGCATTTACTGTGTTTCCCTGGCAAATGCTTTCTTCCTCATTGTGATCCTATGAGGTAGGTTCTATTATTAGCTCCTCTTGCAGGTGAGGCTGAGACACAGGTGGGAAATCATCCCAATGCCTTAGAGCTGATAAGCCTCAGAGCCAGGATCCAAAGTTGTGCCTCTGTTAAGAAACAGAGATGAGGGGCACCTGGGTGGCTCACTCAGCTAAGCATCCGACTTTGGCTCAGGTCATGATCTCACGATTCGTGGGTGCGAGCCTGCATCAGGTCTGTGCTAACGTCTTAGAGCCTGGAGCCTGCTTTCAGATTCGGTGTCTCCCTCTGTCTCTGCCCCTCCCCTGCTCACACTCTGTCTCTGTCTCAAAAAATAAACATTAAAAAAGAAAGAAACAGGAATAAATCTGATATCACACAGTTTGTATATTGCAGAAATATAAATGGCCGGAGCATGGCTGAGCCCTAAAATTGGGTAGGGATACATTTATTAGTGGACCTTCCGAGGTTCCCAAGAGTTGGGGCAGGGACCGAGGAAGGTCAAGTGGCTCTGACTCTCTAGGCCTGTGTGTCTGAAGTACTCTGTTTCCAGGCCAGGCACCTCACCAGAGAATAAAGAATGACAAAGAGGGTACTTCTTCATGAAGGTTGATCATCACTGCTGACACTTTGTCCTCAAACATTGTACCTTATTTCCTTAGCATTCCTTCAGGAAATTCCTTTGGACCATGGCTTTAGTGCTTCCTAACTAGCGTCTGTGAGAAAAAGGTCTCCTCAGGCTATCAGAGGCCCAGTCTTGGGCCTCAGCAGGACCGTGCTGACCCACAGGCATCTGGTTATGGTCTGGCCCATGTAACATTGGCCCCTGTCAGGGAACACTTGCTGTCACCAATCACTTCACTTAGTGCTGTTCTTTCTTGTTTTTTCCACCTAAGGTAGACTTTTCAAATGCGGGGAAGATGGAAAAATCTAGGACAAAATGTATTTTGAAAAAATGTATTACTCTTTAGTAGTATCATCGTTTCCTGAGGTGTTCAAAAAGTCCCACAAAGGAGACTTAGGTTGTTTATAGGAAGGAGGTGATTGAGAAGCTCAATTATAGGGAATTCACTGCACATCACAGACAGATTAGCACCTTTGAGGGGCACATCAGATTTAAGACTCTTTTGGAGTTCTGTCACAGGGGCAAGACGGAAATGGATATGTGTACATGTGGCAGGTTTACTGTGCAAAGGTTAGGGGTGAGATAAATGCTGTGTTCAGTGGTGGTTCATGAGACAGGCAGAAGCAGGTGAGAAAAGTGGTGCTGGCAGCACATCTAGTCTATGTAATTTTGAATATCAACTCCCAAAGATCATCATTCTCAGGTTACCATTTAGTATTTATTATATACCGAGCATCATGCGAAGAGTTCTGCGTGCATTTTCCCATTTGATACCCTCAATAACCCTTTGAATTATTCTGGTTAGTTGGTAAAAATCCAGAGTTCAGAGAAGTTAGGTAAGTTGCCCAAATCACACAGCAATAGTCTAACTGATCTCCCTGCTTCCACTCCTTCCTTTCTTATCCACCCACTTTCTACATTCCTCTCACACAAGCCACACTGATGTCTTACAAACATAAATGAGATCATGCTAACCCCAACTTAAAACCCTCCAATCGCTTCTGATCACAGTTAGAATAAGAGCAACCTTTTACCCTGGTTTATAAAACTCTGCATGACCCAGCTCCCTTGACAGCTTCTGTGAATTCATCTTGTACTGCTCTCTCCCATGCTCACCCTCCTCTGGCCTCGGGGCCTTCTTTCATTTCCTAGAACATTCCAAGCTGGCTCCCTGTGATCTTCCAATGTCTGGTTCCTTTATGTTACTCAAGTCTCACCATTATTACCTCTTCAGAGGGGCCTTTCCTGCACTGGAATTAATTCACGACACTTCTCAGTACCTGATGTTTTTTTTATGTTTGTTTTTTTACTATTTCTTTGTTTATTGATTAATGTTCTGTCTTTCCTCCTAAGACATAAGCTCCATGGGGACCAAGACCATGTCTGTTGGTTTGCCCTTAAAGGGACAGAGCAGGCCTAGTGTTCAAGAGCAAGGCCGTGTGGTGTCAGCCTGTGCATAACCTCTGTCTGTGTTGTGTGCTCCTTAGATTTCTGTCACATTATTACTGACTAGCAAACATCTTAGTAACATAGATGCTTTTTCCTTTTCAGAAATAAAATCCATAACCAAACTTCAGTTTATTTGAGGAAAGAAGAGAAGTGTGAGGAGGAGTTTTTTTTCCTCTCTCTAGAAATATGTGTATTATGCTTTCTCCAAAATTATTTAGTGCACACTGGCTTCTGAGGGAAACTCAATGCTATTTACTCTTCTCACATTAGAAGTTCTCTCACCGCTGGGCGCCTGGGTGGCTCAGTCAGTTGAGCATCCCCACTCTTGATTTTGGCTCAGGTCATGATCTCACAGTTGTCCACCCCCTTCATTTTACTGATGAGGAGAATGAGACAGAGATATTTCAAGGTCCCATGGCTGAAATCTCATTTTATATACTGGAATCTTTCATGTTTTCCACAGACCTTTATGCAGACTCCAAAAGGATGTATTTATCCTAATCACATAGACTAATTGGAAGTTACATGCAATTAAAAAATAACCGAATGATAGAAAGTTTGTGGAAAACAAATTGATAATGTGTGCCATGTTCCTTAAAAATTAGTTCCCTTTGGCCTCGTAATTTCACTCTAAGAACCTCTCCCAAGAAAGTAACTTAATATGGAAAAATGTTTATGTGTAAGGATGTTTATCACAGAATTTTTTAATAGAGAATGGAAAACCTTGTTCAACAATAAAGGAATGTTTAACTGGCTGGGATATTAAGTGGCCCATTAAACATCCCATTATTAATGTATATGTCATGATCTTGGAAAATGCTCTTGATATTTTTTAACGTAAAAAGTGATGTAAAGCCAAATAGAAAATTTGGTCCCAATTTTGTTAAGTTTGTATATGCTTAGGAAAAAAAACAGGTAAGCTAATATATAAAATACACCTATATGTAGCTTTTTTTAAAAAACCTTTATTTTTTCAGTATTTTCCAAATATTCTTCAATTTTCATGAATGGTTATTATAAAGAGAAAATATAAACATCACATTTGAAATTTATGTAAAATAACAATAAACCTAAAACGTGACCGTCATAGAAGAAAGAGCACTACACTAGACATAAAATACTGAGTTCTCAGGTTAACCTTGCCTCTGTAATTTTGGCTTTAGATAAGTGTCTCATCTGTTTAAGCCTTAACTTCTCTTTCTATAAAAACACTGAATTAGCCAATCTTCCTGCCAGATCTAAAATTTGATTTTATAAATTACTATCCTTTCTCATAGTGAAGAAGATCATAGGTGATAATAAATAAGTAATATGTAACAATAAAATTAATTTTATTAATCTCTTTTATGGAATTCACACTAATTGCAACTTTTTTTTTTTTTTTTTTGCCTCTGTGACTGGGGGCTCTCTGTGACAGATTGCTACTGAAGCAATCGAAAACTTCCGAACTGTTGTCTCTTTGACTCGAGAGCAGAAGTTTGAATATATGTATGCACAGAGTTTGCAGGTACCATACAGGTAATAACCATTGAAGAGTGGGAGGGGAGTGTGGGGAGGTTTTTCAATCATCAGATTTGTTTTCAGAAGGATTACTTTGGCCAGAATGTAGGGAACAAGTGGAGAAGCTACTAGAAGGGAACCAAATGGGAACCAAAGGGAACCACTTATAGGTATCCAGGACAGAAATCACAAGACCCTGACCTGTCTGAGGTAGAACCTGTAAGAGTAGGTAAGTGATGGGAAGCAGAGGGAGAGAGGATAGAGAATGACTCTGATGCCAGGTTGGGGTAATGGCCCTGTTATTTGCTCTCATTGGGAATGAGTTCTCTATGGAACATGAAATTTGAGCTATCTGTGGGACCTGAGGGGTGGTGCTTCTTGAGTATGCCTTTCCTTCCTCTTTTGACACTTCTCTAGTGGAGAATTTCTGTATTAAAGGAAGCTAATGAACTCCTCCAGCGAGGGTTCAAAAATGTAAGCCCAGCCTCTCTGAGTCTCAGTTTCTTGTAAATGGAGAGAGCTGGACCTTATCGATGAGTTTTCAAAGGTTAAAAAAAATAGTAGAGGTTTTTTCCTGAAAATGTTTTCATTTGAAATCCCAATATATGAAACAGATAGAAATGGAGTTGACCTGGTTGAAGCAGGGCTTGGAGGCCCAGAGGCTGCCCACTCACCAGCCTGCCCTTACCTCCACATCACCCAATTCACATGGCTCAGAAAATCCACCAATGTTAATGCCTTTGTGAAGTCTCCTCTAACTCCTCCAGAGAGTTGTGCTTCTTCCTTTCTTCCCCTAACATGTTATTCATAAGGTTCCTTCACTGCATAATTATATAGTCAACTTGACTCCTGGACCCCAAGGGCAAGAACATGACTGATTCTTCTGTATCACCCAGCATGGTTCCTGAAGCTTGTAGGTTTTGGATAAATTTGTGTTGAATGAATATTTACCATAGAGTGCATATATCTTATGTGTCCAAAAGTGGGGGGAAAGGGAAAGAACTTCCATTTATTAACCCCTCTTCATGTTTTCCTTGGCTTATTTTAACTTTACTTCAGTACTTTGAGGTGCAGTTAATACTCCATCAGGAAGTTTCCTGAATGTTCACAAGTGGGAAAATGAGGACCAAACTTAACTTTTTTGGAAATTGAACCCATTTTTGTCTGCCGTACCCCACCGCTGATCTATCAAAGGTTATGTTTTAAGGACTGAGAAATGAAAGTCAAGTGAGTTTCTTAACGTCTCCTTTTCAGAAACTCTTTGAGGAAAGCACACATCTTTGGAATCTCATTTTCCATCACCCAGGCAATGATGTACTTTTCCTATGCTGGTTGTTTCCGGTTTGGTGCCTACTTGGTGGCACATGAGTTCATGGACTTTCAAGATGTTCTCTTGTAAGTATCAGGTTAATATTTACAGTTGAACTCTAGAAATAAAACTGAGGTGAACATGCTTCATGTCTGAGTAGAAAACCTTACTGTGAAGCTTTGTGAAGAGATTTTGGTGATTCAGAAGGTGGCATTTGCCTCTTGAGTCTCTGTGTATGATCCCTGAGGGACCCCATTTTCATTTAGGGAATCAGTGACTTCCCCCCTCCCCAGTGCTGACTCATACCTTTGACCTTCTGAATCTGTAGCTCAATGGGGTCGTGATTCACTGAAGGGGTTCTAGGAGGTTTTGGCATTTGAGAAGAAGCCAAACTCGGAGCCAAGTGTCTAGCTCCTTTTAAAGAACTCTCTGAACAAAGGCAACTAAAGAGCAGGTGTAGAACACTGAGTTCTGCAAGCCCTGGGGGAGTCTAGGATACATTTGCTTTCCTTGATAAAAGAAGAGCAGTTAGAAGGTAAGAGCTAAAGAAATTCAGAAATGACAAAGGAAAGGCTACATTGGGATTTCTGCCCCATTGCTGTGAATGCAGAAAATTCTATCTCAGGAGAAGACAGACCCGAACTTAATTGTACCCCCAAGTACTCAAATATGCAGTTAGGTAATGAAAAAGTAGATATAATCTTTCTGAGTGTCTAGATTTGGTGGTGGGCGAGATTCTGCCCTTTGATAGCATATCATAAATAGTGGTAATACAGTTTTTCATTTAAACCAGAATCACCTAAGCTTGTCTGATATAAGGCGTTAGTGTAATATTTCCATTCTGTTGAAACATTGGCATGTGTGTGCATTATAGTTTGCTCAGGACGACCCCAACAGAAGATTTAAAATTTCCACTTAATATGTCTGTCTGACAAATGATATACAGAAGCTATTTATGACTTGGACCAAAAGACCAAAACCAAGCATCATTGGCATAGGGTCTTCGATTAGATAACTATTTGATACATTGCTTTACTTCAAGGTAAGGCATTGAATTGGTGAAAGTTGCTGACAGTTGGGAAACTGTCCCTGTTAGATTGGGAAAATCAATCTTCCAAGTAAAGGAAAAGGGAGACTTGTCTGAAGGGCAGTCCATTTTTTAAAAGATCTCCCAGGGGTAAATGATGACAAACCTGAGATTACTCAGCCATTTGTATGATTTATTTAGAGTTCAGAGGAGAGGATATGAAAGGCTCACAGTATTCTTCCAGGAGGGTTCCCAAGTATTCTGTTAGTTCCAGGCCCACTGTTTAAGAAGATATGTTGAAATAGCCGAATTGTGGAAACAGCCCAAGTGTCCTTTGACTGATGATTGGATAAAGAAGAAGTAGTATATGTACACGACAGAATATTACTCAGCCATCAAAAAGAATGAAATCTTTCCATTTGCAATGATGTGGATGGAGCTAGAGAGTATTATGCTAAGCGACAGAAGTCAGTTAGAGAAAGACAAATGCCATATGATTTCATTCATGTGGAATTTAAGAAACAAAACAGATGAACACAGGGGGAGAAATAAATAGAGAAAAACCAAGAAGCAGACTCTTAACTGTAGAGAACACACTGATGGTGACCAGAGGGGACGTGGGCGGGGCGATGGATGAAATAGGTGATGGGTATTAAGGAGGGCACTTGTGGTGAGCACTGGGTGTTATATGTAAGTGATGAATCACTGAATTCTACACCTAAACTAATAGTATAGTGTATGTTAACTACCTGGAATTTAAATAGAAACTTGGAAAGAAAAAAATAAAGGTAAAAAAAAACCAAAAAACATGTTGAGAAATGTGTCCAGAGGAGGGCAGCTGGAGTGTTGAGAAAGACAGGAGTCATCAAAGAAACACAGGGCCTTTTAAAAAATGTTCCAGTGAGGGCTATATTATGCAAAAGGATGTACATTTTTCTTCCATGTGAAGAAGAACTTCTGAACAACAAACTTAATCAAACTTGCTACTTCCTAAAACAAACAATGGAGGCCAACTTAGGAGAAGTGCCCAGGAAACAAACATTGAGCACTGGACTCGATATCCTGTGGAGTCTTTCCCAGCTTTAAGCTGCTATGATTTTGATCTCATAGGTTAAGAATATGAGTGCATCCTGAGTGCAGCATGCTACCTGTCTCTATAAGGAACTCACTCTTTGCTGTACAGCTCACACGTTTTCTAAGCATCTGGTGTAATTTCAGCACCAATGCCTGGATCTGTTATTTTTTTAATAGTTGACATACAATGTCACATTAGTTTCAGGTGTGCAACATACTGATTCTACTTCTGTATACTTTATGCTGTGCTCTGCAAGTTCAGCTGCCATCTGTTACCATCCAAGGCTATTATAATATCATTGGCTGGATTCCTTCTGCTGCACCTTTTATTATTGTGACATTCATTCCATAACTAGAAGCCTGTGTCTCCTGCTCCCCTTCACCCATTTTGCTCACCCATTCCCCTCTGGCTACCATCAGTTTGTTCTCTCATTTATAGGTCTGATTCTGCTTTTGTTTGCTTGTTTGTTCATCTGTATTTTTAAATTCCACATGAGTGAAATCATACAGTATTTGTCTTTTTCAATCTGACTTCTTCCACTTAGCATAATGCCTACAAGGTCCATCCACGATGTCACAAATGCCTGTATCCGCTATTGATTGCCACAATCATGCTACATAACAACCAACCACTAACCCTCAGTGCCACACAATAATAAACGTTCATGTTTGCCCACAAGTCTGTGGGTCAGCTGGGCAGTTTTGCTGGTCTAGGATGGACATAGCAGATCGCAAGTAGGCTCGCTTGTGTGTGTAGGGCATGACAAGCTGGTTGGCTGGGGTCCCCACAGCTTTCTTCCATCTGTGCCTTGTCCTCCAGATGCTAGCTGGGCTTGTGGTGGTGGCAGAGAGAGAGAAAAGCACACAAAGCCCCCTGAGTCATAAGCTTAGAACTGGCAGAAGTCACTTCCACCACATCCTGTTGGCCAAAGCAAGTCACAGGCCAACTCAGATTCAAAGGGTAGGAATACAGATTCCA
This sequence comes from Panthera onca, assembly GCF_046562875.1. Classification (NCBI taxonomy): domain Eukaryota; kingdom Metazoa; phylum Chordata; class Mammalia; order Carnivora; family Felidae; genus Panthera; species Panthera onca. The sequence goes on along the minus strand of NC_138340.1, from coordinate 91,311,904 downwards.
CTTCTTAAATGGAGGAGCTGCAAAGTCCCATTACAAGAAGGTGAGGATACAGAGACAGTTGAAAAAGGGGGCCCTTTTACAATCTGTTAAACTGATGCGAACTTATAAGGGGAAGTGTTGACTTATTTTGTTTTATGTTTTTAATTTGTGTTTTACATTGTTTGAGGCAGTGTTCTCTATTGTAGAACTGTCAGTTGTCTAGCATTATAGCCATAACTCCGCTCATGCTTTGTCTTTGTTTTTGCAGGGTATTCTCAGCTATTGTCTTCGGTGCCATGGCAGTGGGGCAGGTCAGTTCATTTGCTCCTGACTATGCCAAAGCCAAAGTATCAGCTGCCCACGTCATCATGATCATTGAAAAAATCCCTCTGATCGACAGCTATAGCACAGAAGGCTTAATGCCCGTGAGTTTGAAGTTTTGATGATATGTTTTCATTCCTAACTAATGAGTGAAAGTACTCTAAGAGGAAATTTAATAAAATCTGTGGGGGTTTTTTATTCGCAGGTAATAAAATGAAACTTTCTAGATCATGAGGTCATTTTAATAAATGCTATAATGTATGTTAACATTCAGTACTTTTGTAAAACAAGGCTGTAGGGAGATGGAAATACCACCCAATTTATGAGCAGATTCTGTTAATCGGATTTTATTATATGTAGGTTAGGTACTCTATTCTTGGAGAACAGATTTGAGTTATCACATTTGTATTGTATTAACAATACATGCTATACAAACACTGACTCTCTTAGATTTTACTTATTACATTCTGGCAGTTACAAATGCAGCCTAATTGTAATACAAGTTTGCCATCTTCTGACACCTGGTGATAGAGGGGGGTTGCTATACAGTGCGTTTTCAGGATTGCAATAATCATCTCTATTGTTACTGTTCTGATTTTAGAACACGTTGGAAGGAAATGTGACATTTAATGAAGTCATGTTCAACTATCCCACTCGACCAGATATCCCAGTGCTTCAAGGGCTGAGCCTGGAGGTGAAAAAGGGCCAGACGCTGGCCCTGGTGGGCAGCAGTGGCTGCGGGAAGAGCACGGTGGTCCAGCTCCTTGAGCGGTTCTACGACCCAATGGCCGGAACAGTGGTGAGCACACCTTTTTATTCATCTCATTTTAAGTGTTTAATCATCGGAATGCCTGGATATGTTTAATTCCTGACTATGAGCTCCAGTTTTTCCAGTCTTTAAACAACAGCCTCACTTAAAGTCTGACATCCTAGATACCATCTCCAAGCTGTGTCTGCTGCCCCAGCCTCTGTCTCAAATTGCCCCTCTACCCTCCTTTGTGAGCAGCCTTTTTATCATCCATCTCCCTTCCTTCCTTCGGTTACATTTCTGTTTTCATGAGAGGATCCAGCAAAAATTTAAGTAGCCAGAAAGATACAGGAGTGGGAGGGATGCTAAGAGAGACAAGTAAGGTGGGTGCCAGGGATAGGGAATGTTTTGAGAAGTTGAAGGTAGTCAACAATGACAGATGCTGTGGACAGGTAGAGTAAGATGAAGACTGAAATGACAGGTTGTGATTTGGCAATTTAATGGGCTACTTACGAGATTTTAAAGTATTCTTAGTGAGGTATTGGTGGGGAAACAGTTTAGCATGGCTGAGGGATGGCTGGAAAGGGAAGTGGAGACTGAATGCAGATCGTCTAGAAGATTAAAGGTGAAAGAAAGGCAGTAAGAGCAGTAGCGTGAGGGGGGAAGCAGAGGCCAGGGAAGAGGTGTAGCAGGGGGAAATCTTAAGCATTTTTATGGCTGAGGATGAGATACAATCATTGAGAGAGGGTATTGAAATAGCTTCTAAAAAGTGGAATCAATGAATTTGGGAAGCAGATAAAGAATATAGAAGGATTCCTTTTTCTTCCCTGAACTAAAAGAACAAATGAAGGGTCAGATTTGTTCATTCAGCATTCAGTAAACATTTACTCAGTGCCTGTCAGGGACTATCTTGGGTACTGGGGAGGAGATAGAAGTCGTGAAGGGAGCAGTGTGACTACAGTGCAGAACAGGAAAAGAATCAGATTAGGAAGGAATAGAATTTATAGCAAGAAGTTTTAGTTACTAGTCATACTCACAGGTGATAATAAAAATATTTAACAACTGGAAAGGCATGGGCACTGACGAAACAGAATGGACACCTGTTCCATACAGTCAAACTGATGCCCCAGCTCCATATGGGCCACACTTGGATTAATGAGTGAGGTAGAAATGAAACTTTTAACCTATAGTCATAAATATTTTTATTTATGACTTACTCATAAATATTTTTATTGTATTCTACTCAGTCTGTTTTTTAACAGCGACATAAGCTTTATCCTCTATTTTTACTTTCTTGTTGTATATTTTCTGTGAATTCTGACTTTATGCTTCAGTTTTGTGGTTGAAATTTGAACAAAGGGCTCTAAAGGAAGAGAGAAATGAAGCAATTAGGAGGAAATGTTAGCTCTCAGGAAAGATTATGGTCTTTAACAGATGTTGAGTAAGCAGTATATTAAATGTTGAGCTCTAATAAATTACAGGTGATAATGTCTGTACTCAAAGAATTTCACTGAAGAGATGAGGCATATACTTCCATGAGTTATATAAAAGAAGATAGACCTAGAGCATATTTTTTTAAACATTGCCATCAATTTTTTAATATAATTTATTGTTGAATTGGTTTCCATATAACACCCAGTGCTCATCCCAACAAGTGCCCTCCTCCCTGCCCATCACCCACTTTCTCCTCTCCCCCACCCTCCATCAATCCTCAGTTTGTTCTCTGTATTTAAGAGTCTCTTGTGGTTTGCCTCCCTCCCTCCCTCTCTGTTGGTAACTCCTTTTTTTTCCCTTCCTCTCCCCCATGGGTTTCTGTTAAGTTTCTCAGGATCCACCTAAGAGTGAACACATATGGTATCTGTCTTTCTCTGCCTGACTTATTTCACTTAGCATAATACCCTCCATTTCCATTCACGTTGCTGCAAATGGCCAGATTTCATTCTTTCTCATTGCCAAGTAGTATTCCATTGTATATATAAACCACATCTTCTTTATCCATTCATCAATTGATGGACATTTGGGCTCTTTCCATACTTTGGCTATTGTTGAAAGTCCTGCTATAAACATTGGGGTACAAGTGCCCCTATGCATCAGCACTCCTGTATCCCTTGGGTAAATTCCTAGCAGTGCTATTGCTGGGTCATAGGGTAGATCTATTTTTAATTTTTTGAGGTACTTCCACACTGTTTTCCAGAGCAGCTGCACCAGTTTGCATTCCCACCAACAGTGCAAGAGGGTTCCCATTTCTCCACATCCTCGCCAGCATCTATAGTCTCCCAATTTGTTCATTGTAGCTACTCTGACCGGCATGAGGTGGTACCTCAATGTGGCTTTGATTTGTATTTCCCTGATGGTGAGTGATGTTGAGCATCGTTTCATGTGTCTGTTGGCCATCTGCGTGTCATCTTTGGAAGTGTCTGTTCATGTTTTCTGCCCATTTCTTCACTGGTGTGGAGTTTGGTGAGTTCTTTATAGATTTTGGATACTAGCCCCTTATCTGATATGTCATTTGCAAATATCTTCTTCCATATCATCGGTTGCCTTTTAGGTTTGTTGATTGTTTTCTTTGCAGTGTAGAAGCTTTTTGTCTTGATGAGGTCCCAGTAGTTCATTTTTGCTTTTAATTCCCTTGCCTTAGGAGATCTGTCGAGTAAGAAATTGCTGCGGCTGAGGTGAAAGAGGTTGTTGCCTGCTTTCTCCTCTAGGGCTTTAATGGTTTCCTGTCTCACATTCAGGTCTTTCATCCATTTTGAGTTTATTTTTGTGTATGGTGTAAGAAAGTGATCTAGTTTCATTCTTCTGCATGTCGCCATCCAGTTCTCCCAGCACCATTTGTTAAAGAGACTGTCTTTTTTCCATTAGATACTCTTTCCTGCTTTGTCAAAGATCAGTTGGTCATACATTTGTGGGTCCAATTCTGGGTTCTGTATTCTATTCCATTGGTCTATGTGTCTGTTTTTGTGCCAATACCATGCTGTCTTGATGATTACAGCTTTGTAGTAGAGGCTGAAGTCTGGGATTGTGATGCCTCCTGCTTTGGCCTTCTTCAAAATTACTTTGGCTATTCGGGGTCTTTTATGGCTCCATACAAATTTTTGGATTGCTTGTTCTAGCTTTGAGAAGAATGCTGGTGCAGTTTTGATTGGGATTACGTTGAATGTGTAGATTGCCTTGGGTAGTATTGACATTTTAACAATATTTATTCTTCCAATCCATGAGCATGGAATGTTTTTCCATTTCTTTGTGTCTTCTTTAGCTTCCTTCATAAGCTCTTTCTATAGTTTTCAGCATACATATCTTTTACATCTTTGGTTAGGTTTATTCCTAGGTGTTTTATGGTTCCTGGTGAGATTGTAATTGGGATCAGTTTCTTTATTTCTCTTTCTGTTGCTTCATTATTGGTGTATAAAAATGCAACTGATTTCTGTACATTGATTTTGTACCCTGCAACTTTGCTGAGTTCATGTATCTGTTCTAGCAGGCTTTTGGTGGAGTCTGTTAGGTTTGCCATGTAGAGTATCATGTTGTCTGCGAAGAGTGAAACTTTGACTTCATCTTTGCCAATTTGGATGCCTTTTATTTCATTTTATTGTCTGATTGCAGATGCTAGGACTTCCAACACTGTGTTAAACAACAGTGGTAAGAATGGACATCCTGTTGTGTTCCTGATCTCAGGGGGAAAGCTCTCAGTTTTTCCCCATTGAGGATGATATTAGAGTTGGGTCTTTCATATATGGCTTTTCTGATCTCAAGGTATGATCCTTCTATCCCTACTTTCTTAAGAGTTTTTGTCAAGAGAGGATGCTGTATTTTGTCACGTTCTTTTTCTGCATCTATTGACAAGATCCTAAGGTTCTTACCGTTTCTTTTATTAATGTGATGTATCACATTGATTGATTTGCAAATATTGAACCAGCCTTGCACGCCAGGAATGAATCCCACTTGATCATGGTGAATAATTCTTTTTATATGCTGTTGAACTCGATTTGCTAGTATCTTCTTGAGAATTTTTGCATCCATATTCACCAGGGATATTGGCCTGTAGTTTTCTTTTTTTGCTGGGTCTCTGTCTGGTTTGGGAATCAAAGTAATGCTGGCTTCATAGAATGAGTCCAGAAGTTTTCCTTCCATCTCTATTTTCTGGAAGAACTTGATAAGGATAGGTATTAACTCTGCTTTAAATGTCTGGTAGAATGCCCCAGGGAAGCCATCTGGTCCACGACTCTTATTTGTTGGGAGATTTTTGATAACCAGTTCAATTTCTTTGCTGGTTATGGGTCTGTTCCAGTTTTCTATCTCTTCCTGTTTGAGTTTTGCTAGTGTGTGGGTGTTTAGGAATTTGTCCCTTTCTTCCAGATTGTCCAGTTTGTTGGCATATAGTTTTTCATAGTATTCACTGATAATTGCTTATAGTTCTGAGGGTTGGTTGTAATAAGTCCATTTTCATTCATGATTTTATCTATTTGGGTCCTCTCTCTTTTCTTTTTGAGAAGCCTGGCTAGAGTTTTATGAATTTTGTTTATTTCTTCAAAAAACTGACTCTTGGTTTCATTGATCTGTTCTACGGTTTGGTTTTTTTTTTGTTGTTTGTTTTGTTTTTGTTTATTCTATATTGTTTATTTCTGCTCTGATCTTTCTTATTTCTCATCTTCTGCTGAGCTTGGGGTGTCTTTGCTGTTCTGCTTCTAGTTCCTTTAGGTGTGCTATTAGATTCTGTATTTGGGATTTTTCTTATTTCTTGAGATAGGACTGGATTGCAATGTATTTTCCTCTTAGGACTGCCTTTGGCACATCCCAAAGGTTTTGGATTGTTGTGTTTTCTTTTTTCATTTGTTTCCATATATTTTTAAATTTCTTCTCTAATTGCCTGACTGACCAATTCATTCTTTAGTAGGATGTTCTTTACCCTTCATGATTTTGGAGGTTTTCCAGACTTTTTCCTGTGGTTTATCTCAAGTTTCATAGCATTGTGATCTAAAAGTGTGCATGGTATGGTCTCAATTCTTTTATATTTATTGAGGGCTATTTATGACCCGGTATGGGATCTGTCTTGGAGAATGTTCCATGTGCACTCGAGAAGAAAGTATATTCTGCTGCTTTAGGATGTAGAGTTCTAAATATATCTGTCAAGTCCATCTGGTCCAGTGTATCATTCGGGGCCCTTGTTTCTTTACTGATTTTCTGTCTAGATGATCTGTCCATTGATGTAAGTGCAATATTAAAGTCCCTTGCAATTACCACTTTGTTACCAATAAGATTGGCCATGTTTGTGATTGTTTTCTATATTTGGGTGCTTCTGAATTCGGAGCATAGACATTTATAATTGTTAGGCCTCCCTGATGGATAGATGTTGTAATTATCATATAATGCCCTTCTTCATCTCTTGTTACAGCCTTTGAAGTCTAGTTTGTCTGCTATAAGTATGGCTACTCCAGCTTTCTTTTGACTTGCAGTAGCATGATAGTTCTCCATCCCCACAATTTCAGTCCTCAGGTCTAAAATGGGTTTCTTGTAGACAGCAAATAGATAGGCCTTGTCTTTTTAACCATTCTGATATCCCTGTGTCTTTTGATTGGAGCATTTAGTCCCTTTACATTCACTGTTTTTATTGAAAGATAAGGGTTTAGAGTCATTGGGTTATCTGTAGGTTTCATAGTTGTAGTGATGATGTTTCTGGTACTTTGTGGTCCTTGCAACATTCCACTCACAGGGTCCCCCTTAGGACCTCTTGTAGGGCTGGTTTAGTGGTGATGAATTCCTTCACTTTTCGTTTGTTTGAGAAAACCTTCTCTCTCCTTCTATTCTGAATGACAGGCTTGCTGGATAAAGGATTCTTGGCTGCATATTTTTCCTGTTCATCACATTGAAGATTTCCTGCCATTCCTTTCTGGCCTGCCAAGTTTCATTAGATAGGTCTGTCACTAGTCTTATGCGTCTACCTTTGTATGTTAAGACCAATTATCTCTAGCTGTTTTCAGAATTCTCTCTTTATCCTTTTATTTTGCCAGTTTCACCATATGTCAGGCAGAAGATTGATTCAAGTTAGTCTGAAGGGAGTTCTCTGTGCCTCTTGGACTTCACTGTTTGTTCCCTTCCCCAGATTGGGGAAGTTCTCAGCTATGATTTGTTCAAGTATGCCTTCAGCCCCTTTCTCTCTCTCTCTTTTTCTTCTGGAATTCCTATGATACTGATATTGTTCCACTTGATTGAATCACTTAGTTCTTTAATTCTCTCCTCGTGATCCTGGATTATTTTATCTCTCTTTTTCTGAGCTTCCTCTTTTCCATAATTTTATCTTCTAATTCACCTATTCTCCCCTCTCCCTCTTCAATCCATGCTGTGGCCATCTCCATTTTATTTTGCACCTAATTTATAGCATTTTTAATTCATCATGACTATTTTTTAGTTCCTTGATCTCTGCAGCAATAAATTCTCTGCTGTCTTCTATGCTTTTTTGAAGCCCAGTGATTAGTCTTATGACTATTATTCTAAATTCTTGTTCAGTTACATTGTTTATATCTGTTTTGATCAATTCTTTAGCTGTCCCTTCTTCCTGGAATTTCTTTTGAGGAGAATTCATCTGTTTCATCATTTTGGCTAGTTTTCTGTCCCTTATGAGTTTTAAAAGCTTGTTATGTGCTCTGCACCTGTGAGCACTGCTATATTAAAGGGGGTCATACACTGTCCAGGGCCTGGCCCTTCAGGAGGTGTTTTTTGGGGAGTGTTACTTGTTCTCTGTTGTGACTTTGGTAATTTTATTTCCCTACTTGTAATGATCTTTTGGACCCTCCACCAGGTGTGCTTTGATTTGTTCCTTGAAGTAGCCCTAGAAAGGAAAACAAACAGACAAACAGGAAACAAAAACACACAAACACGAGACAAATAAAACAAACAAACAAACAATGCAAAAGCGAAAAACCAGAAACACCAGCTATAAGTAAAGAACAGGGTAGAGCTGATGGAAGAGCATATACAAATAGAGAAATGACTGGGGTTGGTGGGGGGGGGGGGGAGGGAGAAAACAATAAACATTGACCAGGCAGAGAGACTAAACAGCTTAATCCAGAGAGAGAGAAAGGAAAATAAAGAAGGAGGAGGGAAAAAGAAAGGAAGATAAAGTTACCCAGACAGAGAAACTATACGGCTTGATTATTCCAGAGAGAGAACAGAAAGTAAAGAAGGAGGTGTAGAACATGTATCAGGGGAATGGATTAAGTATGTCTGCTTAAACAAACCAACAACTGGAATATCCAGCCTAGAGGAGGGAAGAAATAAGAAGGAGAAAAGGAAGGAAGAATATACTGAGTCACAAGAATTGTCCTAGAATTAATCCAGGCAATTCAGCAGTGCTGGTCTGGAGGAGGGGGCCATCTGGTTCCTCAGCGTCTATCCTGCTCCAGTAGACACACAGTTACCTGGGATGGAGGGACATGGTTTGGTGTAGGAAGGTCCGCCTCCACTGTGGGCCCTGAGGACTGATCCCTGAGGCCCTGCCTTGGTGGTGGTGGGGAGAAAAATGGCAACCCCCCCCCCCCAGTCTCTTCTTCAAACACCTAGTGTCCCAAATCACTCTGTTGGAGTCGTCCTCACTGTGCTGCTGGTGCAGATGGGGCAGTCTGTCTCGCTCCATCGACTCCCATGCCCCGGCACTTGGCTGGGATTTAAACTTGTGCTCTGTGCACCTTGGCACTGGGGAAGCGCTTCTCTATGCTGATATGTGGTCCCAGCTGGTTTTGTCCCGTGCAGCAGCACTTCAGGGAGGTGACCACTTTCTCCTGTTGTGGACTGTGCCCCTAACCTACCACTGAACCCGGGGGTGGCTCCCCTTTTCCCCAAGTGCACGAATAGGGCAGCCAATCTGGAGAAAGCCCTGCAGTTAGAGATGGGATCCCTCTCCGTCCCTGTCAGAGGTTTTTCTCTCGTTCACATACAGTCCTATGCTTCCCGAGACACTCTTTCTTTTCCCTTTGTCTCTCTGCAGAAGGGGATCCTTCTCCTCCATGCCTACACGGCCCGTTTTATGTCCTGCCGTTCACAGTCACCCACCTATGGACCGTCTGGTTGTCCTGATGTCTCCCTGTTAGACTCAGTCTCTTTTCTTCCAGACTTTTGGGGTTCAGAGTCCTTTGGCTTCAACCCTTCTTTGTTTGAGAGACGCAGGAAGTATGGATCTCCCTACTTCTCTACCATATTGGCCCCTCCACCTAGAGCTGTTTCTTAAGAGATAAACAGAGCCATTGAATGAGGCTGAGGGGGTGAGCAGTCAAGATGTCATTTGATGCAAGAGATAATGTGAGCTACATTGATAGGTGATTTCCTCTAATGTCCATATATCCATATAGCCTATTTGGGCCGTAGTAGCAGATTTAATGAAAGATCTGATCCTTAAACTTTCAAATTATAACCCATTTAGGAAGAACAAAAATGTCATGGCCTCTCTACTGTATTCATGGTCACATGGGTTAGTTTACTGTTGCTGCTAAAGAGAGCCTATACCTTACAGATTTTGCACAGTGCATCTCACTGGCATAACCTCCATTACTTCCAGAGCCAAAAGGGAGTCTCAGAAATAGTTTTTGGCCTTCTGGCCCTTCCTATCTAGAAAGGTAGTACAGAGGAATATGGAAATGAATGCTGAGGGCCTCGGACAATAACCATCTCAAGACAACACTGACAATGCAAGGAAAACCAAGTGTTCTTACCTATTTAAGGAACACTATTATCTGCTCCTGTACATTTGTGCTAGAGCTTTGAAGTACTGCCAAGTTTTGCATAGAAGCCAGACTTCATAGTGGAAGTGTCCTCAAGACACACGAGTCCATGTGCCGTTTTGTTAATGACCATTAATTAGTAACCCTTAATAACTCAGTAGGTTACGAGTAAGTAGCTCTTGTTGCCATGTAAAAATGTGTGTGGATCTGAGCATGATTGATTATAAGAACTTAAGGAAGGATGTGACCCTGAGGTCAGGAAATCCTCATGACCATCAGTGGGCCTTGAATTATACTTTGAGAAACAGTGACCTGAGCTGTGGTTCTCAAACCATCAGAATGGTTTACAGAACTACTAAAGAACACCCTGGCTCATTCCAGTAGGTCAGGATCTGGTCCATTAATTTTTACAATTTTCCCAGGTGATTCTGGTGCCAACCATCATTTGAGAGCCACTGAGCTCATAAATTTGAAAGGTGTAGGTTAAATTTTGGAGACTCTTGCAAAATGAAGCCACCAAATTGTACAGAGGGGAGGTTCCAGGTTTTTTGGGGCATGAAGGTTCTACATTTTTAGGGACTCTCCATAAAAGAATGCAAAGTTATGAATGCAAAATTAGGTATAAAAGTGAATATTTACTTCTAATAAAACAAATCACAACAAAATATCGAAACCTTAAAGATTCAGGTCCCTTTTCTCTTTAGACAGGTTATCATAAATATTCACCTGGAAGATTCCTAACTGCAGCCTGGCCTTCCGCTGTTCCCCCACCCTGCCCCCTCCCAGAACACGGTTCAGCTCCCAGCAATTACCTGCAGATTAGGATCCTTGAAGCTGAACTTCATTAGCTTCACTGTAAAATTGCTTGTGGTCTGAGTCTTGCCCAACCTTTTCTTTTCCCTTCTCTAGTCCATGCCATGCACTGTTGTCAGAAGCCTGTTGTCCTAGTCTGGGTATTAGCGGGTAGGTGCCGGGGCTAACATGGGATATTCCTCTTAGAAGGAGGACAGAAGGAATCTTTCAATTATAAGACACTGTGTTACCAAAACCGAACCTGTAGTGTATACACATTCAATCCTAGCTCCTCTGGTTATTGTGTGATCTCATGCGTATCACTTGGCTTTTTTTTTGAATCTGTAAAATGGAGACTAAAACCACGCCTACCTCACAAGGGATGTTGTGAAGTTTAAACAAGAGAATGCATGAGACAAGCTTATCACAGGACCTATAATATAGCCAGTGCTCAATAATTTATCTGTAATCGTGATTTCAGAGTTAAACATATATAGCAGAATAACACATATTTGATTGTGCTGATGAAAGCAGTACATTGAACAGTCTGGAATAGAGATAGCTAGTCATTTTAATCTGGCTTGATCTCATTATTACCATTGTGTTTACTTTCCTCATTAAGTTTTTATTTAGGCCAGTGTCTTTTGAACAGTGTTCACTGATTCCCCAGAGTTCCTTGGTCTTCCCTTAGACCTTCACCCATGCCTCAGCCAAATAACCTCTGCACTGATCTCTTTTATCTTTAGATTTCTAAATGTTTTCTCTACAGAAACAGGTTTTAAGTAGTTTCTAATTCCAGTGTATCATGTGGGGATGAAGAGAGCCAAGAGTGTTACTGTATTCAGTGTGATAGGGAAACTCATTAAAACGTGATGGGATCATTCACATTTGTCTAATTATATTAGTTAGGCAATGTCCATTTCCTTCCCAGGAGCATAAGCTTGGAAAAAAAATTAAACCACTCCTTGTTTCCTGAAATTTCCATTTCTCAAGTACAGTGTTCGATCTAACAAGACCTGCTGTTTTGCCACATCCTTGTATAGTCTTTATTGCCTCTCTCCACCTTCTACTTCCCACCTTCACTTAACACTGTAAGAAAGCCTGGAACACAGATGCTGGAATAGTCTCCATGGCAACTGGGCTTGTTACTAACAAGGTCATGGCTTTGTTTCTATCCCCACACGTGCCAGCTTCACAACCAGAAGCCGTGTTCCTGCAGCAAAGATTGCACCCTACCCCTGGCCAGCTGTCTCCTAGGGGCACCAAGCCAGGCACATGGGACCCAAGAGCATATACAGCTCAGGATATAGTCACCATCACTCTGAGCAGAGCTTGAAGCTGAGTCACTGATGTCTTCTTCAGAGGGGATGAATAGCTCTCTCACCTGAATACCAGAGTTCTCTTGCAAAGTAGATCTCCAGGCTTCTGCAGAGCAACCCAGGGAGCCAGGTCACTTAGAGAAGAGATAGCTTCTCCTTCTTACTCCATTGGCTCAGCATTGTAGATGTCTGTCCACCCTTTCATCCCCCACCCCCTCCAGGCCTCTGTCCATCCACTGTATGGATAGATAGTGACACAGTGGCTATGACAGTGTTCAGTGACAGTGGCACAGAGTTACCAGTCTCTGACAATCTTTGAGCACTTACTCAGTGCCCAGCACTGTGCTGAATAAGGTCCAGACATAATCTCATGTCCTTAGTTTTATGAGTATAGGAATTATTATCATAATACCTGTCTTACCCACAACAAAATGGTCAGAGAAATTAATTCATTTCCCCAAGATCAACAACTACTTACAGATACAGCAGCCACCTCCCACACACACTTCTATTCCATTTAACTGCTGCATCCCATTCTACCAAAACCTGATTCTTAGAAACCTGACCTCAAAACCTATTGAGTGCTCACAGTAGTTACTTACTTCCAGTTTAATCTCAGCTACATTTCTTGTGAAAAATTGATAGATAAGAATGAGGGTGCCAGTAAATTCAGTGGCATAAAACAACATAAACTTATTACCTTACAAATTCTGGAAGTCGGATGTCTAAAATGGATTTCACCAGGCTGAAATCAAAGTGTTACTGGGGCTGTGTTCCTTCTGGAGGCTTAAAGGGACTCTTTTCTTACTTTTTCTAGCTCCTGGCCCCTTCCTCGATATTAAAGCCAACAATGACAACTTGAGTGTTTGTCATGTTGCATCACTCTGATACTGTCCTACCTCCCTCTTGCTCAAAGACCCTCATGATTACTTTGGACCCATCTGGATAATCCCAGATCATCTTCTCATATTGAGATCACCTGATGAGCAACCTTACACCTTAATTCCCTTTTGCCATGTGATCTAACATTCAGTGGTTTCGTGGGTTAGAACGTGGGTATCTTGGAGGGCAGGCATTATCCCGCCTACCACATTCATGTATCGGAAACCAGGGTTAAAACAGAAGAAACATGGCAGTTCATCAGAACATACAGCCATGATCTCGTTTAGTTAATTTTGATGGTCCAAACTCAGCAACAAAAACGGTGTCCCACGGTAACTTGGCAATTTTAATGTATGAAATAACAATACTGATTTTGCTAAGTTAAAAATGTGCTGGTCCTGAAGTTTTCTGTGAACTCTCATTTTCAGCTAATTGATGGCAAAGAGATAAAGCACCTGAATGTCCAGTGGCTCCGAGCACACATGGGCATCGTGTCCCAGGAGCCCATCCTGTTCGACTGCAGCATTGGTGAGAACATTGCTTACGGAGACAACAGCCGGGTGGTGTCACAAGAAGAGATTGTGCGCGCGGCCAAGGAGGCCAACATCCACCCCTTCATTGAGACACTGCCTGACGTAAGTCTTTCTCCAGATTAGGAGCCCAGGAGCCTGTGGCAGCCTCCCTGACCCACAGTTTGATTTCTATAGGCCTGGTTTCCCAAAGGTGAAGAGAAGTGAGCAACCAAAATACACACCCACCTGTACACAACATCTACCCACACTTTGTATCCCCATTTGCTATTATGTTTGCCTGATTACCCAACTAGCTCTCCCTGTGAGCAAGCCTGACTGAACAGTGCATATCTGGGGCAGGCCTTTCCCTCTGAGACTAAGCATAGGGCTTGCAGGAGCAGGCACAAGCCCCTCTACCCCAATTTCTGCCTTCCGTCTGCCTCCTTGCTGCTCTCCCCCAAGCTGCAAACCTACCTGGGTGGAGTTGGGCCAGGCTGGAGAACTGAGCCCATGTCAGAAAGAAGGCTCTCCCTGAAAAGAGCTGAGCCCTTGGAGTGGATGTTGTAACATGTAATCTCTCACCATTGCACATTTCATGGGTCCCAGTCTCTGCTTATAGGGTTGATTATTGAAACCTTCTTTGGGGCTCCCAGGGCTGTCGTCTGTGGATGCCCTCTAAATTCTTCCTGGGAAGTTAGATAAAAGGAACCTCTTGCATTACCTTAAGCCCCTTAGGTCCTGCGTTGTTTTTTTTTTTTTAATGTTTATTTATTTATTTTATTTTTTTAAGAGAGAGAGAGAGCAGGGGAGGGGCAGAAAGAGAAGGAGACAGAATCCCAAGCAGGCTCTGTGCTGTCAGCAAAGAACCCAGTGTGGGGCTCGATCCCATGAACCCTGAGATCATGACCTGAGCTGAAACCAAGAGTCAGACGCTTAACTGACTGAGCCACCCAGGTGCCCCAGGTTCTGGGTTTTGAAGTCACCTTGATCTGGTATATCTATACCCCCTCCCATTATTACTAGTTTTCTTATTAGGAAGCACCCCTAAAAATAAAGCTCAGTAGCCTCAAACCAGCAGAAGGCAATCTCCTTATGCAGAAGGGTGGCAAAAACAGCTGGCTCTGTTTCCCAAGGTTTCCTTTACCTGAAGCTCTTCTTCCAATAACTTCTGCCACCACATCATAGACCTCCGGAGGAATTGTCCCTCTACCCTCCTTTTTTTAATTAAAAAAAATTTTTTTTTAATGTTTATCTATTCTTGAGAGAGTGGGGGGGGGGGGGGGGGCGATCTGAAGCAGGCTCCAAGCCCTGAGCTGTTAGCCCAGAGCCCGACAAGAGGCTTGAACTCATGAACCACTAGATCATGACCTGAGCCGAAGTCAGACGCTCAACCAACTGAGCCACCCAGGCTCCCCCTCTTCCCTCCTTTTAACCTTCTCGCCCAGCTGTGGATAATTGGTCCTTCCCAAGGCTAGAAAACTTGAAAGATATAGCTTCAACCCCCTTTACTAGTGATCTGTCATTAAGTATGTTCTAAAGTATGGGCATTGACCATCATATTAGAGCTGCTGCATCAGAAACTTTGGAGGTACAGTTTAGCAACGTGTGTTTTAATGGCCCAGTTACCAGGTTGCACTTTGAGAGCCACTGGGCTAGTGGTTAACAAAGACAAACACAGAGAGTAAATACTAACTAGCTTATTAAACATACCTTGTCCTCTGGCATTCATTATCTGTCTACCAGAGGAACCCAACCTTTCTGGGCTCCTGGGCTCTCGCACACAGAGCACACACCTATAGGGGTCATGATTCTTTCCCTCGGTGTCTAGATGCACAAACAGAAGGCAGAACTCCTTAAGTCTTATTTTTTCTGCCCAAGAACCCACTTCTTTACCTGAGTGTTTCCTACTAGGAATTCCTCACCCTGCAAGAAGCTAGTCTGGTTACCAGCTTCCTTCAGGGTGACGGCCCTGCCTTTGCCTGCTTCAACAAGATCCATATTGGCTCAGTACAACTTGAGAATGCCTGCACTCACATGGGACACACTTCATTGCTCCTGCCACCTTTTTTTCTTAATGTTTAATTATTTTTGAGAGAGTGTGAGTGGGGGAGGGGCAGAGAGAGAGAGAGAGAGAGAGAGAGAATCCCAAGCAGGCTCCTCATTGTCAGCACAGAGCCTGATGTAGAGCTTGACCCCACGAACTGTGTGATGTGACCTGAATGGAAGTCTAGAGTCGAACACTTAACTGATTGAGTCAGCCAGGTACCCTGTGGCTCCTGCCTTCTGAGGCACCTGCAGCTCCGGGATGGAGCCGGTCAAAAGCATCTGCTGGAGCCTCACCTGGGGTCCTCTGACTCCATCTGCACGTGGACATCTCAATCTGAGTGCCATTGAACTAGGGTTACCAGGTAAAGCAAATAAAAATAGGCAATCCTGTATAGAACACGAATTGTTGAGTCAAATTCTGGATGCAGGATCAGAGCCCACAGTATTGTTTTCTAGGTTGTGCATGCTGTCGTTTCTTGTTCCTCCTCTCCCTTATATATCCTCGTAACTCCTGTTCCTATCCTCCTATTGAATAGTTAATGACAATTACCTACTGTGGGAAACTGTATCTGAAGAACTTTGGAAGAACTCTGAAATCAAAAAATTTTAGAGATTTTAGCTTTTAAAGTTAGATATCAAAGTGGAATTCCTTACCATCCATTAAAAGTATTGAAGCATTAGAAGATAGTTTATAAAAACAGATACCAAAAGGCTAGCATCCCAAGAATTGCTTCCCTCCCTGACTTTAAAATAATGCAGAGAGCACCACCTGCTGGTTGTAAGATGAGCTTCATTTATTTCTGCATGGCCTGTACAAGTCAGATTTCTTTCATCAAAACCAATCTTTGTCCCAAATATAATGAAATCAGAAGACTGGAAGAGACTAACATTATAAAAGTATTCTTCCTGATAAATTTATCGGCTTGTTTACACAAAAACATAACCTCTAAAACCCAAATGTCTGTTTTCAAGAAGAGAGATCAAACCTGCCGTTTAGAGCTCCATTTTTGTCATTTAATTCTCTATGAACCCATTCTCAGCTTCTGAACTTAAATTTATTGTGTGTGTTTATGGTAGTAGTTGTCCTGTTTTCTCTGAGCAAACTCTTCTTTAGAATTATCAGTTCTATGTTTCATAATAACAAAACCCTATTCACAGAAATATAACACCAGAGTAGGAGACAAAGGAACCCAGCTCTCTGGTGGCCAGAAGCAGCGCATAGCAATAGCTCGTGCCCTTGTGAGACAGCCTCGTATTTTGCTTTTGGATGAAGCTACATCAGCTCTGGATACAGAAAGTGAGAAGGTAAGAATTTAATTCATTTGCACTCAAATTGGTTGTCCTTAAAAGGTTTACATTTATCTCCCTCTCTCTCTGCCCCTCCCCCACTCGCACTCTGTCTCTCTCTCTCTCTCTCTCTCTCTCTCTCTCTGTCAAAAATAAAGATTGAAAAAAAAAATTTTAAGGGGAACCTGGGTGGCTCAGTCATTAAGTGTCCGACTTGGGCTCAGGTCATGATCTCGCAGTTCCTGAGTTTGAGCCCCGGGTCGGGCTCTGTGCTGACAGCTCAGAGCCTGGAGCCTGCTTCACATTCTGTGTCTCCCTGTCTCTCTGCCCCTCCCCTGCTAGAGTTCTCTCTCTCTCTCTCTCTCTCTCTCTATCTCTCTCTATCTCTCTCTCTCTCTCTCTCCCTCAAAAATAAAGATTGAAAAAAAAATTAAAAAAAAATGTTTTACATTTATGCTTCTGTCTTCCACAGTAGAGAACAAAATTCAGCCCAGATACGTTGATTGTTATTTATGTCTGCTGTCAGCAGAATTTAAACACTTTCTGTGGCTGTTATTCAAGAGAACAAGATGAAGTAGGGGAAATCAGTCTTATAGCACTTAGGGTCCAAAAAGCAGCCCTGGATCTCTGTATTGACCTACGAAGCTGTGTCAGGAAGCCAATTTCCTATTTCTACTGGTGGCATCTCCTCAGCAACTATATAAAAAAGCAGGAGGTTAATACCGTGCAAAAGCTGATGGTATCTTAAGATACATATTAGTAATCATTTTCAGTTTAAGAAAAAGTTGAGTATTCAGGTATCTGAAAGACAAGTTAATTCTGAGCCATATACTGTCTTAAAAATGCCAGAAGTTCAGCCTATGCTCAGTCTTCCTGAATTTGCTTTATTGCTGGACTGGAGGGTGGCTTTGAAGGATGTTGTGTGGGTGGACATACCTGTACACGTTTTTAAATGACCAGACAGACTGCATTTATTGTCATAACTTTGAAAACAGATAACTCCTGCCTCAGAACTAATCCACACTAGGATTATCTCCTGATATGACAGCTTCCTGGCTTTGTAAATTCTGTTATATTTCACTGATACCATTATTAAAATAGGAGGACCTATTGTTGGAAGAGAGTGAGCCTTATGAAGGAAGAAAGGAGAGGACTGTTTTTTTACTGGCATTAATGTATGTGGTTACTGATCAGGTTGTCCAAGAAGCCCTGGACAAAGCCAGAGAAGGCCGCACCTGCATCGTGATCGCTCACCGCCTGTCCACCATCCAGAACGCAGACCTAATAGTGGTGTTTCAGAATGGCAAGGTCAAGGAGCATGGCACACATCAACAGCTGCTGGCTCAGAAAGGCATCTACTTTTCCATGGTCAGTGTCCAGGCTGGAGCAAAGCGCTAGTGAACTGTGACCTTACGACCATATAAATATTTTCTATTTGTGTTAAAATATGGCATTTAATCAAAGTTAAAAAAGCGAGCGCGTCACTGGAAACGCTATGTAGAATTATCTATTTAACATTTCCTTCCACAGCTGAAGATCATTCCACCAAGTTCAGAGCCCTCAGGCTTTATCATTAAAGGAATCGAAAGAAATATTATTGAAAGGAATAAAACACTGGTGTTAATTGCATTATAAAAATTTGTAGAATAATTCAAAGTAGATTTTGTTAATAAATAGTGTAATTTTTGTTTATATTTTCTTATTTGTAACTTACTGCCTTGCTGAAAGATAATAGAAGTGGCAAAAAGTGCTGAATGTTTGCGTAAAGTGCTATAATAAAACTAAACTTTTGTATGAGCACAGTCATCTTGTCTGAAATGCTTGTAAATGATCATCTCCCAATTGGAATATTGAAGATTATGTCTGCATTTGAAAAAAAAAAAAGACTTCTTTTAAAAACTCCCATTAATTGTGAGAATGTTAAATAGTGTAAATAATCCCTATTATACATGTCTATTCACACTGGGTCCTACAGAACCATCTGCTTTCATGCTTTGTGGGCTTGATCCTACTGGTTCTTACGTTTCCACATTATGATGGCTCTTAAACCAACCACATACATCAATACAGAATTTTAGAGGTGGGAGTGCAGCCAAGGATGCACAGTTGTTAAGTGTCTACTCTGATACACATCAAACATTTTGCCTTGCTCTGATAAAGGGCTCTTACGAGATTTTAATTTTTTTTTTCCCTGAGAGGAAGAGAGTGAATCAGGGAGGGGCAGAGAGAGGGAGACACAGAATCTGAAGCAGGCTCCAGGCTCTGAGCTGTCAGCACAGAGCCTGACACGGGGCTTGATCTCACAACCCTGGGATTGTGACTTGAGCCAAAATTAAGAGTTGGATGCTGGGGGTGCCTGGGTCGCTCAGTTGGTTGGTTAAGCATCCAGCTTCAATTCAGGTCATAATCTTATAGTCTGCGAATTTGAGCCCCATGTCAGACTCTGTGCTGACAGCTCAGAGCCTGGAGCCTGCTTCAGATTCTGTGTCTCCCTCTCTCTCTGCCCCTCCCCCGCTCACGCTTGTCTGTCTGTCACTCTCTGTCTCTCTCAAAAATAAACATTAAAAAAATAATAATAAATAAACATTAAAAAAATTAAAGAGTTGGATGCTCAACTGACTGAGCCACCCAGGTGCCCCTATTTTTGCATTTAAAAAAATGCAGTAACTCTTTTTCTGTTTTGATAATGAGTCACTTTTCCTGATAATTGGTTGCTTCCAAAGCTGATCCTTCTGGTGGCAGATGTATGCAAACACAATAAAAAAATAAAATAGCACAAAAGAATGATATTCTGACTACAGCAACAACAACAACAACAACAAAAACCACTACAAATAAGGTTGAAAATAAGATTGAAAGACCAGCTGGGGAAGAGTATTTACCATATTTATTGAAAAGACTTGATGGGTCAGCTGCATGGCTCAGTTGGTTGAGTGTCCCACTTCGGCTCAGGTCATAATCTGACACTTGTGAGTTTGAGCCCTGCATCAGATTCAGATTCTGTTTCCCTCTCTCTCTGCCCCTCCCCCACTCACATTCTGACTCTTTTTCTCAAAATAAATTAAAAAAAAAAGACTTGATAACCTTACTATATAAAGAATTTTTTTAATGTTTATTTATCTTGAGAGAGAGAGCAGGGGAGGGGCAGAGAGAGGGAGAGAGAGAATTCCAAGCAGGCCCTGCACTGTCTCCGCAGAGCCCTACACTGGGCTTGATTTCATGAACTATGAGATCACAACCTGAGTTGGAAATCAAGAGTCAGATGCTCAGTGACAGACCCACTCAGGCACCCCATAAAGAATTTTAAAAGGAAAAAAAATGCCATCACCTCCAAAGAAAAATGGGCAAAGGACGTGATCAGGTAATTCCCAAGAAGAAATACATTTTTTTAATTAATTTATTGTTTAATTTACATCCAAGTTAGCATATGGTGCAACAATGATTTCAGGAGTAGATTCCTTAGTGCCCCTTACCCATTTAGCCCATCCTCCCTCCCATAACCCCTCCAGTAACCCTCAGTTTCTTCTCCATATTTCTGAGTCTCTTATGTTTTGTCCCCTTTCCTGTTTTTATATATTACTTTTGCTTCCCTTCCCTTATGTTCATGTTTTGTATCTTAAAGTCCTCATATGAGTGAAGTCATAGGATATTTATCTTTCTCTGACTAATGTCGTTTAGCCTAATACCTTCTAGTTCCATCCACATGGTTGCAAATGGCAAGGTTTCATTCTTTTTGACTACCAAGTAATACTCCAGTGTGTGTGTGTGTGTGTGTGTGTGTGTGTGTGTATACATACACACCACATCTCCTTTATCCATTCATCTGTCGATGGACCTTTGGGCTTTTTCCATACTTTGGCTATTGTCGATAGCGCTGCTATAAATATTGGGGTACATGTGCCCCTTCGAAACAGCGCACCTGTATTCCTTGGGTAAATACCTAGTAGTGCAATTGCTGGGTTGTAAGGTAGTTCTATTTTTAATTTTTTGAGGAACCTACATACTGTTTTCCAGAGTGGCTGCACCAGTTTGCATTCTCACCAGCAGTGCAAAAGAGATCCTCTTTCTGCGCATCATTGCCAACATGTCTTGTTCCCTGAGTTGTTAATGTTAGCCATTCTGATAGGTATGAGGTGGTATCTCATTGTGGTTTTGATTTGTATTTCCCTGATGAGTGATGTTGAGCATGTTTTCATGTGTCAGTTGGCCATCTGGATGTCTTCTTTGGAGAAGTGTCTGTTCCTTCCTGTCTTTTGCCCATTCCTTCCCTGGATTATTTGTTTTTGGGGTGTTGAGTTTGAGAAGTTCTTTAAAGATTTTGGATACTAACCCTTCATCTGATATGTCATTTGCAAAGATCTTCTCCCATCCCATCAGTTGCCTTTTAGTTTTCCTGATTGTTTCCTTTGCTATGCAAAAGCTTTTTATTTTAATGAGGTCCCAATAGTTCATTTGTGCTTTGGTTTCCCTTGCCTCCGGAGATGTGTTGAGTAAGTTGCTGCGGCTGAGGTCAAAGAGGTTTTTGCCTGCTTTCTTCTCTAGGATTTTGATGGCTTGCTTCCTACATTTAGGTCTTTCATCCATTTTGAGTTTATTTTTGTATATAGTGTAAGAAAGTGGTCCAGGTTCATTTTTCTGCATGTCGCTGTCCAGTTTTCCCAGCACCATTTGATGAAGAGACTGTCCTTATTCCATTGCATATTCTTTACTGCTTTGTCAAAGATTAGTTGGCCATACTTTTGTGGGTCCATTTCTGGGTTCTCTGTTCTGTTCCATTGATCTGAATGTCTGTTTTTGTGCCAGTTCCATACTGTCTGGATGCTTACAGCTTTGTAATACATCTTGAAATCCAGGATTGTGATGCCTCCAGCTTCAGTTTTCTTTTTCAAGATTTCTTTGGCTCTTTGGGCTCTTTTCTGCTTCCAAAAAGAAATATGTTTTTTTTTAAAAGTGCACAGTCTCAATAATGAAGGAAATGTAATAAAATAAAATACCCTGGAGGAATAACAGCAGTTTCATGGTGGAATAAAGATGTCCCTTGTTTTGAGGGCTCCTGGGTGGTTCAGTCAGTTAAGCACCTGACTTCAGCTCAGGTCATGGTCTCACGGCTCAGGAGTTCGAGCCTTGCATTGGGCTCTGCGCTGACAGCTCAGAGCCTGAAGACCACTTCAGATTCTGTGTCTCCTCTTTGCCCCTCCCCTGCTCATACTCTGTCTCTCTCTCCTTCAAAAATAAACAAACATTAAAAAAATTAAAATAAAAAAATATCCCTTGTTTTTTTCTCTCCACCTCAACAACAATAATTTAGCACCTATCAACAGACAAAAATGCCTCTGTGGGAGCTGTGAGATCCAGCACCATAAGCCATCAGTCCTGAGGAGTCTCACTGACTTGTGTGTCAGGAAATAGGCATACACATTTTAGTCCTGGCTATGGACGCTGCAGTGGCCTGTGAACTGTCTCCAAGCCCTCTCAGCCACAGTCCTAGAAAAAAAACACTGTGTTGGACAGTCACCCATGGATGAGAGAGACTTTGTAGAAGTTCAGGAGTCCAAAGGAGAACTTACAGCAAAAAAAAAATTAGAACAACAACAAAAATACTAGCTTGAATGCATTGGAGAGGGTCAGAGGAACAGTTTGATTTGATTTATACCACCCTGCTCCCAAGGCAACATAACTGAGGGCCCAAGAAAGATCTTAGCCCCAGACTTCTCTTGTGGAGGGAAGTGAAAGGGTGAATGAGAACCTGACTTCCCCAGCTGTGCAGAATGCTGTACCTCCTCTGCCTCATCCAGAGGACTGAATCTAGAGCTGCATGGCTTTAGGAAATGGGAAGAAACTGAGAGAGCAGCAGATTGGACTCTCAGAGGTCATGGAAGGGACACAGATCCTACTAAGCATGTCACGGACTCTATCAAGAAACTCACCGGCAAGCCACCAGGAGTACCTTGCTTGCAGATCCCCTCAACTGGCCCATGGAGCACCCTAGTACTTAGTGTTCTTCACCCACACACACATAGCCCCTCCCAGTCCTGTGTCTGGATCTTTGTACAAGTTCCCAAAGGTGATGGCAAGAGCCATTAAGCATACACAGAAGACTGACCCGAATCTGTGGGCCAGGGAGAGACACAAACTTGAGCTTTACTGCTACTTTGAGTAAAACAAAAGGAAGACAGTCAAAACATGGCCTGGTGTGGAGTCAAGAGAAGGCACACAAGCTTAAGAACTCTTCCAATAAAGGAGTAAAAAGTGTGGATCAGCTGTATCCATAGAGAGTCTAATGAAACCTTCAAATTACTAGCAGAGCTGAGGGAAGATATTTCTCTCCTGATGACAGTTAAAGACTGGAGATGACTGGTACTTTGCATGGGAAGATAGTAATGCAAAACTTCAAGAAATATGAAAAATCAGGGAAACATGACACCATCAAAGGGTCACAATTAATTTTCCAGTAATTGGTCCTGTGACATGGAGCTCTGTGATTTATCTGGTAAAGAATTCAAAATAGCAGGGTTTTTTTTCAATATATAAAATTTATTGTCAAATTGGTTTCCATACAACACCCAGTGCTCATCCCAAAAGGTGCCCTCCTCAATACCCATCACCCACCCTCCCCTCCCTCCCACCCCCCATCAACCCTCAGTTTGTTCTCAGTTTTTAAGTGTCTCTTATGCTTTGGGTCTCTCTCACTCTAACCTCTTTTTTTTTCCTTCCCCTCCCCTATGGGTTTCTGTTAAGTTTCTCAGGATCCACATAAGAGTGAAACCATATGGTATCTGTCTTTCTCTGTATGGCTTATTTCACTTAGTATCACACTCTCCAGTTCCATCCAGGTTGTTACAAAGGGCCCTATTTCATTCTTTCTCATTGCCACGTAGTACTCCATTGTGTATATAAACCACAATTTCTTTATCCACTCATCAGTTGATGGACATTTAGGCTCTTTCCATAATTTGGCTATTGTTGAGAGTGCTGCTATAAACATTGGGGTACAAGTGCCCCTATGCATCAGTACTCCTGTATCCCTTGGGTAAATTCCTAGCAGTGCTATTGCTGGGTCATAGGGTAGGTCTATTTTTAATTTTCTGAGGAAACTCCACACAGCTTTCCAGAGCAGCTGCACCAATTTGCATTCCCACCAACAGTGCAAGAGGGTTCCCTTTTCTCCACATCCTCTCCAGCATCTGTAGTCTCCTGATTTGTTCATTTTGGCCACTCTGACTGGCGTGAGGTGATATCTGAGTGTGGTTTCAAAATAGCAGTTTTAAGGAAATTTGATGAACTTGAAGATAACACGGAAAGATAATTCAACAAAACCAAGAAAACAATACATAAACAAAATGAGAATTTTAACAAAGAGATGGAAAATATAAAAAAGAACCAAGCAAATTCTGGAGCTGAAGAATATAATGAATGAAATGAAAAATGTAATGGAGATCATTAACAGAAAAGATTAGTCAGAAGAAAGAGTCTGTAAGAAATAAGACAACAATTTTGAGACTATCCAGTCAGAGGAGAACAAAGGAAAATGAATGAAAAAGAGTGAAGAAAGCCTATGTGATCCATAGAATATCATCAAAGGAACCAGTTTCTGAATCATTAGAGTTTCAGAAGGAGAAGAGAGGGAGAAGGGAACAGAAAACTTATGTAAAAAAATAATAGCTGAGAACATCCCAAGCCTGGGAAGAAATTGGATATTCAAGTTCACAAAGCTCATAGATCACCAAATAAAATCAACTTAGATCCCCTTCCATACATATTACAATAAAACTATCAAAAATTAAAGACAAAGACTCTTAAATGTAGGAAGAGAAAAATTAAAAGCTTGTACCTTACAAGGGGCCCCTATCAGGCTAATCCTTGGGTTTTTCAACAGGAACTTTGTTGGCCAGGAGACAGTGGGCTGATACATTCCAAGTGCTGGAAAAAAAAATCCCTGCCAACCTGTCTGGCACAGTTGTTCAGAAATGAAGGAGAGAGACTTTCCCAGACAAACAAAATCTGAGGGAATTTATCACCACTAGACCTGCCTTACTAGAAATGCTGAAAACAGTTTTTCAAGCTGAAATGAAATGATGCTAATTAGTAACATGAGAACATATGAAAATTTACAACATACTGGCAAAGCTAAGTATGTAGTCAAATTTATAATACTCTAATACTATAATATGGTTAAGTGTGTTAAATGCTTAACTCTAATATAAAGGTTAATGGACAATAGTGTTAAAATAACTATATAGCTGTAATAATTTGTTAATGAGTATATAATGCAAAAGAGGTAATTTGTGACATTAAAAACATAGAAAGGGGCAATAAAAGGTTAGTATTTTTGTATGCTAGTTTATGTATGTTTTGTAAAATACTCTGTTATAAGATGTTTTATGTTAGCCGCATGGCAACCACAAAGCAAAAACCTACAATAGAGTCACAAAAGATAAAAAGAAGGAAATCAAAAGTTACCACTATGGAAAATCATCAATTCGCAAAGGAAGGCAGCAAGAGAAGAAAGAAACAAGGGAACTACCAAACAGCCAGAAACAATAATATGGCATTACAAGTCCTCTCTATCAATAATTATTCAATGTAAATTGAATTCTCCAATCAAAAGAATAGAGTGGTTAGATGAGTAACAAAACAAGATGCAACTCTATGCTGCCTATGAAGAGACTCACTTCAGCTTTAATGACACACACAGACTAAAAGTGAAGAGATGGAAAAAGATATTCCATGCAATAGAAACCAAAAGGAATCAGGGGTAGCTGTACTTATATCAGACAAAATAGACTCTAAGCCAAAAACGGTAACAAAAGAAAAGAAGGTCTTTATATAACGATAAAGGGGTCAGTTCAGTAAGAAGATATAATAATTGTAAATACATATGCACCTAACATCAGAGAATCTAATATATTAAGCAAATACTACAAGACAGGAAGGGAGAAATAGACAATACAATAATAGTAGGACATTTCAGACAATTCCAGAGGACTTCAGTACCCCACTTTCAACAATGGATTGATCATCCAGACAGAAAATCAACAAAGAAAAGTTGGACTTGAACTACACTTTAGACCAAATGGTTTAACAGATGTAAAGAACATTCCATCCAATAGTTACAGAATATATGTTCTTCTCAAGCACACATGGAGCATTCTTCAGAATAGGTCATGTGAGAGGTCACAAGTCATAGCAAATTTAAGAAGATTGAAATCCTACCAAATATCTGTGCTGACCCCAGTAATATGAAACTTGAAATCAATAACAGGAGGAAAGCTGGAAAATTCATAATAATGTGGAAATTAAATAACATGCTCCTCAAAAAGCAATGAGTGAAAAAAGAAATCAACATGGAAATAAAAAAATATCTTGAAACAAATAAAAATATTGAATTGAATGAAAATGGAAACACAACATACTAAAACCTATGAGATGCAGCAAAGGTAATTCTAAGAGGGAAATTTATAGATACAAACATCTACATTAAGGAAGATCTAAAATAACCTAACTTTACACCTTAAGGAACTAGAAAAAAGAAAACAAACTAAGCCCAAAGTTAGCAGCTGGAAGGAAAAAACAAAGATCAGAGCAGAAATAAATGAAATAGAGACCAGAAAAACAATAGAAAAGATCAATGAAATTAAAGTTGTTTTTTTGAAAAGATAAACAAAAGTGGCAAAACTTTAGTTAGACTGAGGAAAACAGAGAGACAAGTCAAATAAAATCAGAAATGAACCCCCAACTAATACCACAGAAATTCAAAGGTTCATAAGAGATTACTATGATTACATGCCAACACATTGGATAAATCTAGAAGAAATGGATAAATTTCTAGAAGCATACACCCTACCAAGACTGAATTGTGAAGAAATAGAAAATCTGAATAGACTAGAAACAAATGAGGAGATTGAATCTGTAATCAAAAACCAACGAAGAAAAGCCCAGGATCAGATGCTTTCACTGGTAAATTCTACATTAAAGAATTAACGCTACGCCTTCTCAAACTCTTCCAAAAAAAAATTAAGAGGAGAAAATATTTCAAAACTCATCTTAGGGGCGCCTGGATGGCTCAGTCCGTTAAGCATCCGACTTCAGCTCAGGTCATAGTTTTGCGATTCATGAGTTTGAGCCCCACGTCAAGATCCCGTCAGGCTCTGTGCTGACAGCTCAGATCCTGGAGCCTGCTTTGGATTCTGTGTCTCCCTTTCTCTCTCCTCCCCCACTCATGTTCTGTCTCTCTCTCAAAAGTAAATAAACATTAAAAAAAAAAAAGACTCATTTTAGCCAGACCAACATTGCTCTGTTACCTAAGCCAGATAAAGATACTGCAAGATACCCAAAACCAAAATAACACTGTATGTTAATTGTACTGGAAAGAAAGAAAAGAAAGAAAGAAAGAAAGAAAGAAAGAAAGAAAAAAAGAAAGAAAGAAAACTATAGGTCAATATTCCTAATATAGATACAAAATCTCTCAATAAGATACTGGCACACTGAATTCAAAAGCACATTTTAAGGATCCAATACCATTATCAAGGAGGAATTATAGGAATTATCCCAGGGATGCAAGAATGGTTCAACATATGCAAATGAGTAGTTGTGGCACACCACTTTAATAGAATGAAGGATAAAAATCATATATGATCTTCTTAATACATACAGCAAAAGCATTTGACAAAAATACAACATACTTTCATGACAAAAATTCTGAACAAATTGAGTATAGAGGAATATATACCTCAACATAATAAAGGTCATGTATGACAAGCCCACTGCTAACATCATACGCAGTGGTGAAAGATTGAAAGTTTTTCGTCTAAGATTAGGAACAAAGTAAAAGTTAACTCTTAGCACTCCTATTCAATATCATACTGGAAGTCCTAGCCAGGGCAACCAGGCAAGAAAAAGAAATAAAATCAGAAAGGAAGAAGTAAAATTGTCTTTGTTTGTAAATAATAGGATCATAAATATAAAAAAATACTAAAGACCCCACTGAAAAATTTGTCTTTCTCTGTCTGGCTTATTCCACTTTGCATAATGTCCTCCAGTTCATCCATGTTGTCACAAATGGCAAGATTACCTTCTGTTTTATGGATGAATAATATTCCATTGTAGATATTTATATACACATTTTCTTTATCCATTCGTCCATCAGTGGACATGTGGGTTTCTATATCTTGAGCAGTGTGAATAATTCTGGATTCAGCACAGGAGTGCTGATTTCATTTTCTTCGGATACGTACCCAGAAGTGCGATTGCTCAGTTATATGGTAGCTCTATTTTTAATTTTTAAAATAACCTCCATACTGTTTTCTCTAATGTTAAACCATCAAATTTGTGGTCATTTGTTACAACAGCCTCAGGAAACTCAAATCAGGGAAGCTAAACAGGATACTTTTATTTAAAAGCAAACAACAAGGGTAATGAGATTCTGTGTTGGGCTGGTGGGAACAGAGAACAGGTGGCTATGAGAAACATCCATGAGAAAGGTAGAGGGGTAATAAAAATTAGCTAGAAAAATTCTGTGACATTGATGGAGATGAAGAACTCTTTTGGAAAGAAGATGGCTTATGCTTCTGGCTTAGAAGTGACATCATAGTAGAAGGTGTTTGGATGTGTGACCCTCAGGGTACTGACTAAACACAGGTGGGTCCCATTCTGTACTGTTTGCTTGAGTTCTACTCTTTTATCTTCCTAGTTCCATCCTAGGATTATCCAGCTGTATCCAACTCTAAACAATGATGGTCTAAACAATGATGGTCTAAACAATGATGGTTTATCAGAATCAAATTCTGAATTCAGGCCAAAATGTATTTCAGTCTGTTTCCTGCCCCACAAAGTAACTATTTGGCCTCAATTATAAGAAATCTTTTTGATTCATTTTTCTTCCTCACATCTCTGTTTCAGATGCCTGCTCCCAGTTTATGAACCCTTGAGAGAAGGACTGTGTCTTTGCATCACTTGTGTTTGGCAAAGTCCTTGTATATAGTAGAAGTTGAATGAGGGTTTGCTTTTCTGCCAAGTTTTTGATCCAGTGTGTACCTTCCTCTGGGTCAGTTTTGTTTGATCCCATATTGACACCTGAAAAGTCCTCTGTTAATATAATATATATTAAGAGAGTTTCTATCTAAGGCCATACAATTTTATATAAAAAGTAGTGAGGGGAGCCCATCATTACCATAAAACATAAAACCTATAATCCAGCCTTACCCAATCTACAGAATAAAAAAGAAAGCCTTATGGAAATTGTATCCATAATTTCATAAAAGAAAAAAAAAATTAAGGAATTGGAGTGAACTGGTAACAGTATTGTATCAGTGTCAATGCCCTGGGTTTCATTTTGTCCTTCAGTAACTACATGTCACCATTTGGGGAAGCTGGATAAAGGATCCACAGCCCTCTACAGTTTTTTTTCAACTGCCTGTGAGTCTGTCATTATTTCACAACAAAAAGTTAAGGAAAAAGAAACAGGAGAATCAGACTTAAGGATTTGTTGCTCTTGATAATGATTTGGTCTGAAATCTGAAAAGCGAGGAGTTACCCAGGAAGTGGTGGGAGTGGGGAGACAGGCCATAGGGAATGAGGTAGAGATTTCAGGTGGAGGAAGTGGCCTGTTCAAAGAGAGTTTGCAGTACAGAAAGGACTTTGAAGTTGGAGCTGGCTACACAAGGCAGAGAGAGGCATGAGGCATCCTGGTAGGGTAAGCATAATTGCCTGCTTTCCTGTAGGAGCCTTCCCTGACAAAATGAGTTAAGCCAGTTGATAGCCAACAAGTAATAACTGTTCCAGAGCCTATGAAGGATGTTCACGTATTTTAACACCCTTGATCTTCCAAAGGATCCCACTCAGCTGCAATATGTTGGTGGGCACCTGGTTTACCCATGTACTCCAAGTCCTCTTTCATCACCTGGCACGTTGAAAATCCTCAACAAAAGTATTTGTGAAATGAAAAAAAAGTTGTTGCTCTTAAAAATGATTAAACGAGATTTTCAGGGTGCAGTTTCTGCAACTGTAGTCCTTTGTCCCACTTGGAACTTCTAACACCAAGGTTAAAGACCTCTGCCCTTAGAGTCTGGAGAAATCAGAATAGCAAAGAGAAAAGCAGCAATGCTTCCAGATATGTGCAAAAGGCAAAGGTACATGATGAAATATTTTCACCTGGACTCTTTCAAAAGAGCCAGTTTTGGTCATAAGGAAAAGTGACCTTGGAGTTGGAAACTCAGTGTTTTCGCTTTCTCCACTGGGCAGCTCCACTGAAATGTTTTCCCTCCTAGCGATTGTCACTTAGTGTGGGGAGAAACACCTAGTTTCTCCAGTCAGAAAATGCTGGGCTTCTCTTGGCTGCCAGTTTGTTAACATGTATGATTCTTTGAGCAAGTTACTTATTTTCCCTAAGCCTTTATTTCCTCATTGGCAAATAAGGGATTTCAATAGCTACCTTCTTGGATTACTTGAGCACTAAATATTAAAAGTATTTAGGACAATACTCAATACATAGAATCTAAGCAAATAATAATGTTGTTTGCCATTGCTTCATATTTTTCTCACTCTCCAGGGCTACCAATTCTCTTACATAAGAAAAGGAAATTTTGTTTTGTATTTATTCTTTTAGCAAGTATCTTGAGTGCCTTCTGGACTAGATACTAGCAGCACAATAATAAGACAAAGAGCCCACAGTTTAGGAGACTAGAAATTAGGTTAGTAATATGTCTTGGTGCCGTGATTCAAGACTTCTTGGGGAATCAAGAAGAGAGCAATCACTTCTCCTGCGAGTGATTTGAGGATTAAAAAGCTTCCTGGAGAGCTGAGTACCTACCTGTCAGGTGGATGGTAGGGCAAGGATGTGGATGCAGAGAACTGTGTAGAACAGCCCAGAAGGCTGAAATGCGAAGTAACTCAGGATGGTCAGTTTCCTGTGTTGTGCGTTGGGAGGAGTGAGTGGTGGCCAACACAGGGATGAGTCTGGGAAGTGAGGTAGAAACTAGACCTGAAAGGCCTGGTGTGACAGAACAGACTGATTTGTGGTCTCACTGTGGTTTATTTGAAATAGTGAGAGTATTGAGACATGCCTTATTTTAGAGGGTCCACATTCCTACAATCGTGCAGTGAGATTTCATAAAATAAACCACATCTTACCTTTTTTATTTTCATTAGAAAGATGAAAATATATACCTTACAACTTCCACAAGTAAAGGAAGAAAAGAACACACTTTAGAAACCTATCTTGCATCTCTCAATCACATGGGTAGCCTCCAAGAGAGCTTCTGTGGCCATAGCATTTCATTTTTTCAAGCATCAGGGAAACACAGCATCCTGGCGTCTCAAGCAGGAAATCACACTATTCTATCAGGAGGCAGGGCAGAGGAGGGTTTTTTTTCTCCTGTTTAGTCAAAAGTTAGAGAAAACTAATTATCAAGGTCATAACTCCAATATTTCATTCCTAAAATCAAACCAGTATTGAAGTCGAGCCTTCCTTATTTGATCAGAATTTGAGTGTCACAATTTTTTTCCTTTCCAAAAGAGTTCATTGTCCTTCTTCAATTCTCTTATGCAAAACATGTCTATCAGTGTGGGCAATGACCCCACGACTCCAACCCTTTAGAGTTTAAATAGATGACTCACCTAGGATTTATCCATGGATTTCCTACATTGCTTTGGGAAAGTGCCAGTTCCAGCCAAGCTAGGGCAGAGACTGTTTGAATTATTTGAAAAATTGTAATGACTGTAATAATCTACCTCCCTAGACTAAAAAAAAAAAAAAAAAAAGGTATAAAATTCTTTGGGATCAGACAGCCCATGTCTGGAACATGTGCATACAGATAAAACCTGGAGAGAAATATGCCAAAATGGAAGTTGTTGGGTTACAGTGAAAAAACACTTTTGATGATTTTCTCTGTGAGAACAAATATTTAAAAGGGTGTTTAAGAATGTTGGAGGCTTAATACAAAATACTGAATCTTTCACAATACCTAAGATTCATGAAAGTCTTTTGCATATACTTTAATTCTGAAAGCAAAATTTTTGAATAGCTAAATTTTCTATTATGGGTTATTATTGGCTATTAATAGATGAAATTAAATTTCAAGTACATTTTAAATTCTCAAAATTTGTATTTATACCAGAAAGGTTACTTCGGCTAACAATTTTATCTATTAGCATTCATATCAAGGCTAAGGTCACAAGTTAGCTAAGCAAATTCTCTGCACCAAAACTCCCATATATCTTGTACATCTTTTATGTTTATATTTTACTCTGTATTTTAATCATTTACTTCTTTTTCACTTTTTTTTTTTTTTTTTTTGCATACCTGAGGGCTGAGTCTCTTATTGTCCTATCTTTATTACTAGTTCCTTGAATATCCTAATTTGGATATACCATTCCTCTCCTGCTGAGACCTTGACTGATAAAAGACAGTTTTTATTATTGCAAAAAGAATCTACCATTCTTGACCAGTATAATGATTGCTTTCTAAAAATCTTCTCAATAGCTTCTGTAAGTCTAAATTCCTTTAGGAATTTAGCCTAACTTTTAGGCTCTTGGTGTGTAAAACTTATTATGTACCCAGCCACATCCTTTTCTGTCTTTCACCTCAGCCAAATTAAGATCACACCTTCTTCCTTCCAGGGCTCCACTCTTCACCCCCATCTGTTCTTGCGTTACTTCTCTGCTCTTTGAACTTTGAGAATACTTTTCTTAGAAGTAGCTTCATGTGCAAGGCTAAAGTGAGTATGAATATTACATTTTCAATGGGTATTGTGGGATGCGGGTGGAGAGGTAACACAGGTAAACAAAGCTAAATCACTTTTTTTTAAAATTTTTTTTTCAACGTTTTTTATTTATTTTTGGGACAGAGAGAGACAGAGCATGAACCGGGGAGGGGCAGAGAGAGAGGGAGACACAGAATCGGAAACAGGCTCCAGGCTCCGAGCCATCAGCCCAGAGCCTGACGCGGGGCTCGAACTCACGGACCGCGAGATCGTGACCTGGCTGAAGTCGGACACTTAACCGACTGCGCCACCCAGGCGCCCCGCTAAATCACTTTTTTACGGCAGCAGTTTTTGGTCTTTGATGTGCATTGTGACCCTCTGAGAGAGCAGAGAGTAAGCAGCATTTCTCAAACTTATTTGACCAATGGACTCTTGTTATCTAAGGGAACCTTGTTACCTACTAAGAACCTGCCGTCGTTCCTCAGTTCACAGTTTGGAAAACTTTGCTGTAGGAGGATGCTTCTAACTCTATCCTGCTCTTCCTCCATAAATATGTATTGAATAAATGAACAAATATTGACACAATAGGTCAGAGCTCTAAGAGAAAGGAAGTGGAAGCAAGGGCTCTACACCCCCCTTTCTTTTAATCCCATGGTGTCTGTTGTGTCAGGATCTTCTAAGATGGTGTGAGCTGGGAGGTGGCCAGCACTTCCTATAAGATCCAGTTTGAGGTACTGATTGATGGTACCTGGCTATGGATTCAGAGGTCTTCTTCAAGCTTTTATGCCTAGATTAATTGTAGATGCAGTTTCTCCTCTGGGCTTTCTGCCTTAACCCTGAACTTGGTAGGGGTGGAAAAAAGAAGTAAACAAGAAGGCAGAGAGTAGTATTTATCAGGTGCTTGCAATATGCCAGGTACTATATTTGGGTTATCTCCTTTCCTGGAGAAGCTCACAGTCTAGGAAGCTCACAGGAAGGAAAAGACATAAAAATAAGTATAATTAATGCAGTATAATGTAACATACCAGAGAACATAAGTGTGTATGAATGAAGAGCTTGCACCCTGTTTTCTTTAACATTGTCTCATTATTCTGCTATGTCAGTATCTATAATTATTGGCATTTGACTCCCTATTTTATTGTGGAGTAAGCTTGAGACCAGACTGAGATAATGTCCACCTGTGTTCATGTCTTATGTAGAAAAATATACAGATTTTTAGAAGTAGACATATGGACTGGATGTTGCTAAGAGGGTAGAGGGGGAAATGAGCAGATAAGTTAGAGAAGTCTTTTTATCTAATATTTCACACCCCTTCTTCTATTGATCAACAAATACAAATATTGGCTAATTTGATTGATTTAGGGTCTTCTTCCTTTGCTTCTGCATTTTATTAGAGAAAATAGACTTAAAAAATTAGGCAGAAAGTTCTAGAAAGATGGAGTAGATGTATTTTTTCCTATTCATCCTGCTGAGTGTAGCTAGAAGCACTGAACATCGGATGTAAAGCAAACATAAGACTCTGAAAAAGGCAAACCAGTTAAGGACATTTGAATCCAAAGAATGACACAGTGGTGAGTTACCCATTTTTTATTTTGTTTTGATTTGATTTGCTTTATTCTTGCCCCATATGTCCTAGGCTTGGAACTGAAGATGTGAAAAGCCAGAACTTCCAGTGTGCACAGACAAAGGGGAGCCCCAATGACAGCCTGCTCTCTCTAGCCGAAGGACCAGGAAAGGGACAGCCTAGCATGAGAGAAAATGTTTAGACAGTTGCTACTCTACTCTGGCCAAACAACATAGAAAAAAACTATGTTTTTCCAGACCCACATCTGAAAAGGCTATAAGGGCCTTTCAACCTCCACCCTGGCTTGGCTGTAACAAGGTACCCCAACCTCATTGCCTGTCCCCAGCCACTGTGGTGTCAGGCAAGACTAAGTAGGGAGCCAATTTTTCATCCTCACCTGATAGAAATGAAGCACTCTCTCTTCCCTTTCTCTCTGGGGTGGTGTCATTTCAAAGGGGCCCAGTGGAGGCTGAGGACTTTCACTACCACACAGTGGTAATAAGTCCACCTGGCCATCCCCCGCTCCCGCCCCCATCTTCCATGGTGCCAGGGGAGATCATATGGAGAACTCTGACAATGCACTTCTATAGCCGTGGAGGCCTAGCAGGAAGCCAGTAATGAGTGCTCAGTAGTAACAAGGACCCGCTACCACATCAGGTGTGAATAGAGACCAAGTGGAGAACTTGGATTTTCTCCCACTTACAGCAACGAGACAGTAATGATACCCCTTTTTCTTTTGGAGAAATGTCTAAAAATCAAGGAAAACAAAGGCTTAAGTAAGATCTAGAATCTCATAACATAATATCTCAAATGTCCAAGTGCCAGTTGAATTACACTCAACAGACCAGGAACTGGGAACATGTCAAACTGAATGTGGGAAATCTCTGTACCTTCTACTTAATTCTACTGCTTAAAAAAAAAAAAGACAAAAAGATAAAACTAAATATAAAGAAAAAATATTCAAAACATCAATGGAAAAAGGGCACATCATTATAGGGAAAAATTATTTAAATGATACTGGACCTCTCCTCAGAAACTATGGGGGCCAGAAGGAACTGACAACCTTTTTCAAATGCTGAAAGAAAAGCACCCTCAACCAGGAATCTCATATCCAGTGAAATTATCCTTTAGGAATAAAGAGAAAATGAAGACATTCTTAATTAAAGGAAAACTAAGGGAATTTGTCACTAGACCACCTACCTTAAAAGAAGGGCTAAAAGAAGTTCTCTAAACAGAAAAGAAATGATAAAAGATGGAACCTTGGAATATCAGGAAGAAAGAATGTGATAAACAAAAATATTGCTAATACAATGACCTCTCTCCTATGGTGTTTTCTAAATATTTTTGATGATTGAAGCCAAAAATTATAAAAAAAATTAACCCCACACCCTGGTGTGGTTTCAAATGTATGTATATAGAGGAAATGTATAAGAAAACCTGTTTATAAATAGGAGAGGGTAAATGGCTGTAATGGAGATGAGACTTCTATATTTACTCAAGCAGGTAAAATGGCAGCAACAGTAATATTCAGAACCACACAAAATGGAAGTTCAAAAAATGTTCAGGGAACCCACAATCTCTTACAGAACACAGAAATGAAGGAAATGCTTCCCAATTCATTTTATGAAGCTAGAATTTCCTTGATACTAAAACCAAAGACAGACAGATGGAGGAAGGAAGGAAGGAAGGAAGGAAGGAAGGAAGGAAGGAAGGAAGGGAGGGAAGAAAAGAAAACTACAGACTAATATTCTTTATGAATTTAGACACAAAATACAATATATTACTACTGGGGAAGGTACAGGGGATCTCTCTGTGGTATTCTTACAACTGCATGTGAATCTGTAAGTATCTCAAAATAAAAAGTTTATTTAGGGGCGCCTGGGTGGCTCAGTCGGTTAAGCGTCCGACTTCGGCTCAGGTCATGATCTCATACTCCGTGAGTTCGAGCCCCGCGTCGGGCTCTGGGCTGACAGTTCAGAGCCTCGAGCCTGCTTCATATTCTGTGTCTCCCTCTCTCTCTGCCCCTTCCCTGCTCATGCTCTGTCTCTCTCTGTCTCAAAAATAAATAAGCATTTAAAAAAAATAAATAAAATAAAAAGTTTAGTTAAAAAAAAAACAGAGCAAAGGAGTGGGCAAAGACAATCTTAGATTCCATCTGATGTTAGTAGAATTCCAAAATTGATTTATAGGTGATTACAAACCCAAGTTAATTTTGCTCCAATAGATTTCTGAATATTTTACAACTCCCTTTAAGTGGTTGAAGGATGCCACAGTTTTAGGGTTAGGAAATAGTGCTGTGAGTAATTGAAAACTAATGTCAAATGCAAACTTGATGTTACTGTTCTTTTTTGTTATATTATTTATAGATACTTCAGTACTAGCAGATGTCTTAATCTGTGGCAAAGTAAAGTGCAATCTTTTGAAAAGATATGGTTTTGGAATAACCTTAGGAGTAAGTCAACATAAATGACCTAAAGCATAGTGACCCTAACTCATGCTTATTCATTTCATCCCTAACCTTGGCACCCTGCAGCCATTCCTGTCTACCTAATCATTCCCATAATCCACACAGAGCACAAGAATTACATTAGGCAATGTGACCTTGGAACTCTCCAATGTGCCATTACTCTATGCTGACAGAAATGATATGACACTGTGATTCATAGCAAACCCTTACCAACTGCTTCTCAAAGGTTTGTCATGGTGGCTTTGTAAGTCTGCCCTGGTTGAAGAGGGTGTAAGGAAGTGTTCTTTGGGAAAGAGATAGCTGAGTCAGTACCACCCTCATCTTCATTATCATATGAATTCCAATGTGCTGGGCCAAATTGGTTAGATGAATTTTATAATGAACAAAAGAAGACTGAAATCAAAAGCAAATTATTTTGGGGGCGCCTGGGTGGCTCAGTCGGTTGAGCGTCCAACTTCGGCTCAGGTCATGATCTCACAGCTCATGAGATGGAGCCCTGCGTCGGGCTCAGTGCTGACGGCTCAGAGCCTGGAGCCTGCTTCTGCTTCTGTGTCTCCCTCTCTCTCTGCCCCTAACCCACTCACATTCTGTCTCTGTCTGTCTCAAAAATAAATAAACATTAAAAAAAATTTTTTTTAAAAAGCAAATTATTTTTTAGGAGAAATCTAGGTCAAAAGTGAGAGGGATTTTTGTTTTGGTTTTCAAGCAATGAAAAGGGGTTTTTTTTTGTTGGTTTTTTTTTGTTTTTTGTTTTTAATTCTGGAGAAAAGTATAATGTGTAGCATAGTTTAAAGAAAGTTAAAGAAGAAATCAATCTATAAACCCTGAGAAGAAGATGGAAAAGTTAAGAGTTGAAAAGTACTGGTGGCAGAGAGTTTGGAAACAGAGTGCTGTTGAGAGTGACCATGTGCAAACACAGTAGTCGAAGATAGTATCTCGCTATTTTCAGAGCTGCAAGGTCAGGACTGTTAGCCACAAATACAGTGTGTGTGGGGGGGAAGCCACAAAGGATATTATTGTCAAGCTAGAGGTCAACTGGAGAAGGAACCAAGTCCATTGGATTCTCTTCAGGAAGAACTGTTGCAAATGAATTTATATTTAAAATAAAACATTATAATTTATTATTATATCATATAAATATTCCATAAAGTCATGTTAAATATATATTTTAAAATAATTTGGTACATGGCATTTGTTCCTCCCTTTGGCCCTTATTAGGGAACTCTTTTTTTGTAATCTTTTATGCTATAGCTTTAAAATATTGATCTATTCAATACATATTTAATGAGCCTTCTATTGCTGTGGAGACTAGAAATATAGACA
This sequence comes from Panthera onca, assembly GCF_046562875.1. NCBI lineage: Eukaryota > Metazoa > Chordata > Mammalia > Carnivora > Felidae > Panthera > Panthera onca. The sequence continues at coordinate 91,274,255 of NC_138340.1, read as the reverse complement.
GGCATTGCCTCTGCCTGGCAGTTGTCTTCCCCAGGGATACTGAATGGGCAGCTGGAGTCACATGGCCAGGGATGGAGTCCTAATACCATCGTGTCCTAGCCACGTGGAAAGTCATCTACTCTTTGGCAAACCATTTCTACACCTTTAAATTGAGAATAGCTTCTGATGTGCTTACCTTAAACGTGCTTCTTGTTTTGAGAATCGAATGGGATAATCTTAAGTGTGTGATGAGCTCTGTTCTTTATAAAGCATGATATATTTTTGTATGATTTTTGTACTTGTTTATACTCAGTCCATTGTGGGGCAGGAACCATGCCCTATGTTCTTTATATCCTCACACCCTAGCACGGGGTCTGGCACATAGTAAGTGTGGGCAGCAAATGCTGTATATGTCAGTGAATAATAGCTTTACTCGCATGGGTCTTACTACAGAGGTGACAATAAACAACAAAGATAATAAATCTATACATTATATGGCATACTAGAAGTGATACATGCTGCGGGAATAAAAATCTGAGTAATGAGAACTCAGAGTCCTGAGGATATGAGATGCAGTTCTTAAAGGGGAGACCAGGCTTGATTCCACTTTATAGAAGGTGAGGGTTTTAGCCATGTGAATATTCGCGGGAAGAAAATTGGGGGCAGAGGGAAAGACCAGTTTCCTAGTTGGTGGAATTCTGCCTCTCTTGTTCAAGGAACATCAAAGAAGCCGGTGTGTTCTGGGTGGAAGAAGGCAAGAAGAGGAACAGAAAGGGAGGTCAGAGAGGACATGGACAGAGTGAGCTATTGCAGGTGCGCCTCTGAGTGCACTGGGGGCCACTGCAGGGTAATGAGAAGATGTACCCTGATGTGGTCTGATTAGCTTCAAAAGAATCACTCTGGCTGCTACTTTGAGAGTGGATACAGGCAGACGAGGGGGAAATGACAGCAGCAGAGAGATTGTTAAGAGCTATTGTAGTAATTCAAGTGAGAGATGATAGTGCCTGCACCCCGGTGGTAGAACTGGAGAAAGAGAAGTGGTCAGATCTGGAAATATTTCGACAGTCTGCATATGGGATGTGGAAGACAGAGGAGCCTGCATGATGACTCCACTGTTTTTGCTGAACAACTGGAAGGCTGGAGCTGCCACATGAGAAGAAGCCTGTTGGGGGGTGCAGCTTGGAGAGAGGACCAGGAGTCAAGGTTGGGCATATCAGACATCCCAGTAGAAATGTCAAAGATGCATTCATATATCTCAGTCAGGAATTCAGGAGGGAGTTCTAGGCTAGAAGTAATAATTTAGAAATTGTTGGAATTTAAGTGGTACTTAAAGCCATGAGACTGGCTGAGATTACAGAAGGAGTGAGAAAAACAGAGGAAACGTCCAAAGAGGGAGCCTTGGAGCACGCCGGTGGTAGTTTAAAAGTTGCAAGAAAAGGAAGACAAAGGAGACTGAGAAAGAGGGATCAATGAAGCATTGGAAAATGCAAGATTTCCTCCAGGAATCCAAGTGAAGAAAGTGTATTATGGAAAAGAGAAAGATAAACTTGTCAATTGCTTAAATTTGTCAAGTAAGTTAGAGAGAACTGACCTTTGAATTTAGCAATATGGAGGTTATGAGTGACCGTTAATAGAACAGTTTTAGTGGTGTGAAAGTCAAACTCCTAATTAGAGTGGGCTTAAGGGAAAAGAGGAGGGCAGGAAATGGAAACAGTGATAGAAACAACTCTCTTAAGAAGTCTAGCTGCAAAGAGAAGGAGAGAAATGTGATGGTAGTTGGCAGAAGAAGTTGAGTCAAGAGAGGTTTTTTGTTTTTTTTTTTAAGATGGCAAAAATAACAGCCTCATGTGTGCCAAGAGGAATGATCCAGCTAGGATGGGGAAGTTGATGATGCTGGGAGGAAAAGCGTTCTTAGGAGGATGAGATCTATAGTATAAAAATACAAACATAATAGGGGCATGGATAGTTCATTTAGAGAAACGGGTGGAAGGGCAGAGTGTTGGGTACATTCTGGAGAGTGAGCAAATGTCATGTCAATGGCAGTTCCCTTCTGAACACTTTGATTCTATCTGTGAAGTAAGAAACAGAGTAAGTCAGCAGAAGGTAAAGATCGGGAAAGAATGATAGAGTTTTGAGGAAAGAAAAGGCATGAAAATTAGATAGTGGAAGAGAGAATGAAAAACTTTGTCCTTATGAATCTTTTTTTAAAATTTTTTTAAGGTTTATTTATTTTTGAGAGAGAGACAGAGACAGAGTATGAGTGGGGCAGAGACAGAGGGAGAGGGAGACACAAAATCCGAAGTAGGCTCCAGGTTCTGAGCTGTCAGCACAGGGCCTGACGTGGGGCTAGAACCCACGAATTGAGAGATCATGACCTGAACTGAAACTGGATGCTTAACCGACTGAGCCGCCCAGGTGCCTCAACTTCTGGTTGATCAAAAAAAGAGACTCTTCATGGTTATGGTAGACTGGGTAAGGAGAAAAAGCATTCTGAGGGGAAAAATACGTAAGTAAAATCACTTGTATCACCTAATTCGAGAATATGCCATAGAATCAGTCAAGTTGTGGCAGGACTAATAGTAGACTTTAGTACTAATAAGGCACAGCATAAGGAAGAGACAGTGCAGAATCTTGCTACCTGATCAGGAAGAAGGCAGGCCATAAATGTTGACCATATACTATGTTTTAGGCATCATACTAGGTTTTTACCTTCTTAATTCACTTATTCCTCACAGTAACCTGGAAAAGGAGTTGTTTTTATCCTTATTTTCCCTATGAGGAAACTGAGGCCCAGAGAAGTGAGCAAAGCGTCCAAGGTCACACAGCTTACAAGATGTGAACCTCTGGAATTGAATCGCACTGGCTTCGAAGCCTTAATGATGTACTGCTCCCTGTTTTAGACACTTTCTTTTCAAAAGAGTGTGGAGAAATTAATCAGAAGGGACAGTTCCCATACAGGGGACTCAAGTAGGTGCTAAGTGCAGAGACAATTTAGTATAGGGAGAAGTCTAAGATCAGAGTAGGGAGAGGAGAGGCCACTGGAGACTGGATTCTCATACCCTGATGCAGCCTCAGGCAAGACTCAACCTCTGTAGCATCAATTTATTCTTGTTAAAAAAAAAACTGCAGGTTTTTATCAGGTGGTCTCTGACAGCCCTTCCAGCCCTAACGTTCTTTGTCTATAAGTAGCAGAGGGCACCAACAGCTTTCCTCTTCTCTAGGGAGCGTCCCCTGGGCTCTGTGCCCCCAGCACCAGACCTGAGGACGCCTAAGTGGGAGGCGGGTCTGGAGCTTTCCCCGGCCCCTCGGTCGCCCTATGATTGTTGAGGGTCCAGAAACAACCCCCCCGCGGGGGTGTAAACAGAAAACTGAGCACCGAGAGAGTATGACAGTCACTTTGGGGGGGCTTAGGTGCCCTGCCAGGCGAGCCTCTCCGAGCACCGAGCAACGGGAGCCCCAGGCTGGTCGCCGGCTTATCGGCAGCAGAAGGCGCGGTGGGGCTGGGGCTGGGGCTGGGGCTCGCCCGGGTGGGCGGGGGCCGCGCCGAGCGCCCCCCCACCCCCGCCCCCCGGCGACGAGGGAGGCACTCAGCGCCCCTCGCCCGCGCCTGGCCTGCTGAGGGAGCCGGGATGGGGGTGGGGGGGCGGCGGCGTTCTGCTCCCGCGGGTAGGGGGCCTGGCCCCGGCGGCGGCGGGAGGCGTCGCTGGGGCGCGGCCCGCGTAGGGGGCGGAGGCGAAGGTCCCGCGAGCAAAGTCCAGGCTCCGCGGCCGCAGCGCCCCACGCGCCCCGCGGCTCGGACAGAAAGAGCTCGAGGTTGGAGGTGAGTCAGGCCCCGGCGCTCAGGCCTGCGGCGGGAAACGCCGGCGGCCGTGCGCGTGAGACCCGGACAGCGGGGTCTCCGCCCGGCGCCCCTTGGCCCCGCGACCCTGCGCCCGGCTCATACGCCTCGGTTGCGAGCGGTGAGGAGCTGGGCCGGTGCCCCTGGACCTGAGGCTGTTGGTTTCTCCCCAGGTTGACATGGATGTTGAGGCGGGAAGGAACGGAAGCGTCCGGTGCCCCGGGAGAGAGGAGGACGACTTTGAACTGAGCAGTAGCAGGTACCTCGCCAGCGCGCCAATCGGCAGGGCCCAATTCGGCCTTGGAAAGGGGAGAAAGTCTGTTGATGCCTTTGTTTTGGAGGCTTCTCTGGAGGGTGTCTTCTAAGATTCCGACTTTCCTGAAGGAGTGGCACAGAAGCTCCTTTTGAACAGGCTTAGGAAGAAGAGAAGGCTAGCTTCAAAAGTGCCTCTTCCCCACTTTGTGCGGTGTGATTCGATGAGTATCTGTGTTGTGTAACACTCCTTGCATCATAGAACTCAAAACTTTTATAAGTAACTTTCCTAAACATCTTCTGATTCTTCGTGCTTATAGAGCATGAGATATCTGCTGATGATGGCTGTGCTTTTTGAACAAGAGTAGTGAAGCAAACAAAACAAAACAAAAACAATAGCCATAACCACAACAAAAACCCTCCTCTCCCTGTTAATTCCTCTTCCTCCTTGGGTTATCTCCTCCCTCTGCCCCCAGCACCTCCTTGTTCGTATTTCTGCCTTTGGGGCAGTGAGGTGAGGAAGGGGTCCTTGAGCAGACTCATTCTTGGGTAAACTGAGCTTCCAGATCAATGTTTGTTCAGATGCAAAGGAGAAACCTCAGGGCTTCATTTGCTTGCTCCTCTTTCTCCGTGACTGGCTGTTTGGTACTCTGGGGCCCTTGTTAAAAGAGCATTTCACAGGCCTTAGTAGGGGTAGAAGCGACCAGTCAGTCAATGGTGTGTTGTCTTTGTTTCCTCTTTCAGTGTGGGAATAGTGAATCATTTTCGCCTTTAGCCTCAAATAGTTTCTGAGGCTGTTATGGGAGTTCATGCCAGGCCACCCAAAACTAATTGACCTGTGCCATCAAGTAATCACCCAGAGGGACAAATTTATCAGGTTCTGTAGTGAGTCCTCAAGCTGCAAGGGGCCTGATTATCCAAATGAAAATACCCTATCTGATGTTTAAACTAAAGAATTATTTTAGTCTGTTAACATCTTCATGCAGTGATATTGCTCCACTCCTTCTAAGTACTGTGGTATTCATTCATAGAAAATTTAGTTTGCCAAATAGAATTAGGAACCAGATGGATGGTATTATTTCTATAGGAAAAAAAATGTGGTTTTCATAAGCTGGCAATTTAGGCCGGGATTGACTGTGAATCCATAAATAGATGGCATTTTTATGAAGGCTATATTTATGTATTGCACCCGCTGAACATTTGATGAGTGTACAAAGGAGCTATCACTGCAAAAGACGCAGTAATCCCCCAGAACCCACAGGAGGTCTCAGAAGTGAAGTTCGCAGCCTTGTATTGCAAACATGAGAAAACAGTTCAGAAGAGAAATAGAGAAAGTTAATATTAGTTAAGACTGTAAGATGGTGAAAGTAAATGTTGAGACTAATTTTTATTTAAAAAAGCAGACCAGGGGCGCCTGGGTGGCTCAGACGGTTGAGCGTCCGACTTTGGCTCAGGTCACGATCTCATGGTCTGTGAGCTCGAGCCTCGCATCAGGCTCTGTGCTGACAGCTCAGAGCCTGCAGCCTGCTTCGGAATCTGTCTCCCTCTCTCTCTACCCCTACCCCATTCATGCTCTGTCTCTCTCTGTCAAAAATAAATAAAACATTAAAAAACAATTAAAAATAAAAAAAGTGAAAAAGCAGACCAAAGCTTATTCGTTCAAAGAAAGTCAAGCACACATTAGTTATTTAGGGCAAGTGGCAAGTTAGTCATATGATAGTTCCAGTCATGCTGCTATATTGCCTATGGCACCTTCTTCAGAATATATTTAGTGTCAGATGTCTGTCTTTTGATTTTAATATATGTTCCAAATAATTTGGGATCAAGTCTTCTGAGCAAAACTTTATCACCTACCTAAACTAAACAGTTAACAAATTAAGCTAAATAAGTGCATTTAGGGGCGCCTGGGTGGCTCAGTCAGTTGGGCGTCTGACTTCGGCTCAGGTCACGATCTCATGGTCCGTGACTTTGAGCCCCGTGTCGGGCTCTGGGCTGATGGCTCAGAGCCTGGAGCCTGCTTTCAATTCTGTGTCTCCCTCTCTCTCTGCCCCTCCCCCGTTCATGCTCTGTCTCTCTCTGTCTCAAAACAAATAAATGTTAAAAAAAAAATTTAAATAAGTGCATTCAGGTAAAAAAAAAAAAAATCTCTACCCCCATGGACTTTACATTATTATATGGACGACAGACATAATAATACTTGTGCAAACTAAATAAGCTACAGCAAATGTTAGAAGATAATAAATGCTATGGAAAATATTAATCAAGGCTAAGGAAATTGGGAGTGCACAGAAAAAGTCGGTTGCAATTTTTAATAGGGTGGTTAAGATAGGTGTTATTGGGAAGGCAGTATTTGAGGAAAGACTTGAAAGACACGAGAAGAGAGAGCTATATGGATGTGTGAGGGGACAGCCTTCCCGGCAGAGGGAACTGACAATATAAAGACCTACTACAGGACCATGTTTGGTATGTTCACAGAACAACGACAGCAAAGAGGCCAGGGTGGCTTGAAGCAGGGCAAACAGGAGTAGGGAAAATATGGTCAGAGAGGTAACAAGGAAACAGATCATATAGGAACCAAAATCTCATGTAAGAATTTTGGCTTTTACTCTGAGATAAATGGAAACCATTATAGGCTTTTGAGCAAAAGAGTAGCATATGACTTGAGTTTGTAAATGATTAGTGTGGATTCTGTCTTGAGGGTAGTCTGAAGTTGGTATAATTGAAAGTAGAGAGACTAAGCAGGAGTTTTCCTGGGCCATTGGGATAGTAATAAAAGTGGTGAGTAGTGGTTGAATTCTAGATTTATTTTGAAAGTAGAACCAACAGGATGTCCTGACATCACTCCTTACAGTCTTTCAGAAGAGTAGACTTTACTATTTTTAGATCAGTACATATTTTAAGCAACAGAAGAATTTAATTATTTGGCAGATATTAACCTCTGTGTTTTCTTTCTGTGTGTGGCCTCTGCAAGGCAGGTGGCCATTTCTCATTAATCCAGATATCCTTGTAGTACCTTGGACAGTTACCTTTGCACTTGATTGCCTTGCAGTGTTTGTTAAACTGGATAATGATGACAATGTGTGGATATCACTGTTTTATATTTGAAAATATTAGAATATTTGAATGTGATAATGACTCAAGTTTATAGTCAATTGACTGTAAAACATTTGGTAACAGATTTAAATTCAAACAATTATATTTTTTTACAGCAACCCAGACATGAAAAAAAAGGAGAGCGTGAACTTGATTGGACCACTAACCTTGGTAAGCTGTGAAATATTAAGTATGAATAATTCTTGTCTTCATTCAGATTTGGTGTCTTGAATCAGTAGTTATGGAGCCAGTAGTTTAAGATTGTCTTAGGTTGGCTTCTTACAATCAACAGATCACATTCTCAACATAGATGATAAAAGAGGTAGGGATAGGCTGGCTATGAAACAGAGAAGAGCCACGACTTGTGTTCATAGCACCTTACAAACTCACCAATTTCTAGAAAATGCATCTATGTATCTGTTTCACACACACTTACACACCCACCACTGCCACCACACACACCCACCAAATTTTGGTTAAATAAGATTGCATATATGGGGCGCCTGGGTGGCTCAGTCTGTTAAGCGTCTGACTTCGGCTCAGGTCATGATCTCACGGTCCGTGGGTTCGAGCCCCGCGTCGGGCTCTGTGCTGACAGCTCAGAGCCTGGAGCCTGTTTCAGATTCTGTGTCTCCCTCTTTCTCTGACCCTCCCCTGTTCATGCTCTGTCTCTGTCTCAAAAATAAATAAATGTTAAAAAAAAATTTAAAAAAAAGATTGCATATGAAGAAAGTGATTGTTAACTACAGAAATTTAGAAATAATTAAGAAATCTCTGTTTACATTTGGCTTCCCAGAAAATTGATTAAATGTGGAGTAATTATTAGAGATTCTGATTATGTTTAACACAATTCTCAGTGCTTTTCTGCTGGTACAAGGCAAGCCAGTATATTTTTGGAAGAAGTCTAATCAGTTTTTCATTTGTAATATGTCTCAGAGAGGTGGCCCAAGGAAGTGTTTGCCTGCCTTGAGTAAATATGATGGGTTTCAAACTATGACAGCCATTATTCCATAGCAAAGAAGTTGGTATTAAGTGGCATGTCAGCTGAAATCTCCAATTTAGTAAGTAAATGAATGAAAAGACACCAAAACGTCTTCAGTCCCAAATGTTGTTGCACATTTCTCATGTCACCGCAAAGTCCCATTCTCCTCACCCTGATTCTTGTAATATTTTTGTTTAAAGGTGTCCGTTTTTTTTTTAATTCAGTGCTTTAGAGAATAAGTTGTTTGTAAAACTAAGTCTAGTTTTAATGCACATGTTTTAAATCTGCCTCCTACAGGAAGTAAAACACCACAAATCTTGAGGTAGAAATTTAGAACATTTAATTTGACCTTAAAAGTTAAAATTTAGACTGAGTTGAAATATAATCTTTTCTGCCTCTGAATACATATTTATCCTGAAAGAGGTTCAGGACAACTGTTAGACGTTGGAAAAAACTGTTTCTAACAAGAATTAGCAATTAATTGTTTTGTTGAAAATCACTTAAAACAAATCTAAGTTTACTTAGGATGTTGTTGTGAAATTCTTATAATTTTAAATTTAAGCTTAGAGACAATGAAATTTTATTTAAGTAGTATGAAAAGTATTTAAAATGATCCTCAATTTCATATAAATGTTCACTAAAGAGAACATTACATGACAGCCCAATCCTGTACTTATAACTGGCCAGGAGACCCAAGTGCTGTATCTCCATTCCCTGGGAGTCATTAAAATGAACCTTAGGGACATTAGTCCCCATTGTTGCAATTTTAGGGAAACTTTGCCATTTGCTCTTAACTTTACCTGCTCCCTTTGTTCTTTGCCAAGCTCCCCCTGGCACTGAAACTTTGACTCTTTCGGTACTCTTGCTTGCCCTGCGTGTTTGATGTTGGAATTTGGCCTCCCCATACTGAACTTCTGGAACTCTGTGAGAACAGTTTGCACACCCCTCCTCCCCACCAAGTGTGTCTGACCTCACATTGCCCTGGCCTGTTGACCCTGTCTGACTCTGCGTCAGCTCTCCAAGACCCCACTCTGCCAAGCCTGACTCATCACTCATTCTCCTGATGACTGTGCCTCATCCCCAAAAGGGGGTGGGGTGATGGAAATGGGTAGAGAGAACAGATGAAGAAGGTGGTTGAAGGGAGATGCAAGGGATGGAGGGGAAGGTAGAGCAATGGAAATATAAGAGAAGAAGGATGTAACCTAGAAGGCAGATAAAGAAAGAAGAAAACAGAGAGAGCCATAGAGCAGTCAATCAAAAATGGGAAGAAAAAGTGAGATTAGAGCTAAAAAGACAGTAAGGACAAAGTCTTTGGAGTATTAGGACATTGATTGGCTGGTTAGTTCTTGAGTGTTGTGCATGTCACTGTGACAACTGGTATCACCCTTCTAAGTGATAGTACTAAGTACACTATGCATTGATAGTCCTAAGTCCAGGAGGGTTGGTGTGGTCCACCAAGTCTTTTATACCTCTTTCTAATAACATGTCCCACACTGCGCACTTCAGGACTTCTACTCATGGGGTTATCTGAGCACTCCCTGCAGCTTGCTAGGCACCTTGCTATTCTAGGCCTAAATACCCCCCACTTCATCTGTCCTCCCCAGTTCTTCAGCGAATTCTCCCTTATCCTTCCAGATTCTACCGTGAGCATCATCTCTTTAAGCAAGACTTCTCCAAATTACACATATAGGCACTCCATAATGTTTGTTTCACTTCACTTCTGAGCTCCCTTTTAAAAGCTAACAAACTTCTTAAAGGAAACTTATCCATAAAACTTAGGGTGTCTGTTTCCTCCTTCTTTGTAATTCTCCCTCTGAAATATTTTGAATGTTGTTTTAAAGGATGTGATGTGTGTGTGCATGTGTGTGTTCTTAATGTTTACTCCTAGCTGTTTTTAACTCACTACCTAAGGAGCTTTGGAAGATCAAACAATATTTCTTCTTTTTTAATTGTTTTTAATGTTTACTCATTTTTGAAAGGGCGAGAGGGGCAGAGAGAGAGGGAGACACAGAATCTGAAGCAGCTCTAGGCTCTGAGCTGTCAGCACAAAATCAGATTGATTAACAAATAAATTAAAACAAATAAATAAAAAAGCAATTAAGCAAAATCAGATTGATTCCTTCACAGTATACAAAATAAGTAGAATCATAAAATTAATCTGTCAATAATTTGGATTGAAATCTTTCGTCTTCCTTACTACATTTATCTGCAACTATTATAAAAGTACTGACTATTATATTATATATATATTATATTATATTATATTATATATATATTATATTATAAAGTACAACTATTATAAAAGTACTTTTATAACTATTATAAAAGTACTGACCTTAAATAAAAACCCAAAGAACATATAGTTGTGGAGAAAGAGAGATTCTTTTCTATGAGGTAGTATTTTATTCCCCCATCCCCCCTTTTTTTTTATTTTTTAGTTTCGATATTCTGACTGGCAGGATAAGTTATTGATGTCCCTGGGCACTGTCATGGCCATAGCTCATGGATCAGGTCTCCCCCTCATGATGATAGTATTTGGACAAATGACTGACAAATTTGTTGATACTGCCGGAAATTTCTCCTTTCCAGGTAAGCATTTCTCTATTTTTTTAAAAACATACATTGTACTCTAACTGGATGAAAGATTGGAAGTTGATTTTGCTGTTCCTCATCTACTTGTTTAATGGTTTGGATTCCTGGGTGACTCTAGATATCACTGATAGAGTTATAAAATTCTCAGAAAATTCCTCAAATACTCATTTAAGTTTCAACAAATAGGTGTATGTTTGACTTTTCTGTTTGACTTTTAATACAGAATAGGGAAATATACAGAAAGCTTTGCATCTCAATAAAGCAGGGCAGTCCCTTTACTTGAAGGCTGTAGAACTATAACAGAGTATGTCCCTCCCTTTAGTGATTACTGACAGAATTCAAAATACCTCAGTTAGCATGGGATTACTTCTTAGCTATACTCGGCTTGTAGCTCTGTTTCTGGTTTTATTTTTCTTTTTTCTCCCTCCACCCTTTCTGTTAAAATTATACCATTTTATGTCTCTAATTTTTGGATCAACCAGGTTGACTGAACCTTGATATAACACTTCATTAAAGAGTGAATGGTTTCAATATGAGAATGATGTATTTTGAAACTCAGGCAGAGGAGTATTAATTACTGAAGAGCCAAAGGGGTCCCATAAGTTAATGTCATCTGTAAGAGGGACTTGGGCAACAGCTCTGGATTCCGGTTCCAATGGACAGAGTTATTTTCATAGTGGCCAGATTCAACACAGAAAGAAAGATTTCTGTCCTTTCTACCAAGCCTGATGGCTCAGTTCCGGGATCCCAAGAGACCCTGTGGGCGCTAGGCTGGATAACACTGAGTGAAACTTTATCGGTACACAGGTGGTGGAGTATAAGGAAAAAAAAAATGATAAAGGAAAGGCAGCTTAACATAGCAAAGATACCTGAGAAAAAGTGGACTCTATCATTTAGATCAGCAAGAGTTTTCAGTGTTTACTGATTCAGGACTACGTATTTGGTTAGCAGTGTAGAGCTTAAGTGTAATTACCTAAGAGAATATGATTGCTTAATTCATACAATGAGATCTGTTTACGTAAATATCAGTATCTTTTAGAAATCTGGTAAAAGTGTCTTTTGAATAATTAAAGTTCCTAAAAAAAAAAAAAGCACACTTTATTTTTGCTCAAATACCGTTGTCTCTGAGAAGAACCTCTATCATAAAATAACAATGATAATGGTAATCTTTTATTGTATTTATTATATGCTAGGTCCTATTTCACTTAACCTTTACAAGAACAATCCTTCCCAGTAGGTAATATTATACTCTGTAACATATGAGGAAACTGAGGCTTGGAGAGGATAAATAACTTGTCCAAAATTACATAGCTGGTGGGGGTTAGGACAGATTCAAACCCAGACCTTTCTGCCATCCAAACAATGCTCAGGACCCAACTATACTCCCAATGTAAAAATGTGGGTTTTCTTATAAAAGCAAAAATGGGTTTGGGAAAGTTTTAAATGGATTACTTTGTTTGACCAGTGACCGAAACTTTAACACAAATATTGTAAAGGTAAAATTGGAGCAAGATAGGATAGTTTAAAAAGTCTTTAAGGAAATGAGGAGTAAGAATTTTCTATTTGTTGTCCTTTTACTTCTTAGAAGATCTATAGGTCTATTATGTGTTTCTATATATGGCAGGATGATGCCCAGATTTGGACACATCAATCAAAGCTGGTTTCAACTCAGGGTTAAAAAATTAGATTAATGGATGAATGGATAAACAAAATATTATATATATATATATATACATATATATACGTATATATATATATACGTATATATATGTATATATACATATATACGTATATATGTGTATATATATATATATATATATATATATATATATATATATAATGGAATATTATTCAGTCATAAAAAGGAAAGCAATCCTGACATGTGTTACACCATGGATAAACCTTGAGGATATTGTGCTAAGTGAAATAAGCCAGTCCCAAAAAAGACAAATACTGAATGACTCCATTTATATGAAGTAGTCAAATTCCTATAAACAGAAAGTAGAATAGTGGCTGCTGGGGGATGGGGAAAGGGGGAAATAGGGAGTTGCTGTCTGATGAGCATAGAGTTTCAGTTTTGCAAGATGAAACGTTCTGGAGATTGTGCAACAGTGTGAATATACTTAACACTACTGAGTCATGTGAATATACTTAACGCTACTAAATTGTACACTTAGAAATGGTTAAGGTGGTAAGTTTTGTTATGTATTTTATCTCAATTAAACATTTTTTAAAATGAGCTTAAAATAATGCATCACACTTAGCACAGATGAGTTAGTGTTTGGGCCAATTTTAATAGTCCTGTTTTTGGTTTTACTGACACCAGAATAATTCCACAACTTTCTTATTTGGAACAGTTTGTTTGTTTATTACTTGTTTCTAATTATGCAACCAGATTGCTTTGAGCTGGGCATGTCAGATAGTGCCATGTGCTGGGCCCAGTGCCAAATTCAAGGTCTCTCTGGGAAATGACACAAGCAAGTCACTTACAAAGCTGTGATTGCGGGGTTGGTAAACTCCCCAGAGTTGCCAACGTAGTTTCTGTAGCCACCAAATGAAATGACCCTTGGTCTTCTATAGCCACATTTGTCATCAGGCCTATAGGCTATCTTGGATGATTTGCAGTAGGAAGCCCCTCACATGTTATTAATTTCCAATGTCCACTCTTCAGTAGTTTGTGAATATAGTATTCGCATACCTCTTTGGAGAAAATGAAATCTGTAAATTTCATACTCAGTCTAAATCCAGAGAGTTCCCTGGTATGTTGGGAGTTGTAGAGTTCAGCAGAAATCATGGAGATTGAGACAAGATCAGGTACTTAGCTGTACTTAGCCTTAGCTGAGCTCTCTTGCTCATCTCATAGAGATGATATTTATTTAAAGTCTATTCCTTAGAATTGTTGGATTCTTGGACAGCTGGACTTAATGGGAGCCAATAAGAAGGGAATGTTGGAAGAAAAAAAGGTTTAAATTACAAGGTTTGACAGTGAATAATTGTGAACAGAGTCCATCCTGTGAACAGAGCCCATCCTGTCAACAGAATAAACCTAGTTGGTGACAAGGTTTGTTCCCTCACAATGATTCAGTTGTGCAGAAAGGTGCACATTCTGTGTCCAAAACGTTAAGGACAGAGTCATAGGAGACATTTTTATGCAGAGTATCAGGAACTTTATCTATGTTATGTCAAGTCTATGTGACTGTAATGAGCTGGAAATTTTTGTAGAGAAATCAATATACCCCGCACACCTTTGCGTTGCTACATGGTTAAGAGGAAAAGGCATTTTGGAGACCCGTTACCTTACCTAACTGCACATACTGCCTAAGTGGTCTGGATAAACATTAGCTATTTGTTTTGTGCTGAATATTTCCATAAGATAAGAGAAGTTCTAGGCAGAATGGAGGAAGGCAGACATTGATTTGAGACTTAAACATGACAGTCAGGACTCTGTAATATCTCCCCTGTAATCCTTAAGATGTACAGTTATTTAAGCCCCTTACTTACCAGCTGTATGACCTTGTGCAAGTTACTTAACCTCTGTAATTCTTATTGTTCTCATCTTTGAAAGGTAATCATAAACTTACTGATAGAATTAAATGAGACCATTTATATAAAGCATCTGGAACATAGTAAATGATCAATAAATATTGGGGGAAAGTAGCTGTCAAAACTTGGAAATGAAACAACCACTCTAATATTCTGTTTCTTCATCCATAAAAAAGATTTTATGGGAGCTCTCTGAAAGGAATAGGCAACTTCAAGAATTCCCCGTTTCCTTGTTCTGGGAGGCATTCAGGCAGACCGGAGTGGGAGTTACCCATCTTCGTGCTGTAGAATCAAGTGGGGAGGGGCTCTTGGGTGGCTTAATTGGTTAAGTGTCCCACTTTGGCTCTGGTCATGATCTCGTGGATGGTGAGTTTAAGCCCTACATTGGTCTGTCTGCTGTCAGCACAGAGCCTGCTTCATATCCTCTGTCCCCCTCTCTCTCTGCACTTCCCTGTCAAAAATAATTTTGTTTTAAAAAGAATCAGGTGGGGCGGGGGGCGCCTGAGTGGCTCAGTTGGTTAAGGGTCTGACTTCGGCTTAGGTCATGGTCTCACGGTTGTGAGTTCAAGCCCTGTGTCGGGCTCTGTGCTGACAACTCAGAGCCTGGAGCCTGCTTCAGATTCTGTCTCTCCCTCTCTCTCTGTCCTTCTCCTGCTTGTGCTTTCTCTCTCTCTCTCTCTCAAAAATAAACATTTAAAAAAATATATCTTGAAAAGAATCAAGTGGGGGTACTTCTTAGAAATGTGATGCTCTAGACTCAACCAGAGGTTCTGATTTAACTATTCTTGCATGGAGCCTGGTCAACTCTATTTTTTTTAAGCTCCACATGTGAGTCTAACAGGCAGATGGCATTGAGAACCCCCAACAACAACTTGGAGATTATTTATGAGACTAGGGTAGAGTAGGTAACATCTGAGAAGACCAGACCTAGGCCCTTTCTAGATCTAGAATCCCATTAGATTTCCAGATCTAGAGTCCTATGACTTTTTGGGGAACACATCAGCACACATCTGCCTTACCTTAGTCCTTAGGCAGCGGAAACTCTCCTAGGAGCTCCTTGGGTTACTAACCCAGACCTAGGTTGCCATTCTCAGCTTCGACTCTGAGAACAGAGCATTTGAATGCCCATAGATTCTTATTTCCTAAGAGGGAGGATCGGTCTGAGTTATAATATCCTCACTGGGAGAATTTAAACATTTGAGGTAAACACTGGAGAAGAGTAAAATTCATTTAAATTTTACCTGATATCTTAAGTTCTGGGGGAGAAACTAGCCCTATACACATATATGTGGTATTTTCCCAAGGTTTGAACAATGATTTCCACCAATACCCAGCTTTAGGTAGCTTGTCTGCCTCTAATTCCAAATACAGTTCCAATTTGGCATCCCAACGCTGCCGTATTTAAGAACCCAGGGAGGAGGTGCCTGGGTGACTCAGTTGGTTAAGCGTCTGACTTTGGCTTAGGTCATGATGTCATGGTTTGTGGGTTTGAGCTCCATGTTGGACTCTCTGTTGACAGCTCGGAGCCTAGAACCTGCAATGGGCTCTGTGTCTCCCTCTCTCTGCCCCTCTCCAGCTCCTGCTCTGTGTGTGTGTCTCTCTCTCTGTCTCAAAAATAAACATTTTAAAAATTAAAAAAAAAAAAAAAGAAGAAGAACCCAGGGAGGAAATGAGCACACACAACTGAACTGATTAGAACAGAAGTAAAATAGGGTATGATTCCTTAAGGATCTGATAGCTTTAAAAAAGCAGATTAAAAAGCAGAAACACTTCCCTGTGAACATCAGAAGTTGCAATATTGAGGGAGAAATTATGCCACAGTCAGGCCCACGTGCCTGGTTATTGATCCTGACTGGTAATTGATTCTGACAGTAGTTTAAGTTTTAAATACATTTCAATCTTAGCCCTCTTTGGAAGAAGCTAAGGAAGATACACTGCATGCAGAAAACATGAATATTGGATTATTTCCATGTGTTAAAGGAACAAAGACTAGTTTCTCTCCTAGAGTCCTGGTAAATGGGAAATACCCTGATATATTTTGTCCACAACACCGTGGTGACATTTTGTCCTATTATTTTGTGAGTGCAGTGGACATGGGCTGTTTCCTTTTTATTTTTTCACTTAGTGGGTTTTTTTTAAATGTGTATTTGTTTTTGAGAAAGAGAGAGAGAGAGAGAGAGAGAGAGAGCAGGGGAGGGGCAGAGGGAGAAGGAGAGAGAGAAAATCCCAAGAAGGCTCTGCTTTGTCAGCACAGAGCCTGATGTGGGACTTGATCCCATGAACTGTGAGATCATGACCTGAGCCACAACCAAGAGTCAGGTGCTTAACCAGCTGAGCCACCCAGGTGCCCCTTCCACTTTGTGTTTTTTGAAAAGTGAAAATAAGTCCTTACCACATAAAACAATCAGTGTAGTATAAACTTAGGAACTATATGTATAGCACTAGGACTCTCAGCCTCCTTAGTGGCTGTGTGACTTTGGATAAGTGACTTTGTCTGTGTCTCAATTTCCTCATCTGTGAAAGGGGGATTCATAAAGTAGTCATACCTCATTGGATTGTGGTGAAAATTAAATGAATTAGTACATGTAAAGTGTTCAGAACAAAGCCTGGTATATAATAAATGTTCAGTAAGTGCTTGTTATTATTAAAACAGAAATGGCACATTGATAGTTTTATCAAATTAGTTCAAATTAATAGACAATATAATTTTCCCTCCTTTACAATGGATGTAACTCAGTCTTTCTGTTACTTACCACAAAAGGCAACATGTAAGGGAAAACACGCATATATTGAAATAAAATCAACAAAAACAATTATCTATAAAGTGCTTTTAGCCACTAAGAAAAAATGCCCCTTAAATCCTGTGTTTTCTATTGAGACCATTTATTTTTTCCTCCTCTGTCTTCTGTATCCGCTCCTCTCTGCTGCCTCAGAAAGCTGCTTTGCTAAAGGCCCAAGCTCTCCAGGACCGCGGCGAACCTGGAAGGGCCACCTTTCCCCATCTGGACCCTAGAGATGTCCTGCATCTAAACCCTTGGATTTTTTATTTGAGTAAAGTGAAAAGAATTTATTGAGGGTGAAAGGAAAAAAGATTTTTAAAACCTAGTAATGCCTGTTAATAGTTTAGCCTTTCAAAAATGTCTTATTTTGTTTTGTTTTTGTTTTTTGTTTTGTTTTTATTTAGTGAATTTTTCATTGTCAACGCTAAATCCAGGCAGAATTCTGGAAGAAGAAATGACTAGGTAATTGGCTGATATATATGTAGTTATGATATATAAATGTAGGTACTTATATATATATAAATATGATGTACTTTTTAAAAACATTTATTTAACTATTTTAAGAGAGAGAGAGTGGGAGTGGGGCAGAGAGAGGGGGAGAATGAGAATCCCAAGCAGGCTTCATGCTGTCAGTGCAGAGCCCAATTCAGGGCTCAAAATCACAAACTGAGATCATGACCTGAGTGGAAATTAAGAGTCGGATATTTAACTGACTAAGCCACCCAGGTGCCCCTATGATGTACTTTTAAAAATGTATTATTTGAGAATAATGGCAAACTTACAGAGAATTTTAAGAATATAAAAAAGTGTCTGTATGCTCTTTACCTTTTGTTATATTCTTTGACCTGTTGTTATCATTTATACCCACCCCCATCACATCCACTATTTGAAGTAACTTGCATACATCATCATGGCCCTTTATTCATAAAAACTTCAGTGTTGTTCCTAAGCACAGGATATTCTTTTCATAACCACAGCACAGTTATCAATGTCAGTAAATTTAATATCGATACAGTAGTTTGATCTAATAGAAATCTCAAGAGCCTGTAACATAATGTTTGTATGTTTACTTATCCATCAATGTTGCTGATTTAAATGAGCACATCTGTATACTATTATAGACCCAAAAGGCTTTTATCTGGAAATAGTTTGTAAAACTATATCAAAAATGTATTTGAAAATGTCAAAACTGAATTTGTTCTTTTAAAGATACTAACTTTCCTGTAATTTAGTTAAGACTTTACTCAAAATTAGTATGAATTTATGACATATTTAGCATACTCTTAAAAAAATATTTTTAAATTCTGCCAAATAGGAAGAGGTTATGGGGGGGGGGAGTTCTTTCTGTAAACAATATGAGAAAAGTTACACTAAGACCCACTTCACATGTTTGGTCTCTTTATTCCTGTAACTTGTAATTGGTGAATAGTAGTGAAGTTTTTCAATAGGATCAGATATACAAGTATAAAATCTAAATAATGAAACAAAAAACATACCATGTTTATAAATTGTCAGTATCAGTTTTAAAATCATTAATGTCATGATTTTTGTAGTTAAGAACAAAAAATTATGTTTTCTTTGATAGTTCAAGTGGATAGATTTGCCATCATCCTCTTAAAATTCAGGAAAAGAGGAAAGGCTAAAAAAATTTTTTTAATGCTTATTTATTTTTGAGAGAGAGAGAAAAGAGTGCAAGCTGGGGAGGGGCAGAGAGAGGGGGAGACACAGAATCCAAAACAGGCTCCAGGCTCTGAGCTGTAGCATAGAGCCCGACATGGGGCTCGAACTCATGCCATGAGATCATGACCTGAGCTGAAGTTGGACACTTAACTGACTTAGCCACCTAGGTGCCTCTGGAAAAGAGAAAAGATTTTAATGTGTATTTGTTATGATGTCCTACACAATCTTTGTGATTTCAGTAAACTTAATTGCCAATTCTGAAGATTTTTCCTGAAAGGGATGAAAAAAGGACAGTATTTAAAAGAAACTTTCTAATTATTTTCCAGATATGCGTATTATTACTCAGGATTAGGTGCTGGGGTTCTTGTTGCTGCTTATATACAGGTTTCATTTTGGACTCTGGCAGCCGGCCGGCAAGTCAGGAAAATTAGGCAGGAGTTTTTTCACGCTGTTCTACGACAAGAAATAAGCTGGTTTGATGTCAGCGACACTACTGAACTGAATACAAGGTTAACAGAGTAAGTGTATTGTTAATGTCAGACTTTCATAACGAAATTAACCACTAACTATGTGAACATTTGTCATGGTTAGATTTTAAATTTAAAACAATTACTAGATAAAGCGTTTAATACGTACTGGGACTAGATCATCTGATAGCCCTTTCTAGCATTTACAGCCTGTGCCACAATGCATTTTCCTTATGTTAGTTTGTTCTCCTCAGTGGTAGGTAGGCTAATGTGAAGATGTGCTCTCATCTTATATTATCTCTCAGTGGAGCTTACCACAGGGCCTGACAGATGTTATACATTCAATTTAGATGACTGAATGAAAAAGTAAATGCGTGAATGAAGTCACAGAGAGACTTTTCTTAGTTAATTGTTGGCTCTTCACTTATTCAACGAGTATTTGAGGGGCTACTTGTGCCAAGCACTATTCTAGATGTTTGTGATTATACCAGCGAACAAGACTAAGCTCACTGTCATCGTTGCTTACTTTCCCGCAGAGGGAGATAGATGGTAAACTTTTTCTTACTGGAGGCCCTGGCACAAGTGTAGTGAGCAAATGAAGTAAAAAAGGAGGGAAGGTCAAGACATTTAGGACCTGGTTCGACCTCACTAAGGCCTTGTGCTTTGACTCAGAGTGAAATGGGCAGCCATTGGGAGCTTTTGGTCTGAGGAGTAACACGTTCAGACTTGCGTTTTCAAAGGATCACACTGGCTGCTGAATGGAGAATAGAGTGGGTTCAGAAGCGGGCCCGGGGTAGAAGCCAGTGGCACTTTCCGATTACCGTTGAGATGCCCTTCCTAACTCCTGCTTTTAAACAAATTGACTCATATGTTCAAAATGCTAATCCTTCTCAGACAGGATTAACTCGTTCTGTAGTATCAACTTTAATGATACTAACTTCTTAGAGGCACGAACTGATCCTGAAACTCTTCCTTTGTGCAGTAATTAGGTGAGGAAAAATATCGTTCAAGAGGCTAAGACTGTGAAATCGGCTTGCTGTAGCGTGAACAAGTTTTACCTGTCTGTGTGTTTGTTAGATGTCTACTTCAGCTTTCCAGCCGAAGATCTCCTGCCTGTAACCACTTAGTGTGATCTTTTTTAGTGACATCTCCAAAATCAGTGAAGGAATTGGTGACAAGGTTGGAATGTTCTTTCAAGCAGTAGCCACGTTTTTTGCAGGATTCATAGTAGGGTTCATTAGAGGATGGAAGCTCACCCTCGTGATAATGGCCATCAGCCCTATCCTGGGACTCTCTGCAGCTGTCTGGGCAAAGGTGTGTGAAACCGGGGCGTTTTCACGTGTGTCAGGCCACACATACAAGAGCTATTTTTAATATGCAGGACTCTGGTTCTTGCAGTTGTGCAGATCTGTGTTCCATGTCGGTTGAAACCACAATAAGAAGCATGTTGTTAATGCTGTAATGAAGAAACTTATTTCTGATGTGATTTAAAATGTCAGTTATTACCTCACAGATTTTTCTCACTGCTCTTATTGCTTTGGGTAAATCATCAGGCATAGCAGTTTAAACTACTTACACAGTATGTCCTTATAAAGGAAACATAAGTTTAAACCATAACATTCTTCCAAACCATTGCATGAATATAAGAAAATTAAAGTTCGGGTTTATTTACTTTTAAGTGTTACCTGTGATGGTTAAGTGGCACCCTGCCAGTCTTGCCTTGCTATAAAATGTGTATAACCTGTTCTACTTCAGACAATACTGTAGAGTTGAGAAATTTTTCTGACAACTTTCTCTCTTTTGGAGGTTGATGATTTATCTAGTAACTTACTTGTATCCCTTTTATTTGGATTATTTCTTTACCTTTCTCCTGCAGCGTCTTGTTTAGACATCTTAGAATGCCCATGAGTAGATCTGGAAGTATTATGTTCATAGTACGGTAAAACCTTGGATTGTGAGTAACTTGTTCTGCGAGTGTTCCACAAGATGAGCAAACATTTCTAACAAATTTTAACTTGATAAATGAGTCATGTCTTGCACTATTAGTAGTCCGTGATGCCGAATGTCACATGGTCACAATTGAGCCAATGGTTCTTGAAATTCTTTGATATATGAGTGCTTTGGATTATAAGCATGTTTCCAGAACAAATTATGCTCACACATCAAGGTTTTACTGTAATTAGAAATCATGACACAATAAAGGAAAGAATAGTGATTTTCCAAAGCATTAAGATTTTAGTTTAGTTTATTTTGCAATTAGAAGAGAAAAAAAAAACATAGTAGATATGGAACATGACATTATTCCTCAAAATGTATTAGAGAATTATATGTGGATTTTCTGTTCCTGACTACTCTTGGGGAGCAGATCACCAGGGTGGGTCAGATCTAGCCTTTGTAGGGGGTGGAGAAGCCATTGGATCTGGTACACTGAATGTCGTTCACTTAGTGACTTCAGTTTTCAGGAAGGGATAGAGAGACTTTGGAAAGAAAAAGTAAAATGAAGAGTTGACAGTCTGCCTTTTAACTTTTCTCCCCATACAAAAGTCATGAATGTTTCTCTTCTGTCCAGATACTCTCCGCATTTAGTGACAAAGAACTGGCTGCATATGCGAAAGCAGGAGCTGTGGCAGAGGAGGCTCTGGGGGCCATCAGGACTGTGATAGCATTTGGGGGCCAGAACAAAGAGCTGGACAGGTCAGGAAGGTTCTCTGTCCGCTTTTATATTTTTTGTTGCTCATTCTTCTGTGGTATGTGTTTGCTGCTTTCCTTTTCTTAGTATTAATCCCTCCTCCACAAAATATACAGTTTAACGTCAGCCCCTAAAGCAGGGTTTTTACCCGTTTTATGTTCCGTGGACCCCTTTGGCAGTCTGATCAAGCCTATGGACTCCCTTCTTAGAGTAATGATTTTAAACTCCTAAGACAGAAATAGATAGGATTACCAAGGAAACCAATTATAATGAAGTATAGTTTTCAAAATATTTTTAAATTACGGTATAGTATATATGTGCTTTCATTGGTAACATATTAATAAGAGCGAACTATAGGTTCAATAACTACTGTAACTCTGAAGGAAAAATACAGGTAAAAGTTATTTCAAGATATTTGTATCACTTGTAACATGATATAAAACTGATCCAGGATTTCTACTGGCAACAAAGTCATAGTTACTGCTAATTCTACCAGGGTTTGTTGCCTGCATTGATAATCCAAGGAAATGCTAAATTTCAGGTATAGGTCAGTGAAAATAATTATATAATTTTTTCCACATTCGAATTCCTTGACCATGGATCCCAGGCCAAGAACCCTGCTCTAAAGGAACCTGACATACAAAAACCAAAATGCCAGATCAAGGCCCGCTGATAAAGGCTAGGCTGCCTTACTTTAATGTCCCCAACCAGTTTTCTTTAAATAACATTCCCTAATACAGTGAAAGTATGATTCTGTGTTTTTTGTTTGTTTGTTTTGTTTGTTTGTTTTTGCCATTCTGTGGGACTCCTGATACCTACAACTTTTTGAAAGAGAAATTCTCTGGAAATACTCCAGCATTGAAAGCAACAGTTCCCCTAATCCCCTCCATTTTCGTTTTCTATTTTTCTGTTCCTTAAGCCCTCTTCAAAACCGCGATGCTCCTTTCTCTAATCTCTTCCTTTTTCTCTCTTGCTGCTGCTTCCTGCACACATAGCCCACACAGAGCACACTAACCCTCCCTCGGACCTCAGGATGTGAGTGTAATCAGTACCGCTCCATTAGCCGCAGTAAGCAAGCCACCTAAGCAAAGGTAATTACAACACATCCACCACTGTCACCAGAGCCTGGGGGTCACACGGGGCTGGCCTGAATCTCCCTGGGTCCTGGGGCCCAGCCACACGAGACTCATCACAGTGCTGGACGCGGCATGCTGGCTGTCTCCCCAGGGACGCTGCTCTGCTAAATGAATGCAGTGCCCGGGACTGAGGAAAGCATGCTGGAAAGGGGGCTGCTTTAAGTAATTAAACAAAGAAACTTTTTGGTGGCAACTACATTTTTAAAAAAACTAATATATGCTCAATATCTCATTTGGTTAAACTAAAAAGAATGGTATTTGTTTTTTGTTAGAAACACACTATTTTTATATATTTTCTCTACAGTATCATTTTATATACATTGTGTTTTCCCCCCTAATTTTAGGAAGCCCAAATTAGATTTTACACACTTGCTGTTTCTAGCATGGAAAGGTAGATTTAATTTAAATTGATGTAAAAAAAATTATAATTTAACAGACCCATGGTAGACATTTGTACCTTTGTATGACATCCTAGAAGCCACTAATATGAATTTTACTTATTTATTGATGTTTATTTTGGGGGGGGGGGGCAGAGAGAGAGGGAGACACAGAATCCAAAGCAGGCTCCAGGCTCGGAGCTGTCAGCACAGAACCGACGCAGGGCTTGAACTCATGAACCGTGAGATCATGACCTGAGTGGAAGTCAGACGCTTAACTGACGGAGCCACGCAGGTACCCCAGTAATATGAATTTTAATTGCTACTCAAAAGTGTAATAGAATGAGCAATATTCAGGAGATTAAATTCTAAACAATAATAGTAATAATAACAGGAATAGGAATTACTAGGTTGTGCCAACTGTGTACCAGCACTGTGTTAACTACTTTCTAATGTTGTTCTTCAGTATCATAATTATCTTACAAGGTAGGCATTATTTACTCCATTTTACAGAAAGTATAATGAAAATCTAAAAAAATTCAGTAAGAACCCATATCCTATGAGTAGTGATCACTTCATAACCTTGTTCCCTGGCTTGACAGTTGAAGATCAGCATGACCAGAAAACAAACAAAACAAAACAAAACAAAACAAAACAAAACAGCAAAGGCCCAAGTTTAAGTACTTGTAGAGTGTAAAATACCTGTCCCTCATGCAATGGGGCAGTAGAGGGAGGTTTTTCTCTTGCCTAGAGAAGAGAAATTGAGTTGTGTAGAGTCTAACTATTTTCGGCATCCTGAAAGGTATTTACATTTTGATGCCATTCCTGTTTGGCTTGGTTTCTCTTCTTCCACCTTAACGTTGGCTTGTGATACTGGCCATGAAGGTGAAGGTGAAGCTCTACCATATCCCGGAGGGACATTCAATACTGGAACAGCTGCAGGAGACTGTAGGGACCAAGGGAGGTGAGTTACCACCAGTAAAGAGAAGGTTCAGATGGGTTCTAGTCCTGGCTGATCCTGAATTGGTTCACTTCCCAGGAAGCTGGGTCCCAGCAAGAGTTTCTTACTTTGATGGCTTTCTTCCTTAAACCTCCAACTGTATAGGAGGTGAATATGGCTCTGATTGTGGATTGTTTTCTTGTTACAACATTTGCCTCTCATTTTCTGGTAGGTATGAGAAACATCTACAAAATGCCAAAAAGATTGGAATTAAAAAGGCGATTTCAGCAAGCATTTCAATGGGCATTGCCTTCCTATTAATATATGCATCATATGCACTGGCCTTCTGGTATGGATCCACTCTAGTTATAGCAAAAGAATATACTATTGGAAATGCAATGACAGTAAGTAGTTTTCCTAATATTGATGAAGAAACCGAAAATATTGTTTATCCATCTACCTTTTGTTTCCTTTCATACTCCTCCTTTTCGAAGTATGAGCCATGATTACAGGCTTTTTTCTTTTGGTGAATCTTTGCTCTGTCCTTTGGGCAGAGCTGGCCTTCTAGGATACACAAGGCACAATTATGAGTTGGGGCCAAAAAAGTGGCATGTATTTAGACCAATTGAAAAGCTATATAACATATAAAAGGAAATAAAAATTGGATACATTTATGAATGAACAAATATGGATTGGAGGCATCCTCTGTGCCATTGAGTTTCATCATGTAAGAAAGTAAACAGAGGCGCCTGGGTGGCTCAGTCTGTTGAGCATCCGACTCTTGATTTTGGCTCAGGTCATGATCCTAGGATCGTGGGATTGAGCTTGGTGTCAGGGCTCTGGGCTGGCAGCGTGAGGCCTGCTTGGGATTCTCTCTTGCCCTCTCTCTCTGCCCCTCATGTTCTCTCTCTCCCTGTCTCTCAAAATAAATAAAAATAAACATTTTTTTAAAAAAGAAAGTAAATATTATTATAGATAGGTCATAGTATGAGATAATGCTAAATTTATAGAATATAAAACATCGGCTATACAAAATATAAGGTGGAAAGTCATTTTGTTTCTCAGAATGAACATAGCTTTCTTTTATGATTCTAAAAATAACATACATTAGTTATACAAAGGATTAGAAAACAGAGTTTTCAAAATTATGAACTACTTACAGTTGCTTATAATCTATTAATCCATATATACTTAATGATAACTTTTGGGGGGCACCTGGGTGGCTCATCAGTTAAGCGTCCAACTTTGGCTCAAGTCATGATCTCACAGTTTGTGAGTTTGAGCCCTGTGTCGGGCTCTGTGCTGACAGCTCAGAGCCTGGAGCCTGCTTCAGATTCTGTCTCCCTCTCTCTGCCCCCCCCCCCCCACTCATGCTCTGTCTCTCTCTCTCAAAAATAAATAAGCATTAAAAAATTTTTTTTAAATGATAACTTTTGGTATAGATTCTCCAGATCATTCTGTATGTATGTATTTTTCTTTCAAAACTGGGATTATGATGCATATCTTTCCATAACCTTTTTTATAACCAGCAGTATTTTTTATAAACCAACAATATTTTGTGACCATCTTTACATGTCATTGATGATCAAAACAACATGTAACCAGTCAAATAGCAACCTTTTAAAACCTACACTTCCCTGTGTTTCTAAACAGAGGATACTGAACACAGTTTGGCTCTTTGGTGAAAAATGAGGGCCGTTGTAAAAATTAATCATTTGAAAATGTTTTCTGGGGTGATATCTTCAGTTTCCAATGATATTGAGGGCTGTTTGCTCAATGAGCTTTCATAATTGAGGAGTCTATTCTTTCTCATTTTGGTCTCCTTTCTGGTGGTCAGCTCATAAGCTCTCCACCTTCTTCACTTCCTCATTTGCTAAATTTTGTGAAGGAGACAGAATCCTGACTCCTCTGTGACCTGGTTTCCTCATTTGTACTATGTGGATGGTGATATCTTCCCAGCAGGGCTGGAGAATGATAGTCATGATGTAGAGAACCCAGCAATACCCTCTTCGTAAAAGGCAGGAGCTCTGGTGCATGAGCTTTATAACATCTATTTTGGTAGAGACTTCTTTGCTTCCTTACTGGTGCTTACTCGTACTGCAGATAGTGGATAGATATTTGAATTCTGGGTATGTGAAGTGTTACTGTTACTGTCTTCAGAGAACAGTCAAGCTACGTGTAGATGTTTCATCATGACCAGAGAGAAAGGACTAATTTCTCTACATTTATGTTTTCCTAGTTATGTTAATTATATGGATTCCTGAAGCTATATTCCTGGTGCTTCTATATTAATTTAAAGGGAAATGTGTTAGAGTTTGTTTGCTATAGTATAGAATGATTGTGTAAAGGAATTAGTGCACACAGATGTGATTTAGTGGCTTATAATATGTGAACTGTTACTCTTTCATTAAAAATCTTATCAAAATACATATGGAAAATGCTATTTTAAAAATAGGAAATTCCATGGGACCAAAATCCTTCGTGTTTCATTTTGAACATTCTGTGTAATTTCATGTATAGGTGTAGGAAGTCACAAAGAACTGAATAACAATACTGATGGGAAATGTTTCCCTCTAGTGGCATTAGCTTCAGAGTCAAAGAAGTAGGTTTGAGAAATCTTTTTGACTCTGTGTAACTTCAGGAGAACAACAGATAGTTCAGCAAGCTAGACAAAAAAAATATTTTTGATGTTGAAGAAGCCCATTGAGCGACGGAATACTATATTAACCTTATAAATTTTGCCCTTTTGCTAAATAAAAAAACAAAATGTTAAAAGGATAAACTAAACTCAGTCCTTAGTGTAATATGTGTTTCAGTCATATCTGAGGTAACAATGGGCACCAGAATGGGGCTTGCTTCTAACTTTTCCTCATATTCTCCTGTTCAGGTCTTCTTTTCAATTCTGATTGGAGCTTTCAGTGTTGGACAGGCCGCTCCGTGTATTGATGCTTTTGCCAATGCAAGAGGGGCAGCCTATGCTATCTTCAATATTATAGATAATGTGAGTCACTTATTCATTCCATGTCAAAACATATTTTGAGGCTTGCATGCTTAAATTTGGCTTCGGGTTATAAATCCTGTGAACATTAATTATGTGAAAATAAGGAACCTTTTCTTAGTGAGAGAAACAAAGTACCTCTTATTAATAATATTTCTAAAAGTTTGTCTTAAAATAATAGAATAACACTGACCTCATTTGGGAAAAGTACATCTGCACGAATGTTTATTATTAGAGTTGAGAGTAAAGATGTTTGCTCTTCCACGGTTTTCTCTTTTTCTCTTCCAAGGTGTAGCTAGACCAAGAATACTATGATTTTCATATGCAGGAAGAATGGGTGGAGAAATTAGCCGTGTATTTTGCTGTGGGTTGCCCCCTTCAAAGAAAAAAATCACTGCATGATTCAAATGATTTTTAACCCACTATATTGAATGAGTTTTACCAGCTGCAGTGAAATAAAGAATACAATTTTCACATATTAAAACATGTTGCTGCATTTCTGCGGATAAAATGCAAAGTCGCTAATGAAATTTGGCCCTTTAATTCAAGCAGTTCCTTCTGTGTCATTGTCCTAAGTCATGAGAAAACTGCATGGCTTCTGAATATACTTGCAGTTTACAATGCTCCTAAATAACTTGGCCCCAACCAACTTTTCAGTCTTCACAACCCAAATCCATGGCATGTGTTGTTTAGGAATAAGCTCATTTTCAGAACAAGCTAAAATACCTGGCTCTATCAATTATAATATGTCTTGTTATCACAGGTGTATAAGCATGCATCTCTGACCATTTCAAAAATGTATGAATATATGCCAAAAGCTTAAAGCAAGATATTATAAGAAATCGAATTAATATGCCCCTCTGTACTTTTCAGAAAATGTCTATTTTCTGAGAAGGAATATTTCCTTCCACACACACACAACACACACACATGCACACACAAAATCTACAACTAGGGTTCTGTCTCATGTGAAGGAAACTGAGCCATTCCAGGTCCTGTTTTTGGAATTTGCTAAGCCATATTCCTTAAAAGTGCAATTGTTTGTCCTATGATGGAATAGTCATTGAATTTTGTTTTATTTAGAGTCCTAAAATTGACAGTTTTTCAGAGAGAGGACACAAACCAGACAGCGTCAAAGGGAATTTGGAGTTCAATGATGTTCATTTTTCTTATCCAGCTCGAGCTAATGTCAAGGTACTGTAAGCAATATTTACAAGAATTCCTAACTCAGATGGATTGTTTCATCATTATAAAGGACCTAAACTCCCTATTATTTTGATATTTATATCCTTTTTCCTTTGGGGTTTTATTCCCTTATTTGATACTTTTTTCAAATTTAAAACTGAATCAAATTAGTCCCCTTTCAGGATTTTGTTGTAAATGATTCTTCTTCTCTCTTTTCCCTCACAGATCTTGAAGGGCCTCAACCTGAAGGTTCAGAGTGGGCAGACGGTGGCCCTGGTTGGGAACAGCGGCTGTGGGAAAAGCACGACAGTGCAGCTGATACAGAGGCTCTATGACCCTGATGAGGGTACGGTAAGTGGGAAGAACCAAGTTCTCCAAAGTGAAAGCTGGGTACCAATTAGCCCTTCAAAAGTGTTTTGTTTTGTTTTGTTTTTAGCAACAGTTGGCATGTGAAGCAATTTTAGTAAAAAAGCTATAGACTTGCAATGCATCTAGACAATGCATTCAAACATTTGGACTGGTTTAACAAAAATATGCAAGATGATAAAAAGCCAAAGAAGCTAGATGACCCTCTCTTCTGTTCTCACTGAGCACTTCATAACCCACTAAGTCAACTGGAAAACAGTCATCCAGGCCACTGAGACTGTTGTTTTCAAAGAATTTTGGGGTTTGGTCAAAATATTTCATCCAGCATTTTTTGACAAGCTGATAATCAATGTCACAAGAAGTAATTAAATTAGGACAGTAATTAAATTCATCAAAGATAGTTGAGTTTTCTTAAATGTTGGAATATCTCCAGGGGAAAGTGGGATTGTCTCTTAAAAAATGTCTTCTGGGACATGGGGAACATTAATAACCTAGGGTACATTTTTTACCTGTTAAAAACTTTCTTATAATTGAAACTTCAGGGGCACCTGGGTGGCTCAGGCAGTTAAGTGTCCGACTCTTGATTTTGGCTCGGGTCATGATCTCGCGGTTTGTGAGTTCAGTTCCCACATTGGGCTCCCCGCTGACAGTGTGGAGCCTGCTTGGAATTCTCCCTCCCTCTCTCTCTGCCCCTACCCCCCTCATGCTCTCTCATTCTTTCTCTCTATCTCTCTTTCAAAATAAATAAATAAACTTAATAAATAAATAAATAAATAAATAAATATAATTGAAACTTTAACAAAAGGTGCAAGACATAGTCTTCACCCACATTTACTAATGATATTTTGACCCATTTACTTTATTGTCTTCTCTCTCTGTCCACACGTGCCTATGTATATATAACAAACATACATGCACATGCATGCCTGCACACACACATACACACACACACACACACACACACACACCCCACAGGCATATTTTTTTCTGAACTTTTGAGACTAAGTTAAGGACATCATGTCCCTTGCCCCTTAAATACTTCAGAACATATTTTCTAAGAAGAAGGACATTCTCTTACATAACCACAAAACAATTATCAAAATCAATAGATTTAATTTTAGTGCAGCACTAGCCCACAGTACATATTCAAATTTCCTCAATTGTACCACCCTGAGGACATTGAGTTTACCTGATACTGAAATATAATTCAACAATTACAAAAACAGAAGATTACAAGTTACAAAGAAAAACAAAAAACATTAAAAGGCGCTGAGATAGAATAGAGATGGCAGAAATGAGTACAGAGTTTTAGGGTTCATGAATTATTTATTTAATTAATTTAATAAAATACACATTTTGGAAAAATCTGATATTACTAAGGAGGAACATAATCCTTTCCTCATTTGCTAAAGCTAACTCTGAATTGGCTCAAGTGTAAATATTTTTCTTTATTTTTTAAAAACAACCTAGTAAATCATGATCTCGTGGTCTGTGAATTTGAGCCATGTGTCGGGCTCTGTGCTGACAGCTCAGAGCCTGGAGCCTGCTTTGGAATTTGTGTCTCCCTCTCTCTCTGCCCCTCCCCCGCTCATGCTCTGTCTCTCTCTCTCTCTGTCAAAAATAAAAACATTAAAAAAAATTTTAAAACAACCTAGTAAAATACTAACCATTAAAAATACACATTTGAAAATATCTTATCTTTGAAATTATTGTTGGAATAGGGGCATCTGGCTGGCTCAGCCTGAGGAGCATGAGACTTTTGATCTCGGTGTCATGAGTTCATGCCCCATGTTGGATGTAGACCCAAGTTAAAATTTTAAAAATTTTAAATAAAAAATAAAATAAAATAAAATAATTATTGGAGTAATATATAAACTTTAAATATACATGTCAACAGGAAAAAAACTTCAGAAATTTTATAACTCAGAGATATTCACTGTTTACATCATGATTTAACAATTTTCTTACTACTCAAATAATAAATGTCCAGTGGTATAGTTTTCATTTAATTTTTCCTTAAATTTCTCTTCAGTAAAAAAATCAGTAAAGCTTCAATAAAAGAAAGCAATACATAGAACTATGATTTATATATGGTAAAACTATTATATTTAATATTTGAGAAATTTGGATCTATGGTAGGATATGAACATGAAAATCTTTGAGAATAAATATAATTATGCATTTGTAAAAAGTTTCAAGATATGTTCATTTATAAATAAATATGAAACAAAGCAATTATAAGGTACCAGCTTGCACTTATTAATTCAAAAAAAAAGCAAAATGATAAAACTCAGAGGTAGTAAATTGTAAAAGAAAAAAAACAGATACAGTGCTGGCACTGTAAATTATTAAATTCTTTTTAGAGTGTTGCTTATGCAACCTTTACTCAGCAAATAATAAATACCCAACATATACCAGTCATTGCACAGGTAAGTAATTGTTATCAGAGAAAAAAAATAAATCATACTCTTTAGCCTGGTAACTCTCTACTTCTCCAGTGATTCTTCAGTGTTCCTTAAAAGAAGCCAAATGTCCAGCAGGTGGGAAATGCAGTAAATTATGGTATATTACATATTGTAAAAGATCATAATACCATGAAAATGATATGTACACTAAGTAAGTAAGTGGACATTTTAATCAAATTTAAATAGCGGTAAGCAAAAAATAATAGTATGCCAAAAATCTATAACCTATTATTGCTTATGGAGAATAATCCATCCGTGAAAAAACTGTATGTGTAAGATAACAAATATACTTTTTTAAATGTTTATTTGGTTTTGAGAGAGAGAGAGAGAGAGACAGAGAGAGCATGAGCAGGGGAGGGGCAGAGAAAGAGGGAGACAGAATCCAAAGCAGGCTCCAGGCTCTGAGCTGTCAGCACAAAGCCCGACACGAGGCTCGAATTCAGATCATGACCTGAGCCAAAATCAGACACTCAACCAACTGAGCTACCCAGGCACCCCAGTAAGTATACTTTTTATTTTTATTTTTGCACATTGCTGTTTATTTCTAATTCTCATTTATAACCATTTTTAACCACCACAATAAGGTAAATAAGTTAAATGTTAGCTAAGACTTTTTGTAACAAATTAAAGAGTCTTGATGCTTTGGATGTCAGATGGATTTAAAATATTTAATGGAAATATTTCTGTCTTTCAGATTAACATAGATGGGCAGGATATTAGGACCTTTAATGTAAGGTATCTCAGGGAAATAATTGGAGTGGTGAGTCAGGAGCCAGTGCTATTTTCTACCACAATTGCTGAAAATATTCGTTATGGCCGTGGAAATGTCACCATGGATGAGATAAAGAAAGCTGTTAAAGAAGCCAACGCTTATGAGTTTATCATGAAACTACCACAGGTAAAGACTTTGTTAATGCAGTTGCCCTTGAAATTAGAATTTGACTTCATGTGTCTGAGTTCTTTCTTCAAAGTTTAAGCTAATAATGTTTGAGATGCAAGGTTGTCCAACTTTGTTTAGGAAAATCCCTTAAATTATTCACTTGGGAGTATATGGACAGTCTGGTACATAAATCCTGTAAAATTTTATACAGAGTATATGTAAGTAGTTTTTTAGAATTCAGTATTCATTGATTTTATTGTAATTTAGGACTCATTACAATAGTCGAAATGAAGCTCCGTGTTGCCTTGATGAATTTTAGACTCCATAGCTTTTTCTATTTAAAATACATCAGGAACTCCTCCATGTTTTCTGTTGTAGAAATTTGAAACCCTGGTTGGAGAGAGGGGGGCCCAACTGAGCGGTGGACAGAAACAGAGAATCGCCATCGCTCGGGCCCTGGTTCGCAACCCCAAGATCCTCCTGCTGGACGAGGCCACATCAGCCTTGGACACCGAAAGTGAAGCAGAGGTTCAGACGGCCCTGGATAAGGTCAGTCAACCCTGAACACCTGAAGGACCGGCAAACTGAAGCTTTATTGGAAATTCTTGCCAGTGCTTTGTGAGTCTAGATTGAAAAACATAAACATAAAAGCAAGTGAAGCTCTCTCCTGGGGCTTTATTGATTTCCCTTTTCTGTCAAGTCACATTGCAGAGGGAGTAGATGGCCCATTAACTGGTGTGCTTTGACTGAAGTGCACAGAGCCCAAATCCAGGTCTATGCAGCGAGCCACGTAGCTTCATTTACTTCCTGCACATAGGCTGTTGCTTTGATCAGAAAGTAGTTGTGTTAAAATGTGCAGAGAAAAATCTTGTTATCTAGATGCTGGTCCAGCTGAAAAACAGCTCAAAATACTTGCCTTGTTTTGTAGGCAGTAACATTATCTTTATTCAGGAAGGCAAAAGGAAGGCAAAAGGAAATAAAGTTCAATTTGTGTGTTTGTCTAAGCATATAAAGAAGCAATGCATTTTAAGGATGCTGAGCTCATGTGCCCAGCTCAGGTATTTCTAAATCTCTCACTACCGTTTTTAAAAGCGGAAGCTTCACAGGAAGAACCTTATGTTGGGACACTCCTGTGATCAATGCTGATATCATCTGTACTAACAACACAGTATAATAACCAGAGTCAGATGACACCTTATAAATGGGTTTCAAAAACATAAACATCACAAATATATTTGGCTTGAGAAAGTTTAATAATCAAATGTGCAAGTTACTGAACAGCTACTATCCAAACTACCTCTTGCAACTTTAGAGACAAGCTGTATGTATCTTATTTTCTCAGGAAAATTTCTACCTGAATCCTAAGTAAACACTGTGTGTGCTATAAACCGTGTTAATCAATGCTTCCCAGTTTATCAGATTAATCTTTTGGCTTATCTCATATAACTTAATCTAATGATGATTAATGAGATTATAATTGTTCCTCACAAATTCTTACACTGAATTATATTGCTTTCATGTATGTTAAGTCTCAATATTGAGGAATCGAAATGTATACATAGGAAACTAGTATTTGGTTGGTTAATCAGGCATGACTTAAAGCAGGAAATTATTTTTTTAATGCATATATTAAAACAAAAATTAACTTAAAATGGCATTTATCTGTTGACATGGACTTTTTCAGGAGAAGTCAGGTAGGATAAGAAAGGTATTTATGGGGCAAAAAGTCCCATTCAGCCCGAGAGCCCAGGTCCCAATACTTTCTAGGGTATAAGCATTCAATATATTAGCACTTTCTGTGCTAAAAGAACACAATTATTGGACATGTTATTTTTTTGTGATATGGATAATTTCAGAAAAATTGTAGTCTTGCAGGTTTTAATTCATAGTTGGACAAGTTACTTCATCAATTTTAGCAGTTTGTATTCTCTAGGATTATGACCCACACTCCCCAGTTGATAAACTTTTCGGTTTTAAAAATAGCTGATAAATCACTCATAATTTTTTTAAATCCTCAAGAAAAGCCATTAGCAACTTTGGGTGGGGGAGCTGTTAAGAGCACAGGCTTTGGTGCTAGACAGGCTGAGGGTGGAGTCCTGGCTCTGTTCCTTTTCTAGCTGCATGACCTTGGGCAAATTAACTAACATCTCTAAGCCTGATCTACTGCAGACTTAATTAGGGAGGGGGGGGGAGAAATAATGTCATAGGATGATTGAAAAGATTAAATGAGTACTACATGTAAAGCTATTAGCACATGTCTTGCACATGGGAAACACTTGGTTATGTTAGCTGATGCTATTATTACGGTGACTACCATTACCATGATTATTATTAACTTAGGTAACTGCTGAATTGGTGCCCTATTGCTGCATAACAAACCATCCCAAATTCATACCTAAAACAGTAGTTGTGTGGATTGGCTGGCTAGACCTGCTGTTTTCACCTGAGCATATGATTGCATTTACCTGAAAGGTTGACTTAGCTAAAACAGTCCAAGACGGTCTTACTCACATGGTGGCTGTCGGCTGGGCATCTCCTCTGACTTCTCATACTCATACTAATACCCACGCAGTAGGCTAGCCTGACTACCTTACATGGCGTTTTCAGGACACTGTACCCAGAGGCAGAAACCAGAAGACATCTAGAGGCTTAGCCTCCTGGACTTACACAGTGTCATTGGCATCATATTCTGTTGGTCACAGCAATGCACAAGGCAGCCCCAGACTGAAGGAGGAAATAGATTCCACTTCTTAATGGGTGAGCTGTAAAGAAAATTTGACTATATTAAATCTTCCACAGCACACCCTCTCTCACAATTATTTATATTTCTCCCGTGTGCAAAATAAATTCACCTCTTCCCAATACCCTCAAAATTTTCATGCAGATATGAGCTCAGGTTCAAAGTCTAGTATCTGAAGACCTGTATGTGGTCCAGATATGGATGAGTTCTTCACGTAAACCTCATCTTGATCCAGAGATCTGGGACTGAAAGAGACAAGTTTCTTCCACAGATACACCCAACATGTACTGTTGATTCAGGGATAGGATAATGGTAATCACTCTTGTTCAAAAATTAGAACAGGAAGCACATAGCAGTTACTGGTCCATACAATTCTGAATGCAGTCAGGTGCATGTAGCCAAATACCCCGCTGCTCCAGGGAAAAGGAGCGGTCCTTGATTAAGGCCCAGTTCTATCCCCAGTAGTGGAACATTCTGAGCTCTTAGATCCTCCCTCTGAGAAGTCTTTCCTTTTCAGTAAGAAATGGCCTGTGTCTGCCTCTGATTAGCTTTCTCAGTATGCTTTCTGCATATAGAAATTTGGGACCTACAGGCCTCTTCATATTTTGAATTTTCTCAGTCTCTTTCAGTCCAAGCTGATGAATTCTCTTAAAACCTTAGTTTACTTGGAATCTGGCTATGGTTCACTCAAGCCTCCAAAGCCACATCTATAATTTTTTTTTTCAAAAATAAACTTCCCTCTACTTTGGGCTGTGTGTGAAGCTGCCATGAGAAAACCCTTACTTAAGAGTCTTAGAAACCCTTTTATGTAGATGCAGGTGTGTACTAGACTGTACCTTAAATCTTTCAGAGATTTTAACAAAAAATCTTACACACTGATTTGATCTTTGGCTTCATTTCCCTAGATGGTTAACGATACACTTTCCAACCAAGCAGGTACTGGGTCTTCTATGTTTCCTCTAAATTCACCTTGCAAACCAAATAGCTCTTTCTTTAGCTCACCTTTCTCTTTCCATACCTTATAAAATACAGCTATTGGAATCCAGTTGGCACTTTCAACATTCTATTTAGAGATCTCTGGAAACTAGATGTACAAGTTCAGTAGATGAAATAACTTTCTTCCAAGTGACTGCAGGAAACATTCTTAAGCAATTATTGCAACGTTGCATAATGCAGGTAACCCTCTTTCCAGGCTCCAATACCAATTCCCTTACTTTTTTCCTAGTCTTTACTAATAGTATTTCTTTTTTTTTTTTTTAATGTTTTTTTTTAAATTTATTTTTGAGAGAGAGAGAAAGAGAGAGCATGCATGCACACACGCATGAGTGGGGGAGGAACAGAGAGAAAGGGAGACACAGAATCTGAAGCAGACTCCAGGCTCTGAGTGGTCAGCACAGAGCCTGATGCGGGGCTCGAACCAAGCTGCAAGATCATGACCTGAGCCAAAGCGGACATTTAATCAACTGAGCCACCCAGGCGCCCTGTTACTAACAGTATTTCTGCATCAGTTGTTTTAAGCCAAAACTTAGTGAGGTGGCTGGTGTGGTTCCTCTTTTGGTTTGCTTAGTCTCCCTCAGGCAGCTACTTCCAACTCAGAGTCAGCTGGACTGGAACATTCAAGATAGCCTCACCCTTGTGCCTGGCAGTTAGTTGGTGATGGCTGTTGGCTGAGGCAGTTCAGTTCTTCCCATGAGGCTTCTTATCTTCCAGTAGATTAGACAGATTTCCTTTTATTATATTTTCAAGGTAGCAAACACACAACTGTAAAGCCTTTTGAAGTCCAGATTCTGGAAATTGCACAAGTATCAATTCCTTCATATTCATTTGGTCAAAACAAGTCACAAGACCTGCCTGGAGTTGAGGAGATGGAGAAACAGACTTCCCCTCTGGATGGGAATGCCTGCAAAGTGTTTGTGGCCATGTTTAATGTACCATAGTTGCCATGAATAGTTTATAATCTATGTAATCGACTCCATATTTTGCAAAATTACTAAGCTAATATATTTTGCAGACAATAAATTGTATCTTTAAAAGGGAAATCTTTTATCACTGCACTCCCGTCAATGTTACAAGTCAGTCATTGGGCCAGTCATTCTAAGGTATAAACTACATTTTAACAATGAAAAATTGAATTTTGCAGTTCATTATCTTTCCTCTGAGGAGCGTAAGGATATAGCACTATTTCATCTATTGTTATTCTTTCCTGATTACCTATCCTGTAAGAATATTTTCCTCTTGTGGATCATTTCTACATTTATCAGTACCTCATGTGTGGCACCACCTGACTGTAGTTATTTATTTAGTTATTTATTTATATGCCTTCTCTTTCCTGGAAAGAATAAATTCTCTAAGAAGCAGAATTACTGAATGGTTCATGTTTATATCTTTTTTTTAAAGTACACTCTATCCCAGGCTTGAACTCAGGACCCTTAGATCAAGAATCACATGCTCTACCAACTGAGCCAGCCGGGCACGCCTATGTTTATATCTTTTTAACAATTGCTGCCTTGCACATAGTAGACCCTAAATAAATATTTACTGAATTGATTACTGTGATCCAGCTCATTGAAATCATACATGACTACGTAAAAAGAATTTAATGACCACATCAGCTTTTGACTCAATAGATAATGACTCTTTATCAAAACATACAACAGGTTCTTCAATATAAGATCTTAAAGAATACAAATGTAGATTTATTATTTTGATTTTTTAAAGAAAGTCAATAACCACAAGATTTTATACCTACATGACTCTCCTACTCACAGTGTTACCATACTGGAGGGGCAAGAGAAAAATAAAAAATAGCTTTCATGTGATTTTTATCAAATGACTCCAAAGGTTTCATTTTATATACCTCCCCCACCTCTTTTTTTTCCTCAGAAGTTCCAGAAAGGTTAATGGGTCAGTACTCCCTTTGTTTGGGCCTGCCTTTCATCCCTGCACATCCAAAATTAGCAGAAGGTCCAAATTTCTTAATAGTTGGTGTCCTTGAATCTTGGATATTTATTTGCCAGTGTTTTTTCATCATTGGAACATCTGATAACTCTGAAAAGAAATCTCTTTATGTCAAATCTCTATTCTGGCCAAGATTTTTTGGTCAAGGGTGACAGTTACTAACTTTTAAATTCACCAACATATCCTTGGTTTCTCTTGCACACCAATCATTTACTCACAAGTCTGTTTGTAACTCCTCTGGGTTTTTTGTTGTTTTTTTTTTTTAGTGTTGACATAGTATCAACCTATTATTATCATAATGTTAACATAATCACTGTTAGCAATTTACACATCACTATTTTTAGTATCATGAATATGATTAGACTGATCAAGTTATTTCCTATGCGCTTTGTCACACATGGACTGAGCCATGCAACTTCCACATCAGTAAGTATTTTTGAATGCCTCTTTGGGGCCTATGTACTAAAAATCAGACAGTCTTAAATGTCCAGTAGAGCAATGCTCTAGTCTCTGTCTTTTCCTATGGTTTAACTCTTTTATACTTATTTAAACACAGTTGAAGGTGGTTATTTTAGTGTAAAGACGGAAGGAGAAAGACCCCCCTTTTTTTTTTCCAGGAGCCTACACATATGGCTCAATACCATTTTTTTTGTATATTCCACCTTTCCCCTTCTGATAGACAATGCCATATTTATCAGACATTAATTCTTAAATGTTTTATGTCTATTTCTGGACCCTCTATTTTGTTTTATTGATCAAGTTGCCTATTCATGTGATACTGTCCCCTGGATTTTACTAATTTAATTGCTATAGCTTTTAATGGTGTAATATTTGGTGGAGGTATTTCCCTCTCACTAACTTCTCTTCCAGAATTTTCATGGCTGCTCTTTTTTTAAATTGAGATATAATTCATATACGATGAGGTTCTCCCTTTTGAAATGTACAACTCAGTGGTTTTTAACATATTCACTACATTTTGCAACCATCACCATTATCTAATTGCTGAAGATTTTCATCATCCCCATAGGAAACCTTGTACCCATTAGCAGTCACTCTCCACTCCATACTCACCCCAGCCCTTGGCAACCACTAATCTACTTTCTGTCTCTATGGGTTTGCCTAAGTTTGATTTTTCATATAAATGGAATCATACAATGCCTAGTCTTTTCTGACTGGTTTCATTCATTTAGCGTAATGTTTTCTTTCTTTTCCCTAATTTTTATTTAAATTCTAGTTAGTTAACATGTAGTGTAATATTGGCTTCAGTAGTAGAATTTAGTGATTCCTCACTTACATACAATACCCAGTGCTCGTCACAACAAGTGCCCTCCTTAATACCTATCACCCATTTGTCCCATTCCCTACCCACCTCCCTTCATTAACCTCAGTTTGTTCTGAATCATTAAAAGCCTCTTATGACTTGCTTCCCTCTCTTTTTTCTTTTTTTCTCTTCCCATATGTTCATCTGTTTTGTTTCCTAAATTCCACATATTAGTAAAATCAAATGGTATTTTTCTTTTTCTGATTGACTTACTTCACTTAGCATAATGCACTTAGCTCTATGCATGTCATTGCAAATGGCAAGATTTTATTCTTTTTGATGGTTGAGTAATATTCCATTATATGTATTCACCACATCTTCTTTATCCATTCATCAGTCAATGGAGACTTGGGCTCTCTCCATAGTTTGGCTATAATTGATATTAGCATAATGTTTTCAAAGTGCATCCATACTCAAACATGCATCAGAATATCTTTCCTTTTTATGGCCCAATAATATTCCATTGTATGAATGTACTTCATTGTGTTTATCCTTCGATCAACTGATGAACACATGGATTACTCCCACTTTTTGATTATTATGAATCTAGGCTGTCGTTTTAATTTGTATTTTTAACTACTTAGGTGAATTAAGCTGGACTCCAATAACCATCCTAATGATGTGGTTTTATTGCCTCAGAATAGAAATGGTCGTAAGAAGCTGTTATCTTAATAGAATTAAAGAGAATCAAAAATAATAACCTTTATTAATGACATAACATGAATAATTTGATGAGCATTTTCCAGGATTTAAATGCCCACTGATAAACCCACCAAGCCAATATGTGAGTTCACTGAACTACCTACTGGGGTGATTTGTAGATTTTAGCTTGGGGCTAGATGGGGGCACTTGTTAAAAAGCAGTTATGGGCCCCACTCTGGAGATAGTGATGCAGATGGTCTTTGAACTATAATTTAAACTGTCCTCATCTCGAACTACATTTTCACCTAAACTGCCTGCATGGAGCCCATCAGAATTACAATTGAAATCAGGCACTTCAGAAGAAACCCTAGAGAAGAACCCCGGAGAAGGCTGCATTTGACAATAATTCCAACATATTGCTGCTAAAGAGCTAGCATACCATATAACTGGCAAGATAGGCTCCCCAGACAAGTGTAAAAACACTTGAGAAAAAGGTCACGCCTTTTCTTGTTTTGCATGGGTAAGCCTGCACGGTGAGCTTGCAGAATTATCCATCCTTATACTGGAAGGGTTGGCCTCCTTTCTGGTCCAGAACTCAAGTGTCCCTGTGACCTTTCATAGATAAGGATGCCTGTGAACCCTAATCACACTGGGTAAGCTACTCTCATCCACCGCAAACACAGGCATCCAAATGCTTGACTGTGTGTGCTACTGACAGTATATCAACAGTGTGACCCTGCCACACCACATCTGTCCTTCTCCCTTTTAGGCCAGAGAAGGCCGGACCACCATTGTGATAGCCCATCGACTGTCTACAATCCGAAATGCAGATGTCATCGCCGGCTTTGAGGATGGTGTCATTGTGGAGCAAGGAAGCCACGGGGAGCTGATGAAGAAGGAAGGGGTGTACTTCAAGCTTGTTAACATGCAGGTATGTGTTCCCCAGGATATGTTTTTGCTTCTCAATATAGTATTCTTTATATTAGTAAAATATTGGGCAGCTAATGACGTGCTGAGAAATATAAAACTTCAGGAAGATACCTAAAATGTGCATCTGAGACTTCAATTCAGAATCAGCGAAAGAATCCTGCCTGGAAGAGAGAAAGGTGAGGGAGGAGAAAAATGTCAAAAACATTTTGCATTTATTCTTCAGGACAGAGATCCTTAGTTGCCTGGGGAATGTGTTCAAACTTGCAGGTCTTTTCCACCGTAAGATTAGGGACCATCGGAGAAGTGGTAGGAGTGAGGGGGCAATGCCAGGATCTCTAATGGTGGGAGGAGGGTCTTTGTGATTTTGAAACGCTTCCTAGAAGATCCTAACAAAACCGACAGCAAGATTCATGACTCTAGGAAGTGAATAGTTTTGTCTTCTTTGTAAAAAAATCATGCGCTGTAGCTCCTAAAACAGGTAATATTGATAATTATTGGTTTGTATTAACCTTGTATTGTGTTCACTTGTGCACTTTGCAAAATAAATAACCTATAAGTATTTTTCTATAAACATGATTCTTAGATCAAAGCAAATGTATATACTTCTATAAATATAACTGTAATTAGTATGGTCATGGACTTTTTTGTTGTTTTTCTTTTCCATTAACATTTCAGATACAAATCATCTGGATCCTAACATTTTAATGGGTGCTCGGCAGTCCATTCATTACATTAATATGTAATAAATTGCTTAGTCATTTTTCTAAAGTTGAATACTTGGTTTATTTCCAGTATTTCTCTATTCTAAATACATGTTTCTTCCTCTATCCAAAAGTAGAGTGTTCCTATGAAACCTTTCATAAGCCAAAATGGCGTAAAGCTTGGGGCACCTAGGTGGCTCAGTTGGTTAAGCATCTGACTTCAACTTGGGTCATGATCTTGTGGCTCATGAATTTGGGCCCTGCATTGGGGTCTGTGCTGACAGCTCAGAGTCTAAAGCCTGCTGTGGATTGTGTGTCTCCCTCTCTCTGCCCCTCCCCTGCTTGCACTCTGTGTGTGTCTCTCCCTCTCTCTCTCAAAAATAAATAAACATTTTAAAAAAATGGCATAAAGCAAAGAAGCAATTAGCATTAATTTACATAGAAAAAATTTTGAGCATTCCCAGACCCTCCAAATTAACCTGTCTTAGGCTTTTCTGATACCTTAGGATATACCTTGCTAACAGATGCACAGAAGAAATCAAGATACAGCACAGATGCTCGCAGATACAGTTCAAAGCTCTGACGGCAGTCAGAGTGGCTAAAATGAACAAATCAAGAGACTATAGATGCTGGAGAGGATGTGGAGAAATGGGAACCCTCTTGCACTGTTGGTGGGACTGCAAACTGGTGCAGCCACTCTGGAAAACAGTGTGGAGGTTCCTCAAAAAATTAAAAATAGATCTACCCTATGACCCAGCAATAGCACTGCTAGGAATTTACCCAAGGGATACAGGAGTGCTGATGAATAGGGGCACTTGTACCCCAATGTTTATAACAGCACTTTCAACAATAGCCAAATTATGAAAAGAGCCTAAATGTCCATCAACTGATGAATAGATAAAGAAATTGTGGTTTATATACACAATGGAATACTTTGTGGCAATGAGAAAGAATGAAATATGGCCCTTTGTAGCAACATGGATGGAACTGGAGAGTGTTATGCTAAATGAAATAAGTGATACAAAGAAAGACAGATACCATATGTTTTCACTCTTATGTGGATCCTGAGAAACTTAACAGAAGACCATGGGGGAGAGGAAGGAAAAATAAAAAGAGAGGGAGGGAGCCAAACCATAAGAGATTCTTAAAAACTGAGAATAAAAATAACTGAGGGTTGATGACAGGTGGGAGGGAGGAGAGGGTAGGCAGTGGATATTGAGGAGGGCACCTGTTGGGACGAACACTGGGTATTGTATGGAAGCCAATTTGACAATAAATTTCATATTAAAATAAATTAATTGATTAATTTTAAAAAAAGCTCTGGCGGCTTGTTGCTGAAATGCTGAGTGTAGTTCCGGGGAAAGAGCTTGGCGGGGCCGCTGTCCATGCCCAGGGGCACAGCCTCTCTGGCAGCGGCTACGAAACAAATGCTGATTGCTATTTTCACTTTTCATCTTTCTTCATAGGAGCAAAAATTCTCTTCATATTTCTTTTTGCTAGCGTCAACAGGTACTAATGTAGATCTTTCATAAAAATGAAGTAGCATAATGCTGATGTTCAAAAAGGGGATACCTATACTGTCCCTTGGAAACATGGTACTAAAAATGTTAAGTCAAAAATTGGCTTTACCTTTTGACAAGTAACTTCTCTGAGCCTCAGTTTCCACATTTAAAATACTAACTCTAGGGGCGCCTTGGTGGCTCAGTCGGTTGAGCGTCCGACTTCGGCTCAGGTCACGATCTTGTGGTCCGTGAGTTCGAGCCCTGCGTTGGGCTCTGGCCTGATGGCTCAGAGCCTGGAGCCTGCTTCCGATTCTGTGTCTCCCTCTCTCTCTGCCCCTCCCCCGTTCATGCTCTGTCTCTCTCTGTCTCAAAAATAAATAAAACGTTAAAAAAAAATTTTTTTTTTTTAAATAAAATACTAACTCTGGGGCACCTGAGTGGCTTAGTCAGTTAAGCATCCGACTCTTGATTTTGGCAAAGGTCATGATCTCATGGTTCAAGAAATCAAGCCCTGCATGGAGCTCTGTGCTGATGGAAAGGAGCCTGCTTGGGATTCTCTCTTTCTGTCTGTCTGTCTGTCTCTCTCTCTCTCTCTCTCTCTCCCCCTCTCCCTCTATGCCCCTCCCCCACTTACTCATGCTCTTTGTTTTTCTCTGTCTCTCTTTCTCAAAATAAATAAATAAACACTTAAAAAGTACTAAATCTACCATGCAAGTTTGTTATAAGGTTAAGAAATAAGCAACTGATTATACTAAACAACAACAACAACAACAAAAACAACAACTTCAAAAGAGTTGCTCTTATGGTATGCGAATTGTTTCAATAAAACTGTAGTTTTTTAAAAAGAAGCACTCAGGGGGTGCCTGGGTGGCTCAGTCGGTTAAGCATCCCACTTTGGTTCAGGTCATGATCTTAAGGTTTGTGGGTTTGAGCCCCGCATCAGGCTCTGTGCTGACAGCTCGGAGACTGGAGCCTGCTTCAGATTCTGTGTCTCCTTCTCTCTCTGCCCCTCCCCAACGTGTGCTCTGTTTCTCTATGTCTATCAAAAAAATAAATAAATGTAAAAAAAAAAAATTTAAAAAGAAGCACTCAACACAAAATAGATGCATGATAAATAATAGTTGCTGAAATTTAAAAGTCCTCAAAGTAAAAATACCAAATGAAATGATAGAAAGTATTATACCTCTTGCCACAATTTGCCAGAGAATGTTTTCCAACAGAACGGGAGTAAATTTTACTAACTGCCTCTCTTTATATGTCCTAGCCATCACAGGGTCTTTATCATTTCCCCAGTTTAAAAAATATGAATAATGTTCCTTTAATTCAGTTTTAGTTTTCATTGTATTAATGGGTACTAAGGCTGTGCGGTTTTGCCTGTGAAGACACCTTAGATCCTCAAAAGAGGTGGCCACTTTCTCCCCTGTCTGGCCTGCGTCTGTGCCCCTAAAAGAATGACCTTCCATTCCCACTGGCACTTAGGCTGGGAGGCTGCTGGGGGGTAAGGACAGCTCTGACCTTTCTCTAGGTATTCCATAACTTTTTGTTCCTGGGAGAAGTTGTAC
The DNA here is from genome assembly GCF_046562875.1 of Panthera onca. Classification (NCBI taxonomy): domain Eukaryota; kingdom Metazoa; phylum Chordata; class Mammalia; order Carnivora; family Felidae; genus Panthera; species Panthera onca. The sequence goes on along the minus strand of NC_138340.1, from coordinate 91,229,657 downwards.
AGTGAAAGATGGAACAGTGTCGTGTGATAGACAAGGCCTGTCACCAACTAGGCACTGGTTTCAGCAAGTCATTGCGTTTTGGCGTCCTCGGTTGTTAAATGAGTGGAGTGTGCACTAAGATGACTGCTATTTCCACTGGCTCTGGCATTCCGTGATTCTTAGCCCCTTTGAACTTCTTGTCTTGGTACTCTCGCATTTCTCATTTCTGGTGTAGGCTTTACTTAACCATTTATTTGCTGGTGCTGTTGCAGAGATGGAGGAAAGAGCCGCAGTGGGCCTGTGTTTGCTAAATGCTCAAACTAACGTGTTTCTTTATTTTCCAAAGCCGAACCTAGTGTTAATAAAACCTGGTCTTGGTTATGTTTCTAAGTAGAATAGTCACTGCTTTTTCATTAGTTGGATTATTGGCTCTTAGTTGTTTCTTTTATTTAAAAAAATTTTTTTAATGTTTATTTAATTTTGTCAGAGCATGAGTTGGGGTGGGGGGCGGGGAGGCACAGAGAGAGAGGGAGACACAATCTGAAGCAGGCTCCAGGCTCTGAGCTGTCAGTACAGAGCCTGACACGGGGTTCAAACCCACAGAGGTTGGTTAGATCATGACCTGTGAGCCAAAGTCAGATGCTTAACCGACTGAGCCACCCAGGTGCCCCAGTTGTTTCTGTTACATGTATACTAACTTCTTCCTGATTATAAGTGTAATGCACTCTTATTTTTAAAAATTGAAGCCTTAAAAAAAAAATCCAAACATGAATATCTTTGAAACCTGAAAGACTCCCCATAATCCAAACCCCTGTTGATAATCACTAACAGCCATTTAGTATATGTTTTTCATCTTTGCTAGCCTGAAAGAGCTAAACAGGATTTCCAGATTTCTTTAATTTTCATGAGATTGAGCCTCTTTTCACATGTTCAGTGGCCATTTGTGTTTTTTCTTACATTAAAGTGTTCCTATTTTAGGCCATTTTTCTGTTGGGTTGTTCATGACATTCTTGTTGACTTCTAAGAACTCCTTGCATGAAAAGGAACTATACTCCTGCATGTATTGGAAATATTTTTCCTGCTTTGCTATTTCAGTTTCACTATGTAGTTTGTTTAGCTACCATAAGACAGATTTAAAACTGTATGTAGTTATATTATCATTTTTTTTCTCTTCACGTCTTCAGGATTTGGAGTTGTTCTTAGGATATTCATCGTATTTTCTTTCAACATTTATTGTTTTGCTTTGATAATTAAATATTTAAAACAGCTAAAATACATTCAGGTGTAAGAAATAAGGGCTAGTGGTTTTAAACGTATACTTCTCATCACCTGGCAGAAAGTGGCCATCTTGACTTTGGAGTTCAGTGACCTCAGCACCCACCAAATGAGGGCTTCAGGTAGGACACAGAACAACGTATTACAGGAGAGAGAGAGGGATTGTTCATTTGGTCATAGAAGGCTAAAATCATAATGGGCTTATTGGGAGAACTGTCTGTTGAGGTGGACCCTTCGGTAGCATGGAGATGACAAAAAGAGGAAAAGAAAATGCCTTCATCAGTGGTGGTCCAGGCCATGAGCTAGAACTTGGGGGAGCCAGGAGTGAGCATGTGGTGAACCTGTGGAAGATTTTTGAGTTGGGATGTGATTTGAGCAGAACCGCCCTTTAGAGAAAAGAATCTGGTACCAGTGTGGGAGTGGATGGTAGCGAGGATGCAGGGATCAGTTACAAGGCCAAGGCTTTAGGTTCGTTTGGGTTAGGAGATGGTATAAAACAGTTCCAGTTATAAGCAAGTAAGGAAGTCCACTAAGCAGAACGTATCACTGCAATGTGGTTCCAGGCACATCGGTGATACTTTGTCAGGTATCAAAAGCACAACTGGAAAGCTAGGATCAGATTATATGCAGAGCTCTAGATAGGCCACTGTAGGTGCAGTAAGGCACAGTCATAGGATTGGATTTGGGGACAGGACCTGAAGATGAGGAGCAAGAACAAGACAGACAATACTATAATAACTCAGGCCCTGTATAATCCATTAAGATGTGCACTTGAACATGGAGAAAGCAAATGGAGAACCAGACTCAGATTCCCACAAGGTTGGCTTGATGTTCTTCGTCATGCATTGAGCTAGAGGTCCTTAAGTTACCTTTAGCTTGGTCCCTTTAAGGAGAGAATTGATCCCATGCAGGCAGTGAGGCTTAGCCTGCAAGTGAGGTCACCTGTGATGACGTGAGTCTGAGCGGGACACAAGGAAGAAAATGATTACAGTCAGCTAGTCAAGGAAAGCAGTTTAATTGCCTCCCATGGGGAGTGACCCAGCTTTTCTTTGTAGCTTTAAAAATGAGCCCTTGGTAACGTTTCTATTTATTCTTTTTCCCTTTGGTGGTGGTCATGACCTGGCCCCTGCATTCTTGCATGTTGACAGAACTCCTATATACCTGCCAGATGATGAAAATTTGGCCTTTTAATTTTTGGGAAACACTTTTATACTCCAATATTTATATTGTTCAAATTGAGTTTAACCTTTCTGTCCTTTTTAACCTTGAACACAACTTCTGTGTGTTGTAACACCTCTTTACAGTTTTCAAGCTAACCTTGATTGAAAAGCTGTTAGAGAATCTTAAAGTCATGACACATGTAATATTCACCGTGACTCCATGGCTCTAAACATGGAGGTTATCTCCCTTTGGGGACACACACACATGTGCACAACTTAACATTTTGTTCTTCTTTCAGACATCAGGAAATCAGATGGAGTCAGGAGAATTTGATGTGGAACTAAGTAATGAAAAGGCTGCGATAGGAATGGCCCCCAATGGCTGGACATCCCGCATATTTAGGAACTCCACCCATAAAAGCCTTAGGAATTCACGAAAGTATCAGAATGGCCTTGATGTGGAAATCAAAGAACTCGTAAGTTGCTTTTCACTTAAATCTTTTATGATATAGTTTGGCCGTTGAAATTCTTATCCTTGCAAGTATATTGCAGGCACAGATGATTCCTACTGTGAATTATACCCTTCCTGGAAAAAAGGAAATTGCAACTTTTAAATGTATTGGACAATGAATAGAAATCAATTCCAATTAAAAGTGGACTTCTGGTAGATACAGATACACAGTCTGTGTTTCGATGGTTAAAATTAAAAGTAGATACTCCATTCATCTTTGAGATCCAGAGATAAAGCTAGTCTAAAGTAAAAGGCTCCGATATTTGCATTCTGTTAAGGGACTAACCTCTCATGGCCTGGGCTGAAAAAGCCAGAATAACATCCATCTAAATAAAGTAAGACTCTGCATTTTTCTTTGACATAAAAAAGCGTTAGTGGTGAGAAACCCAAGGCTAGTATGGCCATGGCTCTACAGTTCCCTTGGACTCAGGTTCCTTTCATCCTTATCTTCACTATCCTTGCCTGTGACTTGCACCCATGTGACCTAAAAGGGCCCCTGAAGCTCCAGCTGTAACATCTTTATTCCCAACAGCAGGAGGAAACAGAGATTTTCCACAAGTTCCATACAATGCTTTTATTTATATCATTGGCTGTAACTTCATCCCACGGCCATACCTAGCTACAAGGGAGGGTAAGAAATTGGATCTTTTTACTGTATGCTATTACCACTCTGAATTGGATTGGAATTCTCTTACTAAAAGAAGGGGAGAATGTTCAGAAATAGCAAAAGTTGTATGTTCTTTAACACTTCTCACCCAAAGACCTGTGATATCATTAATTCAAGTCAACAGAAACTTTTGTAATCGAGGGGAAATCCATTCCAAGAAAACATAGTTTCTTATTTCACGAGATTGTTTGAAGACACATTACTTGATAAAGGTTGAGTTTATTTTTACTCTTGTCTTAGCCTTAAGAAACTAATCGTACTGAGAGTTCGTTGCATCTGTTTTTCTCTGCCCACAACATTACTTACTGCAGAAATTACAAGGGCTCCCTTAGAGGTCTTCATCTTGGTATATTTATGAAAAGGAGAGTAACAATCATACTATTGTGAATTTGCATTATCTGAAGTAATATAAATACCCCCCATCTTTTGGCTATGGAAGTCTCCAGTTTTTTCTCATTTATGTTAAGAGCTGTGCTGCTAAGTCTTTACAGTCTGGTATTTCAGAGGACCACTTGAAGGGAAATGCACTTCCCTTGAAGAACTGCACAGAGAAGAGAGGAAGGCAGAAAATGCCACAGTCAACAAATTGTCACAAGTACCATCAGAGAGGGTTTGACAGTGTGCCCAAGGAGAGGGAGGAATTAAGTGTGATGAGAGGGACCTGGGGACACCTGTTTGTGTGTGTTATGTTGAAGAGCATTCTGAGTAAAAGCTCATTTATCAGGCTGGAGACCAGGTCTTAGAGATAATGCTAACTATTGGGGGGGGGGGGGCGGTAAAATAAAACAGAAAATGGGTGGCTTGAAAAATGAAAGCTGAGTAGAATCTACCCCTATGTTCTCTGTTTCATAGAGACCCAAACATGGGGCTCCGCAGTGGCTCAGTCAGTTAAGCATCCGACTTTAGCTCAGGTCATGATCTCACGGTTCATGGGTTCAAGCCCCATGTAAGGCGCTGTGCTGACAGCTCAGAGCCTGGAGCCTGCTTCAGATTCTCTCTCTCTCTCTCTCTCTCTCTCTGCCCTCCCCCACTTGCACTCTGTATCTCTCTCTCTCTCTCAAAAATAAACATTAAAACAACAAAACATAGAGTCCCAAACATGACCTATTTAAATGACCATAAGGCTATGGGATTCCATGTGCACCTTTTCTATCTAGTTTAATTTTACAGGATAATATTCTGATTCCAAAAGTAGTTTATATGACCTAAATCCTTCATGTTTGAGCAGACCTTGAATTTGACATTTGCTGAGAATCCGATATGGGCCAAGCACTAGGATAGTTTCTAAGGATATAAAGACATAGTCTGTGGGTGGGTGGCTCAGTTGATTAAGTGGCAGACTTCAGCTCAGGTCAGTATCTCATGGTTCATGGGTTCGAGTCCAGCCCCGAGCTCTTTGTGGACAGCTCACAGTCTGGAGCCTGCTTCAGATTCTGTCTCCCTCTCTCTCTGCCGCTTCCCCACTCACAGTTTCTCTGTCTCTCAAAAAATGAATAAAAACGTTAAAAAAATTAAAAAAATAAAGACATAGTCTTCACCTTAAAAAAAAACACCCAACATATTAAAAAACAAGGCTTGGAAATAAATAAACGGGGGAAAAATGCAAAATAAGCTAAGCTTTGAAATAGGAGAAGCCAAGGAAAAGGGCATAATTAATTTGGTTTTGTGAGTTAGGTACACGTCACGGAAAAAGGCAGCACTGGACAGGGTTCTGGGGGTGAGGAGACCAGGTCCAGGTTCATAATGGTATCCCACATTTATAAGGACATTTATCCATCTTTTCATGGGTATTATCTCATTTAACCCCAACATCATCCTTGTGTTGAGTTGGGACAAAATTCTAGAGCATTTTGTGCCCAGGTCCTGCCTCTCCTCCCTCTGCTGAGCTAGTCACATCATGAAGACTGCTTCTTGAGTGAACAGCTCTTACTTACCTTATGTAATCTGTAGACACTGTTAACATTTTATAACAGACCATCTTACTCTCTAGGAGACTGGTGTGGACTGGTTATTCTCAGCACCTAGTTTGGAAGTTCTTTGAGGACAATGCTGTGTCTTTGTCTACAAACTCTGGTGGTAACTGTTGTGTTATGACCAGTTTGTCCTGATACATAGATGTATGTGTGTGTGATAGGATGAAAATGTGCCACCAGTGTCTTTTCTGAAGATCTTGAAGCTGAATAAAACAGAATGGCCCTACTTCGTGGTGGGAATAGCATGTGCCATTGCCAATGGGGCCCTTCAGCCGGCATTTGCAATCATGTTCTCAGAAATGCTAGCGGTAAGTTTGAAACCATCATGTAGTAGTTTGAATTAAATGCATTCTCGGGGCACCTGGGTGCCTCAGTTAAGCGTCCAACTCTGTATTTTGGCTGAAGTCATGATCTCATGGTCTGTGAGTTCGAGCCCCACACGTTGATGGTGCAGAGCCTATTTGGAATTCTCTCTCTCTACCCTTTCCCCGCTTGCATGCTTTCTCTCTCTCTCAAAATAAGTAAGCTTGAAAAAAAATAAAAATTAATAAAAATTAAAAATCCGTTTTTGTGCTGACCTCCCCACTGGGTCCATTTTGGAGTAAAGCTTCCTCCATTTTGGAGTAAGCTGAAGTTTTTAATTCCCCTTTGAGGAAAGACACAAGGCAAAAGAAAAGGTAGCCTTTCAAACGATTCCAAGTTATGATACTAATGAAATTGTAAGTTATAAAATCACTAACAGAGGCTTTTAATTAGCTCTTCATTGAGGTGAAGACGGTGCTCCCTTTCCCAGTTGAGGAGAGCAGGTGCAGGCTCCAGGAAGGCTGGGAGGAGGTGGAGGACAGGCTCAAGTCCCAGCCCCCAGGGACCAAGCGCTGGGCACAGACCGGCCTCTCCATTTCCCGGCTGTGCATACATGGGCTGGGTGCTGCCCTTGTCGGTCCCCAGTTCCTTCATGTATAAAGTAATCCTGCCTCACAGGCTGGCTGAGGATGGAAAGAGATGCTACAGATAACTATAAGGGGAGTGTTGAAGAGTGTCTGCCTCAGAGTGAGTATTCAAAAACTAATAGCAAGTACATCATCGTTTTAGCAATCCTTCCCTGGCCTGAAGAGTCTAAGAAAACTCATAGTATCTAATCCAACTTCCTTGGGGAACATTTAGAGAAAGTTATCAGAAACATCTAAGGCTCCATTACACCCACCATTTATATTGTATAATCTTAGTCAACCCCTAACATTATTGCAGAGACTTTCTTGTTAAGATAAATTCTTCTTCATCATGTTATAAGTTTATTGTACTTGTGACATGGGACATTGGTCTCCAATTAAGAGCACAAGCCAAAACAGTAGTAAATTAGAAAGGACCCTTCAAATGTTTTAAAATTAGAAAATAAAGCAATCCCTAGCTCTCTTGCAACTCAAGAGCTGTGCAGACTGTATTTCTATTTTGGGGCCTCTCCTACATGCCAAATGCTGTCCTGGGCACCAGAGATAAAGCAGAAAATAAACCAAGCCCTGCCCTCAAACAATTTACTTTCTGTTGGGACAAACACAGAACACACAAACAAAACACAAACACGTAGCGTGTCAGGGGACAGCAAGTCTTTTAAAGGCAGGGTCTGGCAGCAGGGGGCTGGAGGTGGAGGTGCTGTTTGATGGTGATTGGTCAGGAGCAAGCAGAGCCCCTGTGGGGCAGGGGTGCAGGGCTGGGGCCAGGCAGGCACCAATTGGGGCAGAGGGAACAGCAGTGCAGAGGAAGAGGAACAAACACCAAAATGTGCAACCACACACAATCCAGATGCAGTGTTTCTTCTCATGTTAATTTCCACGTGACCTTCAAGTTCTGGGAGATGGGAAGTAGCATCGTGGTCCCCAAGGGCCTGGGGAGTGGGTATGGTGGGGTTCCTGTTTCACGGGTGCAGAGTTGCAATCTGAGATGATGAAAAAGTTCTGGAGATGGGTAGTGGTGAAGGTTGCATGACACGACACAGTGAATGTATCTTATGCCTCTGAATCGTACACTTAAAAATGGTTACGATGGCAAAGTTTTTGTTGTATGTATTTTACAATTTAAAATAAAACCCCACATGTTCAAAGCCCAGTTTTTAAACTGTAATGCTGAAGCCATTATTATGGGAAGAGTGAAGAGAATCATGTAATCCAAGTGGGCATTTTAAATGTTCTTTTGTAGGTTTTTGGACCAGGGGATGATGAAGTAAAGCAGTGGAAATGCAACATGTTCTCGTTGCTTTTTTTAGGTCTGGGAATTATTTCTTTTTTTACTTTCTTCCTTCAGGTAGGTACCTATGATTTCATCTTCTCGTAAGTCTACCTTCTATTAGAGAATATAATCTATTAGGTTTCATTATCTATTAATATACATTAATTATCAATTAAAACCTAATGGAACTGTTGAATCTTAAATTGAAATGAATTGCAAGCATAGTCTTTGCAGCTCTTTCAGAGGGCAGTGTCCTGAGCAGAAGGAATAGAGACTTTGCTATGTTCTAAATTATATTATGTCCCAGGTTTGCCCACAGCAGACATTCATTACAAAGGAAAAAAGAGACTTGAATTCATAAGAGAACATAAGTACCAGTTAAACTAATTATAAACTAGAAAAAAAATCAGTACACCAGTATATTCTCTTTTTATTACTTTTGGTACCGTTTCAAGCAACTTCTCTGATCTTTTCCTCCTTAACAGATGAACTCTGTGTAAGAACATCTATAATACTGCATTTATATATTGTAAACCTGGGCAAAATGAACTAAAAAGCCTGTTCTGTTTGTACTTTTCTACCCAGATTTACTAAATTTCTTTTGTCTCTGTAACTCAGCACCACACAGGCCTTTCCAATACAATCCAGTAAGTCAGCAAAATGAGGTCTCCTAGTCTTGTCCACTATGCTTGTCTTCTGTCTTGTTGAGCCAATGGTAAAAGTAAGCCAAGCTTTTTATTTGGAAATCATTGCCTTACTGGTAGCAACACAGTGATGCAATCCAGCCCCAGGCCTGGTGTGTTAGGGAGTGGGGATAGTTTTAGAAATATATTTTATATATTGTGGGAACAGTGGGATGACGAATAGAACTGCAGTGCCCACATTGGCCTTGAGCGCTGTGCCAGCCGAGGAAGGAGGAGACCGCAGTAGCCCGGGCTTGGACTCCTGGGGCAGACTCATCCCCAGGTACTGATCACCTACTCTCCTGGCTTAATAAAGACTCCTGATGTGTCCTCCCAAAGCATTCTCTGCACACCTACACCAAAGCTCTGTGTGCCTGGAGGTCTCACCCAGCCCAGCGGTGGACATCTGTGCTGCTCTTCCATTTGAACATGGCATAATTGAGAGAGAAATTTTCTGGCAAGGCCGCTTGAGGAGGAAGAATAGCCTAATTGTTCCCCCAATCTGAGAACAGGTGGAGCTGTGACAGAGAACCAGCAAACTCGTGTGGAACTTGATAGTACAGGCCTCCTCCTTCCCTCTACACTACACAAGACAGAATGTGTTCCTGCATGGAGTTTTGTTACTTGTGCTTCCGGCGGTTTAAAGTATCAGGAACATGCCAAAAGTTGTAATTCTATACGATACGGTGCTTACTGAGATGCCCTTGAAAGTTGGGGAAAGGAAATACGTTTAGAATGTTTCAGAAGCCAGGCGTGTCTGCGTGGCTCAGTCGGTTAAGCATCTGACTATTGATTCCAGCTCAGGCCACGATCTCACAGTTTATGGGTTCCAGTCCCATGTCGGACTCCATACTGACAGTGCGGAACCTGCTTGGGATTCTCTCTCTCTCCCTCTCTGCCACTCCCCTGCTCACATGCTTGCGTGCTTTCTCTCTTTCAAAAATAAATTATTTAAAAAAATTTTTTAAAAGAATGTTTCAGAAGCCATAACTGGACATTTGTAAGGTTTTTGGTGTCAGGATTCTTTTGTATGCTAATGATTGGGCAAGTACATGAATTTGAAATTTGGACTTGGAATTAGTGTTTGGTCATAGACTTTTGTTACCTGAATAGTGGACTAATGTATGTGTAATGTAAAAACTAATATGAGTATACCCACTTGGGTCAAATACTACCGATGATCAAAAGGGACAACAGCTTTTTTTTTTTTTTTTTAACCAGGGCTTCACTTTGGGGAAAGCTGGTGAGATCCTCACCACAAGGCTTCGGTTAATGGCTTTTAAAGCAATGCTAAGACAGGTAGGTGTGTGCACTGGAGAATGCCTTCTGCTCAGATTTCTTAAATTCACAGCCTCTTTCTGTCGTTTGGGTGTGTGTAGTTCATGACCATGCCCACCTACCCCATCCATGCTTTCTTGCAGGGACTGGGCAGGGCCCTACCAGTTGCCCTGGTCTTTCAATATCCAAAGACTTTTCAGGAATTTCATGGGAGTGCGCTTAATTTAGGTAGCTTTTTGAGCTTATTTTGTAACTATCTCTATCCATATGGATACTGTCATTTTTAAGGACCTGTATCTCTTCTCTGGATTCTATGCAGGCCCAAGCTAGGCATCTGAGACCCCAAGATATCTTGAAACAAAGGAGAAGGTGGTTAGTAGGATTCATGTGCCACAACTGACTGTGCTAACTATACATTTTCCCAAATGTTGGTAACTGAGTTTCGGTTTTGTCTTACTTGAGCTCTGTTTTCATATTAATTCACGTGTTGATTCACTCAGTCATTACCAACTATGGGCCCCTGTGCTGTTAGCCGGGACTGTAAAATGCATTATGTGCCCTCTTGAGAAGTCCACAGTCTAGTGCAGGACATATGGGGAAATGTGCTTATATGAATTCTCTGTTTTTATAGAGGAGGCTTAAGAGAGAGGGCCAGAATATTATCCATGCTCACGGATTATATCCATGCTCACAAAAAAAGCCCATAGCAGGTATCCTATTTAGAGCAGGTCTGAGTTGAGAAACGTTTTTTGCAGTATCTTTTCAGTGTTGCTATGTGGGGAAGATGATTTGCTGTGAAACTCACATGCTATGGATGAGTGTAGGCTGCGGTTAAAATCTTATCTAACATACACTTTTTCAGTTCTTGGTTAAAGAAACCAAAAGAAACAAAACACGGTGAGGAAGCAGGGCTGATTTTCTCCTGCTTAGGAGTTACAGGAGCTGTGTTGAACACCACTCCATCCCGTCTATGCAGTGCATCACCTCAGCAGGGAGGAGGTGTCTGCAGTGCATGGGGTAAGGATGGGGTGGTGAAATATGCCCACCTGTGCCCACCCCCTCAGGTGCAGCTGACGGGGAACACAGCTTCAGCTAGAGCAAGCCCTACCCCACTCCAAGCCCCCAGATCAGCTGTGGTCTCCTGGCCACAGCAGGGCAGCCTGGAGCAGGGGTCCTAATGGACCCCAAGGGTGCGTGTTCCTGTCAGGGACCGCAGCTCCGCATTGCATGTCCACTCTCCCCTGACTCCGGGGCCACATTAGGTATGGGTATTTCCAGCATTGAAGGTTTTGGAGGTTTCATCTACTTTTCTTGGCTCATTTTAATTTGGAACTAATTTAAAGGTGTGCTTTGTGCCACAGGACATGAGCTGGTTTGATGATCATAAAAACAGTACCGGTGCCCTTTCTACAAGACTTGCAACTGATGCCTCCCAGGTCCAAGGAGTATGTAGACTGCATTCTACTCTTTTTCTTTAATGTGGTTTTGAATAAAAATATGGCACAGCTGCATCGGTGATGCAGCTGGAAATAACAGAAAACTCAAACCTAAACAATAAAGAGGAAAGTTGGACTTCAGGGTTGATTGATCCATTGACTCAAAACCGTCATGAAGGACACGTGAGCCCTCTGTGTGTATGTGTGTGTAGTTCTGTGTGTGCGTGTGCCCTCTGTGTTGTATGTTCTGTGTGTGTGTGCCCTCTGTATGTGTGTGGTTTTGTGTGTGGCTCTGTGTGTGTGACTCTGAGTGGCTTTCAGTCCTCCAAGATGGCTTTATCCTAACGCTCCTTTCCTCGTGGTGGTAAGATGGTTAACAGTGACAAACAGGAGGGTCCAGTGAGAGAGCGCCCACCTGTACCTCAACCACCAAACAACCACCTTCCCTTAAATCTAATTAAGGCTAATTTGGGTTATCTGCCCAACCCTTAGCGATAACTGTCTCTGGGGACGACCGCATCTCCTTGGCGTAGGTCCCTACCCTTGGAGCTGAGGGCTTTTTCTTTGAAGCTTCCTGCTCCTACACAATGCAGAAGCAGTGGGAGAGCCACCTGCCACGTCCCGAACACCAGCCCTCCTTTTCTGAGCCTACACACAGTAATTCATCTCGATGTATGCTTTCTGGTGGGTAGTCTGTTAGGACACGTACACTTCATAACAGATGGTTTCTTGAGGTATATAAATTCCCCTCTTACACATTTGCAGCAAAGGGTTCTCCAAATGACCAGAGTACGCTGGGGTTTTCTCTCTAAATGTTGCTTTTGTGCAAGAGTGCCTATGCCTCACATCCTATCCCCAGGGCAGAGCAGCTGATGGCCTGGTTCTGTAAGGCTGAATCCAGGTGGGAAGGACAGGAATGAGAATTGAGGGACATGAGCAAAAAAAAGAACTGCAGAACCTCATGAGTTAGGCACAGGTGTTGTGGGTTTATTGCAATGAAAGGGGGCAAATGTAAGCCAGACCCACAACCCTCTCCTCATTCTGAACTGGAAGCCTGCGGGATTTGCAGCTTAAATCACAGCTCCCTCTTTTCTTTTGCTCTTCCAGGCCACAGGGACCAGACTGGCTTTAATCGCACAGAATGCAGCTAACCTTGGAACTGGTATCATCATATCGTTTATCTACGGTTGGCAATTGACCCTTTTGCTATTATCAGTTGTTCCAATTATTGCTTTATCAGGAATCGTTGAAATGAAAATGTTGGCCGGAAATGCCAAAAGAGATAAAAAAGAACTGGAAACTGCTGGAAAGGTGGGTCAAATAAGGCTTCAGTTAGTGTAAGTATTGTTTTTAGACATGTATTTTATTTGAGTTATTCCAACATGCATGTTTTGATAATTAAATGTGCTTGATACAAGTGAATAACTGTCAACACTGCATGAGATAGTTTATCTATAATAATGCCTATAATCTGACAATGGGATCATTAATATAAGGGTCTTAGCCTGTAGAAAAGCACTTTATGTGTGGTTCTTATAAAGAATTTCTGAATATCTGAAGTCTGTTTTGCCTTTTACTTCATAACCTGATACCATTGTTGAAATAAATATCACCCCTATTTTACACAGGAGGAGTCCTTAGGGCAGAGAGCATAAGCGAATTGTTTAAGTTAGTAATTTGCTGGTTGCATAGGGGAGCAGTCTTTTCTTCTTGGCTGTGATTTCTATAATTAAGGTGGGTAGCCACCAGATGGCAGTAATGCTTTGATTTGTGCTTCCAACTATCCTGGCAATTGGGCAAATATTTACTTCGGCCCTTGCTATGTACCAATTACTGTGTTTATGCACCAACTCATCACATTCTTAGAGTAATTCTATGAAGCAAGCACTAACGTTATCCCGATTTTATAAATGAGGAACTTGAGAAACTAGATAAAGGCGTTGGCTGGGATTCAAGTTCTGGTCTAATTTCAAAGCCCTTTAGTATGTGGTCCCTATGTATTGAAATGTATCTAAATCTACATCTAAACATTTTACTCACATGTATATGCTTTTAAATATTTAAATATAGATTATAGCCAGGAATATTTTTATTGATGTCAGTATTATCCTCTGTTGAAACATGAGGAGGGGAAACAGATAATAAGTAGAAATTGTGATCTAGTTTCTACAGCACCACACTTTACACAGCCCTTTCAACCATGTTACTGCGACTGGCTTTCACTCTGGTTATGCGAGGGGGGTAAATAGTATGGCCATGTTACAGGGAAGAAAGTATTCAGAGTGTCAGTGACTTGTTCCAGATGTATGTCACCTAAGGTATGAGATTAAAATTCCATGCAAGCATGTTTGCACTAACCCACTAATGTCCAAGGAAACCATTTCTGTTTGTCTCTTAACCCACATCGGCTGTAGCTCAGTGTCAGGTTGACATCACCCCTGGGTCTCCTTCAGAATGCTTCATTCTTGTCTTCAGCCCACATCCTCTCCTGGAGCCAGTAAGGACATTTTATAGTTCTGAGACTTGAGAAGCCCTGGGTGTTGCTTGAAAGATTCTCTTGAAGTGCTTGAAGATTCTCTTGGCTGCTGGCTGTGTATATTTTAAGGCATCACCTCCTGGACTTGTGTTTGGCACAACTAACTGCTGAAAAAAACTCTGTAGTTTTTATTTCCCTTTTCCCCGAACCCTGTTTCTTCCATGTTTCAGAAGGGAAAATTGTCAGTAGATAGAATGAAGGTCAAATTTTCTTAGACTAGTTACATGAAAGAAAACATCTCGAATCTAGTTAAGATAATAGTTTTCACTCTATTGAAAATGACTAGGAACACTGAAAGGTATCAGGAGGAGGGCAGTTAGAAATGACCTTATGGCAAATGAAAGATAACCTCTTGGATTATTAGTCTCCGTCTTGGTAGTCACTGTGTATGATACAGGAGAAGATCCCCAACTTCTCTGGTCCTCACTTTATACTTTAATGAACTGAGAAATTTGATCCAATAATGTCCCTTCTTTCTTCCAGCTAATACTCTCATTCTAGGAACCAGAGAATAACCTGGAGTGGCCAGTCTGAAATTATTTTTAATAACCACTTAAACCTAATAAGGTTTTTTTTTTTTATATATATATAGTGTGAGTGGGGCACCTGGGGGGCTCTGTCGGTTGAGCATCAGACTCTTGATTTCTATGCAGGTAATGATTTCGTGGTTGTGGGATTGAGCCCTGTGTCAGGCTCCGCACTAAACATAGAGCCTGCTTAAGACTCTCTCTCCCTCTCCCTCTCCATCTGCCCCTAGCTCTCTCTCTCAAAAAAAACAAAAAACAAAAACAAAAAACAAAAACAAAACAAAACAGCTGTGTGTGTGTGTGTGTGTGTATTTATAATGTCAGAAACTAGAAATTTTAGATGTTGTTAACAATGAGTCATAATTCAATTTTGTTTACTTAGTTAACTCAACACAGAATGAGGGTTAGAAAAAAGGTCCTGGAACACCCCCGCTCCCCACCCCCATCACAGTTTTTTGGTCGTGGGTTGTTTTTCGGTTTTTTTTTCCCCACAAAAATAAAAGCTCTTACTAACCTGGGTATAGATTAATCATGGTTAAGTACATCAGGATTTGGGATCCATTTCCATTTTCATTTTTCGAAAAGGGCTTGGTAATGAGGATGTTGACTCTTTGGCTGGTAAAGAGGTGGGGAGAGGCTGCATTTAATCCTCCTGACAAGGGCCCTGCCTAATGACTGAAATTATAACCCCGCTGAACCAAGCCTAGCCCATGACCAGAAAATCAAGAGGTGAGTGTGAAGTCTTTAACAACTAGCTTCTCCTTGTGTAAATTACAAAGCAGGGCAAGCAGTAAGCATAATGGGTTACGAATGCAGATGCGGAATTCTTGCCTACTTTTCAACTCTGGAGCCTCAGCAAGTTAGTAACTTCTCTGTGCCTCAGTTCCCACATCTACAAAAACAGGAAAATACTGATCTCACAGGGTTGGTGTGAAGCTAACTGGGAGCCTGTCAGTTAAGTGAAGGAATACCTGGCACATAGCAAAAGCTCACAAAGCAAGTATTCTCTAGTCTGGCTATCATTACCATTAGATTTTTCATTTCTTTTTTTTTTTTTTTTTGTGACCTGTGATTTTTATTTTATTTTATTTTTTTTAATGTTTATTTATTTATTTATTTATTTTTTAATATATGAAATTTACTGTCAAATTGGTTTCCATACAACACCCAGTGCTCATACCAAAAGGTGCCCTCCTCAATACCCATCACCCACCCTACCCTCCCTCCCACCCCCCATCAACCCTCAGTTTGTTCTCCGTTTTTAACAGTCTCTTATGCTTTGGCTGTCTCCCACTCTAACCTCTTTTTTTTTTTTTTTCCTTCCCCTCCCCCATGGGTTTCTGTTACCTTTCTCAGGATCCACATAAGAGTGAAACCATATGGTATCTGTCTTTCTCTGTATGGCTTATTTCACTTAGCATCACACTCTCCAGTTCCCTCCACGTTGCTACAAAAGGCCATATTTCATTTTTTCTCATTGCCACGTAGTATTCCATTGTGTATATAAACCACAATTTCTTTATCCATTCATCAGTTGATGGACATTTAGGCTCTTTCCATAATTTGGCTATTGTTGAGAGTGCTGCTATAAACATTGGGGTACAAGTGCCCCTATGCATCAGTACTCCTGTATCCCTTGGATAAATTCCTAGCAGTGCTATTGCTGGGTCATAGGGTAGGTCTATTTTTAATTTTCTGAGGAACCTCCACACTGCTTTCCAGAGCGGCTGCACCAATTTGCATTCCCACCAACAGTGCAAGAGGGTTCCCTTTTCTCCACATCCTCTCCAGCATCTGTAGTCTCCTGATTTCTTCATTTTGGCTACTCTGACTGGTGTGAGGTGATATCTGAGTGTGGTTTTGATTTGTATTTCCCTGATAAGGAGCGACGTTGAACATCTTTTCATGTGCCTGTTGGCCATCCGGATGTCTTCTTTAGAGAAGTGTCTATTCATGTTTTCTGCCCATTTCTTCACTGGGTTATTTGTTTTTTGGGTGTGGAGTTTGGTGAGCTCTTTATAGATTTTGGATACTAGCCCTTTGTCCAATATGTCATTTGCAAAGATCTTTTCCCATTCTGTTGGTTGCCTGTTAGTTTTCTTGGTTGTTTCCTTTGCTGTGCAGAAGCTTTTTATCTTCATAAGGTCCCAGTAATTCACTTTTGCTTTTAATTCCCTTGCCTTTGGGGACGTGTTGAGTAAGAGATTGCTACGGCTGAGGTCAGAGAGGTCTTTTCCTGCTTTCTCCTCTAAGGTTTTGATGGTTTCCTGTCTCACATTCAGGTCCTTTATCCATTTTGAGTTTATTTTTGTGAATGGTGTGAGAAAGTGGTCTAGTTTCAACCTTCTGCATGTTGCTGTCCAGTTCTCCCAGCACCATTTGTTAAAGAGACTGTCTTTTTTCCATTGGATGTTCTTTCCTGCTTTGTCAAAGATGAGTTGGCCATACGTTTGTGGGTCAGTTCTGGGGTTTCTATTCTATTCCATTGGTCTATGTGTCTGTTTTTATGCCAATACCATGCTGTCTTGATGATTACAGCTTTGTAGTAGAGGCTAAAGTCTGGGATTGTGATGCCTCCTGCTTTGGTCTTCTTCTTCAAAAGTACTTTGGCTCTTCGGGGCCTTTTGTGGTTTCATATGAATTTTAGGATTGCTTGTTCTAGTTTCGAGAAGAATGCTGGTGCAATTTTGATTGGGATTGCATTGAATGTGTAGATAGCTTTGGGTAGTATTGACATTTTGACAATATTTATTCTTCCAATCCATGAGCACGGAATGTCCTTCCATTTCTTTATATCTTCTTCAATTTCCTTCATAAGCTTTCTATAGTTTTCAGCATACAGATCTTTTACATCTTGGGTTAGATTTATTCCTAGGTATTTTATGCTTCTTGGTGCAATTGTGAATGGGATCAGTTTCTTTATTTGTCTTTCTGTTGCTTCATTGTTAGTGTATAAGAATGCAACTGATTTCTGTACATTGATTTTGTATCCTGCAACTTTGCTGAATTCATGTATCAGTTCTAGCAGACTTTTGGTGGAGTCTATCGGATTTTCCATGTATAATATCATGTCATCTGCAAAAAGCGAAAGCTTGACTTCATCTTTGCCAATTTTGATGCCTTTGATTTCCTTTTGTTGTCTGATTGCTGAAGCTAGAACTTCCAGCACTATGTTAAACAACAGCGGTGAGAGTGGGCATCCCTGTCGTGTTCCTGATCTCAGGGAAAAAACTCTCAGTTTTTCCCCGTTGAGGATGATGTTAGCTGTGGGCTTTTCATAAATGGCTTTTATGATCTTTAAGTATGTTCCTTCTATCCAGACTTTCTCAAGGGTTTTTATTAAGAAAGGGTGCTGGATTTTGTCAAAGGCCTTTTCTGCATCGATTGACAGGATCATATGGTTCTTCTCTTTTTTTTTGTTAATGTGATGTATCACGTTGATCGATTTGGGAATGTTGAACCAGCCCTGCATCCCAGGAATGAATCCCACTTGATCATGGTGAATAATTCTTTTTATATGCCGTTGAATTCGATTTGCTAGTATCTTATTGAGAATTTTTGCATCCATATTCATCAGGGATATTGGCCTGTAGTTCTCTTTTTTTGCTGGGTCTCTGTCTGGTTTAGGAATCAAAGTAATACTGGCTTCATAGAATGAGTCTGGAAGTTTTCCTTCCCTTTCTGTTTCTTGGAATAGCTTGAGAAGGATAGGTATTATCTCTGCTTTAAATGTCTGGTAGAACTCCCCTGGGAAGCCATCTGGTCCTGGACTCTTATTTGTTGGGAGATTTTTGATAACCGATTCTATTTCTTTGCTGGTTATGGGTCTGTTCAAGCTTTCTATTTCCTCCTGATTGAGTTTTGGAAGAGTGTGGGTGTTTAGAAATTTGTCCATTTCTTCCAGGTTGTCCAATTTGCTGGCATATAATTTTTCATAGTATTCCCTGATAATTGTTTGTATCTCTGAGGGATTGGTTGTAATCATTCCATTTTCATTCATGATTTTATCTATTTGGGTCATCTCCCTTTTCTTTTTGAGAAGCCTGGCTAGAGGTTTGTCAATTTTGTTTATTTTTTCAAAAAACCAACTCTTGGTTTCGTTGATCTGCTCTACAGTTTTTTTAGATTCTATATTGTTTATTTCTGCTCTGATCTTTATTATTTCTCTTCTTCTGCTGGGTTTAGGCTGCTTTTGCTGTTCTGCTTCTATTTCCTTTAGGTGTGCTGTTAGATTTTGTATTTGGGATTTTTCTTGTTTCTTGAGATAGGCCTGGATTGCAATGTATTTTCCTCTCAGGACTGCCTTCGCTGCGTCCCAAAGCGTTTGGATTGTTGTATTTTCATTTTCGTTTGTTTCCATATATGTTTTAATTTCTTCTCTAATTGCCTGGTTGACCCACTCATTCGTTAGTAGGGTGTTCTTTAACCTCCATGCTTTTGGAGGTTTTCCAGACTTTTTCCTGTGGTTGATTTCAAGCTTCATAGCATTGTGGTCTGAAAGTATGCATGGTATAATTTCAATTCTTGTAAACTTATGAAGGGCTGTTTTGTGACCCAGTATATGATCTATCTTGGAGAATGTTCCATGTGCACTCGAGAAGAAAGTATATTCTGTTGCTTTGGGATGCAGAGTTCTAAATATATGTGTCAAGTCCATCTGATCCAATGTATCATTCAGGGCCCTTGTTTCTTTATTGACCGTGTGTCTAGATGATCTATCCATTTCTGTAAGTGGGGTGTTAAAGTCCCCTGCAATGACCACATTCTTATCAATAAGGTTGCTTATGTTTATGAGTAATTGTTTTATATATTTGTGGGCTCCCGTATTCGGCGCATAGACATTTATAACTGTTAGCTCTTCCTGATGGATAGACCCTGTGATTATTATATAATGCCCTTCTTCATCTCTTGTTACAGCCTTTAATTTAAAGTCTAGTTTGTCTGATATAAGTATGGCTACTCCAGCTTTCTTTTGGCTTCCAGTAGCATGATAAATAGTTCTCCATCCCCTCACTCTCAATCTAAAGGTGTCCTCAGATCTAAAATGAGTCTCTTGTAGACAGCAAATAGATGGGTCTTGTTTTTTTATCCATTCTGATACCCTCTGTCTTTTGGTTGGCGCATTTAATCCATTTACATTCAGTGTTATTATAGAAAGATACGGGTTTAGAGTCATTGTGATGTCTGTATGTTTTATGCTTGTAGTGATGTCTCTGTTACTTTGTCTCACAGGGTCCCCCTTAGGATCTCTTGTAGGGCTGGTTTAGTGGTGACAAATTCCTTCAGTTTTTGTTTGTTTGGGAAGACCTTTATCTCTCCTTCTATTCTAAATGACAGACTTGCTGGATAAAGGATTCTCGGCTGCATATTTTTTCTGTTTAGCACACTGAAGATCTCCTGCCAATCCTTTCTGGCCTGCCAAGTTTCAAAAGAGAGATCGGTCACGAGTCTTATAGGTCTCCCTTTATATGTGAGGGCACGTTTATCCCTTGCTGCTTTCAGAATTTTCTCTTTATCCTTGTATTTTGCCAGTTTCACTGTGATATGTCGTGCAGAAGATCGATTCAAGTTACATCTGAAGGGAGTTCTCTGTGCCTCTTGGATTTCAATGCCTTTTTCCTTCCCCAGTTCAGGGAAGTTTTCAGCTATAATTTCTTCAAGTACCCCTTCAGCACCTTTCCCTCTCTCTTCCTCCTCTGGGATACCAATTATGCGTATATTATTTCTTTTTAGTGTATCACTTAGTTCTCTAATTTTCCCCTCATACTCCTGGATTTTTTTATCTCTCTTTCTCTCAGTTTCCTCTTTTTCCATAACTTTATCTTCTAGTTCACCTATTCTCTCCTCTGCCTCTTGAATCCGAGCCGTTGTCGTTTCCATTTTGTTTTGCATTTCGTTTAAAGCGCTTTTCAGCTCCTCGTGACTGTTCCTTAGTCCCTTGATCTCTGTGGCAAGAGATTCTCTGCTGTCCTCTATACTGTTTTCAAGCCCAGCGATTAATTTTATGACTATTATTCTAAATTCACTTTCTGTTATATTATTTAAATCCTTTTTGATCAGTTCATTAGCTGTTGTTATTTCCTGGAGATTCTTCTGAGGGGAACTCTTCCGTTTGGTCATTTTGGAGAGTCCCTGGAGTGGTGAGGACCTGCAGGGCACTTCCCCTGTGCTGTGGTGTATAACTGGAGTTGGTGGGCGAGGCCGCAGTCCGACCTGATGTCTGCCCCCAGCCCACCGCTGGGGCCACAGTCAGACTGGTGTGTGCCCTCTCTTCCCCTCTCCTAGGGGTGAGATTCACTGTGGGGTGGCGTGGCCCGTCTGGGCTACTTGCACACTGCCAGGCTTGTGGTGCTGGGGATCTGGCGTATTAGCTGGGGTGGGTAGGCAAGGTGCACGGGGGCAGGAGGGGCAGGCTTAGCTCGCTTCTCCTTAGGTGATCCACTTCAGGAGGGGCCCTGTGGCAGCGGGAGGGAGTCAGATCCGCTGCCGGAGTTTTGGCTCTGCAGAAGCACAGAGTTGGGTGTTTGCGCGGAGCAAGCAAGTTCCCTGGCAGGAACTGGTTCTCTTTGGGATTTTGGCTGGGGGATTGGCAGGGGAGATGGCGCTGGCGAGCGCCTTTGTTCCCCGCCAAGCTGAGCTCTGCCGTCAGGGGGCTCAGCAGCTCTCCCTCCCTTTGTCCTCCAGCCTTCCCGCTTTCTGAGCAGAGCTGTTAACTTATGACCTCCCAGATGCTAAGTCGCGCTTGCTGTCGGAACACAGTCCGTCAGGCCCCTCCTCTTTTGCCAGCCAGACTCGGGGGCTCTGCTTGGCTGGCGAGCCGCCCCTCCGCCCCGGCTCCCTCCCACCAGTCCGTGGAGCACGCACCGCCTCGCCGCCCTTCCTACCCTCTTCCGTGGGCCTCTCATCTGCATTTGGCTCCGGAGACTCCGTTCTGCTAATCCTCTGGCGGTTTTCTGGGTTATTTAGGCAGGTGTAGGTGGAATCTAAGTGATCAGCAGGATGCGCGGTGAGCCCAGCGTCCTCCTACGCCGCCATCTTCCCTCCCCTCTAGATTTTTCATTTCTAATTAAAGATAAAAGGTCATTCAGCCTAAAATATCGAATATCTTGCCTTCATCTGGTTGCAGAGAACTGATGTAAAAATCTTAAATCTGATCAGACAAAAACATAAACTTTTATGCTCTTTGTGTTAATAGTTTAGATGAGCCGCCTATGGAACTATGCTTTATTTATTTGTTTTTAAATGTTTCTTTGTTTTTGAGAGAGAGAGAGCAGGAGGAGGAGGGGCAGACAGAGAGGCAGACAGAGGATCTGAAGCAGGCTCTGCACTGACAGCAGAGAGCCCAATAGAGGACTCAGACTCAGGAACCGTGAGATTGTAACCTGAGTCCAGGTCAGACCCTTAGACCTTTAATGGGCTAAGCCACCCAGGTGTCCCTGGAACTATGCTTTAAACTAAGTCACAGACCATTAACATTAGTCAAGGGTGGTTTGGCTATAAAAGTCAAAAAACTGCTTTGACTGGCTTGGGTAGAAAGGTTTTGAGATAAAGACACAGGGAAGTGCAGGGAATACAGATGGATTATATTACTATAAAATCACCACCAGGTGCTCTGTTAGAGCCACAAGCTCCATGGTGTCTGAGTCTCTTTACACCTTTGTTCCCTTCCTCCCCTGCTGAATATTCAGACCAGCTTCCTCCATATACCCAGTGTGGCTCCCCACATGGAGACCTTCATCTCTGAATCCACAGGACATCCTGGGTCAAGCAGTGGCCTCCAAGTCTAGTAAACCTATCCATCTGGTGTCTGTCCCTAGTTTAAGCAGGGACTTAAGGCAGAGTTACGTTGTTTACAATCGGGATCTTCGTTCCAGTTGTGAGTGACCAGTTTCTCTAGGGATATGTGCATGGAGGAAATGACCGGCCCCTTCAGTGGGCCCTTATAAATTCCATAGCGTAATGCTAGGACCCTCTCTTTTAGGGCCCTACCCTGTAAAGAAAGCAAAGCCACAAAAGGCTGTGACTAAAACCAGTCAAGTAACTGACTGCTGGCAGGGCTGCAAATAAAAACCGGTTTCTGGTGTCGAGACCAGTATGTTTGCTCTAAGCTTGTCAGTCTCCCTGGACATCTGAAGACTTGCCCACCAAGTCTTACAAGATTTGCTTTTAAGATGTCCAGTTTTGTCACAGAGTTCATCTTGAAGAACACATTATGCCATTGCTGTCAAAATGAAGAAATTAAAAACCTGTCAACAAAATGTTGAGGATTCTTTTGACAGAGCCCTAAAGTGTATATTTTTCATTATCCAAAAATGAAAGCCCCACTTCTCATCAAGATCTGTTCTACGTTACAGATTGCAACGGAAGCAATAGAAAATATTAGGACAGTAGTGTCCTTAACCCAGGAAAGAAAATTTGAGTCGATGTACGTTGAAAAATTGTATGGAGCTTACAGGTAATGAGCATATGTGATTGTTGCTAAGAAACTACTGCTTTCCTGAGGTTTAATTATTCCCAAAAGATAATAAAAATTGTGCTCAAACAACAATAGAACCGGAAGGATGATATTTTCTCAGTATCTCACTGAAAATAAGTAGCTTTTTGATTGCGCTATAGGATTGGATTTTTACATCTCTTGTAGAAAAAATAGGTGTGTTCTCCAAGACCTAAAAGACACAGAGGTCTGTGCAAACAAATGTTCCTTTGTGTAGGCAACTCAGACACCCAGTGTGGGCGTTTAAGGATAAATATTATTTCAGGGAATTCCTCAAACTTTTATTTTCTTGGAACTGTGTAGACTGAACTAAAGATGAGACTTACTTGGTTAGACTATTCCATTTGTTCTCTGGATGAGGACCAGACCCAACCTACTCTGAAAACACACGTCTCCTGCCTCACTAGTTCTTACTCGAGCAGTTTAAGAAACTCAGTGGCACTATTTGCCACTGGTTTCCAGCCAGGCAAGGCCTAGTTTTATAAATGAATATATTTTAAAACTAACAAAAATGAAAACAACTTACAGTACAACTTTGTAGACGAGAACAATAGTTCGAACGCTTATAAATTTGAAATGGGAGAATTGAAATTCTCATTCTATCTCCTTAGTTATGTACACTTCATGAAGTAATTTTTCTCTCCATTTGATGCTTGACATATACGTATATGTGCCATTACCTAAGACTTCTGGTTAATTTGAATTGCAAGGGAATTAAGGAAGAATTCATTTTCAATTTGATTATAATTTAAAGATTGAATAGAATTGTAAATTGTTGAGTAATTTTACATATTGACCGTGCTTACAGGATATAAGTTAAAATATCCAAATCAGTAATATTTTGAATTTTCCCATCTTTCCAAATGCCTTCCTATTTTAATCTAGGAGAAAATAAATGACTGTTCTTTTGGAGGATTTAGAATACTGAAGTATATATAATAAAGTAGCTATACTGATAAAGGAAAGCATGTGGTCTAATTAGAAATGGTGTGAAACACATTGTATTGGGGCTGGTGGGATCTAGCTCAGGGAGGAGCTTCTGATGGGTGTCCGCATAAACCTCAGTGACCCTACTTGTCTGAATCTGACATGTGAATTTTGACGTACGAGGCTATACCTTGTCCTTATTAGAAGGCAAGATAGTAATGAAGAAATTGCATTGAGACCATTCAAACTTTAGTCCTAACTTTAACATCCTACACATTTTTGATAAATCATATTTATATCATAGGGGCTGAATATCTGATTGACTAGATACCAACATTTAATAATATCAGCACCTCTCATTTGAACAACCAATAATGAGATGCTTTGCTAGACATTTATATTGTTTAATCCTCAAAAGAATTCTGCATCATGCTGTTTATTCCCATTATACAAATTGGAAAACGTGATGATAGAGAGATTGTCACTCACTCAAACTAATAAAACTGGAGTCAGAATATAAACCCAGCCTTAGAAGCTGTTGCTCTTTCTATGACAAAGTGCTAAGAGAGGCCAAAGAGAAGGTTATGAATATACTAACTTGCCTTTCAGGAATTCTGTGCAGAAGGCACACGTCTATGGTATTACTTTTAGTATTTCACAAGCATTTATGTATTTTTCCTACGCCGGTTGTTTTCGATTTGGTGCGTATCTCATCGTGAACGGACACATGCGCTTCAGAGATGTTATTCTGTAAGTAAACTTAAAAATAGATTATTCTATACAAAGGTTTTAGAGAAAGGTTTTAGTAGGTCTATGTAAAGTTTGGGAATAGAAAAAAAACACGTGCTCTAAAATGAGGTCAGAGAGTTGAATCTGCCACAGAAATCTGATCTTGATAATTCTCCAAGTACAATTTAAACATCCGAGTTGAACTAAAATGAACCAAGCTCCTAAAAGTGATCATATACCAGAATTGTAGTAGTACACAGAACTCCAGTCAAGAGGAGAGCAAGGTTTCTTATTGTGGAGTGTAGGCAGAAATAAATTGTAATGAGAAAATCGCTGGTTACCATGGACTCAAAACAGAGGGTTAAATACTTGCTGTTGATCTGCAACCAAAGATGGCGTGGATAATGGGATGGGAATGCTTAACTGAAATCTGGCAGAGCCTTGTTCCCCTGACTAGGCCTGGGATGACCTTGCCAGCATCGCCTCGTAGCCTCTCCTTTTTTCTCGGTTTCCAAGGCTAACCAGTGGTCTTCCTAACGGATGCATTCCTCTTTTCAAAATATGCTAAATACATTCAATTAGGTTGCATTCTTGTTTAGCCAAAGGGAAGCCATTCTTTTTAAGATCACTGGGCGTATTTCTGCTCTAATGGGTTGATTTTAAAGTAGGAGTGAGCAGCCTTTTTTTTTGAACAGGGTCAAGACAAGGAAAGCGGTTTCATCCAAAATTAAAATAACTATGAAAAAAGGTATATATAATGTTCATAGCTTTCAGGATCCCAGCAGGAAACAGATGCTCCTTCAAAGCGGTAACTAAGAGTTTGCTAAAGGGTCTGTTTATAAAGGTGTGAGAAGAGTTAAGGTAAGCAGTACCCAGGAAAGCTGTGAACACCCCAGCAGTTTGCAGCTAGGAACCAACCACTGAGAGCCTCAGCCTAAAGGGCCAGAGGAGGGGAAGATTCTCAGAACCCCGCATAGGGGGGCGTCTGTGGTCCCTGATGGAGGGACACCAACAACACAAGAATCTAACCAGACAGAAGCCAATGAAACAATACCCTGGCCTCCCACTCCTCCAGCCCTCCCTTCCCCTGCTGTTGCCTTTCATGGCCAAACCCCATCAGAAGCCAGAGTACAAGAAAAACCTTTTGATGCCATCCATGAAGGTCAGCTTCTCAGGCAGGAAGTGAGATGGTAGAAGATGGGGCGTGGGGGTGAGGTGGAGAGCAGAAAGTGGTTGGAGAGGCACAAATGGCAATATCCAGCTCTGGGAATTACAACTTAGAGTACTTTTATTTTCTAGAAGAGCATCACTGAGAAAATTGGCCCTGCTTTTTTGTTTCTACTGATGAGGGAATATGAGTCAGGCTAGCCCAAGCTAGCAACCCCCTCCCCCCCCCCCCCCCCCCAGTCCCCAGGTGGGATCTCTGTGATACTCCTTGGACACTCCTGGCTACCCAAGAACAAAGGAAAGGGTTTAAGTGCTTGCCATGGTAATGTGGGAAACTAAAGCAAATGAAAAATTAAATTCCCTTACGGCCCTCAGCCCATTGACAAGTCCTTGAAACTGGCAGAGTGACCTCCCTCCAGGAGCTGAGCTGTTTAGATTATGACACTTTGTTAGGGGCAAAAGAGAACCTTAGCTTATTATCCCAACCTCAAGGATCCTGTAATTCTACTTCCTTTATCTCAGTTGCCGCAGGATATATGCTGGCAATCATACTCCAAGCTTATGCCCCCCCCCCCCCCAGTATACATTTGAAGGGTCTCATGGCTGGGGTTTTATTAAATGGTAAAAAATGGCATTTTCTTAGCAACAGCTAGCCCTTCAAGGTCCTGGAAACCTTGCTTCCAAAATTCCTTAGAGACTTACTCTCTCCCTGACCCCTTCCCAACCTGAGGGTATATAATGATTTACCCGTCAAGACCCCATACTATACAGCTCTTCCCCCTGCATGGGTCGTGTCCCCATGCTTTATTAAAATCACCTTTTTGTACCAAAGACATCTTCAAGAATTCTTTCTTGGTCGTTGGCTCTGGACCAGCCCACCATCCCCCCAAAACTTCATCACTACCATTAATAAATTCAATTCTGGATAATTGGAAGACAACTTTTTAATCTTCAATGCTAAAGCTAATTTATAGGCTATATCAGAAAGCTAGGCAGCAACATGCTGGTTCATTACTATTTTAAGATTTAGTTTTTGGTAACCAAACTTACCCAGTATTTAAGGGAAAGCCTTATTACACCCACCATTCCTGCCCCCCGGTGTACTTAAAACCTATTTTGATACCTTAGATTTAGAAGTTTGGGACATGAAAGTTTTTAAAAAATTTTTTAAGTATTGGTAGATAAAAATTTTCCTCCCCCCCCCCTTTTTCTAGGGAAGCTCTGATGTCAGAAGTAAATAGTTTTGTGGAGATACAGATCTCAGAATCTTTAGCCTTTCCTAAAAGATACTATAATGTATTATCATTCTTCAAAGAGAAGATCATTGGAAAATAGAACTTTAGGGCAGTTGTTTTTCTGAGGGTAGTGAAAATAGTTAGCTGAATTGTAAGAGAAAACCTAGTTCTAGTAAAAGAACTTATTTTCCCTAACAAAATTTCTTTAACTACAGTGATTAATACTGTTTGGGAGCCTAGAAGAAACTACCAACTGGAAGTCAGGGCCAGCAATTCAATAGGAAACATTCTTTCTTGTTGGAGGCTGATCACACCTGCCCCCAACACCCCCCCCCCCCCCGCCACCCTCCCAACCCCCCCCCCCCCCCAGCACTCTGTCTGTACTTCATTCCGTTCCCTCAGGTCTAAAAAGGGTATAACTAGTCACTAAAAGTACTTGAGGTCACAGTCAGATTCAGTTATAAGCCACTTCCTGAAAAAGAAAAACCGTGGCAAGTTACATCAATTTTTGCTTCTCCTCTAGATGTCCTTTGTTAGTGGAACTTCATGGAAATGTGTGTAGTGGTCTTGTGGTGGGGTCAGGGGGAGGCAGGGATCAGTGAAGGGGTACCCAAGGGAGTAAAGAAAATCAATACTAGTAAGCAGTATGTCTTTGGACTTCGAAATATCACAGAGCTAATTACAGAAACTAAGGTTTTCATTCCTCTCCTTCCTTCTAGGGTTTTTACAGCGATTGTGTTTGGTGCGGTAGCTCTAGGACACGCTAGCTCCTTTGCTCCGGACTATGCAAAATCCAAGCTGTCTGCAGCCCACTTATTCATGCTGCTTGAAAGGCAACCTCTGATTGACAGCTACAGTAAAGAGGGCCTGAGGCCTGTGAGTTCTCCGTTGCCTGATGAATGCTTGCTTAATTTTTCCGAAAGGCTTGATGTCTGCTAGATTATAACCGCAGGATACGTTTGTAATGATTCTATCAGCCTGTTTTAGCTTACTCTGGGATATTTACAGGGCTAATATTTGGCCTGCATCCTTAACAGTTTAACAGTTCGTAAGAGGTTTCAAGGATTCTGAAATAGAGTACACTGGAAGTAAAGAAAGAGGAGCCTGGGCTCAGTGAGTGGAGCATGCGGCTCTTGATCTTGAGGTGGTGAGTTCAAGCCCCATGTTGGGCATAGAGCTTACTTAAAAAATTTTTTTTTTTGATTTTGAAAACCTAAAACCTCCTGTATCGAACGAAAAGTCATAATAATGAAGTTTTAAAAAAATTAAAATACTCCAGATATACAAGAACTGAGTAATTCCCATGAAAACTGTTAGTTATTTCTGCATGAAGGTCTATGCATGTAATTCTATGGGTAAATGCAAATAGCAATTGTACTGGGGTGCCTGGCTGGCTCAGTGGATACAGCATACAACTCTTTATCTCAGGATTGTGAGTTCAGGCCCCATGTTGGGTAGAGAGATAACTTAAAAAATACAATCTTTAAAAAATATTAAAAATAGCAATTGGGCTTTAATCACATTTTGTAATGACAGTGTTAAATTGGTAAGAAGGCTCCTTCATTCACATTAAGAGTAATGATGCTATACTGTCTCCAAAGTTAATTCAAATTTAGATCTGAATGTTCTTTGTAGGAGATGAGCTGCCGTACATTATAATGCACAAGCAGCAGTGTGGGGAAAGAAATGAGGAGTTAGACAGTTTTTCTGGGACTTTATCATGGATGTCACCTGCTGAGAAAATGGCCGTGCCCCACGAATGAGATAAAGAGGTGGCCAGGGGGTACCCTGGGTGGCTCAGTTAAGTGTCTTGATTCTTGATTTCAGCTCAGGTCATGATCTCATTGTTCACGAATTTCAGCCCCACATTGGGCTCTCTTGCTGTCAGTGTAAAACCCTCTTGGGAGTCTCTGTCCCCACCCCTCTCTCTGCCCCTCCTTCTCTCTCTCTCTCACAAAAAGTAAAAAACAAAAAAAACAAAACAAAACAAAAAGGCAGCCAGGGTTGGAGGTCAGGGCTGTCCACCAACACCTCAGTGAGACACTGCACTGAACGCCCAAACCTTTGAGCCTTTGGCCACTGGCTTGGCTCTAGCCTCAGAATCCTCATCTGGGAAAGCTAAATAGTTATCTAAACGAACCAGAAATTGAGTTTAGAGAACAAGTCTTTCTAATGTGACTTTAACTTTTACCCCATTCTCCTATCTTCATTTTATGTAACAACAACTTGCTTTCAGTAATAACCAGTGCCAACACTTAGACTGAATATGAATTTTATGTCTTTCTACTTTATCTTTGCTAAAGTTGCTGTGAAAGACTTATAATAATTATCAGACCAATTATAATAGCAACATTAAACTTTGGTGTTGTTTTGTTTTGTTTTTAGGATAAGTTGGAAGGAAATGTGACATTTAATAAAGTCCTGTTCAACTATCCCACTCGACCAGATACCCCAGTGCTTCGGGGGCTGAGCCTAGAGGTGAAAAAGGGCCAGACGCTGGCCCTGGTGGGCAGCAGTGGCTGTGGGAAGAGCACGGTGGTCCAGCTCCTTGAGCGGTTCTACGACCCAATGGCCGGAACAGTGGTGAGCACACTTTCTTAAGTTTGTAACCTGATTTAGGGCTTTACTTCAAGTGGCCGATAAACCAGTATTCTTGTAATGGAAAAAAATGGGGCAAATAAAGGCCTATAATCCTATTTGGTGTGATGACCACATTCTATAAACCTCAAACTGGCACCCCTAGACGAGTAGATCGAACAATAGGGTAACAATAGCTTGACTACACTGTGTAGGTATGCTGTATTAATACTCTGGTGGGAATATCTTTATTTATGGAGAGGTCAAGACTAAATGTACTTGTTTCTATTCCTTCACCCAGAAGGTTACTGCATTCTCAGCTAATCTATCACAAGACTCCTCTAGAAGCACTGCGCCTCCTGCTTAAAAAAAATCACCACCACCAAAACCATATTCCCAAAGACAATTGTCCTTTGAACTTGTTTTACGTAGTATTGAACTCTTGTCCTTAGTGACATCAGAAAGAGAAATGGGAGAAATTTAAGGCTGGTAGTTCTCAGGGAAAGAGTGGTAGAGGTAGGACAGGAGATACCCAACTTTGGGAATCTGGGGCCACATACTTACCAGCTTTTTTAACTGGTCCACCCAGAAGAGGGGAGTAAAGTCAAGTTGAAAGGTTGGAGTCATTCCAGGAACAGCAGATATGAGTAGGACACCTAATTGCAGACTTCTAGAGGCAGAAGGAACACTGGCCTGGAGGAGGGCAGATAAGGACGAAGAGGAATTTGGAAAGACAAGGCCAAATAAGCTACCATTTTGCTGGTGAGATACAAGAAAGGATGGCCTAGTCACCATAAAAATCATTTTGTTGGCCTCCAACAATGTGAGCACTTAAGAGGCTGGGAGTCTTGTTACTTCACAAACTGATGATGCCCACATGCAACAATGCTCCAAATGGTAAATCTATTAGTTTATGATTTGGGTTTTTTTTTCCTCTTTTTAAGCCCGTCTTATAGTTTGTGGACTTTGGTTTTCAGCTCCTAGATGGTCAAGAGGCAAAGAAACTTAACATCCAGTGGCTCAGAGCCCACCTTGGAATTGTGTCCCAGGAGCCAGTCCTGTTTGACTGCAGCATTGCTGAGAATATCGCCTACGGAGACAACAGCCGGGTGGTGTCACAGGATGAAATTGTGAACGCAGCCAAAGCAGCCAACATCCATCCTTTCATCGAGACCTTACCCCGCGTAAGTTAATGCGTCACTTCTTAGGATGAAATCACAGTCAACTGCAAACGGTTTTCATCCTCCAAGCAGTACACAAAGTTACACACCAACAAAATCTTAGAGGAGAATTTCTCTCTTTGGTAGCACTGGGACCTTGGACAACACACTGAACTGCATACCGTGTTTCCTTACTGGCAGATGAGAATATTAGTCATCATGTCTAGATCTTATAAAGGCAGTGAGAGGCAAATGAGGTGACATTAGCTGTAAACACCGTCTCTCAGGTTGCAAACTGGTGGCTGTGGGCTGCATTCAGATTGCAGTCCTGTTTGATTTATCCCTTATGGTACTTATATTTTTAACGATTTTTGGGGGTAAACATGGACACGTGGTTGTAAGGAACAGAGATTTTACGTACCCTTTACCTAGCTGCCTCCAGTGCCATCTTGCCAAACTGTAATACAGTATCACAACCAGGATATTCACTGATAGAATGTGCTCATCTTAGATCCTCTAGTTTTAGTCGTCATTTGCTTCTGTTTAGTTCTCTGCACTGTTACTGCACGTGCAGACGCCGCCCCAGCATCCCTCATGTTGCCCCGTTACAGTCAGGCACCTCTCCCTTTTATCCTCACTCCACCCAACCTTTGGCCAACCACTAAGTTTTCCATTTCTCTAATTTTCTATTCTAAGAATGCTATATAAGCATGCATAGACTAATAAGATGAGCTTTTTCCACGCAGCATAATCCCCTCAAGTTCTTGTTCTCTATAGTTCATGCCTTTTTCTCTCTTTAGTGCCATGCCGTCCTGATTAGTAGGATGAGTAAGATTGCATGGTACAGATGTACCAGCTCGTTGAGCCATTCACCTGTTGAAGCCTATCTAGGTTGTGTCTAGGTTTTGGCTATTAAAATCTCCTAAGTATTACTGTACAGGTTTTAGCGCGAACTGGAGTTTTTATATCTCAGATACATGCCCACAAGTGCAGTTGCTGGACCACATGGTAATTGTGTTCGGTTTTCTAACAAACTGCTTAACTGTTTTCCAGAGTGTACCATCTTGTGTTCCTACCGGCAGGTGTGAATTACAGCTTCTCTGCATCTTTGCCAGCATTTGCTGTTGTAATTCTGATAGATGTGTAGTAATAACTCATTGTGGTGGATTTCCTAATGAGAAATGAACATCTTTTTACATACTTACATACTTACTTGGAAATACAGACTGTATTTCCTTTTTGGTGAAATAACCTGTTTTTTTACTTATTTTCTAATTTGAAAAAGTTGAGTTCTGACAGATACATATTTTAGTTATTAGTCCTTTGTCAAATACATAGTTTGCAAATATTTTGAGCCAGTCGATAGCTTATTTTTTATCCTTTAACAGGGTCATATGCAGAGCCAAGTGTTTAATTTTGATAAGGTCCAGTTAACACTTTTTCTTTATACACATTGTGCACTTGGTATCAAACAGGGCTATTTCCCTAGCCCCAGGTCTTGAAGAATTTCTCCATTTTTTTTTAAGTTTTATATTTTCGTATAGTTTTTCTTTAATGTTTCAATTTATTCATTTGGAGAGGGCATTATTCTCTTATTTGCATGGTCCCCAACTCTCCCTTGTTAGCTTATTGTAGCTACTGTGTCTGTAGCCAAAGTGCATTTAAGTCACTATGGATTTAAAAATGAGAAAAAGTTCAGTGCAACAATTTTCTTCAGTAATTGTTGTAAAGATGAGTTGTCCTGCAAAGATTATTTGAATGTCAAAAGTGATGGCAGGGATCATTAATCTTGTGTCTCAGCTAGCATCTCAGGTTCCACTGAATTAAGCTGAAATAAATCTCGACTATTTTTACCTTTTCTCTTCTGCTGTAACTAACAGTCATACACTGTCAAACCCTCCATGTTGGTTAACCTTACTCACCCTTAACACCTAGTCATGGACCCTCGTATAGAATTTGATTAGCAGAAAAGCTAAAGCTTCAGCTCTTCACTGACATTGGACTTGAGGAAATTCACATTACTGCCTAAGCCCTACAGTACTTTTTTGGCCCTTTATTCCTTCTGCTTTTTTTCCCCCCAGCCTAGAATGTTCTTTCTCAAGATGCAGCTTTCCAACTTCTTTCCTTCATGCACAAAGGTTTCTTTCCTTCATGTATCTCTTCTTTGTTCTCCTGCTTTCTCTCCATAGTTGCTATTTGCTGCTTCTGATCTTTCATACCATGTTGAATATATTACTCATTTGGCACCTATTTGACCTTAAATAGAGTGCTGTATAGGTGGCTGATCTCTTCACATTATAAATTCCTTCAGGGTAACAACAAAAAAAGCTGCCTCCATTTTTATATTTCTCACAGTTGTTGGTATAACAGGTATTCCATAAATATTTAAGTGAATGAATGAGTTGAAAAGAGAATACACTAGGTTCCATATGAATATTTAACCTTAAAGGTAAAACTCAAATATTTATATTTAACCTTTAAAGACTGCAAAGACATCAGATCAGTTGGCATTATGAGAATGGTAGGAACTCAAGAATTTATTGCTCAAATTTCTGTTGCAGAACACTGGTGAGAACTAAAGAACTTTCTTCTAGTTTGATCGTGATTAAGTGGGGGGAAAAAATTAAATGGATCACCAAGTAGCTGTTATGTAAACTTTTGTTTCCAAATATTTTTTTCCTGTTAAGTAGAACTGTCAAATGTTGCAAAGTACAAGTTTATTCAGTATACCATTAATCATTTTGGGGGGTTAGGACTTGATTAACTTTACTAATGGTTAACTTGCAGAAATATGAAACAAGAGTGGGAGATAAGGGAACTCAGCTCTCAGGAGGTCAAAAACAGAGGATTGCTATCGCCCGAGCCCTTATCAGACAACCTCAAATCCTACTGTTGGACGAAGCTACATCAGCTCTGGATACTGAAAGTGAAAAGGTGTGGCCTCTGCCCTGATGTTCCATTTACTTTGTACAATAGTTTTTGTGCGCTATCAACTACGAAAAAAAGTAAAATTTTTCCCAAATTTTGTAAAATTATCTTATTTCCTAAACCAAAAATATTCAAAAGAAAAAAGCGGCATACATCACATTTTTAGCACAATAATAAAATAGAAATAAAGGGGGACTAATAAGATAATGAAAAACTAGAAAATAATAAAAGGGAACTAGTAAGTAAGAGAACTGGACAGAAAACTTAGATACCTGTGATTTAGTGAGAATCGGTTTTTATTATAATTAAAAAGAAAATACTTTTTAAATGCCATTTATGTAAATTTACATGCATTAAAACCAAAGACTCAAAGATTCAGAGATGAGAATATAAAAAGTAAAATATTCTTCTGTGATGGTGAAAGTTTAAGGTTTCTGTTCTGATTGATCATTAGATTGTGCAAGAAGCCCTGGACAAAGCCAGAGAAGGCCGCACCTGCATCGTGATCGCTCACCGCCTGTCCACCATCCAGAACGCAGACCTAATAGTGGTGTTTCAGAATGGCAAGGTCAAGGAGCATGGCACACATCAACAGCTGCTGGCTCAGAAAGGCATCTACTTTTCCATGGTCAGTGTCCAGGCTGGGACACAGAACTTATGAACTCTTGTTACGTCTTAAAAATAAATTCAAATTATAGCTTTCTCTGATTTAAACTAGAAATTGTTTTTTTACAAATCATATAATTCAGATGTATCATTCCATAAGTTTTAGAACATCTGATTTGCTGCTGATACTATAGCATTGCAAATTCAGGAGTTACAAGTGACACCTGTCTTGATGAGGTATAAAAATGGCAGCCTAGCTGTTGAGTTATTAGAAACATACAGAGAAAAGACAAGTTCAAATAAAATAAAGCTATAGAGCTAACAGCACAGACACAGGGAAACTTCTTACTGTCCTGAATACCTGGGTAGATGACAGGATAGACTGGAAAAATTTCCAAAGAAAAAGGAAAAATATATTCATTGTTCCACTGCCTACTGTCTATCTTAGTGAGTTTCTAAACTATTCTTTTGGATTTGTTTTTTCCAAAACAATGGATTCCCAACTTTATCATCAAAGTCCAAGAGAAAATGAGATTCTTACACAAGCTAACTTCACAGGCACACATCTGTTCCTGTAAAATAAAAAATTGAACATTAATTAAAATTTTAACTCCATAAAAATTGCAGTTATCTCAAGGGTAATTTGAAACATTGTAAACAACAAAATGCTAGGTTCTCTATTACTTTTTATCACTAATCCTAATTTTCCCAGAATATGTTGATAGGGAAAAGAAATCTAGGCAACCTTTGTAACCATACGAAAAGGTTTTTCCTTAATTTTCCATTTGTTTATAATTTATTGAGGCACTATCCATTCTCACCTCTGTCACAGGCTCTTTAGGTAAATAAACTGCCCCAGCTCCGTTCCTCTATCTGTAACAAACCAGATCTTACCAAATATTTTTTTCACATGGAACCATGTGGGTAGTGGACTAAATTTCAGATTAACCAAGAGAAGAATAGGGCAAGGGGTTCATTACCCAAGTGGTGACTCAAAAGCCTCTGAAAATTTTACTACTACCAGTCGGGTTGAGACCCAGAAAGCTCTTTGTAAAAAGCATTACAGATGATTTTTAGATCAGGCAGGTTAGGGAAACGTGTTGAAGTAGCACAGAAGAGGTTTCTCTGCAGGAGGTGAATAGTTTCTAAAATACCCAAGTCTTTAGACATTATTTAACAGCAAACCAAATGATTCTAAATCCCATGGCAATGTAGTCTATAAAATTGTACTAATGAGGAAAAAGGGCCAAAGTACAGAATAGGAGGAAATATGAACTGTTAAGGATATATCCATTGCTAAAGAAGCCCACTCAACTTTTCACAAAAAAACAGAGGCCAGCTGGGTGGCTCGGATGAGCTTCTGACTTCAGCACAGGTCATGATCTCACGGTCTGTGGGTTCAAGCCCTGCATCGGGCTCTGTGCTGACAGCTCAGAGCCTGAAGCCTGCTTTGGATTCTGTGTCTCCCTCTTTGTTCCTCCCCCACTCATGCGCTCTCTCTCTCCTTCAAAAATAAATAAAAACATTTAAAAAACTAAAAAAAATGACTGTTTCTTCTATCAAGAAATGACACTCTCCCCACCCCCCCCGCCTTGTATCTACACTGCTATTGCAACTTATTTGGCATTTTATTGGTTAAAACAAGTGACATCACGTGACTTCAGAGCCTAGGCCTCAAGAGGTCTTGCAAATTCTACCTTTCTCTCTGGGAACACTCCCAATGCCAAGTACAGAAGTCAAGGCTAGAATACTGAATGATCAGAGACCATGTGGAGAGTGTCCCAGGTACCAAGTCCCCAGGGAGTGGGGGCTTTACAGCCTCATTCCATTCACCCTAGTGAATGCAGCCACATTAAACTACAGCAAGATCAGAAGAACTACCCAACTGGGCACAGTCAACTGACACCATCGTGTGAAATAATCAATTGATTTAAGACCGTTAGTTTTCAGTGGTGTTGTACACAGCAGCACCTAAGTTACATCAGAAAGTAGAAGGTCAAACAGGAATGGATTAGTTATCCAAACACCATACAAGAAGCTATAGGATTGACAGCTTTATTTTCTATTTTGAACAGCAGGGAAAAAAAACCTGTAAAATCCTGAGAATCTGATTCAACATTCAATCTTTTTAAAGTCACCAACTCTAAATATGTGCTTTCATTTTATATTCACAAACTAGTTATAATGAATTTTGATAGGTTTTTTGTCTATATGCATCATAGGTATAAACCTCCCTCTAATTCTTATATCCAACAGAAATTCTACTTTTAAATGACCAGTAAATTGTAGTGGCCTTTCCCATCAAACAAAGCAGGCTTGTATCCCTGTGCTGAATGTGGAAGGCAATGACTTCATGGGGAGTTAGCATTTAATCACGTACTTTATATCCTTTGGCAACTAGAAAACGTTAAAGTGCTTGGAAGACAGACTCTACAATGATGGTCAGAGGATTTATAACCTATACAGGTACCAACAAAAATATGTGTAAGTTAAGAGTAAGACTTGCATTATTAAAAATTGTAGACTTGCATTGTTGAGGCTCATCTTCAACTTTCGCATGATGCTATATTTCGTTGAATCAATTTGCATTGCTACTGCATCAGAGGAAGCTTAAAAATCCTATTTTTATCTTCTAGGTGAGAATAGATTTAAAAAACGTGATTCTACCTATTTCTACATTTAACAAGTTTCCTTTAAATCAATATTCCTTTCTATCTCACATCAACAACCCACTCTCCACACCCGGTTTAATATTTTTGTAAATGCTTAATAAATGACTAGTCTCTAAAGATGAGCAGTGTTCATCAGCTGCATCATATCTTGGAAAGAATGAAAAACCAGCTGAACCAGCTTTTCTGCATCAGTTTCTGGGCAGGATTTCCAGGCTGTACTGGCCACATTAAACCTGTGAAGCACAAATAAAAAATGATTAAGTACTATACAAAAATCACAACACAAAGAGGCTCCAAATGGTGATGATGAACACAGCCGTGACCTTTACACCATCTGGTAAAATGCCTACTGTTATACTTAGAAAATTCTGACTTCTTGTATTACAAGGCCCTGTATCAACTGACCACCCAAACCAAGACTCTGTCTCCAGAAGCAATGTTTTTAAAGCTTTCTAGGTGATTCTCATGTGTACCCAGACTTGAGAACACTGTCCTCCAAATGGAGGACCTCTTCAACTTCTACCCCCACCCAAAGCAACTTCATTGCTAATTAATAGTCATGCTGTTTCTTTCTGTTCCTTATAAATATCAGGCTCTTTCCTACCCCACGACCATATAATTTTGTTCACCAGCAAAGTCACTGTGAAAACGTTAAGTGTATTCTACTTATTTAGAAGGCATTGTTACAGGGCTGGGGATACAACAACAGACAAATCAAAACCCCTGTTCTTCTGGGCTTATATTCTAGGAAGGGAAGAAAGAGAACATACAAATAAACATGGATACCCACTGGATGGTTATGAGTGTTCTAAAAAAAAAAAAAAAAATGCAGCAGGTGTGTGTGAAGGAGGCACAAGGGCTATTTTAGACCATCAGAGAAGGCCTCCCCGACCAGAGCAAATTTTAAGCAAATACCTGTACGGACTAACGGAGTGATCCCTGCATGTTATTTCAAGGAAGAGTAGGAGGCAGAGGAAATCACAACCACAAATGCCAGGAGGAGGGAGCTTGCTTGCTGTACTCCAGGTACAAGAAGGCAAGGGTGGCTGCAGTAGACTGAAAGAGGAGGAGAGCTATAGAGGAAAGGTCAGATCTGTGACTGAGAACTTGATCAGACAGGATCTCACAGGAGGACTCTGAATTTTACTGTGAGTGAGATGAGCTCTTGGAGAATTTTGCGAAGAATGATAGGACTTGAGTCACATTTTTAAAAGGGCATCAGGGCTGTTGTGTAGACAGTGGTCTGTAAGAATGAAAGGGTGGACCCAGAAGACCACATGAGAACCTGCTGCAATAACCTCAGTGGGAGAAGATGGTGGCTCAGCCCGGGTGGTGGCACTGGAGGTAGCAGGCGGTGATCGGAGTCTGGAGAGCTGCTTTCTTGGCATAGTATTAATTCCTTCTCATCCCTAACATCTCAACTTCCCTGTTGCTCTCTGACCACACTAAGTAAAGCGGTGCTCGATCTCGCCCTCCCCACCAGTGTGTCTGTATTACCACATCAGCTTGCTTTCTGCTTCCCAGCACTCATCACTACTTATCTTGCTTATTTGCTTCTGTCTCTCTTTCCCCAGGAGAAAATAAAATCTCTAAAAGCGAAAATCTGGTCTGTCTTGCATCCTGAGCACCTAAAATGCTACAAGTTTCCAATACATATTTCCTGAATGAGTGAATGGATGTTCTGCCCCAGGATCGGGACTTCCAAAGTCAGAGACCTGGTGTGTCTGGACTGAACCCTTGACACTGCATGCAATACAAGATCCATACTTGTCAGGAAATATGTTAGAATGCTTATGCTCTGTGTCTGATCATGATTTTAGACCGTAGACCCTTTATATGAAAACATAGTAAGATCTATGTTGAACCTTTGTAATTTAATCTTTAATTTGTACATTCATGGACATAAACTAAATACTATGGGAATAAATATCTAAGGACTTAGATGCTAACAAATATAAGTACCACTGGTATAAGACTATATGCACAGGTCACACTTGACACGGAGGCAGAAGAGAACATTTTGCAGAACAACCCTGACTGTAAACTCTTTTTAAAAAGTTAATGAAAAAAATAAATTACAAACTGAAATGTGTCATACATATTATCAGTCCAATTGTTCACATTCCATCCGAAGCCCCCAATCCTACCATCTTATTCACATAGTGCTAAATGTGGCCACATGATTTTTTACAAAGCCCCCCAAGCTCTCAAAGATCTCTGAGATGGCCAGACTATATGGATGAAGACCTTGCAAGCCATTCTCCCAATTTCATATTACCTTATTCTCCACCTAATAGGTTTTAGTATTTTCTTTCTCATTCTTTCCACAAACATAAATCAAACCTCATCTGAAATTGCATCTGAGCTGGTAAAACATTCTTTTTTGGAATATAAATTAATTTACCTAGTCTCTTATCTTGGTCACATTAGTACCGTTAGGACTACATGAACCACCACATATTTATAGGCAACTACATTTTATGTGTTTTATTACCATAAAACACCTTGCCCAGAATATGTTAATATGTGTACTGAGATTTAAGGATGATGGCAGTATATCACTGAGTCAACCTAAATTGGTGTTCTGCACAAAATGCCTAAGGGACTGATTTGACCAGTGTCCCAAAAGCAGGATAGAGAAACAAACACACATTAAATGCCCACGTGGTAAAAATAATTACCTATGTAGCGAGTGGCAGATGACAACACAGTCAGAATTACAGTGCAAGAAAGACATTCAAAAGACAGAATAAAAGCTTTCTTACTCTGTAGCACAGTAAGAATGAGAAGAGCAGTCTCACCTGTCATCTCTGATGTGGTAGAAAAATCCATAGCCATTGTGTACCATGGGAACAACCACTCCCAGGACTCTTGAATACCCAACCAGACTTGTTGAGAGAACAAAGTTTCCACCTCCTCCACTGTATGCCATAAAGAGAGGATATTTTAGTAGGCTTACAGAAACTTACATTACTTCAGAAAAGCTTTTAGGGGCCCAGAGGTGGCTCAGTTGGTTAGGCCTCCTAGTTCAGGTCAGGTCATGACCTCTCGATTGCTGAGTTTGAGCCCCGCTTTGGGCTCTGTGCTGACAGCTCAGAGCCTGGAAGCTGCTTTAGATTCTGTGTCTCCCTTGCTCTCTGCCCCTCCCCTGCTGGCACTCTGTCTCCCTCTCTCAAAAATGAATAAATGTAAATGTTAAAAAAAGCTTGTAACCTTCAGAAAGAAGGAACTGATTAAGTTATTAAACACTACATTACATTATATTACCTTTTGGAGAAAAGTGGGTCTGTAAAGAGTTCTGGAACTGGAAGATCTTCCTCTTTTGCTATGAGTAAAAGACCTAAAAGATGACGGTCAAATCCTGCAATGAAACCCCAAGTATTAAGCTAGAAAAAATTTTTCAACATGAGAGAATTTTTTTTTTAAGTCAGAATAATTCCAATGTAAGTACCTTTTCCAGCCAAACAATATTTCATCATTTTATCATGTTTTGCAAAAGCTTGTAACATCTTTCGCTGTCGCTCAAGAGGCTGTGTTAAAAATCAAGACACATTTCAATAAACTTTCAGCAACAATAACAACAAAAAAACCTGAGCTCAATATAGTTAGGATGCGGGTCATCTGAGAGAGAAAAGATTTCTAAAAAGACCTTTAGACACATGCTTCTATTTATTTTCCTCATTTCTATTGCCTTTTCTTTCCTATAGGTCCTGCATCTTGATTATTTCTTTCCCAGAACAGGAAAAACAATAGGAACTTGTGGGCAGCACTGAAGTGATACTAACAACTGTCAAGACAGAAACAAGTAGGATTTCAATACTAACACACAGTTGTTCAAAATGATAAGGAAGCAGTTCTAGGACACTAAAATAAATTAACACATACATAACTATGTCTATCAAAACTAAAGAAAAAAATACAATACCAAAATACCAGGGGGAAGGAACTACCCTATCGTCTAAATGCTTCAAAAATAAATAAATAAATAAAGTATAGGGGTGCCTGCCTGACTTGGTTGGTAGGAGATGTGACTCTCGATCTCGCGGTTGTGAGTTCAAGCCCCAGATTGGGTACAAAGATTACTTTTAAAACAAAACAAAAATATAAAACAAAACTGTTCTGGTTCCAACACATTAAAACAAGAATCTGTGATTTCAAAAACGTTCAAACACATTAAGAAAAGCTTCCTTTTAAGGCACTTTGGGAAAGTCTTCACTTTATTGGTGTTATCTCAAAGGCAGATCGACAATAGTAAAATACTCATGGTATTGAAGACACTTTGCTGAAATACCAATCAAAAGCACAATGAGATACCACCTCACACTTGTCAGAATGGCTAAAATCAACAACTCAGGAAACATATTGGCAATGATGCAGAGAAAGGGGAACCCTCTTACACTTTTGGCGGGAATGCAAACTTGTGCAGCCACTATGGAAAACAGTGTGGCGGTTCCTCAGAAAGTTAAAAATAGAACTACTCTAACAACCCAGAAACTGCACTACAAGACATTTATCCAAAGGATACAAAACTACTGATTCAAAGGGGCACATGCACCTCAAAGTTTACAGAAGCACTCCCAACAATAGTCAAATTATGGAAAGAGCCAAATGTCCACTGACTGATGAATGGATAAAGATGTGTGTGTGTGTGTGTGTGTGCGCGCGCATGCGTGTGTGTGCCTCTCTCTCTATATAGAGAGAATATTATTCAGCCTTCAGAAAGAACAAACTCTTTCCATTTGAAAAACATGGATGGAACTAGAGTGTATTGTGCTAAACAAAGTAAGTCAGAGAAAGACACATACCATATGATTTCACTCATATATGTAATTCAAGAAACAAAACAGATCAACAAAGGGGAAAGGAAGGAAAAATAAGATAAAATCAGAAATGGAGGCAAACTGTAACAGACTCTTAACTAAACTGAGGGTCGCAGGAGAGGAAATGGGGGGGTGGGAAATGGGGGAGATGGGGGAAATGGGTGATGTGCAGTAAGAAGGGCACTTTCTGTGCTGAGCAGTGGGTGTTCTATGTAAGTGATGAATCACTAAATTCTACTCCTGAAACCAATACTACATTATATGTTAACTAACTTGAATTTAAATAAAATCTTAGAAGAGGAAGGAAGGAAGGGAGGGAGGGAACCAACTTTGCCTAGAAACAGACACAAATGGACTGCTTCTCAGGTCCTTCCTGTTTCATATTCTTCCAAGTACATACTTCATTAGCAAATGAATGAATGCTTCAAAAACTTTCAGAAAAAAATATGTGAAAGTATTTTACTGATCCAGGAGAACTGAAGCCAAGGGGTTCGTTATTCAAGGTCTAAGGATCCTTTAAACAAGTAAATAAATACTGTGAATTTCTTGTTTTTCAAATACTCACACTAGTAGAGGGATCCTGCATGGACTGGCACCACCTGACTGCTTCTACTGTACATGACCTCACAGTCTCTGTGCGGCCATGATAAAAGTATCTGGTCATGGCAGTTTCATAGCAGCTGCCAGGGCTACAAGAAAAAATGAAAATACAAGGATGTGTCACAAGAAAGAAAATGCTCAAACATCATCCAAAGAAAGCTTACGTAATAAAGCTGGCTTTGGTCAGAGACTAAGTTCTGTAATACAGACCACAGTCGAGACTTTCAATAACAAAGAGACTATTTTCGGTATCAAAGAGCAAAAAAGTATTCTGATCAACAAGGCCTGGTATTAATACGGGCTGTTTCCAAGGCTTGGCTGCTCTGAGGTTATGTACACTGGAGTGTGTGTGGCAGGTGGCCTCTAAGATGCACCCACAGTGATCCCCGCCTCCTGTTATTTATGCTCTGGTGTAACTCCTCAGATGGAGTGTGAGAGGGACCTCATGATTTGCTTCTACTGAAACGAACAGGACAAAGGTGATGTCATTTCTGAAATAAGGTTACAAAGAGATCTCACTGCTCTCACTTCCTCGATACGAGGAAGACAAGCTGCCATGCTGGAAGGTGCCCTACAGTGAGGCCCAGGTAGCAAGAAACTGAGGGAGGCCTCTGGAAAACAGCCTCGGAGGAAATGATCCCTGTTAATAATCACATGAGTGAGCCTGGGAGCAGATCCCTTCTGAGTACCTTCAGATGAGAAAAGAGCTGAATGACACTCTAACTACAACCTCAGCAGACTACTACAATTGTATTTACCCACAGACTACAAAAATTCTAACTCAAAAGGATACATGCACTCCAACGTGTATAGCCCCAAATGTCCATCAACAGATGAATGGATAAAGAAGATATG
The DNA here is from genome assembly GCF_046562875.1 of Panthera onca. NCBI lineage: Eukaryota > Metazoa > Chordata > Mammalia > Carnivora > Felidae > Panthera > Panthera onca. The sequence continues at coordinate 91,186,639 of NC_138340.1, read as the reverse complement.
GTATACATATACAATGGAATGTTACTTGGCCATCAAAAATAATGAAATCTTGCCATTTGCAACGACGTGGATGAAGTTAGAATGTAAGAAACAAAACAAACAAGCAAAGGGGGGAAAAAAGAGAGGCAAACCAAGACAGACTCTTAACTACAGAGAACTGATGGTTACCAGAGGGGAGGTGGGTGAGGGGTTGGAGATTAAGGAGTACACATCTTGTGATAAGCATTGGGTATCGTATAGAAGCTTTGAATCACTAAATTGTACACCAGAAACTAATACTACATTGTGTTAACTGGCATTTAAATAAAAACTTAAAAAAAAAAAAAAACTACAAGAAAATACTATAGACCATTATCCCTTTACGAATACAGATGCAAAAATCCTCAAATTAGCCAACCAAATTCAGCAGCATATTAAAAAGGACAACTCACCATGCCCAAATGCAATATATCCTAGGAATGTAAGGGTGGTTCAACAAATGAAAATCAATCAATGTAATACACCTTTTTAATAGAATGAAGGATAAGTCCTAGAGTAATTGATACAGAAAAGCATCTGACAAAATCCAACACTCTCCAGTAAAAACGCTCAGTATACTACGCATAGAAAGAAACTTGCTCAACATGATCAAGGGCATTTATGAAAAACTCACAGCTAACATACTCAAAAGTGAAAGACTGAAACCTTTCCATCTAAAAGGAGCAATATGACAAGAATGATTCAGCATAGTACTGGGTGTTCTAGCCAGGAGAAAAGAAATAAAAGGCACCCAAATTGGAAAGAAAAAAGCAAAACTATCTCTATTTACAGACAACATGATCTCATATTTAGAAAACCCCAAAGAGTCCACAAAAAATTGTTAGAGGAAATAAACAAATTTGGCAAAGTTTATTTATTTTTTAATGTTTATTTATTTTTGAGAGAGAGAGAGACAGAACGTGAGTGGGAGAGGGGCAGAGAGAGAGGGAGACACAGAATCCAAAGCAGGCTCCAGGCTCCGAGCTGTCAGCACAGAGCCCGACACAGGGCTCGAACTCATGAACTGTGAGATCATGACCTGAGCCAAAGTCAGACGCTTAACTAGTGAGCCACCCAGGGACCCCCGGCAAAGTTTAAAGATACAAAACTAACACACAAAAATGAGCTTCATTTCCATACGCTAGCAATGCACAATCTGAAGAAAATTAAGAAAACAACTGCATTTACAACAGTGTCTAAAAGAATAAAATACTCAAGATTAAACTTAACCAAAGAGGCAAAAACAGTATACACTAGAAACTACAGAACATTGCTTGAAGAAATTTTTAAAAACATAAATAAATGGAAAGGGATCCTGTGTTCATGGACTAAGACTTATTATCATTAAGGTGACAATACTACCCATAGCATTCCACAGATTCAAAACTCCCAACATTTCTGCAAAAATGGAAAAACTAATCCTAAAATTAATATGGTATTTCACAAAGAGCCAAGAACTGCCATAACAATCTTGCAAAGAACAAAGGTGAAGGACTCACCCTTTTGGATTTCAAAACTTACTACAAAGCTACCATAATCAAAATAGTATGGTATTGATATAAGAAGAGACATACAGACCAATGGGATAGAATTGAAACCCCAGAATTAAACCCTTACATCTATATAATCAATTGATTTTAAACAACAACATCAAAACCATTCAATGAACAGTCTCTTCAACAAATAATGCTGGGAAAACTGGGTATCCACTTGCAAAAGAATGACATTGGACCCTTATCACACAAAACTCCTAGAAGAATATGTAAGGGGAAAACTTCATGACATTGGATTTGGCAACTATTTCTTGAATACATCAACAAAAGCACAGGCAACAAATAAAAAAAAAAAAAAAACAACAACAGATAAACTGGGCTTCAAAATTAAAAACTTGTGCGTCAAAGGGTGCTATCAAGAGAGTGAAAAGAAAACCCACAGAATGGGAGGAAATATTTGCACATCACATATCTGATAAGGGTTTCATATCCAGAATACATAAAGAACTCTTACAATTCAACAACAAAATGGCAACCCAATTACCAAATACACAAAGGACTTTTATGGACAGTTTGCCAAAGAAGATATACAAATGGATAATTAACATATGAAAAGCTACGCAACCTCATTAGTCAATAGGGAGATGCAAATAAAAACCACCATGAGATACTACTTCACAAATAATAGAAATAATTTTTTAAATGAAAAATTAAGTGTTGGCAAGGATGCGGAGCAACTGGAACCCTTACATATTTCTGGTGGGAATGTAAAATGGTATAACCATGGTAGAAAATAGTTTGGCGGGTGCTCAAAAAGTAAAAGAGAATTATCACACAACCCAGCAATTCCACTCCTAGCTACAGACTCAAAAGGAAACTAAAACAGGGACTCAAACAGATACTTGTACGTGAACGTTTACAACAGTATTATTCACAAGATCTAAAACATAGAAACAACCCAAGTGTCAACCAAGAGATGAATGGATAAACAAAATGTAGTATACTCACATAATGGAATATTATTTAGCCATAAAAAAGAATAAAGTTCTGATTCTATAACATGGATGAATCTTGGAAACATTATCCTAAGTTAAATAAATCAGACACAAAAAGACAAATTTCACTTACATAAAATATGTGTATGATTCCACTTACATAAAATATCTATAAAAATAGGCAAGTTTTGGGGCCCCTGGGTGGCTCAGTCGGTTGAGCGTCCGACTTCGGCTTGGGTCACGATCTCGCGGTATGTGAGTTCGAGCCCCGCGTCGGGCTCTGTGCTGACTGCTCAGAGCCTGGAGCCTGTTTCGGATTCTGTGTCTCCCTCTCTCTCTGACCCTCCCCCGTTCGTGCTCTGTCTCTCTCGGTCTCAAAAATAAATAAATGTTAAAAAAAAATTAAAAAAAAAAAAATAGGCAAGTTTATAGAGACTGAAAGTAGATTAGATTACCAGGGGCTGAGGAAACAGTAGGAATGAGAAATTATTTTTCAATGAGTACAGAGTTTCTGTTTGGGGTGATGAAAAAATTTTGCTACAGACAGTTGTGACGGTTGTATAACATTATGAATGTAATTAATGCTGCTATATCATACACTTAAAAATGGCTACAATGGCAAGTTCTATTTTATATATTTTACCACATTAAAAAAAAGATACTCAAATGCTTAAGGCAAATAGTAACAGTGTATTGTAAGGCTTGTAACATATGTAGAAATATAATGTTATGACAACAACAGCACTAAAGATGGGAGAATCAAAATAGAAACATTCTGTTTTAAGGTTCTTACATTATACTTCAAGTGGAAAATGTTATTTAAAGGTAGACTCTGGTAAGTTAAAGATGTGCTTTATAAACCCCAGTTCAACTATTAAAAGCAAAACAAAACAGTATATCTGACAATGGAAATAAAAGGGAACAAGTGAAAAAAAATGAATTCAAAAGAAGATGAGGGGTGCCTGGGTGGCTCAGTTGAGCTTCTGACTTTGGCTAAGGTCATGATCTCACAGCTCGTGAGATCGAGCCCCGCGTCGGGCTCTGTGCTGACAGCTCGGAGCCTGGAGCCTGCTTCGGATTCCGTGTCTTCCTCTCTCTCTGCCCCTAACCCACTCGCATTCTGTCTCTCTCTCAAAAATAAAATAAACATTAAAAAAAAATTCAAAAGAAGATGAAAAAGAACAAAAATCAGATATGATAAAAAGAAAAGAAACAGCAATATGGTAGACTTAAACCTATCATTACTGATAATTATATTAAATATAAATGACCTACATATCCTATTTAAAGACACGTATTCTCAGGGCGCCTGAGGCTCAGTCGGTTGAATGTCCCACTCTTGATTTTGGCTCAGGTCACGATCTCATACTCATGAGATCAAGCCCAACATTAGGCTCTGTGCTGGGCGTGGAGTCTTCTGTTTTTTAATTTTTTTTTTTTAAAGTTTCTTTATTCCTGAGAAAGAGTGAGCAAGAGTGAGCGAGCATGAGCAGGGGAGGAGCAGACAGAGGGAGACACAGAATCCGAAGCGGGCTCCAGGCACCGAGCTGTCAGCACAGAGCCCGATGCGGGGCTCGAACTCGCGAACTGCGAGATCATGACCTGAGCCGAAGTCAGAAGCTCAACTGACTGAGCCACCCAGGCGTCCCTGGGTGTGGAGTCTCCTTAAGATTCTCTCTCTCTCCCTCTGCCCTTTCCCATGCTTACAGGCAGCATGCTCTCTCTCTCTCTCTAAAGAAAAAAGAGAAAGAAAAAAAAAAAAGGACACATATTCCCTGATTAAATTTTTAATTTTAATGCTTATTTATTTTTGAGAAAGACAGAGCACGAGCACGCACATGAGTGGGGGAGAGGCAGACAAAGAGGGGGACACAGAAACCACAGCAGGCTCCAGGCTCTGAGCTGTCAGCACAGAGCCCGATGCAGGGCTCAAATTCAAGAACCAAGAGATCATGACCTGAGCCGAAACCAAGAGCTGGACAGTCAGCCAACTGAGCCACCCAGGTGCCCCTGGATTTTTTTTTTTTTTTTTACACTCAGCTGACTGACCCGCCCACATGTCCCTGGATGTTTTTTAAGTTTTATTTATTTATTTTGAAAGAGAAAGAGAACAGGAGTGGGGAAGGGGCAGAGAAACAGAGAGGGAGAAAGAGAATCCCAAGCAGGCTCCACACTGTCAGCACAGAGCCAGATGCAGGACTTGAGCTGTGAGATCATGACCCGAGCCAAAACCAAGAGTCAGGCGCTTAACCAACTGAGCCACCCAGGTGTCCCTCAGACTGGATTTTTTTTTTTTAATTTTTTTTTTTTAACGTTTTATTTATTTTTGAGACAGAGAGAGACAGAGCATGAACGGGGGAGGGGCAGAGAGAGAGGGAGACACAGAATCAGAAGCAGGCTCCAGGCTCTGAGCCATCAGCCCAGAGCCTGACGCAGGGCTCGAACTCACGGACCGCGAGATCGTGACCTGAGCTGAAGTCGGCCGCTCAACCGACTGAGCCACCCAAGTGCCCCAAGACTGGATTTTTAAAAAGCAAGATCAAGGAGCTTCTACTTCTGCTTAAGATTTAAGAAAGTCTCAACATACCATTTCTCCAATCCTAAAAATTAGTAAAGACTGGATAATCTATAAAATCATGAACGCATCAGGAAACTGAGGCTACAAGAAAACCAAGTGATTTGAATTCCAAAGAACATAAAACCCCTCGTAGAACAAAGCAGACACTTCAGAAGTATTAAGGTTATGAAAAACAAGACTATGAAAAGTGTCACAGATCAAAACTCTAATGTACTAATGATGGTAAGTCCCAATTAGGACAAGGTGCTACTTGGGAGAAAAGTCAAGAAAAACAATGGGGAGGAGTTAGGATGGAATAGCTATGGTAAAGATATACCCTTGGACTTCAAGATCTGAAAATGGAAAATGAATGGTCCTCACCATCCATGAAGTCTATAATAGGCCAGCTGAAGTGCAAGCTGAATAAATGTATCAGGGTGAAGCCTCTTCTTCTTGGTTAGTTTTTTGCCAAAAGATGTAAAGGCATACGCCACAATCTGCAGATCAGATGCCTAACAAAAAAAATTAAATGGGAAAAATGAAAAATCACCTAAGAATACCCCAAAGATAACCAAATCATCATTTGCATCAATCATTAGATATTAAATAATAAAGGTATCAAAGCTATAATTTAAAATGTTTTATGTTGTCATGCTTGGATGGTAGCCAAATTTTTATATACGGTAGTTAAAAGACAAAGCATCAGTTTCTAAGAAAAAAAGTTAAAAAAATCTACCTGCTTGAGATATTGGGCTTCAGCCTGTTTAATGTTGTTTAGGATTTTATCATCCACAGTGAAAACGAGCTCCTCTGGAAGTGATATATCCCGTACTTTTTCTGAACCCTGAAAATAAGGAAGACTTAAAAATGCTCAATCAAAAACTACCAGGAAAAAAAGGATGAAATATTTTTTCTGACATACCTTCCATCTTCCTTCATTCTCTAAAATTTTCTCATCAACATAATGGCTGACGTTTACTACAACCATCCCATCAAAAGGAGCATGCTAAAATGAAAATATACAAGATACTGAATACTTTATGTCAACTTAAAATTTGACCCAATATTTCATTTTCAATTTCCCTGCCCTTCATTAATACAGAATAAACTGCAAAATTCAAATGCTTCACCTAGTAAGAATATATGGCATAATAAATGACTGCTATATTTTATCTGCTGCGAAAGAACAAATACTTAAAGCTGGAAGCACCTAATTAGAGATCCTTAGGTAATGATATTTATACTGGAAGTGAAAGCAGGTGTATGTGTGCAGTGCTAAGATGTTCTGAAATTTTAAGGGCACTGTGCAAAACACAAATAAGGCTGGCAGACTTTCTGAAGGCAAACTGAGCATGGATGCAAACTTTTTAGGTGAAGACATAGACCACTAGGTTGAGTATCAAAAAGCATAACAATTTTGTGTTTATGTCTACAAAACTGTTCAGATGTGGCAGAAATAATTCTCAACCTTTAAGGAATTCTGGAAAGATGGGCTGAGTTACAGGGGTATTATGGGTTTGACAACTATATTTAGAGAAAGGAATTGCAGCTAGTGAATTTTTCCATCATTTACTGTGGAGGACAAACTTTATGCCTTCTTTTTCCCATGTCCTTTGACAATTGCATCAAATAGTTTTATTTTTCCTCCGTGTTACTGCTTCACTTTAAACAGTTACCATTCATGAACTGTATGTGGCACTACCAGCCTTGGAGAGAAAGATGGGAAGCTTAAGATAGGAACTGAGCACACTTGGGACCCAGTTTCAGAGGGAGTTAGGTGTCGTAAATATCACCCTAACATTACAGAGATCCGCTGCCCTCTCGAACAGCCCAGTGGAGCCTAGAAGTACAGATGAATACTGTTACCAACTAGAGAGCAGCCACAACATGAGGAAAGGCTCCTGAGAGAGTTCAGAACAAGATGCATGAACAACTCATCCCACCTGTCAGCAACAGCACCCATAAGACTCACAGATCAGTGACAAGCACATTTTCTAACTGCATCTTGCAACTTTACAAAGAATTTTTTATTGGTATCACATAATGTTTCATTTGAGAAAATACTATTAATTTCTAACTCTTTTACTAGAGCCAGTAAGAAAAAGCAAGACTGGAGGATAAAAGTCTCTTTGACTTATAATTCTACCCTACCCATCTCATGGTAGAAAGCTTATCATCTATTTTTTTTAAAAGTTAGGAACTATGAAAACTTTAAATGCTTTCATGACGTTTTATCTATTAATACAGTTTTAACTTCCTTTTCTTTTTATTTACGTGGAGACAATATGTGTAACATATTGTTTAGGAATGAGGGCTTTGATTCGGAGTCCAAACTCTACCATTTCCTAGTTGTTCAAGTGTTGAAAAGTTACTTAATTTTTTAAGTAATCTACCTCATCTGTTAGTGGGGATAATAATCACAGACTTAGTGAGAAAAATGATTTTAATAATGCTTATAAAGTACTTACTACAGAACCTGGACCACAGCAATCATCAGTAACTGCTGTTATTATTTAATAACTTTATTATATGCTTCCTTATGTGCCCTTCACAAAGCCCTAAAACAAAGCCTGTATAGAGAAGACAAAATAGTTGACCCCAGGATTTTAAACCCCAAAAGGGAAATGTAATTAACTGCTATAATCACAAAAGTACATATTCAAGTACCAACAGAATACAGCAGCGACATGGCTTTGGATATAGAATAGACCAACTTTTAGAGTATACAGATGAACAACACTGACCTCTCATGCAATCAAAAATCCATATATAATTTTTCACTACCCATAACTTAATTACTATTGACCCGAAGTCTTGCCAATAACATCAACAGTCAATTAACATGTTCTGTGTTATAAGTATTATATCTACATTCTTACAATAAAGCTAAGAGAAAAGAAAACGTTGAGAAAATCCTAAGCAAGAGAAAATACACTTATTGTATAGTACATTAGTAGAACAAGGCACTACACATCTCCTCATTCCCACCCAAATTAGCAAAGCTACCCAGGAATGCAGGAAACCTCCTTCCAAGAAGATTCTAGGGGAAGGCAGAGAAATGGCGAAGAGAGAGCACCATTACCCTTCTCGCTAGGTTGCTTGCTCCCCTGACCCCTCTGCATGGTTCTAACCCAGCTTCTGCTTGTGGCAAGTGCTGGCAAGCGGCTCCCAGCAGTATTAGTTTTCTACTTCAGAGAATTTTCAGCACCTCAGACAGCATTCCTTCCTGCCCTGAGCTCTGCAGCCCAGGTTCCTGCCTGGTGCTATCCTGCCCCAGATATTCTCCTGGAACCGTGGCACGGAGAAAGGGTTGGAAGGAGTGCAGATTATCATTCTGTGGTTCCTGGCCAACTGTGGACAATGACTGGCCTCCAGTTCCTCTGCTCCTTTCAGTTCAAGACCTCAGTGAACCAAACTTTGCACAGGTAGTGAGGTGAGGACTGCCAGGAGCACGTAGAAGCCCTGCTGTTCCAGCCTTCCCAGCATCTCTTCTCTATCTTTCCTTCACTTTTAGTCATTTGGCAACTTCTATCTTATTTTTCAATCACAATATAAAATATATACTTAAAACAATTAAAAATAAAAATAAAATATATACTTTTAAAAATCCATGTATTTACACCCACACAGTTGAAACCCATGTTGTTCAAAGGTCAACTGTATACACTCTATTAATGATATTTTACATAGGTGAAATTGTTTTTTTCTGTAATCATCTCAGGTTACAAGGGAAACCTACATGGAATTTTAAAATAAGTGGGTATTAATAAATACACATAAAACATGTCCATACACTTACTACAAGAAAACATCTCATTTGTGCTAAGATGTGTGTTTATTTTGAGAGCAATATTCTTCATTTAGAGATGAAAAAAACATCATTAAAGTTATTTTCATCCTGAATTTGAGCAAGTATCAAGAGTTTAGTGCTATTAGTAAAAGTCAAAGTAGTGCAAGGAGTTTTTTGGAGGGATTTGAGGGTTGAAAGTGATGATGAGAATAATTTACCCTTATGTAACAATCTAACAACCAGTTTGAACAATATACAATGAAACAAAATTCTCAAAATAAGAATAGGTAAAAACTAGAAAAGAATAACTGCTCCATTGAGAGATGAATGGATAAAGAAGTTGTGGTATACATACTCAATAGAATATTACTACTTTGCCATAAAAAAGAATGAAATCTTGCCATTTCCAACAACATGGATGGAGTTAGAGAGTATTATGCTAAGCCAAACAAGTCGGTCAGAGAAAAGACAAATACCATATGATTTCACTCATATGTGGAATTTAAGAAACAAACAAACAAAAATGATCATAGGGAAAAAAGAGAGAGAAGCAAACCAAGAAAGAGACTCTTAACTATGGCAAACAATCTGCTGGTTACCAGAGGGGAGGTGGGTGGGGTTAAGGGTGAAATAGGTGATGGGGATTAAGGAGGGCACTTGCAAAGAGCACTGGGTACTGTATGTAAGTACTGAATCACCACATTGTACACCTGAAACTAATAGTACACTGTATGTTAACTGGAATTTAAATAAAAACTTGAAAAAAAAAAAAAAAAAAAGAATAACTTTAAGCTACCCATATACAAATGGTCAATGAAACTATTAAACCAGGGGAGAGAACACACATAAGAGGAAACAGTGAGACTAATACTAAGGTCAGAATCAGTACACAGGACAAGACTGTTAAGAGATGGAGGCAATGTCAGAATATGTATGAAGAAGGTAATCAACTGCAGCAGACAAGTCAAGAGAAAGAGAGAGGAAGACACTAGGAAGTAGTTAGCTACTATACAGAGGATAGTTTCCGGGGAATAGAAAGAACTCAAGAAAATGGAGGCAATTAACAAGTATTTTGTCAACAATGAATCCCAAAGAAGAGACAAGAAATCTTTAAAATTACTCACAACAAACTTGCACTCTGATGAGGTACTATAATAGACATCTAGTTTATTACCTGCTCATCAACCCTTCACCCTCTTCTGAGATTTATTTTTCTGTAGGCAACCACCACATATGCTGTGGTGGTATGAATGAGAGTGATTCTACCCCCTAGATTCCAAGGTTTAACATGTGACCCAGGCCACACAAATGAGAGCACCTGATTCCTCAGAATGGGCACATGATAGACAAAGGCCAATCACAACCAGTGAGCATTATTCCAAGGACTTTTGCTGGAACCACTAGGATGGTGGAGGCGGTGTGTGTGTGGGGGGGAGGGAGGTGTTTGGTGTGCTGGCCATTTGCATGAAGAACACTAATCTCTGAAGGGAGCTGTGAATGTGAAGACAAGACATTGTGGGTACAACGACCACATGGGATGGTCCACCTGAAGTCAAACACAGGAAGTAGTGTAAAAAATGAAGAGGGAAATTTCTAATAAAAGCATTTGGACACTGGAAGTCAGCCTTACCCAAATTCAGCTGTACCCTTATGCCAACAAATACCTTCTTAAGCTAATGCCAGTATAATTTAGGTTTCTGTCACCCAGCACTGAATACTGATTAACACAACTATTGAACGCAGATCAACATAACAGGTCTTTTTAGTATTGTATAGTTGCTAAATGCTTCTGGAGGAAGGCTACCAAAAACAATCTACCTCATACTACTTTATAGCAAATTACGTATTTTATGAAAGGTCTTAAAATGAGATTACAAGTGTATGCTGCAACTCTGACTTTGATTGATTTTTTAATTTTCTTGGTTTATAGATTTCTTGAATGGCCATCAGAAAATGGCAAGGTAGAGCTAATGAAGATGATCAAAGGAGAATAAAAGAAACAAGTTTTTTCTTTTTATTATGAAGAAGGTAAAAAATTGTAGAAGCATCACTTTAATATCTACAGTGTAAATAAATGTTCCAAGGATCATGTGCCATTTTAGGAAAATAATAATTCCTGGGTAAATCTAGAGATATATCCACATATATCTCTCTGTGCACAGAACATACACATAATGCTCTATCTTTTTTTTCAATGCTTTTATTATCTTTATTTTTGAGAGAGACAGTGTGAGCAGAGTTGGGGCAGAGAGAGGAAGACATAGAATTCAAAGCAGGCTCCAGGCTCTGAGCTGTCAGCACAGAGCCTGATGTGGGGCTTGAACTCACGAATCATGAGATCATGACCTAAGCTGAAGTCAGAGGCTTAACTGACTCAGGTACCCCAATGCTGTATCTTTTAAAATAGGTTGTAACTCTCAACCAACAGGTAACAGTGGACTTCAAGACCTTCAAAACTCTTTAAAATCCTTAACCACATAAAATACACGCAAATTCCACTTTGCAGATACACGTCAAACCGTCAGCCTTACTACGAATAAAAATAACTTGTCCTATACTCTGTCTTCACTGGAATTCATAACTAAGCCTTTTAGTATAATGTTACAGAACTACACAAGTGTTTATTTGACCACAGCACAGCCTAACTACTATAGTTTATTGCCGCTAAATTAACCTCAACAATTGAAAGGAAAAGTAACTTTAGTAGTTTACTTACATCACAATTACAGCCAAATACTCCATTGGAAAAGGAAATCAAGTTATAAGATTTGTCTCCCCAGCGTAATGTTGGATCTCCTGCAAGAATCATTGCAGTTACCTAAAACAAATTCAATGTTTTAAAATTAAAAGAATTTTAGTATTAAAAGGTATATAAGAATTTATACCTTAAACGTGTATATACACACACACAAACACACACAAAACCCACTTTTCCTCTTCAGGTAAACCAAATTTAATAAAATGATAATAATTATACTCAAGAGATCATACTAATTCCAGCCCTGTCTCTAGGTATTTCTCAAAATCTCAGGAAATCCCACCAGTAAACAGAAAGCTGGTAAAATACTCATGGGTGTTTAGAGAACTTGGAAGGGAAAAGACAAAGCTTTTGCAACTTGAATAGTCTAAGAAGCTGTGATAAGTTTAGTCATTAGAGTCTAGTTACAAGAAGAATATTTCAAGAATTCATACCCTACTAAGCCTGTTTCTTAAACAGTAGGTTTTGGCCCATTAGTGAGCCATGAGAACAATTTAGCACATCAGAGTAAACATTCATTACAAAAAAAGTACAAAATAAAAATAAATATCAGAGTCTGTCACAAACAGCAAAAGTAATTACTATTTTGTGAAACTTCCATTATGTGTGTATACGCGTGTAGTGGGCTACAACCTAAATGCATGTCTAACTAGACTGCAGTAAAAGTTCAAACACTACATTAAAATATATTCTTCCTCAAGAAGTTTGGTGACTCTCCCAGGGCACCTGGGTGGCTCAGTTGGGTAAGCATACAATTTTGCCTCGCGTCATGGTCTCACAGTTCATGAGTTTGAGCCCCGCATCAGGCTCTGTGCTGCCCCTGGCCGGGCTTAGAGCCTGGAGCCTGTTTCAGATTCTCTGTCTCCCTCTCTCTCTGTCCTCCCCCGCTCACGGTCTGTCGGTGTCTCTCAAAAATTAATAAACATTAAAAAAAATTTTTTTAAAAAGCTTGCAGACTTTCCTACTAAAGAAGTCCAGCTAAAGTTATTTTTACTTACAAAATTTTTCAATCCTTTATTTTTTCTACTATTTAATCGTGATGAATCCATTATGAAATAATTTAAGTGTTTTCAAAAGCCTAAGAGACTTCTACAGGTACGAATACTACCTTTTATTGTTTCCCAGGAAATGATAACATTACCCTGGGGGGGCAGGGAAGGAAACAAAATAAGGCCACATTTACTATGTACTTGTGACTCACTAAAAGTCAGTGTGAATAAAAATCAATGATAAATTACTTACAAGAGTGATATAACTCCTAGAACAGACCTCACCAACTAAGATGTCAAGGCACACACTGCTGTGGGTTACCGGAAGGTTCTCATGTCACCTTTGGCATGATAAGCTCACTTAGCCCAGAGTCCCATGCAAATTTTCTGTTCATCCAAACAATAGCCATACTTCTTTAAATAATGTACAAGATATATCTAAATTACCTAAACAATGAGGCAAGAATTTACAAAGGATTATTTATGTGTAAGCTTCAATCTGGTAAATGTATATATGACAGCTAAGTAAAAATTTTAAGAAACTGCATGTAACAAAAAAATCTTTTCATCTTTAATATACACAAGAGCCTTCCAGAATAATCTGTGAGAAGAAGTAACAGAACAAGATAGTCAAGTACCTGAGAATAATCTTCTGGCGTTACATGTGGACTGCTATCTTCTAGGGAATACACCAGTAAACTGCTTTGAATTTTTTCTAACCTAGTCAAGTTCTCCGGATCAAGACTAATCAAATATTCTCGTGCCTAAGAGACAAAGAAATAATGATTAAATGTTACAAACTAAATATATCCAGAAAATCTAAAAATAGTCTGTTAGGGAAAAGGTTTATTAAGAAAAGCATAAACCTCTACCTGAAAGTAGACTATTCCTATGAAATCTTTCATGAGCCAAAATGGTATAGAGCAAAGAGCCAATTACCATTAATTTATATGGAAACAGGTTTGAACGTTCTCCAAAAATAACCTCGCTTTTGCTTTACTGATAACACAGGACACATCTTGCGAAGGGATGCACAAATAAAGTCAGATAAAGCACAGGTGCTCCCAGACACAGATGCCCAGAGCTTGATGGTGAGATTCTGAAGGCGGCTCCAGGGGAATGAGCTTGGTGTGCCACTCTTGCTGCTCAAGGAACGTGCTGTGACACACACTTGCTGACACTATTTTTGCTTTTTGCCTTTTTTCATGAAAGCAAACATCCTCCTTGGGTTTCTTTCAATGCACAAAACCCAGTACTAATGTAGGTACTTTGTGAGAGTGTAGTGACATAACCAAAACTTTAAAAAAGTGGGAGATACTTGTGCAGTTAATAATGCCTTATTACATATTTCGAAACTGCTAAGAGAATACATGTTAAAAGTCCTCATCACAAGACAAAAAATTTAATTATGTGAGATTTATTGTGATCATTTTACAGTATACACAAATATCTAATTATGCTGTACACCTGAAACTAATATAATGTTATGTCAATTATGCCTCAGTTAAAAAAAACACACACACAACTATAAATTATAACCTTAGCCCATCGGGTTCGCTCCTCACTGGTTAATGCTGGTATCCCAGGTCCATCGGGTTCACTATGGCACTTCTTGTGAATATATGTCAATTGCCTTAGGGAAGATTAAAGAAAGAATATGTAAAAAAAGCATAAGCAGGATCACTAGCTACTTTTAGCCTTTAATAGGTCATATTGTTTATCAGTACTTAAATGTTTTGATGTATTATCCAAAGAAAGGGATTATGATCTCAACAGCAATTTCCCACACCTTATCTCCTTTTTTTTTTTTTTTTTTTTAAGTGTGTGGCCTATTAACACAAAAGTATATTTAATAACTTTAAGTAATTAAATTTGCTGTTTGGCTGGTATTATTTATACTTTCAAAATGTACATGTACTTCTGGGGTCTAAGTAAATACCCCTTACAATAGAGAACTTGAAAAATATTCTGTATATGATATCACAAATATTATGTACATCTTACCTAACTAAAAACTATGTGCATATATATTTAACAGAAGAATTACTCTATAACCAATTAATATTTGTGTGTAACCTCAAAAATAGAATACGTTGTCAATTTTAAATGTTTTCACATGTTACTTACAATCATTTTAAAGACTCTATTAAAGAAAAATTTTCACTCCAAAGTACTCTATACTCCCAAACTGATGAGTTTCCTGTATCTTTAAACATTTGACAGGCAAATAACAGGGTTCTTCAATAAAGAAATACACTTTCATCAATCCAAAATCCACAGAGGTTTAGCATAGGCAACAAAAGCAAAAAATTACATCAAACTAAAAGCTTCTGCACAGTTAACATCAAAATTAAAAGGCAACCTACAGAATATGAGAAAGTATTTGCAAGCCATGTATCTGATAAGAGGTTAATATTCAAAATATATAAGGAATCCCTACAACTCAATACCAAAAAACCAAATAACCCTAATTTAAAAATGGGTTAAGGAACTAAGCAGACATTTCTTCAAAGACATACAAATGGCCAGCAAGTGCACAAGGTACTCAATATGACTACACATCAGGGAAATATTAATCAAAACCACAATGATACATCACTTCACAGCTATCTGGATGGTTATGAGAAAGTAAGAAATAAGTGTTGGTGAGGATGTGGAGAAAAGAACTCTTGTGGACTGTTGGTAGGAATGTCAATTGCTGCAGCCTCTATGGAAAATAGTAAGGAGTTTCCTTGAGAAATTAAAAGCAAAACTACTCTATGACCCAGCAATCCCAGTTCTGAGTGTGTATCAAAAGGAATTGAAATCAGGACCTTAAGAGACATCTGCACTCCCATGTTTACTGCAGCATTATTCACAATAGCCAAGAGGTGTAAGACACTTAAGTATCCACTGACAGATGAATGGATAAACAAAATGTAACATATATGTACAATGGAGTATCATTCACCCTTAAAAAAGAAGGAAAGGAAATCCTGCCATTGGCAACAACATGGATAAGCCTGGAGTACAATACACTAAGTGAAGTAAGTCAGACACAGGACAAATACTACATAATATCACTTACAGGAGCAAGCTAAAATAGAGTGGCATGGTGGTTTCCTGGACATGGGTAAGGAGGAAAGGGGGGGGGGGGGGTGTAATTAGTCAAAGGACACAAAATTCCAGCTTTACAAGATGAATATCCTAGAGATCTACTGTAGAGCACAGGGCTTGTAATTAACAATACTGTATTGTATGCTTTAAAAAATTAAGAGGATAGGTTTTATGTTAAGTGTTATCACAAAAAAATTATTAAATAAAGGAGGCAGGCAACTTTTGGAGGTAATGGATAGGTTTATGGTAGATTGTGGTGATGGTTTCATGGGTCTGTACTTATTTCCAAACTCATCAAGATGTACACAATAAACATGTACAGCTTTTCATATGTCAATCACACCTCAATAAAGTTTTTAAAAGTCTGTTCAAATTTTTTTAAATGCTACAGATTTGGTAACTAGGATAACCCCTTTTCCTTTAATTTGGCCATCTATGCATCTGTTTTTTTAGCTACACATGCATTGTTTGATATTTAAAAGCACAAAATTTGTATTACCAGTATTTACATTTCAGACTCCTACACCTTTCAAAATATTCTATACTTGAGATTTTCTCACAATCTGGTTTCTGCCTTCATTACTTTCCACTTTCATTTACTATAATCTGGTTTTGTCCTCCAATGATTATCTTGAAACTGCATTTCTGAAAGTCACCAACAGTATCCCATAAAACAAATGTAGTAGATTTATCTCAGTCCTGTTTTCCTGATCACAGAGTATTTAACACCCAAGAGTAAATCTTAAAATTATCTTCTATCTTAGCTTTTGTAGCACTGTTCCACGGCAGTCTCCTTACCTCGCTTTCTGCTCAGTCTATTTCACTGATCAACTGTTCTCTTTTCACCGCCAAACGTTCCCCCAAATCTGTCACTGACCTCTCCTGACGTCTTCTACAAGTTTCTCCTTTGGTAATTTCATCCACTTGTTTAAGAGCTTTAACTGTCTATTACCTTTGTGTAAGAGGCAACCAAATCTCTAACTTCAACCCCACTTTCTCTTAAAATTTCTGGTCCCAAATTTCCTAATGCTTGCTGATATCTCTACTTCAGTTTCAGTCAGCTGATTTAAAAATCATCTCCCTGTCCCCTTTCCAAATTAAAAGAAAAAAAGCTTATCTTAGAAGAAAACATAGGTATACATCTTTGTGACTTTGTTTTTGTTTTTTAAGGAGGCTCCATGCCCAATGTGGAGCTTCAACTCATGATGCTAGGCTCAAAAGTGGGATGCTCTACCAACTGAGACTGCCAGGTGCCCCTAAATATTTATGACTTTGGATTAGGCAACGATTTCTCAGATACAACACCAAAAACACAAGCAACCAAAGAAATAGAAAAGTGGACTCTGTAAAAATTAAAACATTTGTGCTTCAAAGGAAGTCAAGAAGAAAATGAGAAGAGAACTCCAGAAAGGGAGAGAAATATTTGCAAATTATGTATCTGGTAAGAGACAGAATGTACAAAGAAGTTTTACAACTCAGTAATCAAAAGACAATCCAATTAAACATTGGAAAAGGATTTTAATAGACTTTTCTCCAAGGAAGATATACAAATGGTCAATAAGCACATGAAAAGATGCTCAACAGCACAGAAGAAAAAGAACACTACTGCACCATTGGTGGAAATGAAAACTGGTGCAGCCACTGTGGAAAATAGTATGGAGGTTCCTAAAAAAGTTAAAAATAAAACTACCTAGAATCTAGCAATCACACTACTGCGTACTTACCCAAAGAATACAAAAACATTAATTCAAAGGGGTACATACACCCCTATGTTTATAGCAGCATTACTTACAATAGCCAAGACATGGAAACAACCCAAGTGTTCACTGATTGATGAATGGATAAACATGTGGTATATATATACAACTGAAAACTATTCATCCATACAAAAGAATGAAATCTTGCTATTTGCAATGACATGTATGGACCTAAGTGAAATAAGTGAGCGAAAGACAAATACTATATGGTTTCACTCATATATAGAATTTAAGAACACAACAAATGAGCAAAAGGGGGAAAAAAGGGGAGAGAAAAACCAAGAAACTGACTCCTCACTATAGACAACAAACTGATGATTACCAGAGGGGAGGTGGGGGCAGGATTGGGTTAAATCGATGATGAGGATTAAGGAATGCACTTGTTATGATGAACACCGGCTGATGTATGGAATTGTTGAATCACTATACTGTATACCTGAAACTAATACAGTTAGGTATGTTAACTAAACTGGAATTAAAATAAAAACTTAAAAAAAAATAAAGTTCTTAGTCATTTAAAAAAATGCTCAAGATCCCGGTCATTATAAAAAAGCAAAACTAAACCACAATGAGATCCTACGTCACACCTTTTATAGCCAAGGTTATAGGATGGCTATAACCCAAAAGACAGATAATAACAAGTGTTGGTGAGGTGAGGATGCTAAGAAATTAGAACCCTCATTTACTGCTGAAGTGAATGTAAAATGGTGCAGTCATTTTAGAAAACAGTTTGGCATTCCCTCTAATAGTTAAACAGAGCTACGACCTAGCAATTCCCTCCTAGTTATGTATCCAAAAGAAATGAAAATACATATTCACACAAAAGTCTGATGTTCAGGACAGTATTATTCATAATGTCCATTAAGTGATGAATATTTACATAAAATGTGGCATATCCACAGAATGGAATATTCAGCCATTAAAAAGAATAAAGTAATAAAGCATGCTACAACACAGATGAGCCTTGAAAACATCATGCTAAGTAAAAGAAGCCAGACACAAAAGACCATATATTTTAAGATTCCATTTGTATGAAATGCCCAGAATAAGCAAATATACAGACACAAAAAGTCCATTGGTGGTTATGCCAGGCTAATGGAATTAGAGTGTTTGGGAGATATGGGTAGTGTCTACTAATGGATGGGGTGAAAGCTGGGGAGCAATAGGGCTTTACTGCTTATGGGTCCGGGGTTACTTTTGGAGGTAACAAAATGTTCTAAAATTGATTGTAGAGATGATTGCACAATTCTGTGAATATTCTAAAACATGCCAAATTTCACCCTTTATTTTTTTAAGTAGCTTCACACCCAGCACAGAGCCCAATGTGGGGCCTGAACCCATGACCCTGAGATTATGACCTGAGCTGAGATCAAGAGTCGGACACTCAACCAAGTGAGCCACCCAGGCACCCCAAGAATTGCACACTTTAAATGGGTGAAAGGTATGGTGTGTGAATTATATCTCAATAAAGTAGTTATTAAAAACAAGAAAAAAAATGAAATGGTTCCTCCTCCTCTGTTGCCTCCTTTTGTTATAATACTACTTGCCTACCCAACCATGTTTAAAAATTTCAGTCCTATTTAATACCTTCTTTTCTTTCTAAGCCCAATCACCAACTCTTACTAATTTTATCCAATGATATTCTAATAGTGTTGTATGGTGACAATTGGTAGTTGCACTTCTGGTAAGTATAGTATAACACAGGAAAAAGTTGAATTGCTATGTTACGCACTTAAAACTGATCTGGGGCGCCTGGGTGGCTCAGTCGGTTGAGCGTCCGACTTCAGCTCAGGTCATGATCTCACTCTGAGTTCGAGCCCCGCATCTGGCTCTGAGCTGTCAGCACAGCTGAGACAGCTGGAGCCCGCTTCACATTCTGTGTCTCCCCCTCTCTCTGCCCTTCCCTGCTCATGCTCTGTCTCTGTCTCAAAAATAAATAGAAACATTTAAAAAAATTAAAAATTTAACTTCTCTAACACTGTGTGCCAACTTCCCTAATAGAAAAACTAAAAAAAAAAAAAAAAAGATACTTTAATAGGGTATAAACATCTTCTATTCTGTGGATTTCAACACCTAAACACAACAAAAGGCTCACATCCAAAAAGTATAAAGAACTCCTCCCACATAGTCATATATGTATGAAAGTGCTAATTAGTATAACTATTTTCGAAAACTGCATTATGTACTGAATTTCAATGTTCACATACCCTATGACTCAACAAGTCCTTTCCTAAGTGTAATCAGAAAGAAAACGTACAAGGATTCTCACAGCATCATTTTTTGTTCTAGTAAAAACCGTCAGCCACCTAAATAATTACCCTTGAAAAGAAGAGAAAGCATGGTAACTGACAAGTGGTATGAAGGAAATTTCTAAAATACTGGAAATATTCTATTATCTTGACCCGGTGGTGGTTACATGAGTATGTAGCTGTATATTTCTGTGTGCACTTTTGTACATGTTTGTAATACTTAATAAAAAAATTTTAGAGATATATATAGATACATACAACTCAACATTTATAAGACAATCTAGGAAGATTTGAACAAATGATTGTATATTAATGATATTAAAGAATTCCTCATTTTCTAAAAGAAGCAAGTCATGAGGTGTGATAATGGTACTGCATGTGTATGATTTTAAGAGTCCTTATCTTTTAGAGGTACATACTAAAATACTTCAGTGGAAACATTAGGTCTTGAGATTTTCTTTACAATAATCCATAGGAGACTGAGGGGAGGAGAAAAGGCGAGTTGATACAAGGCTATGAATTCATAATTGTTGAAGCTAGGAGATGATAACTGTTGAAGCCGGGGTATGAGAACATGGAAGTGCTTCATTCTACAGTTCCCTCAAAATTTTGAAATTTTCCATAATATACTTTGAAAATATAAACACACAAAATACTATACGTACATACTACGTGTACATACTATTTGTATGCATTTAAATACATACTAGATATAAACTACATTCTTTTTTATAAGTCTTTATGTGCATATAAATTCACTAGAACGGATACAGAAGGACAGAATACACCAAACTAGTTAATGGTGATAAATTCTGGGGCAAGAAATGGAATTGATAATATTCTGAATGTTTTCCTTTTCTCCAAGTGGAATAGATTCATATACATCTAAAGTAAAGTTAAAAATTAATGAAAGCTAAAAATAATAAATTTGCAAAAATCAGCATATACAGAATTATTTCTTTTTAGCTTACTGTCCCTTTATACAAAGGCAATTGTGAACAAAATTTATTTTTTTAACTCAAGCAAAAACTTAACACCTCAAGACTCAAGAAAGTAGTTTGAAAACCTGTGAATCTCTGGTGGGGTCATCAAACATCCTTCATGCATTACATCAAAGACAAAGACTCGGCCTCGACAAAGCACCGTTATGTGAGTTGGGGAACGCCCTTCGCTCTCTGGAAAAAGAAACAGGAAATCCAAACTCAATCTCTCAAAGTTAAACAAGAGTAAAACTGCTTATTTACATCCAAAAGAAGAAAATAATCCTTGCTCCAATACTTGATAATATATTCATATATTCATCAAAAATATCATATGAACAATAAGGTGATGGACTTTCAATTATGATATAAATATACACTCTTGAAATCTGTCCATGTGAAACAGCCAAAAATCCATGGAGTTTCAAATATTTGTACACCTTGAGACTTATATAATCCCAAACTCCTGCAGGGCTTTCTAGTTTATTCATGGATAGAAATGACAAAAGGAAAAGGGCAGCAAGAAATCCTGTAGAAGAGCTATGAGAATTAGTTTCTCCTAGGCTTTATTTCAATGTTGACTGCTTATCAGATAATTTAATTGCAGTAAAAATCTAGCTATGATTTCTAAATAAAATAGTTTTCAGTTGAAAAAGGGCACTGTTTGAGTGGCAAGGAGAATGCTTTTTGCCAAATCTAGTTTTACTTAAGGCACTAATCACACCTGGCAAGCCACTGATAATTGATTCTATGATTCTTTGGGCACACTTTAACTCTCCAAGAACTGTATGTTTGCTGTAAATCTCATAATATTCTGATTTAGCCTAACTTTTCTATTACCATTGCCTTTGACAAAGGTCTTCCTATATGGTCCCTGTTCCTTTCCTCTAAGAAAAAAGACAAAAAAGACATACACTGCCAATGGAAGGAAATGTACTGATTAATATGTACAATTAACTGTGGTAAATGCTTTACACACATTATCTCATGAAACCCATCAACTATGAGGAAAGATCATCTCCTCATAGCACTGTTTTTTTTCTCTTATATCCTATTTCTTCCAGTTCTAGGAGGTAAGGTATGTATTTTCATTGTCTTTCATGGCTACTTCCAATACATTTCTTCTCTCTTCTCCTTCAAAAACCTCCTCATCTTTTTACATTTAATACTACTACATCTTATTGTTGCCATTTACTGACCACCCCCTATTCAAAATTTAGGACTGGAAAAGAAAAAAGAAAATAAGCCTGATAGCAAATTCATCAACAAATGTTGGGAGGGCGACAGGACAGGAGGGTACTACTTCAGGATGGGCCTAAGTGGGGATATTTTAGCAGAGACCTAAACAAAGTTAGGAGTGAGCATGGAAATATCTGCAAGAAGAGAATCTTAAGCACAGGAAACAGCAAGTGCAAAGGCATTAGGACAAAATGAGATAGTTTGCTTTAAAAAAAAACAGAAAAAAAAGTCAGTGTAGCTGCAGCAGAGAGAGAAAAGGGTAGAACGGTAGCCAGGATCAGGGCCAGGTTACATTGGCCTCAGAAAGCACTTCCAATTTTAAATATTATGAAAAGGAAGCCTATGGAGGGTTTTAAGTAAGACAGTAATAATGTGACCTCATTAGTACTTGAAAAAGGTCACTCAGGCTACTCTATGAAGAGGAGATCATAACAGTGAAGAGAACATACAGCAAGATCAGTTGAGAGATAACTAAAGTGATCTAGGTGACAAGGATCTATGTGAAAGGTGATGGTGGCTTTGAATGAGGTGTGACACTTGAAGCAGACAAGAGGTCAATTTTTTTTTTTCTTTCCAGATGAGCGATACTACAGATTAGGACAATCCAGTAAAGAGGGAAAACTGACAACGCAGCAAAGAGAAGATAAGTCAGCAGCAAGGTCCTTGATTACACAAGAAGAGGTGGGGCCCAGTGCACCATACAGAACGTTGTCTTTATGAGACAAAGCAGTTCATCCATTTAAACAAGGGAAGGCAGAACGTAAAATAATGTATTGTGAGGGGGTTGCAGGATGGACAAGTATTTGAATGAGTAGGTTTTCTATGAATGCTGTAACAAATTACCACTAACAACACAAACGGATTATCTTACAGGTATGGGGAACAGAAGTTTGAAACTTGTCTTACTAGTCTAAAATGAAGGTCAGCACGTCTGTGTTCCTTCTGGAGGCTCTAGGGGAGAATCAGTTTCCTTTGCTTTTCCAGCTTCTAGAGACTGCCCACACTCTTGCCCTTAGGACTCTCCTCCATTTTCACAACCATCAAAGGAGGATCATGACTTTCTCATCCTCCCATCAATTGGGTTCTCTTCTGCATCTTTCTTTACTTGTAAGAATTCTTGTGATTATTTTGTGTCCACATGAATATTCCAGAATAATCTTCCCATGTCTAGTCAACTGATTAACAAACTTAACTTCATTTGTGACCTAAATTCCCCTTTACTATGTAACCTAAAACATCTGACAGGCTCCAAGGATTAGGAAGCAAACATCTCTGGGGGGCTGAGGAGCATTATTCTGCCTAACAGATAGGTTGGTAAATTTTGTGATGGAAAGACTGCTTTACATTTATTGAGAATAAGAGTTCATTAGCTGAGAATAAAGAAAAGCATGAGACAGTCTTTCTGGAAGAGAGAGAATAACCTGACAAAAATATATGGCAAGATCGGGGCACCTGGGTGGCTCAGTCGGTTAAGCATCCGACTTTGGCTCAAGTCATGATCTCACAGTTTGTGAGTTCAAGCCACGCATCGGGCTCTGTGCTGACAGCCTGGAGCCTGCTTCTAATTCTGTGTCTCCCTCTCTCTCTGCCCCTTCCCCATCATGCTCTGTTTCTCTCTCTCAAAAATAAACAAACATTAAAAAATATATATATATGGCAAGGTATGCTGTGGGTCCATTTGAGGTTTAACAGAAAATTAAGTGATGTTTTCTCAAGCCAAGTAAATTGCTATGGTAATATGTAGAGGTAAGAGAGAAGATTATAATTAAACAGTGATGAGGGGTGGGTGGAGTGGGGAAGGGGGGGGCGGGTAGAGTGGGGAAGGGGGGGGTGGGTGGAATGGGGAAGGGGGGTGGGTGGAGTGGGGAAGGGGGGGTGGGCAAAGATTTGAATGTGTATGCAAAGGAGTGATTACAGTGGAGGTGGCAGGAATGGAACTGTGAATAACTGTAGAATCACTGCATTTAAGTCACAATGTGATCAAAGAAACAGCTAAGGTAGACTCCCAAAGGAAGGGAGTTGTGAAGACAAGGTGGAGATCAGAGTGAGATGCTTATAATTACCATGCAGCATCGAAATTGGAGATGGAGTTTTTGATAACAAGGTCTAGGGCATGACCACAGGAGTGTGTGGCTCCTTGAGAAGGAATGGAGGTGCAGATCACTAGAGGAAGAAAGTGAAGGAAAGCAGAAGTCACGGATTATCAACAATTGGAAGTTCAAGTCATCAAGGATGTGACTGAGGTAGTAATGGTAAGAAATGCAGGGAGCCTGGTGCTATACCAATCAATGAACAAAGGAGAATGGTCAAAAACAAAGTCACTGCAATCATGACAAGCTCTGGGGATCTCACCTGATAGCTTTCCTTTTTTCCAGAGCTCAAACTGTAAGGAAGAAGGGAAAGTGGAAAGAATAACAGGAGATAAAGAGCATACAACATCTCCTACCTTTCTTCTAGTACCAAAGTATGAGAGAAAATATACCCACTTGAGATGGTTATAGGCAACGCAG
The DNA here is from genome assembly GCF_046562875.1 of Panthera onca. Taxonomy (NCBI): domain Eukaryota; kingdom Metazoa; phylum Chordata; class Mammalia; order Carnivora; family Felidae; genus Panthera; species Panthera onca. The sequence continues at coordinate 91,162,208 of NC_138340.1, read as the reverse complement.
TAAGCTCAAAGAATAACCAGGTTCAGTAACAGAACCCTTCAAAGTAAACAGGAACTTTCAGAGAAAAGGTTAAAGATATAAAGGATTTTGCTGACTGTGTGCTTCAGGAAGTACACAAGAGTCTGGAAAAGGAAAGGAGAGTGGGTCACAGTAGTAAGGAACGTAGATCAAATTAGGCTATGCACAAATCCACGAATCCAGAGGACAGGCTATGATCTGAGAAGTCTGAACTTCTAGGCAAAATGAGGTAAACAGGGCAAAAGGCATGACGGAATTAGTGTTAATGGTCTCTTAAGGGGGAAGTAAAAATAAAAATAGTTCTAACTATTGCCTCCTTATTGACACCATCCTTTGAGCCATAGCAGCTTACAGGCTGCCTCCACATACATCATTTCTTCAATTTTCTCTGTCTTCAAGATAGATTCCATGACCCATTTTAATTTCTCTCTTCCAAAACACTTAAATCTTCCACTTTCTCTTTCTGCACCTGCTTGATTGTTGTAGGAAAAAAAAAGAATATATCATCTAATTTTAAATTTGTAAACACCATTTCAAATGGGCACTCAACACTGATCAGCTACCCTACATTTCCATAGCAAATGTGCTTCTCCCACTTTCCAAAAATGACTAGTATTTCACACCATCTCCTTTCTCCTCAAATCTTCTACCCCAGGTGATGACCTCAGTTCTCATTTCACCAACGAAAACACAGGGAATTCATAGGACCTCCTCATCTTCCCACAACAAAATTGGTCAATTATGTCTGCATCAAGATGCACACTTTCTGCATTCCCTCTCATCATTGCTCTTGTCAAAGACCAACCCCTCCACCATTTCTACTTTTTGACCCTCTCAGCTCTTATCTTTTCAAAGACTCTGGCTGTTTATTCTTACCCCTGTAAGATTATTGTTCTTCCTCTCCTATGCCAATCTCGTGATGTAATAGCACTCATTTTTATTTAAATTTTAGCTAGCCAACATGTAGTGCAGTATTGGTTTCAGCAGAATTCAGTGATTCATCGCTCACATACAACTCCCAGTCCTCATCACAACTGCCCTCCTTAATACCCATCACCAATCTAAGCCCATCTCCCACCCACCTCCCTTCATCAGCCTCAGTTTGTTCTCTATCATTAAGAGTCTCCTGTGGTGTTTTCCTCTCTCCCTCTTTCCAACCCCCTCTTCTCATATGTTCATGTTTGGGTTCTTAAATTCCACATAAGAGCGAAATCATATGGTTTCTCTAATTGAGTTATTTTGCTTAGCCTAATACATTCTAGTTTCATCCATGTCATTTCAAATGGCAAGATTTCATTCTTTTTGATGGCTAATATTCTGTTGTGTGGGTGTATGTGTGTATACATATGTGTATATGCATATACACATATATATGCATACACACATAGTTTGACTATTGTGGATAATGCTACTATAAACACTGGGGTCTGTGGACCCCTCTGAATCTGTACTTTTGTATCCTTTGGGTAAATACCTAATAGTCCAATTGCTAGATTATAGAGTAGTTCTATTATTAGTTTTTTGAGGAACCTACATACTGTTCTCCAGAGAGGCTGCACCAGTTTATATTCCCACTCACAGTTCAAGAGGTTTCCCCTTTCTCTGCATCCTTGTCAATGCCTGTTGTTTCTTGTGTTGTTAATTTTAGCCATTCTGACAGGTGTGAGGTGGTTATCTCATTGTGGTTTTGATGTGTAGTTCCCTGATGAGTGATGTTGGGTATCTTTTTAGGTGTCTGTTAGCCATTTGGATGTCTTCTTTGGAAAAGTGTCCATTCATGTCTTCTGCCCATTTCTTCAGTGGATTGTTTTTTTGGGTGTTGGGTTTGGCAAGTTCTTTATAGTCTTTATCTGATAGGTCATTTGCAAGTATCTTCTCCTATTCCGTAAGTTACCTTTTAGTTTTGATTGCTTCCTTCACTGTACAGAAGCTTTTCATCTTGATGAAACAGTTCACATTTGCTTTTTTTCCCCTTGCCTCCAGCAACGTGTCTAGTAAGAAGTTGCTGTTGCCAAGGTCAAAGAGGTTGCTACCTGTGATCTCCTCTAGGATTTTGATGGTTTCATGTCTCATATTTAGGTCTTTCATCCTTTTTGAATTTACTTTTGTGTATGATGTAAGAAAGTGGTCTAAGCTTCATTCTTCCACATGTCACTGTCCAGTTTTCCCAACACCATTTGTTGAAGGGACTATCTTTTTTCCATTGGATATTCTTTCCTGCTTTGTTGAAGAGGAGTTGACCATGTAGTTGTGGGTCCATTTCTGGGTTTTCTGTTCTGTTCCACTGATCTTTGTGTCTCCTTTTGTGCCAGTAACAATAGTGTCTTGATGACTACAGCTTTGTAATATAGCTTGAAATCAGAATTATGATGCCTCCAGTCTTTTCTTTTTTAGGATTGCTTGGACAATTTGGGGTCTTTTGTGGTTCCGTACAAATTTTAGGATTGTTTGTTCTAGCTCTGCAAAAAATGCTAGTGGTATTTTGATTGGGATTGCGTTAAATGTATAGATCGCTTTGGGTAGTATAGACATTTTAACAATGTTTTGTTCTTCAGTGACCATGGAATGCTTTTCCATTTCTTGGTGTGCTCTTCAATTTCTTTCCTAAGTGTTCAATAGTTTTCAGAGTACTTCTTTAGTTAGGTTTATTCCTAGATATCTTATTGTTTTTTGATGTAATTGCAAATGGGATCAATTCCTTGATTTCTTTTTCTGCTACTTTGTTACTGGTGTATAGAAATGCAACAGATATCTGCATGTTGATCTTATATCCTGTGATTGTGCTGAATTCATGTATTAGTTCTAACAATTTTTTGGTGGTATCTGTTGAGTTTTCTACATACAGTACCATGTCATCTGCAAAAAGCAGAAGTTTGACTTCTTCCTTGCCAATTTGGATGCCTTTTATTTCTCTTTGTTATATAATAGTACCCATTTAAAAAAATAAAGTATCTCCCACTGTACATCAAAACTTCTTCCGTAAGGATTATTTCCAAATGTTGTCACTACTTACTTAGCTTCCTTTCATCTTCTCCAGTTGAGCTCCCTTCCCCAACTTCCACTAAGACTGCTCTTGTCGAGGGCAGCCGGTCCATGTCATGTTGACAAATAATTTGGTCACTTTTAAATTTTATCTCAGTTGACCTTTGGAGCATTCAGTACAACACTTCCTCCTCTTGGCTTCCGGGAGACCACTGTCCTTGCTTCCTTCCCACTTTAGTCTCTTTTGCTGTGTTGGACTCTTCAGACCACCAAATACCATATTTAATTGTGCTAAGCATCATTATTTGTTCACTTGATAATCTTCCTCTATATGTGTTACAAAAGCTACTCTTAGGGCTTTAAAATGTTTTCTGTGCCTGCTAATGGTGATTCCTAAATCTCTTGGTACAGCACTGAAACTGCTCCCCCAGTCCAAACTTTGCATCCAACTATCTACTTGCATTTCCACTTCAGATGTCTAAAAGGCATCTTAAACTCAACATAGCCTAAGGGACCTCTTAATTTCCTCCCTGAATATTTCGTCCCAATTTTTCCCACCTCATCAACCAACACATCTATCTACCCCATTTCTTAAGCCAAATACCTTGAAGTCATCTGATTCCCCTTTTTTTTCTTACATCTCATAACCAATCTATGAATAATTCTGCTAAACCCAAAACCAAAATATATCCAGAATCTAAGAACTTTTTATCAGTTCCATATTATTACGCAAGTACAAGTCGTTATTGTAGCTCACTAGAACTACTAAAACTATTTTTTTTTTTTTTAACGTTTTATTTATTTTTGAGACAGGGAGAGACAGAGCATGAACAGGGGAGGGTGAGAGAGACGGAGACACAGAATCTGAAACATGCTCCAGGCTCTGAGCTGTCAGCACAGAGCCTGACGCGGGGCTCGAACTCACGGACCGCGAGATCATGACCTGAGCCGAAGTCGGCCACTTAACCGACTGAGCCACCCAGGCGCCCCTAAAACTATTTTCTAACTGATCTCCCTGCTTCTACCACTGTCTGTTTCCTAAAAATCTTAATCTTCAAACAGCAGGTACAATCATCTTTTCAAAACATAAACCTGATCACATCACTTTCCTCCTCAAAACTAATACTATCTTATTCACATTTTAAATAAAATCCAAATCCACGAGTTGGCTTCCAAATTACCATATGATCCAGCCTCTAGTCACCACTCCAGTCGGCCACCTCCCCGTGGCCTCGTGTGCTCCATCCATATTCCCCTTCAAACATGCCAAATTTATTCATGCCCAGGGGATTTCTTCCCTCAACACAAAAACAATATGAACCAATCAAAAATAAAAAGACAAAAAACTGCTGGAACATCTTATTCATATCCTCAGAGATGCTTTCCCTGACTACCTAAACAGCCACCTACTTACCCATTATTTGAATTCTCTATACAGTATTTATCACCAACTCTGTTATTTGTTTACTTATTACCTCAGCTTTATCCCTAACTATACCTCTTCGCATGGCTGTAAGTATAAGAATATAGTTTATGATAGCTTGAAGGACTGTATTAAGAGGCACATTGTTAAATTAATGACTGCATTTTACATGCCCAAACACCATAAAATACCTAGGAATAAACCTAACCAAAGAGGTAAAAGACCTGTATGCTGAAAACTATTCAAAGCTTATGAAAGAAATTGAAGACGACACTAAGAAATCAAAGAACATTTCATGCTCATAGATTAGAAGAATATTGTTAAAATGTCGAAACTACCCAAAGCAATCTACACACTCAATGCAATCCTTATCAAAATAGCACCAGCATTCTTCACAGAGTTAAAACAATCCTAAAATTTCTATGGAACCACAAAAGACCCCAAATAGCCAAAGTAATGTTGAAAAAGAAAACCAAAGATGGAAGCATCACAATCCCACACTTTAACTCGCAATACATGCTGTACCTTAAAGGATTATTTTATCTATCTTAGAACATACCTATCAAATAGTAAAGATTGAACTTGAAAACCAGGTTGACTGATTTGAGTTCTTAACCGATATGCATATTTCTCTCTTTGCTACGGCTATTCCATTTTCTCCTGTTCATTTTTTCCATTCGTGTTTGGGCATTAAACTTTATGCCCTAAGTAACCAGGTTTTTCACTTGGAACATCAAGATAAATGTGTGTGGGCCTGAGGACATTAAATATCTCAAGCATCTAATGAGGTTTACAAAGAGGAGTTTATGAAAGTAAACTCATATTCCTCACACTACAAGCAAAACTGGCAAAGAAATTTTACTTTTTTTTTTAACGTTTATTTATTTTTGAGACATAGAGAGACAGAGCACGAACGGGGGAGGGTCAGACAGAGAGGGAGACCCAGAATCCAAAACAGGCTCCAGGCTCTGAGCAGTCAGCACAGAGCCTGACGCGGGGCTTGAACTCACGGACCGCGAGATCATGACCTGAGCCGAAGTCGGACACTTAACTGACTGAGCCACCCAGGCGCCCCAGAAATTTTACTTTTAAACAAAATTTCAGGTAAGAAAAATCTCCTTTCATAGTTACATTCTGCAGTAACTATAAACTATGTTATTAAATTTATAAAAAAGAAAAATATCCTGAAATAACCAAAAACAGGCAGTTACTACAATAGAATTTTCCATTTTGAGATATGCTAGCACACCAAGCAGAATTTACCATTAAGCGGACAGTAAAAACAAAAACTTTGGTGAGTCAATCTGAACTCATATGCCTTCAAGAAGACTGACACCAGGCTCTCACCTCGAAAGGCTGGGAGTGGAAGGAAGGGCATACTCACAGAGAAATGGGGCATAATAACCATATATAAGCAAACACTCAAAAAGAAAATTCAAGTAAGAGGGTAGAGACAGAAAGATCCAAATCATATGCTCCAGATTTCCTAATATTCTAATCGATAATGTTCTTTAAAATTTAAATACTCAAATGATGCAACATAAACACCAGCTTTTATATAGAACTATGTAAGACACATTTTATAAAATCCATTCCCAGGGCATCTGGGTGGCTCAGTTGGTTTCACATCCAACTCTTGATTTCAGCTCAGGTCATGATCTCACAATTGGTGAGTTCACGCCCCATGTCGAGCTCTGGGCTGGCAGCAAGAAGCCAGCTTGGGATTCTCTCCCCTCCCTCTGTGCCCCTCTCTCTCTCAAAATAAATAAGCATTTAAAAAAAAAAAAAAAATCCATTCCCATAAATTACTTACAACTAAAAGGTTCACAGAAAGCCTCCAATTAGTCATCCACAGCATCACAGTAGAAACCACAGCACAACTATCCAAATCCTAATGACTTAACCAAAAAAGTACCCATGTTTTCTACTTACCAGTCCTAAAATAATTCATAATTGAATCTCTAGTAATCCCTGGAATCTTGCATGTGGAAAACACCATTCGGAATTGATCCATATCTAGAGGATTATTTCCAACTTTATGAACAGGCACTTTTTCCCTATTAAAACAAACAAAAAAAAGTATTTTGGTCAACAAGTCTTTATAACACTTGTAAAACAAGTAGTCACAACTATAGTATCTTTGAATAACTAAAATTCAGCTTCTCAACATTTTGCCACCTAAAACTGTAGGTAAACCTGTTACTAAATTCACATAACTGTCCTTACTTTCTTAATAGCTGCCAGTAGTTCAAGTTATGCCAAAGACTTATACTTCCTCTTTCCAACTGAGTGCCTTCCTTTGGAGGCCAGTAGTGTTCAATATAAGGTGCAGGACCAGCAAAATTGACATTCAGTTGTGACGGTAAACGAGCATCCAGATAGGCAACATTCAGCCACCATTCTTCCAGCTAAAAGAAATTAAGAACTTCAGCCTAATGCAATTGGGTATACTTGAATGTATAATTGCTGCCAAAGAAAACCAAAAAAACAAAAGCTGTATTTGTTCTTTTCTCTTTACTCTTTAATGCTTAAAAACACATTTACTTACCCACATCAAATTGTACACGGACAATGGACTTTAAGTCAATTTTACCTCAGTAAGCTCTTTTTAAAAAAATGATAAATTAAAAAATAAAAACACACTTTCTTGTTTTAAATTATCACAGATATTGAAAAATGGTATTATGATCATTTCTTTCTTCTGGAACTATAGGATCTTAATTATAATTACATTACCAAAAACAGGCAACAAAAAAGCACTGAAAAGTCACCTTCAGATAGATCATACTGAAGTCACAACACCGAAGTCCTTAGGTGAGTTTTCCCAGAGTACTTTGGGTATAAGAAATATTTAACAAATCCTCACTTAATTATAACAACTAGTAAGACATTTGCAATTTTCATTTTCCAAGCAAAAACTGCAGTGCTAAATCAGAAATATGAAACCTTTTCAGTACACATAAAACTAATTCAGAATTTTCAGTGCTTTCTGTGTCCTTCTTTTATAACATGCAACTAAATTTCAGGCAGATATGCAGATCTCATCAAATTATCTGGAGTTATTTTTTAAGAAATGGATGTTATAAACTATAATCATTCAGAAAAGGAAGTAACCAAAAAGGATACAGACTTCTTACCTTACCCTGATTCAATTAAAATTGCTCAAGTCTCAAGACTGTGAAGAAAGAAATCTCAAAGTATAAAATTCTATTACTCCTTCATAGTTATCAATGACTAATGGAAAGATCAACTTGCTTTTTATTTCTAAAGCTTAAATACAGTTACAATCATTATTTCTAGATTAAGGCAATTTTTTTTAATGTTTATGAGACAGCATGAGTCATTGACGGGCAGAAAGAGAGAGAGCCACAGAATTTGAAGCAGGCTCCACGTTCTCAGCTGTCAGCACAAAGCCCAATACAGGGCTCAAACCCACAAACTGCGAGATCACGACCTGAGCCAAAGCCAGAAGCTTAACCAACTGAACCACCCAGGCACCCTGGCAATTTTTTTAAATTATGAAAACCTAACCTCTGGTTCACACTACAGAAGCAGAGTAGTTAAGCTGAAGAAGCCCAAGATTCCTTAAAGAAAATTATGCACTGCCTCAGTAATGACTGTATCAACATCTCCCCCTCAATCTACCTAATTCCAACATATAATACTCAAAACCATTCTCCACTCCAACTTTGTAATGGCCCTTTCTCTCCCATGCAATATTTAAGTATTTGTATGCCACCTATGTGGCATGTCTATTTTTTTCAGGCTAGGATTACCTGAACAAAATGTTTCTCTCAAAGCAGGGTCTGCATATCACCTCCACCAGGACCACATGGAAAGTTAAAATAAGGACTTCTGGGCCCCCATTCTAGAGATACTGAATCAGAATCACTGGTCCCAGGAAGTCTGCATTTTAACAAGTTCTCCATGTGGTAAAAGAAAAGTTCACACACAACACTTAAAACTCCCTAGAGTTAAACAATTCCCTCATTCTTCTGGATGATTACAACAACGACTGCAAGGATATTTACACTAATAATTTTAAATTGAAAGCTATTTAAATAAAACATTTTTATTTTTCATTCAAGCATCATCAATTTTCTAATTATAAGTACAATAACACAAATACCCAATTTCTTTTTCCTTTTGCCCTTTCAAGTAATTTCTGGTGCAATTTTCTTCCAATACCATCTTGAAATTTTTGGACAATTTCTTCAGTTTTTTTATATTCTTCTTTATTTGCAAATGGCTTTACTATAAAGATAAAATATGCATTAAAATACTTAGACATCATGTACCATAAACTCACATTATTACATAAATCTTGAGACTTAATTACGTAAAACAATTATAAATGCATTAATTACTACAGCAGTCCAATAAATTATGACAGAGTTTACAACATAAAAATAGCTGAAAAGCAACAATGCAAAATGAGGTGAAAAATAAAACAGTGGATACTGGGTAATCTGATAACCTTTTTCTGAAAAACTATTTTAAAATTATTCTGGATGATGAGAATTAAAAAAGATAAAGATAGAACTATCATCTAGCTATTAGTCCAACAGAAAAGTTAATCCTGTTTAGCCATGAATAAGAGAAATTAAAATCTCCTTCCACTAATGTTCAAGCAGAGCCTTGAACATCATGTACGTAAGTGCAATATGTACGTAAATTTAAGTGTAAAGCCTGCCTCCAGCCCAGAGCCAGAGCCAATAACAGTTTCCTTCCAAATACATACACACACACAAAACAAAAACAAATAAAAAACAGGATTTTAGCCCATGAAAATGAAAACCAATTGTTCTGAAAATTTGCTACCGAGAAAAGCAAATTAGCAAAGGACATTAATATCTTCCTTTTTTATGATTCTCTCTCTTCCAAGTACTATCTTAAAGTCAATTTAAACAGCTGTATTTAGCAACAGTCCAAGTGAAATGTATAATCAAAAACAGTGAATAATCATTAAAATTTTTACAAAAGAAACTTGAATTCCCAGATAAAAGTACCTGAGGAAAAAGAGAAAAGAAGAAACTTAAAGAACATCAAGGGCTTTCAGTTCAACAAAGTGAACCAAATGCATACATTTATCTCCAAACCTCCTAGAATTCAGTAAAATCACGGTAATTAAAAAGGCAAAAACCTATAAGGACCAAGAATATGGAAGGAGAGGACAGCAGACCAGTTAAGCTAACATTTTACAAATTAGAAAACACATGAGAAAATGGGGACTTTGTAGAATGGAGAAAGCCTGTCTAAAGCCTAGACAGCGGAAGGGAGGAAGATACAAGGTTAAGGTTAGGTGCAAACCAAGAAGCAAGTCAATTCCTGCAGTAGAATCCCAGAAAGGTTCAAGAATTCTAGGCAAATGGACTTTCAAAGGGGGGGGGGGGGGGGCAAAAAGTGGCTGAAAACAGGTCTCCTGTAGATCTTTCTCCACTCTAGAAAGCCAGGCAACTTCCTACCAATGCCAGCAGAAATCTAGAGGTTTATTCTTAGGAAAAATTGACAAACAGAATACATGGCTCCTAAGTCATATTGAAAAAAAGAGATTATGATGAAAGGGTACACCCAGAACAATGACCCCTCCAGCCTCCTTCCCCTACTTAGTTCCCAAAACACTAGAAATCAGGCTAATGCCTTCTAAACAAAAGAGGACTCTTTGGGGAAACAGATCAGTCCAAGAAAAATTATTACTTAGGTCTGGGCATGGTCCCAATGGAACTGCTAGATCTCTGCAACAAGAGTCACTAGAAGGCCCACTGGTCACCAAATCCCTACCCACACATATAGAGCTTTCAATCGGCTTTTTAGGGTCTAACTCTAAAATATGAAGACTACAAATTTTCTGATATTTGAGGAAAGCCTCTCGCATGACAGTCAAAGGCAGAATAAGCAAAAATAGGATTGGTGGTCCCAAACAATAAACAGACCCTTTCCCAGGAAGGGAAAGGCACTAATAATAAGGGAAATCATTTTTTAATTAAAAGCTTAGTCCAGAATGCCCCAGATCCAATTACTAGGAATTCCAGAAAGAGAGGGAAAACAAAGGAGAAAACTATTCAAGAAACACTATTTTTCAAATTTCCTCAAACTGAGTAACTTGAATTTTTCAACTTAAAAGAACCTACTGTGTATTCAGAGAAATAAATGAGAAAAAAAAATCTACACACTAAGGGACATGGAAACAATCAAAATGGTAGGGATAAAAAGGTTTCCAAACACATCTGTAAAGTAAAAAACAGGCCACATATGAAGGATCAAACAGAATGGCATTAGACCTCTCAAGAGAACAGACAGTACCTTCAAAACTCCTAAGAAAAATCATTTCCAACCCAGAATATTCTATATTCAGCCAAACAATCAGATATGAGGGTAGAATAAATTTTTAGGTCTCACATTCTTTTTTTCCCAGAAATTCTTTTCTCAAGTAGCTACTAAAGATGTACTTCACAAATATAAGTGAAAAGAGGAAGAAAAAGACAGGAACCAGAGAATCCAATAAAGGAGGGAGAGGTGAAGCAAACTGCTAGGATAATGGGGGAAAGAAAGTCCCCAGAGAACAGCTATCAACCAACTTAAGAAAAATATGCTGATTGAAGGAAGAGGGCAGAGGGCCCTAGGAGGGATGTCTCCAAGAAATGAAACTCAGAGAATAGCTTATGTGTTTAATATATGTATAGGTACATACACATATATGTATTATATATAATGTACATAAGGGTTTTCAGTGTATTGAAGTGTTTGGGAGTGAATTAGTTAAGGATACAAAGCAAAGTAAGCAAATGAAAAATGAGGCAAAATCAAACAAAAAAACAGCAAAAAGGTAACCAAAGCACAGTGTGATTGACTGCATAATCATAAACCCTAAATGATCAGGTAAAGTAACACAGGTACATACTGATTTAAATGAGGTAAAACCTGGAGTTCAATCAAGTGAATACTAATTTAATCATTTAATCCCAAATGGTGATTCTGTACAACTATATTGAGAGAATGAAAAGGAAAACGTGGATATGTTGGACTGCATATATGCTGAGCGTGAAGAGTGGAAAGGTAAAAGGTGTGAAAGAGCTAAATCCACATCTTTTTACCAACAAATTTATAATATCTAAAACTAAAAAAAAAAAAAGAAATAGTAGTATAAACATGTTACTTTAAATCTGGAGATAGAAGATATCTGGAGATAAACAATATCAAAAAACTGAGAAAATATTTGAAAATGCTTGCCTGAGGGAGTGGGATTTGGGGGTGGGAGTAGAGAATGAGGCAGAGGCCTGCTACTTTTTATTATAAACCTAAAAATACTATCTGACTTTTCAAACTATGGAAAAAGTAACTTGAGAAATAAAGACAAAAAAGTTCTGCACATTTTAAGGATACATTACCATGAGTCTCAAGGAAAAAACAATTACACCCCCATCAACTTCTAGTAATTTCATAGTTTCCTACATTACTAATAATATAATACATACGAAAAGATTACAAACATACATACCTGATTCAAGATATTTTTTTAATGATTCTTCAAGTGAAGGAACAGGCAGAGATGGAAGAGAATCCTGGTATTGAAATGTTCGTTCTTCAGTTGATTTAGCCAAGTGATTTTCCATGATGCAATCACAACAGGAAAACTAAAGAAAAAAGCCCTCACAATTTCAATCTCATAAATATTCTTATATATGCTAGTTCCAATGCAATAAATCATTATCTAGAGACCACAGTATATACAGAACTTTGTTCTAGTCCTTACAGAAGTCATAAACTTGTCAGAGTGAGAAAATCAGTTAAAAAACAAAAAAAAAACAAAAACAAAAAAACATGTAGATTCCAAGAGGTGGAGCTCAGAGTCAGTACCTACTATTTGCCAAGTACTACGGTATCATAGAAGACTTTATCTAATCTTCCTATTATCTCTGCCTTTTGGCATTCACTGACATTTTACATACCAAGAAACCAAAACTCAAAAGACATTTACCAACTCTAGTAAGGTCAAGATCTGTTTGATTCCAATCTTCCCCTTAAACAAAAGCTACTAGAGACAGGAAAGAGAACCCACAGGAGCTCTAAATGGGTAGGGAGAATTCAGATGTGTAGCAAGTTATGGTGGGTGGAAGGTGAGCACTCCCAAGAGCCTAGTATGAAAAGCAGAAGATTCATCCAGCTGTGGACTTGTAGAATATTACAGAATTCATCAATCATACGATAAGCTGTTGTAACCGCATGCAGATGGTTTGAAGCCTACCCAGAATGACTTCAAGTATCCCCAGCAATCTTGAACAAATTTATTAATTTTCATCAGAGAAATCAAACTAATCCAAAATGTGAATGAGGTATACAAATGTTAAAAGGAAAACTAAGTTTCTCAAAGTCTTTAATAGCAACTGAGAAATCAAGGAACCTTAAGAATTATCTGTGCTTTCAAATCTTTTTAAAAACTGACAGCAAACCAAATAAAATATTCCACTCATAGGTTAAAGAATAAAACATTATCAAAAGCAAGGGTGTGGCAGAGACTATCAGCCAATATTAACTGTTTCCTTTTTTTTTTTTTTTTTTTTTTCTTAACAGAATCCTGACTTTCAACTGGGTATAAAGCCACACAGCTTTATCTCCTACCCTGCCTTGGAGCTCAGTATGACTTTGAAATGTGTCACCTCCAGGTCATGCCCCTATAAAGGACTAACTACATGTGTTCTCCCTGTGCTTTCTCTCCTCACTAACAGGTATGACAAATGGAAGCAGCACCTTACAGACACCTCAACTGCTTACAGACACCATGTATTGACAGAATCTTCCTATTACCCCTAGCCTCCACCCTCTAGATGTATGTGAAAACACTGTCATTCATGTCATCAAGCTTTGTTAGGCTAAAACAGTTCAACCTACAGCGCTAATAAAAAGATATAATCCAGAAGTAAGGTACAACAAAGACCTCCCATTTAATAGCTTCTTGCTATCTAATGACTTTGCACTTTATTTTGACCATCCACCAACATTAGCTTTAGACTTAACGGAAATGTAGGCATGGGTCCATATGCCAACTCTACCACTTTCTAGTCATGAGCCTCTGGGCAACTGACTTGAACCAAATTCCCTTATCTGTAGAGAGGATAATCATACAATCAGAAAGAGTTGTTGTTAGGATTGTTTTATTTATTTTTATTATCATTCTTAAATAGGCTCCATACCCAATTGGGGCTTGAACTTGCAACTCTAGGATCAAGAGTCAGATGCTCTACAGAGCCAGCCAGGTGCCTCCAGGATTGTTTTTAAATGACTGCAAAAACACGTCACAGGGGCGCCTAGGTGGCTCAGTCGGTTAAGAGTCTGATTCTTGATTTCGGCTCAGATCACGGTCTCACAATTCGTGGGTTCAAGCCCCGTGTCGGGCTCTGCATAGACACCAAGAAATCTGCTTAGGTTCTCTCTCTCTTCCCCTCCCTTGCTGGCACGCCATCTCTAAATAAACTTAAAATAAAAAACAAAAACACACATCATAAAAATAAAGCAATCTGGGGCACCCGAGTGGCTCAGTCGGTTAAGCGTCCGACTTTAGCTCAAGGCATGATCTGCCGGTTCGTGAGTTCGAGCCCCGTGTTGGGCTCTGTGCTGACAGCTCAGAGCCTGGAGTCTTCTTCAGATTCTGTGTCTCTTGTCTCTCTGCCCCTCTCCTGCTTATGTGCTGTCTCTCTCTCTCTCTCAAAGAATAAACATTTAAAAAAGTGTTAAAAAAAATAAAACAAATAAAAAAAGTAAAAATAAAGCAATCTAGTTGAGACAACCATGTTATGCTAGGCAGAATTTCTAGGAATGGCTCCCATGATTTCACCCCTACACTCTCCAGAACTTGTGAATATAATGAGATCATCACTTCCATGACTGTGATCATGTTGTCTTACACAGCACAGGTGACCTTAGATTATCCAGGTGGGTCTAATCATTTGAGCCCTCAAGAGCAGAAAGCTTACTCCAGCAGTTGGCTGTAGATGAGTCAGGGGGATTAAAAGCATGAAAAGGATTGAAGGTGCTGTCTGGCAATGAACATACAGGTGGTCTTACAGAACTGACAAAGCCCCCAGCTGGAGCCTAGGAAGGAAATCGGGTCCTCGGCCCTAGTACACCTGCAAGAAAATAAATTCTGCACCTTCACTTAGCCTAGAGGTGGATTCTTCCTCAGGGCCTCCAGACCAGAGCCCAGGACTAGAGAAACCTTTATTTCGGCTTTGTGAGGTGCTAAGCAGAGTACCCAGATAAAACTACCTGGACTTCAGACCTATAGAAGCTGTGAGATAACCACTTTGTGATTTTGTGTGGTTTGTTTTGTTTTTTTAACTAAGTTTATGGTAAATTGTTATGGCAGCAATAAGAATCTAATACACATACGTAGAAAAGATAAGCTATTCTCTGTATACCTACCTCCCTTAGTACTTAATGGACGCTAGAAAAATGATACCAAGACTACCAATCCCATACCTATATGGTCTTAACTCACCAAAACGTACACAGTGAAAATATGAATTAGGAGATTTTTTCAGCAAGGACTGTTTTGAATATTCAACTACAAAGATGAAGTCTAAAAGAACCTACATACGCATTAAGAAAAATCACGACACTGGATTTAATTACAGGATGGCTTCCTGGGGGCAATAAAATGTAAACACAGATTGGAAAAGAGAATCGGGAACAGCAAGTAAAAAAATAAATTGCCACATACCGGTACACGAAGATGAACTGGTTAGGACTTCCAGGAGGCCGCTGCAACCATCCTGTTTGAGAACACAGGGGTTTGAACTAGGCTGGTGACTGTGGGAAGCAAGAAACTAGCGTGACAACCGCCGGGGGCGGGAGGGAACATGGAAATTTTTACCAAAAACTGGCTTAAGAAAATGGAAGACAAGAAATCTGCAGACTATGAAGCCCTAAGACTTAAAACTGTTGGGAATCAGAGCACGCACTCAAAAGAGTCCATCTACCAGACAGCTGGCGAACAACTGTTACGGGATTCACCAGGTTTTGGACAACCACACTCAAGAGACAAAGTGCTGCCGGTGCCCGGTATCTGGGGCCCCCGCCCAGACGCAGGGCGACAAGCTTAAAGCTTGGGTGTAGATACAGAAGTGCAGAGCGAGGAGAGCTCAGACTTCTCCCACCACACCAAAAGTTGCTCCGCACACTCAGGAGGCCACCAAGTGAGAGAAATCCAAATAAGCAGCGCTACGGCACCACCCGGCGGCCCAACCTCGGGGGTACTTCTACGACCGCGGCAGGCGAGCTGCCAGACTACTCGACACTCCCGCCGAGTCCGAGCACTTCCGCCGTTCCACGCTATGGAACTCTGTTCTACGCAACTTAACTTTTCCCCACCATCTCCACGGGCTGGGGAGAGAGGGAGCGCTGCCCCATCGGGCCTACTGGTCCTCACCGCTTGCCCTTCACCTCCTCGGCCGCGACCCGCGGCCCCCGAGGAGCAGGAATTAAACGGAAAGCCGCGAGGGTCCCGCCCCGCAGGCACCGGCGAACGAAGATTGGATGGAAAGCCGCGAGGGTCCCGCCCCGTACTTGAAGCCTGGGACGAGCCGGGCCTGCGCTCTGACAGGACCCAGCCCAATCTCACTCGGGCGTCCTCTGCCGGAGGCTGGGTTCCAGGCTGCGGGGCTGGGAGGGGCTTCCCCGACGCTAGAGAAGGGCTTCCCCGACGCCAGAGAAATGGCCCCAGCCCTGCCGGACAGCGGTTGACTGCTTTCAGCAGGTGGAGCCCAGCGCCCGGGCCAGGGATACAGCGGGAGACTCCGGGCAGGCAGCCCTCCGCCTACGCAGGCACACAACTCTGGGACTGACGTAGTAACTGATGCCTCAGACTCAATCTTGGTCCAGTTTGTGCAAGACTCGGCGCCCTGTTTACCTGCCTCTTCTAGCCCCAGCTCTGTCTTGCCAGCCGCTCCTTCCCCTTAACAGTGCGACTCTTTTTGCAACCCTCAAGCAATAATTTATACCATTGCTTTTTAAAGGAATCTTGTTCACCCTGTGTCTTGGCAAGAGAGTAGTGACCACACAGATATCTGCTTAATCTCTTTTTCTATCCACTGAGACTGAAGTTTGCCCAGCGAAGATAATGCTTCAAGCACTCTGCAGCATCCCTGGCTTCCCTACCCGTCTACAATTCTTCATGATGTCCAAGGTCGGTGAAGCCCCAAGGGATGCTTACCCTGCAAGCTTGGGGTTGATCTGATGTTTTTTTTTTTAACTATTGCGCCAAAAAATAGAGTTTTCAACCAAAATAGAGCTAGACGAGTTCAAGAAGATCGCAATGTGATTAACTTCGTTAAACAGGCCAGTCTATTTTACATTTACCTCCTGAAACAAAATATACTGTTCGAATTTTCATTTTAAATACACTGTTTCATTTGTGTGGAAGCAAAGACCAATCTTTTACCCTGGCTCTGAACTAAATATCCAATATAAAGAACTGAGTTTCTAATTAACATATCAATGGAGGTCTCAATCCTTTATCTGTCTTTCCTAACTCCCTGGTAGTTAAATCTGAAGTGAATGGAACTGAAGCTATGTATAACTGAATATTCACTTGGTTTGAATATTCCTAAATTTCCTACAGAACTGTTAATGTGTGTGATTATGGTGCAGCTCCAGCCCTTGCTGAAGGTGTTGCATAATATATGACAGACACACCTTTCTAATAAAAGTTCTGAATTCTGAACTATATCAGGTCAAGCAGGTTTCGAATAGGAGTTGTAAATTTGTAGTAGTTGTTTCTGAAGTTGTCATAAAGACTATTTCTCACAGTATGTAAATGTTGTGTTCTGGATAATGTTACAATTGGCTTATAAGATAGTATTCTCACACAGAATAATAAAGTAATAGAAAGCTGCTCAAAAGCCTTCATTGTACTTTTTTCTTCTTCCTGATGAGTCTTGGCACCTCTTGAAAAATTTATGCTTATTTAATGCCTTTTGATGGCACAGAAGTTAGGGTCTCTTCACTAT
The DNA here is from genome assembly GCF_046562875.1 of Panthera onca. NCBI lineage: Eukaryota > Metazoa > Chordata > Mammalia > Carnivora > Felidae > Panthera > Panthera onca. The sequence goes on along the minus strand of NC_138340.1, from coordinate 91,144,781 downwards.
CTTTCTCCTACTCTTGTGACTTATGGGGAAACAAGTTATTTCTGTAAAGATTCCTGGATTCTTGAAAGGTGGAAAAAGATGGACTGAATGAAAATGACAGGAATGGAGACTTGAGTGTGCAGGGAAAAAATGTAAGCTTAAAATATACTGAGGAGCCACTTGGGTGGCTCAGTCAGTTAAGCACCCAACTAAGGTCATGATTGTATGGTTCCTGACATGGAGCCCCACATGGGTGCCCTGCGCTGTCAGCATGGAGCCTGCTTGGGATCTCTATCTCCGTCTGTGCCATGCGCACGTGCTCTCTTTTTCAAAAATAAATAAATGTTGGGGTGCCTGGGTGGCTCAGTCGATTAAGCATCTAACTTCAGCTCAGGTCATGATCTTGCAGTTTGTGGGTTCGAGCCCTACATCGGGCTCTATGCTGACAGTTTAGAGCCTGGAGCCTCCTTCGGATTCAGTGTCTCCCTCTCTCTGTGCTCCTTCCCTGCTTGCGCTCTGACTCTCTCTCAAAAATACATAAACCTTAAGAAAAAGTTTTAAAAATAAAAAAATAAACCTTTTTAAGAAGATTTTAAAATATACTGATAAGCATATGTACTAATAATCCTTAAAAGCATATAAGTGATTTTTCTTCAAAATGCATAATAAATACTTTAATGGCAGACTCCAGATTATGTTCTGTTCAAGTTAAATTCTAACTGGTTTGCATTTCTTAGAGTGATATGGAAGATACTGGCTAGTGAGGAAGATGTTTCAGGCACATGAAGTACATTGATAACAGTAAGTTTTACCAAGATTAAGAACTGATTGTGAATCAAAATATTTTGCTGCAGAAAAACTTGTAAGTACTATAAGTGGTGATAATAAGTTTTTTTAAGTTGCCATAAAAGATCTTTCATTTTTAGTCCTGCATAGGTCTTTCTCACTATGCTACAAATAGAAAAAGCCCTTAGAGACGAGTCCAGTAAGTACAACTAGCTTACTGCTAAGACTTGTAACTCTAATGTGGTGGGGAAACTGAAGGGAATCCGATTTATTTTATTTTTTAATTTTTTTTTTAATGTTTGTTTATTTTTGAGAGAGAGAGACAGAGTACAAGCCGGGGAGGGGCAGAGAGAGAGGGAGACATGGAATCTGAAGCAGGCTCCGGGCTCTGAGCCATCAGCACAGAGCCTGACGTGGGGCTTGAACTCATGAACCATAAGATCATGACCTGAGCCAAAGTCTGAGGATCAACCGACTGAGCCACCCAGGTACCCCAAAGGAGATCCATTTTAGAAAAGGTCCATCTGTGCTGTTTGTCTGCTAGGCCCATTTGCTCATGTTTTATATTTCATCTTGCATCTGAGTAAACCAAAGAAGCTAATTATGTTTACATTCCAAGGGGGAAACAAGAAAGTTAATCATTCTCTGAGTTTCGTCCTAGGCCCCCATATACCTGATAGCATCTTAAGAACAAACCTCAGCAGACACTGGTGCCAACAGCCCCTTCCTTCGGTGATTTGTGGAATAACACCTATTGTTCACCTGACACTCACCTTTGATTGGACCCTACCCTGGATTCGTGAAGGAACCCATGCCCTGGACCCCTTTCCAACATAAAGCCCTAATCCCAAGCAGTGGAGAAACTCACTTCTTTTCTGAGCCTCCCAGACACTCCATCTGGGGTATTCTATCTGTTCTGTGCTATCACTTAGGTTATTCATTAAACTCTGCTCTCACTTCTTCCCGGCTCATATTTGATTTCTATCCTGTACAAAGCCAAGGACCCTCCAGTCCTATAAGACCCCCTTTGGGTCCTCAGACATAGCCTGCTTACTATGTCACTACCTGTCACTAAGAAGTAATGAAATAACATATAAATAGCTCTAATCTATAGGATAGATCTTGACTTTCATCCCAGTGTGTAAAATGAACATATGGAAAACATAGTGTTCTTATTTTTAATGGGGAGGCAGTAAAAAGGTGATCATTTTGGGAAGCAGCCAAAAACAAAGTATGCTGGATGCAAAGAGGCCAAGAAGGTCTAGAAACCTACTTCTGCACCTGCGAGACATGTGTTCTCAATTGCACAAGGATTCATCATGTAAACCCCACGTAGGCAGGCTTTGGCATTTTCTGGGAAATAAAATGATACTCTCCAAGCTCCATGCTCCTACTTTATAGTTCTGAGAAACTCCCAATAAGATTTACCAGGTGTCCCAAAGCAGGGCCCATCATGCCCATGTCTCCAGCTGGGCAGAAGCCCCAAGAGAAACTGGAGTCATCCTGGCTTGAGCAGGATTTACAATCAACCACACGAAACTTGTAGTCCTTAGAACATAAAATGGGTTTCATCATCTCTTGCAGCTGCCATCCACTCTTTCGTAACACGCAAACTGCTGTGGGAAACCTTCCTTCCTGTTCTTGTTCCTTCACCTTCTTACCAGCAACCCAGGCTGACTGCGTACCTGTTTCCTCACAAATCCTTTCCACTGCCCACCTTTTGTGTAATCACTGTGAACCCTTCTCAGCTGCAATTGCACCCTGAATTCCCTCCATCACTAAAGCGGCTTAATCTGAATAGTTAACATGACTAAGCAATTTGACACACTTGTCAACACCGGCTGCCCACTATTGTGGTTTTCTTGTTAGCATTCCAAATATCCTGGACTCTGCTTTGGTGTGCTTAATATTCACTTCCTTTTTCGTGTGTTTCATACACATTCATATGTGATTAGCTACAGAGATAAAAGGCTATACAAGCAAGTGTTTATTTTTAATTTATTTATTTTTGAGAGAAAGAGAGAGAGGCAGAGCAAAAAACAGGGGAGGGGCAGAGAGAGAGGAGACAGATAATTGGAAGCAGGCTCCAGGCTCTGAGTTGTCAGCACAGACCCCTTCGCTCAAACTCACAAACTGTGAGATCATGCCCTGAACCGAAGTCAGACGTTTAACCAACTGAGCCACCCAGGCACCCCTACAAGCAAGTATTGACTGAGCACTGCTCCTTACCTAACATTCTATTCAATATCAACAAATCAACAAGTCAAATCCATAAATTTATGAAAACCTCCCCTCAGAGAAATACAAATACACGTATAGAAACAAAGTGTAAAAAATTTCTGAAGGTTCACAGATGCCCTGGAGCTTACTCATACATACCCTTTCAGCCTTGATCAAAGCATGGGCTACAATTTTCATCAGAACACCTGAAATGCTTGTATCAAATGCAGATTCCCAAAGGTTGCCCCAGGCTTTAACTGAATTGGAGGGAGAAGGGGGACCCCAGAATCTGCATCTCTAAGGAGACAGTCATTCCCTACCCTCCATGTATGCGGAGTGCATAGCAAGTGAGAATCTCAGGACCTAGGTGTCTACACATCCCACATTAAGAATCCTAAGTAAGAATAGCAAAAATTAAAATGATAGAGAATACCCAGTGCCATGTCTGGAACTTAGGAATCTGAGCAGAAAGCTGTCAAGTAGAGAAAGGGAGAAGGAGGCTTGCAGCCAAGGAAGGGGAAGAATTGGACAGAGGGAAGCATGGGCACAGAAGTGTGAACTAATGACAGTCTGACTGGGAACTGGAAAGAACTAAATAAAGGAAGTTCAAAGTGCTCACACGAAGTCATGAGCAAGACTGTCGGAGTTACATGTAGAAGTCATGAGGCCAAAAATAGTGGTGCCAGGCTCAGGCTGGTGTGGTTTTGGAGAAGGGATGTTTAAAGTAGTCTTGGTGGGAGGACCTGGGTGGCTCTGTTGGTTAGGCAGCTGACTCTTGATCTTTTTTTTTTTAATGTTTTTTAATGTTTATTTATTTTTGAGACAGAGAGAGACAGAGCATGAACAGGAAAGGGGCAGAGAGAGAGGGAGACATGGAATCCAAAGCAGGCTCCAGGCTCCGAACTGTCAGCACAGAGCCCCCACACGGGGCTCGAACTCATGGACCGTGAGATCACCACCTGAGCCAAAGCCGGACGCTTAACCGACTGAGCCACCCAGGTGTCCCTGCTCAGGTCTTGAGCTTAAGGTCGTGAGTTCAAGCCCTGCACTGGGCTCAGCACTGGATGTAAAGCCTACTTAAAAAACATACATAAAAATTAAAGTAGCCTTGGTGGTACATAAGGATGTTTCATATTGTGAGAGTAGAGGGGAATCCCATGAGCAAATATGGCAATAGTATTTATCTGAAGAGAAAATAGGAGCTAATGAGTACTTCAAGAAGCTATTCTGGAATCATAAGATGTCAAGAATAGAAAAGACCTTGTTACTTATCTCTTACAGCATCCTCATTTTTAAAAACTGCTTTAAAGTTTATTAAATATTTATGTATTCATTAGCATTTGAGGTAATACTTTTATGAAAATACAATAGGTTAATATAAAGTACATTTCATCACCATATTTATTTTTTAATTTTTATCCGAGCCTCATTCCCTACCCCCAGCCCCCAATCTCCTCACTTTCTTATTGACACCTAATGATGTAATTTGCATCCAGGTCACACATGACAAAGCTGAGCTTGAAAGTAGCTCTATTTCCATACCACTCAAATGACACAGTGCCCAATGCTGAGAGGTAATAGGTCAATATTTATGCTACAAGCAACCTTTATCCAGTAATTGGCTCAGTAGTGATAAGCACTGAGGATGGGCATTTGAGACAGCTACAACAATAGCCTACAGCTGCCACTGCTCGGCTCACCTCTGCCCCTACGCAGGGGAGCCACAAGGCACAGGAAGCTCCACTCCTTCGGGGGCAGGCATTGCTAGTGAGCGATGACCAGGGGGTACAAAAGCCAGCCCCTTTGCCTCAGGTGGAGCTAATTTGGGGGCAGCTCATGTTCCAGAGCCCCCCAGAATAGACTGAGGCCAACTCCAGCCAGGACAATTGCTCTGCCCCATTCAGCCTCACCCGCTGCCTCCCTGGGTCACCATCATGCATGGTCTTGGATCCAGATGGCAGAGAGGTGGAATGCAAGAAGGAAGAGGCGGACTGCAAGAAGTTTGGGAACACCGGAATTGCTGGAGGTAGAGAGAGACTTTTTCTACTGGAGCAGAAGTGTTTTCAGGAAACATAAGATCAATGGGTGGGATTAGGTTTGTCATAAATGAAACCTGGGCTTTGGACATGATATTCAACCATTAGAAATGTTCGCAATCCTAGATAAATGTCCACAAACCTGTAAACAAGTGAAAGTTTGCGTCCTGCTGTTACCCTAATAATTTGGCACATTTATTTTTTCTCCTTGGTTCATCCATCCATCCATTCCACCATGTTATTGTCAGTCACAGTAGTAAGTGCAGGAAATAAAGTGGAGCCTAAGACTGACATGTCCTCTAGCCCATGGAGTTTACAGTTTAGATGGGGAGACAGCCAAGAAGCAAATGAAATACACAAGTAAATATCAAATAAGCATTTAAAATTTTTATTAAGATAGTAAGTGAAATAAAATATCTAATTTATATACTTGGTAAAAGAAGACCTCGTGGACAGATAACATGAAGCTGAGACCTGAAGGATGAATATGTTCCTGGGGGTGCCTTGGTAACTGGGCTCTTGCCAGGTGAAGATGGTTGAAAGAGTCCTCTATGTAGAAGGCAATCGTGTGCAAAGACTTTGAGGGATCCCAAATGAGATCCATGTGGCTGGGGTCCAAGAAGCAGAGGAGGCATGTCAAGAGAAGAGGTAGGACAGGAGCAAGCTCACACAGGAATGCTCACCATCCAAATCAGCATGAGGCTTCTAAACTTCAGCTGCCGCTTTAAATGGCCGTTCTGATCTATCTATGTTTTGGGAGAGGGATATTTCAGACTGCTGGAGTGCAGTATTTTTAAAGACAGACTGTCCATATTGTTTTACAACAACCTCATCAGAAAATTTTTAGCCATGAGTTCATTTTGAAAACCTTGTCTTGGTTGGATAAGTTCACTAAATTCCCCTGAGCATTCAAGGTATTCCAGTTTTGGACAGTTTCAAAAGGTAAGATTTTATTCAGACCTACACAATTAACTAATATTTCTTTAAAGCAATAATATTGCCCAATGTTGTTGTGTATTTGGGGTGTGAATATGTTATGCCAGATGACAAAAGGGATTTTGCAGAAGTAACTAAGTTAAAGACCCAGAGCTAGGGAGCACTTCCAGGGTTACTCAGATGTGTCTAATGTACACAGATGTTCTTAAAAAGAGGGAAGTAGGTGGGTCAGAGTCAGAGAGGGAGATGTAAAGATGGATGTCAGATGTTGGAATCCTGTGATTCCCACCTGTGTTTGAAGATGGAAGGGAGCCACAGGCCAATGAATGCAGATGATTCTAGAAGCTGGTAAAAGGTAAAGAAACAAAATAGCTCTTAGCGCTTCCAGAAGGAATACAGTTCCACTGACCCCTCAATGTTAGCCCCTTTTTCTGAGTTTAGATGGTAAACCTATGTTGTTTTAAGCCACTAAATATGTTGTAATTCATTACAGGAGCAAGAGGAAGTTAATATAAAATAGGCATACCAAATATGTGCCCAAGGCCACATCACTAACATCACTAGTAAGTGATGGATCACAGTTCAAGCCTAGATCCTCTGTGACTCCCAAAGTTATACTTAAGCCACTCTCATAGTGGTATGAGTTAAAGATTTATTGAATTAAAGATATGTTGAGTTAAAGATTTATTCCAAAAGTCTGAAATAGCTGAGAAGAGGATATGTCCTAGTATTTTGAGTTGGCTTTGGTATCACATCAGTCTTCCAAACAGAATTCCCTGCAACAGTGGTGTGGATAAGACCAACTACAACAAAGTCCAGAGCAAATCTTGAGTGAAAGAGAATTTCTCCATTCTGTCTCCCCCCGAACCCCACTACACTTAACTGCTACTATCACCATGATCTACTTTGAATTCTTGAGTGTTCACATTTTTAGCAATACACAAAGTGCTTCACATACATAAAGTTCCTTCATCCTTTGCTTACACTAACATTTTAATAAAGACCTTTAGCACACTGCATCAGCATTCAGGTTTCATGGTATATAACTAGGGTGAATAGAAAGAATAAAGATGATGACAGACAAAAGAACAGAAAGCTCTTGAAAAATGTGAGTCTGTAAACAACTGCCTTCTATTGAGCCAGATGGCCAGTCAAGTTGGAAATGAGCGACAGATGTGGCCAATTAGTTCTTAAAAGTAGTGGAGTTAGAGCAGCTCTACAGGTTACTTTGAAAAGAAGCTCAGAGACATCACTCAGCCACTCATGAAATAAGACGCTAGATCCTTTCCTACTACAGAAGAAATGGAGAAAAAGACTGATCATATAACACTTTAAGGTCCTTAGAGTTACATACAAAGCAAATACACTTACATGTGCTGGCTATCTATACTGGCAGATTAGGTCATGTTCAATCACCATCACTTTAAAGATTAATCTTTGGTTCTAATTTTTCTAATCTCCATTTTATGAATGCCATTATGTGTTGAGTTGTAAACTGTTTAAAATTGTTTTTGAAAAGATAGACTAGATAGAAATTTTAAATGCACAAATGTCTGGACCGTCAGTTGCAGAAAATCCAACTTGAAAGAAATTTAATTTCATTTATTTTATTTGAATATTTGACACACAATGTTACATTAGTTTCAAGTGTACAGCTTGGTGATTTGACAAGTTGACACGTTATGCTATGTTCACCACAGAAAGAAAAAAAAATGTTTAAATGTAAATTATAACTGTAAGCATCACCTTTTAAGTCACTTTGCAAATCACCTCCTTCATATTTATTGGCTTTCTTGCTTCTACAACCTCAAACTCTTCCTTGCCAAGCACAAGAAAGGGTTAACTCTTCATCTTCCTAGTGATTCTTACGGAATCTATGATGATTTACTTAGAGCTGCCTTATGCAGTCGAGGCTACAGTTAGGTTGAACCCCTGCCTTGAGTCATACATTGTAAATGGAAAGCATGAGGATTATGAAGACGGAAGGGAAAAAAAAAAAAAAAAAAGATTGTTGTTTTTGAATCCACACCACTGTTTTCATCACGATCCATCTCCAGCCCTACTTGTGTTTTGTTTTGCATGTAGCTTCTATCAGGCTTTCTGTGAATGCATTCCTGACTTCTATGCTGAACATATAAAAAACGATAAATACTAATTAAGTGAATGGAAATCTAGAAAATTCCACATTTATTTAAGCCTTAGAGGAGAAAAAAAGAAAGAAGGAGCAGAAATCATGAGGGCTAAAAGAAAGACATTACTAATTTGCAGTGCTTAGATTTGGGTCATAACATATTATCTGTTTTATATATTACTGGATTTGGTTTACTAATATATTATCTAAGATTTTTCCATTTATGTTCATTAGTACATTGGCCTAAAATTTTAATTTCTAGTTATGTCCTTCTGGGATTCTAGTATTAAGTTTACACTAGTCTCATAAAATGAGATAGAGATGGTGTTGTGTCTTTTTCTATTTTCTGTAAAAGTTTGAGTAAAATAGGTATTACTTTTTTCTTGAATTTTTGGTAGAATGCACCAGACAAGTCCTCTTGACCTGTAAGGGTGTGCGTGTGTGTGTTTTGTTTTTACATATTACTTTAGTGTGTAAGTTAGCAGTTTATAGAAACTTAAAATAGAATTGAACTTTTAAGGTATGACTTAAAAACAAAGTCTAGTCTGAAATAATGACAGATTCACAGGAAGTTGCACAAGTAGTATAGAAAGGTCCCAGGTACTCTTCCCCTAGTTCCCTCACATAGTTTAATATAACTATAGTACATATAAACACCAGGGAATTGACAATGGAACAATGTGTGTGTATACCATTTTATGTTATTTTATCACATTTGTGTAACTACAGCTGTAATGAAGGTACAGAAATATTCCAACACTACAAAAATGCATTTGTGCTAACCTTTTATTAATAGAGCTGTTCTCCTCCCCTCCCCTTCCTTTTCCTTCCCAAACTCTGGCAACCACTAGTCTGTCTTCCTTTTCTACAACTTTGTCATTTCAAGAATGTCGTATAAGATGGAGCGACTGCTCTTGATATCGGCTCAGGTTCTGATCTTGTGGGTCATAAGATTGAGCCCCACATATGGGTTCTGCACTGGTAGTATGGAGCCTGCTTGGGATTCTCAGTCTCTCTCCCTCTCTCTCTCTCTCTCCCAAAAATCAATAAACATTTTTTAAATGTTGTATGAATGGAATCACACTTTTGAGATTAGCTTACTTCACTTAGCAAGATGCTGCGGATAGCTGTCCTAGTAGTTGTATGTGAAAGTTGATTCTTTTTTATTGCTGGGTAGTATTTCAAGGTTCAGATGTACCAGACATAGCGGATGTTCAAAGTTCAGATGTTACTAGAAGTTTTATAATTTTATATTTTACATTTGAATCTATTATCCATTTTGAGTCGTTTACATTTAAGCATATTAGAAATAAAACTGCTGTGGACATGTGCAGGTTCTTGTGTGAATATGAGTTTCCATTTCTCTGGGATAAATGACCAGGAATGTAATTGCTGGGTTGCATGGGAAGTATATGTTTGGTTTCCCAAGAAACTTCCAAACCTTTGTCAGAGTGGTTGTACCATGTTTACATTACCGCCAGTAATGTATGAGAAATCTAGGTTCTCCACTACCTTACCATTATTGGGTATTACAAATTTTCAAATTTTTGGCTATTCTAATAGGTGGGTAGTGACCTCTCATTACAGTCGTGATTTGCATTTCCTCAGTGGTTTAGAGATGCTGAACTTATTTTCATGTGTTTATTTGCCATCTGTATATCCTCTTCAGTGAAATAGTTCTTCATGTACTTGGTTCATTTTCTAACAGGACTGTTTGAGTTTTTACTGCTGAGTCTGGAGAGTTCTTTTTTTTTTTTAATTTTTTTTAACATTTATTTATTTTTGAGACCGAGAGAGACAGAGCACGAAAGGGGGAGCATCAGAGAGAGAGGGAGACACAGAATCTGAAACAGGCTCCAGGCTCTGAGCTGTCAGCACAGAGCCCGACGTGGGGCTCGAACTCACAGACTGTGAGATCATGACTCGAGCTGAAGTCGGACGCTCAACCGACTGAGCCACCCAGGCGCCCCTGGAGAGTTCTTTATATATTCTAAGTACAGTTGGTTGTTGGCTATGTGATTTGCAAATATGTATATTTTTTTACCCAGTCTGTACTTACCTTTTCATCCTCTTAACAAAGTCTTTTCCAGAGAAAACGTTTCATTTTGATAAGGTTCAATTCATTGATTTTTCCCTTTTTGTATCCTATTTTCATATCTTAAGCACTCTTCACCTAGATCCTGAAGATTTTCTCCCTTTTTTTCCCTAGACATTTTGTAATTTTATATTTTACATTTAAATCTCTTATCCATTTTGAGTTAATTTTTGAATAAGGTGTGAGATTTCCTTTTCTTTTTTTGGCCCCTGTATATCCAATCACTTCAAATATTTGTATATATTTAACATTTTCTCTTAATACATTTTTATACATTTTATGAGTATACTTGACACAATGTTACATTAGTTTCAGGTGTACAACTTAGTGATATGTCAAGTTTATATATTATGTTAAGCTCACCACAAGCGTAGCTACCATCTGTCACCATAAAACATAACTACAGTGTCATTGACAATGCTCCTTATGCTACACCTTTTATTCCCCTAATTTATTAATTGCATAACTGGATGCCTGTATCTCCTACTCCCCTTCACCAATTTCACTCATCACCCCTCCTTTTCTCTGGCAACCATCAGTTTGTGCTCTGTATTTATAGGTCTGATTCTGCTTTTTGTTTAATGCATTTGTTTTTTTGTTTTTTTGTTTTTGTTTTTTTTTTTTTAGATTGCACATATGAGCGAAATCATATGGTACTTGTCTTTCTCAGTCTGATTTACTTGACTTAGTATAATACCATCTAGGTTCATCCATGTCATGGCAAACGGCACAATCTCATTCATATATGGCTGTGTAATACCCACTGTATATGTGTGTGGGGTCATGGATGTATACATAGAGTACATCTTTTTTATCTATTTGTCCACTAATGATACTTACTCTGTAACTGAAATCATTACCTGGCCAAGTTAGATATTTTGCCACATGTACTCTTTTTTTTTAATTTTTTTTTAACGTTTATTTATTTTTGAGACAGAGAGACAGAGCATGAACGGGGGAGGGGCAGAGAGAGGCAGACACAGAATCTGAAACAGGCTCCAGGCTCTGAGCTGTCAGCACAGAGCCCAACGCGGGGCTCGAACTCAGGGACCACGAGATCATGACCTAAGCCAAAGTCGGCAGCTTAACCAATTGAGCCACCCAGGCGCCCCTCCATAGGTACTTTTCTTTGACAACTTTGCTCACACCTGTAAACCTGCACAACCTTCCCCCAAAATGGCCATAAAGCTCAAGTGGGTCTGTGTAGGCAATTTGAAGACCAGCTTATATAGGAATTCATTTCAGTAGCACTTGATTTACCAAATGCAGCTTTATTTACTTGTCTCAAATTATGTTATCAAATCAAGAATTATTTCCTTGGATTAAATTAGTTCCAGCTCGGGGCGCCTGGGTGGCGCAGTCCGTTGAGCGTCCGACTTCAGCCAGGTCACGATCTCGCGGTATGTGAGTTCGAGCCCCGCGTCAGGCTCTGGGCTGATGGCTCGGAGCCTGGAGTCTGTTTCCGATTCTGTGTCTCCCTCTCTCTCTGCCCCTCCCCCATTCATGCTCTGTCTCTCTCTGTCCCAAAAATAAATAAAAAACGTTGAAAAAAAAATTTTAAAAAAATTAGTTCCAGCTCACACAGTTCATGTCAATGTCAAATATCAAAGTTCAAAAATACCTGAATTCCAGAACTAGATTTTGTCACTAGAACTCTAATTTTGAACTAGAAGGGAAAGCTTTGGTTTTTTCCAAATATTTTGTCAAAACAAAAACAAAGAACAAAGTGACACAGAAAGTTATTACCCCTGAAAAGAATAAATGTGCACTTTGATATTACCAATATTGTAGATTTCCAAGTGAACTGGAAAATTTCACTGAAGGGCAAAATTTCTGTGAAGAGTAAAATTTCATTCTATACTTCGTTTAGATAGGTAGCTTCAACCGACTTAACAAATTTAAAGGAGAAAGTCCAGAGAGGAGATTTGTATTGTTAATCTCTGTTGATGACATTAACAGAAAAAACTAGTGGTAGATAGTGGGTTATTTCCTCCTTCACCTAATTATCGACCCTGATTTTGCAAATATATTAAACATTAGTGATTTCTGATGTCACAGTAATCACCAACACCTTTATCTTCAAATGTCAGTGGGACTAAATAGTGTCTTAAGCCTCTTGGTGTCACCTAAAGGCAGAGACGGGGGAAAAAATAAGAGAAAAGAGGAAGGACGGGATACAATTGGAAAAGAGATAGTAATATGAAAGAAAGAGATGGGAAAATCAAAAATTAAGGCAACACTTGGACTTGAGTGAAAAATCCATGGAGTATAAAAAAAATGTATTGAGTAGGGGTGCCTGAGTGGCTCAGTCAGTTAAGAGTCCAACTTTGGCTCAGGTCATGATCTTGTGGCTTGTGAGTTCGAGCCCTGTGTTAGGTTCTCTGCTGGCAGCTCAGAGCCTGGAGCCTTGCTTCGGATTCTGTGTCTCCTTCTCTCTGCCCCTTCCCCACCTCTCTCTCTCTCTCTCTCTCTCTCTCTCGAAAATAAACATTAAAAAAAATTTTTTTTTAATGTATTGAGTAACATGAAGAAAGAGGTCAAGAAACAGCATGAAGAATCTTACTAACACACTGACCTAGATATTGGGAGAGTAAAGACATATATAGGCAAATATTTTTATGAGAGAATAAGATGTGAATAAATTTATAAAGTTATTTTAAATAAAAAATATTTCAATAAAGACAATAATTAGGGACAATTTTCCTTTTTTCTTTTTCTTTTGAAGAAGATGGTTGTGTTTTTTTTTTTTTTTTTTTTTTTTTAGCTTTTATTATTTTTGAGACAGAGGAAAACAAAGCGTGAGCAAGGGAGGGACACACAGATTCTGAGACAGGCTCCCGGCTCCAAGCTGTCAGCACAGAGCCTGACTTGGGCTGGAACTCATGAACTATGAGATCATGACCTGAGCTGAAGGCAGACACTCAACGGACTGAGCCATTCAGGACCCCTTGGGACCATTTTCAAATGGCAATCTTACCTCCATTAGTTTATCTTATCAAAATCTCATTGGCAAATTTACAAACTTTCCTTGAACAGATAGGACTATTTTTATTTGAGTTGCTTAAAGCAGTAGTGTAACATTAATAGAAGACTATAGGTCTATACTGTATCTTGGTGTTAGCATTTATAGATCTATCGTTTCCATCGCCAGTGTCCAGTGTAAGATACGCTGGAACAGACCTGTGATCCAAAAAGCCATTTGCAAAAGACATTTATCATATTGTTGATGATACTGCTAGTTCTCTGATGCCAATACTTCATGAAAAGCTTTTGCTTATTTTGGTCACAAGGTAAAAAATACAAAAATAAGCACATGGATTTCTAATGATCCATTTTGGAGTTCTTGATACACATGCGTCTAAAGCCATTGATTTGGCTTTGTATTTGTTTAATGAATTAATGTATTAATGCTTAATATATTTGTTTAACGTATTTTTAATTGGTTAAATTTTATCATTAATAAATGTTGTATCTACATTCTCAATAAGAGATCAAAAGAAACTATTAAGCAGTAAGTATAAATACTATAAACCCCATGTGGCAGTGCTAACTGACACATTCTTTTAAGGACTGAATAAGTCTTGTTTCACAGGACAATAAGTCCCCCACTAGACTGTAAGCTACTATACCTAGCACATTTTAATTCCTCAATGGATGCTTAGAAAACAGTGTTTAAAAGTTAGTTGAGGGGCGCCTGGGTGGCTCAGTCGGTTAAGCGTCTGACTTCGACTCAGGTCACGATCTCGTGGGTCTGTGAGTTCGAGCCCCACGTCGGGCTCTGGGCTGATGGCTCGGAGCCTGGAGCCTGCTTCCGATTCTGTGTCTCCCTCTCTCTCTCTGCCCCTCCCCCATTCATGCTCTGTCTCTCTCTGTCTAAAAAATAAATAAACGTTAAAAAAAAAAATTAAAAGTTAGTTGAGAATAAACAATTTGTGGAATATCCATGCAATGGGATGGTGCTGAGCTACAAAAATGAATGAATTATTGATAAATGTAATAACATGTGTAATCTTAAAAAGAATATGTTAAAAAAAAAGAAATGCTGAGAGAATGATTCAAAATGGCGGCATAGGAAGATTCTCAACTCATTTCCTCCCATGGAGACACCAAGTGTATAGCTACATATGGATTAATTCCCTTCAAAAATGACCTGAAAACTAGCTGAAGAGCTCCTCCACAACAAAAGGTCAAAGGGTCACAGCACAACAGTTAGGAGAGGTAAAGAAGCAGTGTTACCCTGAACCCATCCTTGTCATGGCAACCCACAATTGGGAGGGATTTCACAAATACAGAATTTCTCCCTGAGGAGTGAGGGGTTTATACCCCACATCAGGAACCCCAACCTTTGGAACCTACCTCAGAAAGTTGAACCCCCAAAACATCTGGCTAAACATCTGGCTCTGAATACCAATGGGGCTTGTGTCCCGGACATCCAAAAGGCTGTGGGGAATGAAAAGTCTGTTCATAAAGGGTTTGCACACAGACTCACTCTGGATCCAGCACCAAAGCAGAAGTTTGAAAATCACGATGATACATGAAGGAGATTCGTTAGCTTGTTTTCAAAAGTCTGCTGGAGACCCCGGGGTCTGGTAGGATTTTCTCCAGGAAGGAGACACTGGTGGCCATCATTTTTGTGAGCTCACCCGAGTTTGTTAGTAACCGCACTCGTGGGTGCCATTTTTGTGCTCCTTCTACCTGGCTAGGCCAGCAGATTCTCCCTTTGTCCCACTGTAGCTGGTATGTTTGTCCCACCCCCACACATTCCTACAGCCCTATTGTATAGCCAGAGGGCTCACCTCACCCATGCACTCTCCCACAGCCCCACTGTAGCAGACAAGGGTGCATAGTCCATGCAAGGAACACCTTTCAAACACTTGGCTCTGGTGGCCATGGGGACATGGGGACTCAACCCTATGGGACCGAAACAATTGGAAAGAGAGTTCTAGGCAGGTTACCAACCCCAGGGTACTGCACAGACAACAGACTGAAATAAACCATTAGTCTTCATGTGACAAAGATCTATTTACTTGTCCTGGAACTTCTTCCTAAGGGGCAGGCTTTAGTTTTACCACACATCTAGAGTATGTGGAGGATTTCTCAGGGACTGTAGGTCAGGGAACACCAGCTTAGCACTTCCTCTTGACCTTGCTATAGCTCCCTGGTACCTCCCAAAAAGGAGTTTATAGACTTGTCTAGAGCCCCAGTTGTTGCAGCTGTCACCAAGGGGACACCAAGATCTCCTGATGTGGAGGCCAGCAGGAATTATGAGTGCAGTCCCACAGTACTGTATACATTTGTATATACTTTAAAAGCTACTACCAGAGGGTCTGTCTTCAAATCAGCTTGAAACTAGGTGCTTACCAAGCTCCCACGTTTTGCAGCACTGACTGGGCTTGGCAGAAGCCTACCAAGAAAAAATAAGGCTGCTTAGGTAATCACAAAGATTCAAAAGATAACCATGAGCTAGGGCAAAGTTGAAAGATAAGTTTCATCACCTAGATAAGGCTGCTCTTCCAAGAGGGGAGAGGTTGCTGTTTGTCTAATACATAGAAACAAATGCAGAGAGAAAAGCAAAATGAGGAAACAGAGGTATATGTTTGAAACGAAAGAACAAGATAACCTCCCCCCCCCACACACAAAAAACAAAACAAAACAAAAAAAACCTTCACGAAATGAAGATAAGTAATGTACCTGATAAAAAGTTCGAAGTAATGGTCAAAAGTGTTTACCAAACTTGAGAAAAGAATGAACTCTCTAACTCAATAGAGAGTTAGAAAATAGAAGAAAGTAACAAACAGGAGTCACAGAACTGAAGAATACAATTGCTGAAAAATATACTAGAGGGGTTCAACAACAGAGTAGATGAGGCAGAAACAGCAACCTGGAAAACAGGGCAGTAGAACTCCCCCAAACAGAGCAGCAAAAAGAAAACAGAATTTTAAGAAAGAAAGATGGCTTAAGAGACCTTTAGGACAGCATCAAACAGAATAACATTTGCAATATAGGGATCTCAGAAGAAGAGAGAGAAAGGAGCAGAAAACTTACTTGAAAAAATAATGGCTGCAAATTTCTCTAACCTGGGGAAGAAAGCAGACATTTAGGTCCAGGAAGCACAAATATTCCAAATAAGATGAATCCAAAGAGGTCCATAGCAAGCACATTCTAATTAAAATGTGAAAGTTTAATGAATCTTAAAAGCAGTAAGAGAAAAACAACTTGTTGCATCCAAGGGAATGAGGATACCAGCTGGTTTTTCAGCAGAAACTTTTACAGGCCAGCAGGAAGTGGCATGATACAAAATGCTGAAAGGAAAAAACTTCCAAACAATGAAATCCTGCTCTCTAACCAAAGGACTAGAAGAATGGTGAATCAGCTATACAGAAACTTTTGGACAAAAATAAAACACATGGGACATATCTCAAGTTAGATTATATCCTGAACCATAAAGCAATCCTCAACAAATTTCAAAGAAACAAAATCATAGAATATAATTGTTGAATGTGTTAGGGTCAGGCGTAAGGAAGGGTAAAGATAGGAGTCAGAGGCTAAAAAATTTTAGCAGTCAAAGGCTTTATTTGGGAACTAAGGTCTAGGGCGAGGTTCTGTGACTGAGGGAGAGGGAGAGGGAGAGGGAGAGGGAGAGGGAGAGGGAGAGGGAGAGGGAGAGGGAGAGGGAGAGAGAGAGAGAGAGAGAGGTCAGGGAAGTTGCACCCAGGTGTGGTGGGGTGGGGTTTTTAAGCTGCAGCGGTTCTGGGTGGGCCTTTTTCGCGTCAGGTCGTGCTGTCGCTCAGTGATTGGTTGACCTCCAATTCGTTCTGGCACCTTACTAGGGGCTTTTCCTTGGGTTGCACTGGCAAGATGGCTGTCCCCTCTACTGTGGTTCCAAGGACATCCTAACAGAATGATGGGGTCTTGAAGTGATGGTGGGGTTCGGAGCTGATGGCCAAGAAAGAATTCTTGAAGACGTCTTTGGTGCAAAAAAGTGATTTTATGAAAACACAGGGACAGGATCCGTGGGCAGAAAAAGAGCTGCATTGGGATTGTGAAGAGTGACTACTGATATACTGTGGAGTTGGGGGAGATAAAGTCAAGAGGAAGTTTCTTAAAGGGATTTCTACATGCTAAAGAAAACTCACAAATTACTGGAGGCCTGGGTATTTTCAGGCTAAGGTTGTTTTTCCCTCTAGCAAAGCATTATTTTTAAGACAGTAGGGAGTTCTTGGAGATTAGGCTATTGATACGATTGACTTTTTCTTGTAATTTACTCAGATATTGTAAACTGATGGAGACTATCAGTTTAACCATTTGTTTTCTGTCCTTTCCTTTGTTCTTGGGCAGTCAGGAATGCCTGAGGAATGTCACACATATCCCACCTGGGTAGAGGGGGAGGGTTGTTTGCAGGGTATTAGCTGGCCTTATGCTCCCTCATCATTGAACTCACTAAAATTAAACTAGAAATAATTAATAGAAAATTTTTAAAAACTTCAAGCACTTAGAAACTAAACAACACACTTCTAAATAATCCATGGGTCAAACAAAGTCTCAAGGGGAAAAATGTATTGAACCAAATGCAAATGCAACATATGAAAATTTGTGAGACATAACTAAAGCAATGCTAGGAGAAAAATTTTGTAGTACTAACTGTATACTTTAGAAAGAAGAAAAAGGCTCAAATCAATAGGCTAATTTCTCATTTCAATATCTTAGGCAAAGAAGAGTTAAATAAACCTAGGGTGAAAAGAAAGAAAAAATAATAAAGATATGAGTAGAAATTAATGAAATTGAATAGAAAAGTAACAGAAAATCGATGAATCAAAGAGCTGATTCTTTGAAAAGATCAATAAAATTGACAAGTCTCTAAGAAGACTGACAAAGGAAAACAAGTGAAGACACAAATTACCAGTATCAGGAATGAAATGGGGTTATTACTACAAAGCCTACAGACATCAAAGAGACAATAAGGTAATACTATGAATAATTCTACAAACATAAATTTTATAAATTAAACAAAATGGATCAATCTCCAAAAAACACACTACCACAATGCACTCAGTATAGAATGAGTAATTCGGATAGACAAATAACTATTAAGAAAATTTAATTCATAATTTTAAAACTCCCAAAGACAGTAATCTCTAGGCCCAAATAGCTTCACTGGAAAGTTCTAGCAAGACATTTAAAAAAAACCAACCACCAATTCTACATAATCTTCTAAAAATGGAAGAGGAGGGAACACTTCCCAATTCATTTTATACAGCCACTGTTACTACGATATCAAGTCCAGATAAAGAAAATTACAGACTACAATTTCTTATAAACAAAGATGCAAAGTCCTTAGTAAAATATTAACAAATGGAATTTTAAAATATAAAAAAGAATTATATACCATGACCAAGTGTAGTTTATTCCAGGAATGCAAGGTTGATCAATTAAAAAAAAACAAATCAATGTAATCCACTATATGAACAGGCTAAAGAAGAAAAATCACATGATTACATCAATCAGTGCCAAAAAACCACTTGATAAAATTCAGTTGCCATTCACGATTTAAAAACAAAACGAAACAAACTTTTAGAAAACTA
This sequence comes from Panthera onca, assembly GCF_046562875.1. Classification (NCBI taxonomy): domain Eukaryota; kingdom Metazoa; phylum Chordata; class Mammalia; order Carnivora; family Felidae; genus Panthera; species Panthera onca. Next base: position 91,126,016 of record NC_138340.1, on the reverse strand, counting down.
CATATAGTGGGCAACTTTCTCAACCTGGCAAAGAACATCTACAAAAAACTATAGTTAACATTATACTTAATGGTGAAAGACCAAATGATGTTCCCCAAAGATAGAAAATAGGGCAGAGATGTTCATTCTTAACATTCTTATTGAACATAGTGCTGGAAGTGCTAGCTAACAGAATAGACAAGGCAAGGCAATTAAAGGCAGACAGATCAGAAATAAGACAATATCTATTTGCAGATGACATGATGCTATAAGTAAGGGCTCTTTCTTTCTTTCTTTATTTCTTCCTTTTTTGAGAGAAATAGAGGAGAAAGAGAGTACAAGCAGCAGTGGAAGAGAGAGAGAATCTTACACAGGCTCCATACCCAGTGAGGAGCCCAATGTGGGAATTGATTCCATGACCCTGAGATCATGACCTGAACCAAAACTAAGAGTCAGACACTTAACTGAGCAAGCCAACTAGGCGCCCCTTTAAGTAAGATTTTCTTATGAAAATAGTAAGTATCAAAAAAAAAAAAAAATAGTAAGTATCAGGGCATCTGATTGGCTCAGTTGGTTAAGCATCCTGCTTCAGCTCAGGTCATTATCTCGCAGCTCCTGAGTTTGAGTCCTGTGTCAGGCTCTGTGCTGACAGCTCAGAGCCTAGAGTTTGCTTTGGACTCTGTCTCACTCTCTCTCTCTGCCCCTCCTCCACTCACACTCTGTCTCTCTCTCAAAAATAAATAAACATAAAAAAAAAATAACTGCCCCTATTTACAGGTGACATAATGGTCTATACAGAAAATCTTCAGATATCTACAAAACAAAAACCTTCTAGAACTAATATATGAGTTCAGCAAGGTCACAAAGATAAAAGACAAAAATCAACTATTTCTATCAATGAACTATCAATGAACAGGGAAATTAAAAATATAAAGTCATTTGCAATCGTTCAACAAAAATTAGATGTAAATTTGACAAAACATGTACAGAACCTATATGATGAAAACTACCTAACACTAATAAAAGAAATTAGAGAAGAACTAAGCAAACGGAGAGACACACTGTGTTCATGGATTGGAAGATACAACATGGCAAAAATGTCAGTTCTCCCCAAATTGATCTGTGGGTTTAATGCAATTTCTATCAAAATCACAACAGGATAATTTGTACATAAAGATAAAATTATTCACAAATATATGGCCAACTAATCTTTGACAAAGCAGGAAAGAATATCCAGTAGTGTAAAGACAGTCTCTTCAGTAAATGGTGCTAAGAAAACTGGACAGTGACATGCAGATAAATGAACCTGGACTGTTATGGAACCAGGCTGGAACGCTGTTGGAAAAACCAAGCGACACTCAGAGATCTTGGTGGATTGGAGATTTATTTAACACCAGCGGGCTCAGAGGAGATCATTTCTCCAAAGATCTGAGCGCCAAATGCAAGTGAGGAGGGTAATTTATAGTCGTCAGCTTCCATATCTGTGGGGGTTTTTGCGTGCGCAGCAAACAAGGAAGAAGAATATGGAGGAGGGGTCGCTAAGCTAGAGACCAGAATTTGTTCTACCCCATTGGCCATCTTTGGCATACTTTATTCACTTCTCCAACAGGACCACTTTCTTGCACCGTACACAAAAATAAACTCAAATTAAATGAAAGACCTAAATGTGAGACAGGAAGCTATCAGGATCCTAGAGGAGGAAGCAGGCGAAAACATCTTTGAGCCCAACCACAGCAACTTCTTATTGAACACGTCTCTGGAGGCAAGGGAAACAAAAACAAAAGGAACTATTGGGACCCCATCAAAATTAAAAGCTTCTGCACAGTGAAGGAAACAATCAGCAAAACTAAAAGGCAACTGATGGAACAGAAGATATTTGCAAAAGACATATCAGATAAAGGGTTAATATCCAAAATCTATAAAGAACTTATCAAACTCAACACCCAAAAAACAAATTATCCAGTGAAGAAATGGGCAAAAACATGAGTAGACTTTTCTCCAAAGAAGACATCCAGATGGTCAACCAACACATGAAAAAATGCTCAACATCACTCATCATCAGGGAAATACAAATCAAAACCACAATGAGGTACCGCCCCACACTTGTCAGAATGGCTAACACTAACAACTCAGGCAACAACAGATGTTGGTGAGGATGCAGAGAAAAAGGATCTCTTTTGCACTGCTGGTGGGAATGCAAACTGGTGCAGCCACTCTGGAAAACAGTATGGAGGTTCCTCTAAAATAAAAAATAGAACTACCCTATGACCCAGCAATTGCACTGCTAGGTATTTATCCAAGGGATACAGGCGTGTTGTTTCGAAGGGGCACATGAACCCCAATGTTTATAGCAGTGCTATCGACAATAGCCAAAGCATGGAAAGATCCCAAATGTCCATCGACAGATGAATGGATAAAGAAGATGTGGTGTATATATACACACACACACACACACACACACACACACACACACACAATGGAGTATTACTTAGCAATCAAAGAGAATGAAATCTTGCCATGTGCAACAACATGGATGGAACTTGAGTGTATTATGCTAAGCAAAAGAAGTCAGTCAGAGAAAGACAAATATCATACGATTTCACTCATATGTGGAATTTGAGAAACACAACAGATGGACATAGGGGCAATGAAGGATAAATAAGATGAAAACAGGGAGGGAGCCAAACCAGCAGACTCTTAAACACAGAAATCCAGCTGAGGGCTGTTGGAGGGGAGGGGGGTGGGGGGAATGGGTTAAATGGGTGATGGGCATTAAGGAGGGCACTTACTGGGATGAGCACTGGTGTCATATGTAAGAGACAAATCACTGGGTTCTACTCCTGAAGTCAAGACTACACTGTTAACTAACTTGAATTTATAAATAAATAAGTAAATAAATAAATCTTCCGATTGTATTCTCAAGCCACAGATTAATTTCTAAGAGCTCTCTCTAGAAAGTTAGCTCTTGCCTAAAATGCTGCCATCTCTACACTGTAACTGAAGACCTGAAGTGTATTCTTTGATGAAGATTACCCTCCTGAGGATCAGGTGGAGTCTGCTCACCCCCACACCCTTATCTCTAGATTAGGAAACAGAGTTTGTGTAATCTTGACTCTGCCTTGTGCCTCTTTCAATTCATCCTTCTACAACCTTCCTTCAAAAATCTTCTCCCTCATTGAGTTTCATCATTCCTCACCTCAGCTTTAAGGATGTTCACCTCCAACACAAAAACTCACATATTAGGTCACAATCTAGCATTTACCATCCTGAAATATTCCTTTAAAGTGGTTAAGTCAATGGGGCACCTGGTTGGCTCAGTCAGTTGAGCGTCCAACTTCAGCTCAGGTCATGATCTCGCTGTTTGTGAGTTCAAGCCCTGCATCAAGCTCTGTGCTGACAGCTCAGAGCCTGGAGCCTGCTTCGGATTCTGTGCCTTCGCCTCTCTCTGCCCCTCCCCCACTTGTGCTCTGTTTCTGTATCAAAAATAAATAAAATGTAAAAAAAATGTTGTTTAATAAAATGTTTAAGTCAAGAAGGTAAATTGTATGTGATGTATATTTTACAGTAAGTAAAAAACACCTTTTTAAAAAAATGTTTTTTAATACTTATTTATTTTTTAGAGAGAGACCAAGTGTGAGCAGGTGAGGAGCAGAGAGAGAGAGGGGGAGACACGGAATCTGAAGCAGACTCCAGGCTCCGAGCTGTCGGCACAGAGCCCGATGCGGAGCTTGAACTCAGGAACCACAAGATCATGACCTGAACCGCTTAAGCGACTAAGCCACCCAGGCACCCCTAAAAAACATCTTTTGACATAAATGCCCTTTTTTGCCACAGCCTCCTATGCTGAAGCGACTTCTACCCTCTCTTTCTCTATACCTTTGTATTAGCTTTACAAGACTCATAGCCTGCTGACTTCTCCCACTGGCCTCCCAGGAAAGGTGGAGACCATCAAGTCAGGAATTTCCTCAATTTCTTTTCTCTGTCCCTCTGGACTCATCCACAGGTTTACCAAGTCTACATTCTTCCTTTTTACAGCAGAGGAAAGAAGTGTCCTTTACCAGATTTCACCTGTATTTTTGATGCAATTCTCTCCCATCCGCTAAGGGAGCTACTCAAAGCTTATCTGCTCATTCTCCTTTATCTTTAATCTCTGGATTCTTTGCCTTACTTATACAAATTGCTCATTTCCTGCACATACTAAGACATAAACCAAACACTCTCCACAAATCATGCATCCCCCTAAATTGATTTCTCTTTTCACCTGTAAATTTCTTGAACAAGTAGACCCTCTTCATTCCTCTCCCACTCCCCTCTGATGTACTCCACTGTGTTTCTAAAACTATCCATACAACTGCCTCTGTGACCCCAATCCTAAGTGCCACAGGTCAGCGGAATTCAATGACCTCTTTCCCTTCCCCATCCTCACCTTCCTTCACCTCTGCAGTGTGTGACACTGCTGGTGGACCAAAATGGGTCCCCTTCTTGGCGTGCTAGAGACAAGAGACTACCGGGGCGCCTGGGTGGCGCAGTCGGTTAAGCGTCCGACTTCAGCCAGGTCACGATCTCGCGGTCTGTGAGTTCGAGCCCCGCGTCAGGCTCTGGGCTGATGGCTCGGAGCCTGGAGCCTGTTTCCGATTCTGTGTCTCCCTCTCTCTCTGCCCCTCCCCCATTCATGCTGTCTCTCTCTGTCCCAAAAATAAATAAAAAACGTTGAAAAAAAAAAAATTAAAAAAAAAAAAAAAAAAGAGACTACCCCAGGCAGAGTTATCACACAAGGTCATCTTTATTTGTACAGATAAGGAGATCATGGGGAATCATTTCCAAAGCTGTAACTCCCTGAGCAAGGGAAAGCAGGCTCATTTTTTTAGGGCTTGAGATGAATATTCAGAGGCGGATTTTAACATCATAATGAGGCTGAGGCACTTTTTGATGCATTTGTGCAGGTGTCTTCCTCCAATGTTCCTTTTGCTGTTCGAGCAGTCTGTTATTTCTTAAGGTAAGATTGCCAGTTAGGCAGAAGTTTCTAGGAGTTATTCCTAAAAGGTAAGACTGACAGGCAGAAGCATCTAGTAGGAATTTCCTGAGTTCAGGCGGTCAGGACAGTGACAACACTGTTCACCATCTTCCCTCCAATCTTACCACCTTGACTTCTATGATGCCGCTTTCTCCTGTGTAATTCCTGGCCCTCTAAAATTTTCACTTAGGTGCCATTTTAGTGGACTTGTGACTCTTCTCTCTGTCTTCATGGTTAACCTTTCACAAATTCCTGTCATTCAATGTCTGTAATGCCTCTTGACCCCATCCATTGCTCTCCACTCACTGCAGTGAACTTGGTCCAAGCTCTTCACCTGTTAATATGCCTCCTCCACCTCCCTCCCTCACACCACAACCTCAGTCCAACCCTGTGCACCATTGCCAGAGCTATCTATCTAAGATCCAAATCTGACCCAATCACTCTCCTGGAAAAAAAGATGAGTGGCTCTCCAGTGATCCCGAGATAGTACTCAGGCTTTGTAGAAGTCCTTAGCTGCTTTTGCTCATTGACCACCACTGTGCCTCCCTCACACTCCCTGCTGGATTCTAAGCCTGATTATGAACTCTTACTTGTGCTTCAAAGGCAGATTACATATTACTTCCTCTAAAGTATCTTTCTAGTCTGTCTTTTTCTTCCCTTACTTCTCTCTTTCTCTTTCACTGTCCTTGAGGACCTGATGTAAGTATGTACAGAGCTCTTTAGAAGCAGAGATGGTCAGTTAAGTAACTTCATGCTAAATATTCTTGATGAGGGAGTGTGGGGAAAGCTGAGGACAAAATACAGGCTAACAGCACTCCCCACGCTGAGATGGAATATGTGTGATATTCCTTGGACACTCCTGGCTACCCAAGAACAAAGGAAAAGGGTTTAAGTGTTTGCCATGGCAATGTGGGAAACTAAGGCAAATGAAAAATTAAATTCCCTTACTGTCTACAGCCCATTGACAAGTCCTTGAAACTGGCAGAATGACCTCCCTCTAGGAGCTCAGCTGCCTCAATGAGGATACTTTGCTAGGGGCAAAAGATAACTTTAGCTAACAGTATCCCAACCTCGAGGATCCTGTAAATCAACCTTATCTCAACTGCTCCAGGATATATGCTGGCAATCATACTCTAACCTTATGCCGAACACCCCCCCCCCCCCCCCCATAAATCTGAAGGGTCTCATGACTGGGGTTTTATTGAACGGTAATAAGTGGCGTTTCCCAGCAACAGCTAGCCCCTCAAGGTCCTGGAAACCTTGCTTCGAAAATACCTTAGAGACTTACTCTCTTCCTGACCCCTTCCCAACCTGAGGGTATATAATGAGTTACCCGTCACAACCCCATGTGGCTTTTCCTGCCTGTGGGTCCTGTCCCCATGCTTTAATAAAATCACCTTTTTGTACCAAAGACATCTTCAAGAATTCTTTCATGGTCTTTGGCTCCGGACCACCCCATGAAACTGCCATCACCCCACAACTTCATCGATTCTCACACATTTCATTGTCACGATTAGGACTGGCAGATAAGATACGGGACACCGAGTTAAATTTGAATTTTAGATGAGCAACAAAAAATTTTTTTGTGTAAGTATGTCCTAGGTATAAATATTCCCATGGAATATTTGGGACACAGATTATATTATAAAACCATCAAATTTAATCGGGCATCATAGAAAATAACTTATAGTAAAAATAACTTATTGTTTCACTGAAATTCAGATTGTCCTGCATTTTTATCTGCTAATCTGGCAATTATAGTCACGCACCAGATTGAAGGGTAGGTAAACGATGACGATTTCACAGCTGATGAAACAGAACGAGGCTCAGAGAGACCATTTCCCCAAAGTCACCTACCGGAAAAAATGGCAAGAGACATGATGGGAAACCCAGGTTTGACTGAAGGGGTATATCTCAACTGCCGCCTCAGTTTCAATAACGGTCAGCAATGGTGAGAAAGTGGGAGGGAAATGAAAGTTCACAAAAGCTTCAGACCTGAGGCGGGCACTAGCTGCCTCTCCTTCAAACACAAGTCTCCTCTGCATAGGAGAAAACAGCTCTATACTTGACTTTGTGGTTGTTGATTTGGCTTCCTGAGCTTGCTGAGATGTGCTTAACATAACACTCATCTCCCAGAGATGTCACTGTGTGTATGCCCTACAGCTAGTCTCCGTTCTATCAGGTCTCAACACTTGGCGGATCACCTCTATCCCAGTTTCCTGACAAGGTGGGAAGAGGGAGATACATTACAGACCCCCACGATTGAGCTAGGTGGCTGCTGAGATGTACCCAGTAGGGCTTGATAGCATGAATACTAATAGAAACGTTAGCTCCCATTCATTAATACTTGATAGTATTAACACAAATACAAACAGCAGTAATTCTGTGCCTTGCATTGCTGGCTCTCTTACATACATTGTATTGTATAATCAACACTCCCAGGTGGAAAATACTCTTATCCTCAGAGAGGCAAGTAACTTGCCCAAAGTCATTGGTCAGAGCCAAAATTCCTGTCGAATGTGGTCTGCTCCCAAATCCGGTGATACACAGCTTTGTCCCCAGCTGCCAAGAAACTAAACCCGGAGGTGGTGGCTCCCCCTCCTTCCAGCTATTCCAGTTCCAGCAGAAAGCACTGGAAGGCCAGGGTTTGAAATGAGCCCCTCTCTGCCCAGACTCATTGCCCCTACTTCTAAAGAGGATGCCTGAGCAGAAACAGTCCCTACCCGCCTCACCGCCTCTCCTCCTTTCGTTCCTAAGTAATCACATGTGCTGTAACCTGAAAGGGACATCTTTTCTAAAATTATCCACCAGTCTCCAAAGTGCCCTACCCCCAGAATTGGCTCTGTGTCTCTAGCAGGGCCCAGGATGCATGAAGAGGGTCTTATTATTTGGATTTTTACTCATTGAGCAAAGCAATTGCAATTTTCTCTTCAGCAAGTTCTGCAGCTATTGTAACACTTTGCAATTGAAGTGCAAGACGGAACGTGTGTTCTGTCATGCCAAGGACCTTAGGAGGATCCTACCCAACTTGAAGCCAAATCAGGAAACAAACTGTGAACACTGTATTAAGAGTGCAAAAAGAACGAAACGAGATTCACCCTCTTATATAAGCAGTTTGAAACTTTTAATCATAAGAGAGCCATGGAAAGGGCAATGTTCAAAGATAATTACTGATATTCACACAACACTTCCTCAAATTTGTAACATTATATTTTGAGGAAGTGTTTAGAAATAACATTTTCAGTTTAGGGATGTTTTAAAAGTGTCAGGGAAGCTATATTAGAAAATGCTGGGGCACTTGGGTGGCTCAGTTGGTTAAGCATCCGACTTCAGCTCAGGTCATGATCTCTCAGTTTGAGGGTTCGAGTCCCATGTCAGGCTCTGTGTGACAGCTCAGAACCTGGAGACTGCTTTGGATTCTGTGTCTCCCTCTCTCTCTACCCCTCCCCTACTCATGCTCTCTCTCAAAAATAAATAAACATCAAAAAAAAATTGTTTTGAAGAACATGCTGATCTAGATCCCTGCTACTCAGTATGGTCCACAAACCAGAAGCACTGGTGACACCTGGGATTTTATTAGAACCTCAGCCCCATCCCAGAGCTACAAAATTAGAATGTGCATTTTCACAAGATCCCTGGAGGATTTCTATGTAATAGTCTAGATTAGTAATTGGTAATAGCAGCTGGCCTGGTAGTGGTGCTCAGACCTGAGTGAGATGTGGAGGTTTGGCGTAGGGGTGAAGCCTAAAGTGATCTTCAGGTGGGAGGTTTCAGACTGGGAGAAGTGATTGGGCAGCAAGACAAGCAGGGGGAATATATGTGGAATACACAGTTGACCTTTTTTGAAAATTTTTGTTTAATGTTTATTTATCCTTGAGAGAGAGAGAGAGAGAGAGAGAGAGAGAAAGAGAACACAAGTGAGGGAGGGGCAGAGAGAGAGGGAGACACAGAATCGGAAGCAGGCTCCAGGCTCTGAGCTGTCAGCACAGAACCTGATACAGGGCTCAACTCATGAACCACAAGATCATGACCTGAACTGAAGTCAGATACTCAACCGACTGAGCCACCCAGGTGCTTCTCTAGAGTTGACCTTTGAACACTGTGGAGATTATGGGCACTGACCCCTTGCACAGTTGAAAATCCATGTATAGCTTTTGATTCCCCCAAAATATAGCTACTAATAGCCTACAGTTGACTGGAAGCCTTACTAATAATATAAAGCCGATTAACATATATTTTGCATGTTATATGTATTAATATACTGCATTCTTACCAGAAAGTAAGCTAGAGAAAATAAAATGTTACTGAGAAAATCATAAACAAGAGAAAATACATTTACAATACTGTACTATATGTATTGGAAAAAGCCTGCATATACATGGACCCATGCAGTCTGAACCCATGATGTTCAAGGGTCCACTGTGTGTGTGTGTATTTTATATATATACGTATTATATATAATTTTTACATATTATATATAACATATATAATTTCAGTGCTATTATGGTTAGAAGAAAACTGTCAATTTGTCTTCTTAAGCCCAGGATGTTGAATGTTAGAAGTATTATCCAAATGTTAAAATTATTAGTAGAATCTGTATTCATTTCACCAACATAAACACAGCAGTAACATCGCTATCCATGTAATAAAGCAGTCAGAATCACTTTCCCGACAATCTACATCTTGTTGTTAAAAACAGCAGAACTTGACTCAGAACCTGAAGTTCTGGATTATGCTTCAAAAACTTGAGGAGACTTAAAAGTGAATGACCACAGAAGAACAAGCAGATCTCATTTATAAAAAAGCTGTCACCAGCCTGGCCAGGAATGATGACAAGGAAGGCTGGAAATTCCCATGATTTTTACCACTCACGGATCCAGGACCAGCCCAAACCAATGATAACAGTAGTATCTTCACATTGTCCTGGCTGTTAAATAGCCTATTAAAAAAAGAAGACTTAAAAAAAAAAAAAAAAGAAAAAAAGAAAAAGAAAAAGAAGAGGTGCCTGGGTGGCTCAGTCAGTTAAGCCAAGACTTCAGCTCAGGTTTTGATCTCACAGTTCGTGAGTTCGAACCTACATTGGGCTCTCTGCTGTTAGCACGGAGCCTGCTTCGGATCCTGTCTCCCTCTTCTCTGTCCCTCCCCTGTTCTCACTCTCACGCTTTCTCTCCCTCTCAAAAATAAATAAACACGAAAGAAAGAAAAGAAAGAAAGAAAGAAAGAAAGAGAGAAAAAATAAAGAAAAAGAAAAAATTAGAGGAGGGTCCAGCCTGGGCCCATTTGTCTTCATAAAAACTTACATACATCAAGAGCTGGCTCCTCATTTCCCTACCTCACCCCTCCCACATTGCTCAGTTACTTTTTTCTCCATAGCTACCCCACACTTAGTGGTTTAATATAACATGTTATCATTTCTGTGGTTTGACTGGGCTCTTCTGGGCAGCCCTGTTCTCCAGGTCAGCTGTTTAGTGATAGCACTGATGGTTGATCTCCACTTGTCCTTTTCTAGTGCTTTTCATCTTAGGGGTTCCAGATTTTAGAGGCAAAGATAACATCACCAACAACAGAGTCTCTGTAAATGGAGGATGAACAGTTTAAAGAATCCTTTTCCCTCTGTCCAGAGCACACCCAGAGGGGCTGGGTTGAGCAGGGTGTTCTCTTTTCTCTGCATATATAACCTGTATGTAGTTTATGAAGGCCATTCACTGTCCCCCGGGGAAGATAGTCTAAGGCAAATTGTGCCACATACCTAGATAGCTGTCAAACATGCCTTTAGAATCTGTTTCCTGCCCCCCTCCATGCACTATTGCTGTCACCACATCAGACCACCGAGCAAAGGTGATCAGACCGTATGGCTCTAGTTTTCCAAACAGTCCTTTAATGCCAAGCGTTTCTTCCTTTTTCTTTTTTTAAGCTTATTTATTTATTTATTTATTTATTTAGAGAGCACGCACGCGCATGAGCAGGGGAGGGGCAGGGAGAGAGAGAATCCTAAGCGGGCTCGATTCCACAAACTGGGACCATGACCTGAGCTGAAATCAAGAGTCAGACGTTCAACCGACTGAGCCACCCAGGCACCCCTGTAGGCTTTAGTTTCTTAGCATTGTGACAGACTTATTCATTGAGACTAGATTTCCTACAGTGGCTTTATCCCCCAAAGAAAGCAAAATATACATAGTGCCCCCACTTTGAGGAAAGCTCCTAGCATATGCATTATCACCCACTGAGAATCTTAAAATACTTGACTCCAAAAGAAATTAATTTTAAAAGTTCGTCAAGGAGTTCCAAGTAATATGAAAACCCAATAAATCTCCTCTGGTAATGACATGGTGAAAATATGCACTCAGGCACAGCCTGGTAACTGATAACTTGGTTGTAGATTTAAAAAAATGGATTCAGTGAGCAGTTCTGAGCCTCCTGCAAATGCTGGCTGTGGTGGAGCGACACCTTCTGGCAACCTTGGAGTACTGCATGCCAGCTCCCCACCCCCCCCACCCCACCCCCCCACCTTGGAAGAGGCTGTTGCTCACGTTAGGTTTAAAGTAAGAGTTCAGTCCATTCTACTGACCAAGTTCAGTTTCATCAACAGGGTTAAAGGTTGGTGAGCATCTTGTTCCCAGAGTGAATAATTTGCCCTTCTCGGGGCACCTGTGTGGCTCAGTTTGTTAAGTGTCGGACTCTTGGTTTCTGCTCAAGTCATGATATCACAGTCGATACCAAGCCCTGCTTGGGGCTCAGCACTGCTGGTGCAGAGCCTGTTTGGGATTCTCTCTCTCTTCCTCTCTTTCTGCCCCTCCCCTGCTCTCTTTCTCTCTCTCTTTCAAAATTAATAAATAAACTTTAAATAGAATAATAATTTCCACTGCTTGATTTTACAAGTTGTTCCTGGCTATGGTCCTTTTAGAAAGAAAGCAGCCTTAAATACACTTATCATTTACAATTATAGGAAGTATCCACCAGACTCTCCCCACCCCCACTTCTTGTCCAACCCAAAAGGAAACTTCACAGGACCAAAAATTAAATGGAGTCTTTGCAACAGCAATCAGTCCAGACCCTTTCTGGGTGATATAGGTAGCTGACCAGTTATTACAGGGTGTTACAGCTCATATTGTTCTGGTGGGCCCTGAGACAGTGGGGAAAAAAACCCACAAACACAGTAATGGAGTTCATAACTTCATAGGAGGAAAATAGTGCATTGTTATTTAAATGTATTACTTCCTTACGGCTGCTGTTACAAAGTACCACAAACTGGGTAGTTTAAACAATAGAAATGTATTGTCTGCCACCTCCAGGAGTCATAGATGTAAGCTTCCAGCAAGGTTTGTTCCATTAGAGGGCTGTGTGTGGGGGGGGGGGGGGGGCGGGGGGTGGAATCTGTCCCATGTCTTCTCGCTTCTTTTGTGTCTCTTGGCTTGTAGACACATCATCTCAGTTTTCACCTTTATGTTCAGATGATATTCTCCTAGTAAGCATATCTGTCTCTCTACATGGTGTTCTTTTTTTTAAATTTTCATTTATTTTTGAGAGAGAGAGAGACAAAGCATGAGCGGGGGAGGGTCAGAGAGAGAGGGAGACACAGAATCCGAAGCAGGCTCCAGGCTCCAAGCTGTCAGCACAGAGCCCGAGGTGGGGCTCAGACTCGCGGACGGTGAGATCATGACCTGAGCTGAAGTCGGACGCTCAACCGACTGAGCCACCCAGGTGCCCCTACACGGTATTCTTTATAAGGATACAGTTACATTAGATTAGAGGCCCACCTTCCTCCTGTACGACATGACCTTAAGCCATTACATTTGCAATGACCCTATTTATAAATAAGGTCACATTTGGAGATAGTGGAGCTCTAAGCCTTCAAGATATGAATGGGAAGGGGGGACACAACTCAACTTCTAGCAGTTTGTCCCTTGGTCCTCCCAAAACTCATGTCGTTCTCACAGGCAAAATATAATCACTCCATCCCCACATCCTCAAAAGTCTTAATCCATTCCAGCATCATCTTTAAATCCAAAGTCTCTTTTAAATCAGGCATGGACAAGACTCAGGGTATGAGTCATCCTGGAAAAAATTCCCCCTGTCTGTGAACCTATAAAACCAGACAAATTGTCTGCTTGCAAACTTTGAAGATGGAACAGACATAGGACAGACAATACCATTTAAAAAGGGAGAATTTGAGAAATCCCATTTACCAGTATCTGTGCCCATGTTTCAATTTATATTTGGAGAATACTGGCCATGCTCTCTCTCTCACCTGGCATTCTATAACCAGCTCTCTCAACCAGAGAAATTTTATTTTGCTCCCTTCTTCTCCATATAAAAATGCACATTACTCCGATTCCTGGATTCCTTTGAAAGGAAAAGCATCTTGAAATTCAGTGCTTTTGCTACCACATCCCTGTGCTGCCCACACACCCACCCACACACATTCACAAATACACAAACACAAAATAATACTTCCGGAGCTGCTGCTTTTGAACATTCGGAGGCTACGTGATGGATACATGGAGCTTCATTATATTATTCTCTCTACTTTTGAATATATTTGGAAATTTCAGCAATAAAAATACTTTTAAACTATTTTTTAAATGGAGATATTGAAAAGAGGAAAGGGGCAAGATTTCATTCTTTTTTTATGGCTGGAGATTATTCCATCGTGTATATATACCACATCTTCTTCATCTACTTATCAATCATTGGACACTTGGGCTGCTAACTATTGTAAATAATGCGTCTATAAACATAAGGATGGGTGTATCCTTTTGAATTGGTGTTCTTGTATTCTTTGGGTAAATACCCGATAGTGCGATTGCTGGATTGGTTACCAGAGGGGAGGAGGTGGGTGGATGGGTAGAATAGGTGGGTGGATGGGTAGAATAGGTGGATGGGTAGAATAGATTAAGGAGGGCATTTGTGATGAGCACCCGGTGATGTATGGATGCATTGAATCGCTATGTTATACACCTAAAACTAATATAACACTGCATGTTAACTAACTGGGATTTTAAAAAAATTTTTTTAATTAAAAAAAAAAAAAAGGGAAAAGGAGTCATGGGTCCCAAGCAAATTGGAAACCTAGCACAGCAAAGTGCATTAGATTTTGAGACATGAGAATAATCCTCTTTGGATGAGTGTTGTCTTCCAGGCCCACTGGTCTGACAACAGCCTTCTGGAACCAGGAAGTGACTTTGCCCTCTGAAACCAGAGAAGAGCTGGTCTCTGCAGAGACATTCTTGCCTTTTCTTGAAGAAGAATAACACATGTTCACAGCCAAATAGCTCTATTGTCCAGTTTCTTGACTGAAGAATCCCAGATGTGTAAAAGCTTCCCTTCATTTCTTCCAGTCTTGGCCCTGCCTTTAGCCCAAGCTTGCAGTTTCTGCAGAGATGGATAACTGGGTCCACGAATCACACACCTAATCTCTTCAGCATACTCTTGCTATTTTCTCTAGAGCACTTTCTCACTTTTTGCAGTACAGATAGGCTGAGAATTCTCCAAACCTTCAAGTTCTGGTTCCTCTATGCTTAAAAATTCCTTTTTCAATTTATTTCTTTCCCCTTGCATTTTACTGTAAGCAGCAAGGAGAAACCAGGTCATAAATTCAACATTTTGCTTAGAAAGCTCCTCAGTTAAATATCCAAGTTCTCTGGGACTCCTGGGAGGCTCAGTCAGTTAAGCATCTGACTTTTGATTTCAACTCAGGTCATGATCTCATGGTTCGTGTGTTCGAGCCTGGTTTCGGGCTCTGCACTGGCAGTGAGGAGCATGCTTGGGATTCTCAGTCTCCCTCCCTCTCTGCCTCTCCCCTTCTGACTCTCTATCTCTTTCTCTCTCAAAATAAATAAATAAATAAATAACATTAAAAAAAATTTTTTTTAAACATCTAAGTTCTTTGCTTAGAGTTCTATCTTCCACCCAACAGAAGAACTCAATTCAGCCGAATTCTCTGCCACTTTATCAAGTGGACCACCTTTCCTCCAGTTTCCAAAAACATGTTTCCCACATCTGTCTGAGAGTTTGCCAGAAATTCTTTTAATGTTCCTATTTCTTTTTTTTAATTTTTTTAATTAAAAAAAAATTTTTTTTAACATTTATTTATTTTTGAGACAGAGAGAGACAGAGCATGAACGGGGGAGGGTCAGAGAGAGAGGGAGACACAGAATCTGAAATAGGCTCCAGGCTCTGAGCCATCAGCACAGAGCCTGACACGGGGCTTGAACTCACGAACCGCGAGATCATGACCTGAGCCGAAGTCGGACACTTAACCAACTGAGCCACCCAGGCGCTCCTTAATGTTCCTATTTCTAATGACAGTTTCCATAAGGCAATCTAGGCTTTCTTCATCAAGGACTTCAAAGCCTTCCAGTCTTTACCCGTTACCCAATTCCAAAGCCACTTCCACATTTGTAGGTATCTGTGATAGCAGCACCCCACTGCCAAATACCAAAATCTGTGTTAGTTTCTTGGGCAGCTGTTACAAAGTACTACAAACTCAGGGCACCTGGGTGGCGCGGTTGGTTAAGCATCCGACTTTAGCTCAAGTCGTGATCTCACAATTCATTGGTTCGAGCCTGACATCGGGCTCTGTGCTGACGGCTCAGAGCCTGGATCCTGCTTTGGATTCTGTGTCTCCCTCTCTGCCCCTCCCCTGCTTGCACTCTGTCTCTCCTCTGTCTTTCAAAAATAAATAAATGTTAAAAAACAAAATAAAAAAACACAAAGTACTACAAACTCAACGGCTTAAACAACAGAAATTGTATTGTCTCACAGTTCTGGAGTCTAGAAGTCTGAGATCTGCAGAGTTGGTTTCTTCTGAAGGCTCTAAGGTAGAATCTGTTCCATGTCTTTATGTTTAGGTGGCATTTTCTCTGTGTGTGTGTCTGTGTCTTCACATGGTGTTCTTTTATAAGGTCATCAGTCATATTGGGTTAGGAGCCCATCCTAATCTTAACTGTATCACCAACAGTGCTATTTCCAAATAAGGTCACATTCAAAGGTACTGGGGGGGTTAAGACTTCAACTTCAGTATGAGTTTCAGGTGGGTGGAGAGGACACAGTTCAATCCATAATATTAAGAAAATACTTTCTCTCTTAATCTCTTCGCCAAAAAGTAATAGGCGTCCATGAAAGATGTGCATGTGTGTATTTTCGTAGGTTTCATGCCTCAAGAATAGACATGCCAGCAGGTCATACTGGTGAAAATTTTTGAAAAGCAAATTAGGACCCAAACCCGCTGTAGAGTCAAAGAGCTATGACAGTAGCAATTCTTCCTGCCCCTGTGGTGTGAGCTGAGTGTACCATCATGGAGAGCCCAGCCAGGTCCCTCGGACTCCTCCAGACCAGATGGCTCAGGCTTGGGCGAAATACATAGTGGGGATGAGAATGGCTCCAGGCTTTGTGACTGCTCCGTTTGCCTAAGGGCTGGTTGCCTGAAGAAGACAGTTGAAACTGATGGGAAGAAATGGAGACCAAGCTCTTTGGGACGGGGGAGCATATAGGAGGAGATCTCCTCTGCGGAGGGCCCTCTGTCCTTTGATGCTGCAGGACTCTGGCAGAGCTCTAGTTGGCAAGTGCTTTTGGCGTATTTTCTGTGGTATAAATCTCTTTGAAGATTTCCTAACCTTTCAAAGAAAATGTTTACTGACCCTCACAGGACAATCCTGATGAGATGGAAGGAAACAGAAGGTCAGGGAAAGAGAAGCATGAGTCACTCATTTTGTCCCTGACTCTGATAGAGAAGGAACATTATCTAGTTAAGTGGGCTATTTAATGAGTGGTGAGACATGCAGCCAGTGGTGACCCAGTGTGGAGCTGCGAACAGTGGGGACACCCATCTGACCTGGCAGCACACTTCATCCAAGACAGACTACCGAGCTGAGACTTCTGTTTGCCCATCTACATTAAAGGAAATGGGGGGAGCCGGTGGACATCTGAGGTACAAGGTTAGTTTGGCTGATAATAAACTCCCACCATTTCCTGCAGTCCTTATTTTGTAAAAGGATGGGCAATGGCTCTCTAGATAGGAGCTACTGTGTAGGGTTTTTTAAAATGTTTATTTATTCATTTTGAGAGAGAGAGAGAGAGAGCAAGCTGGGGAGGGTTAGAGAGTGAGAGGGAGAGAGAAAGAATCCCAAGCAGACTCCATGCTGTCTGTGCAAAGCCTGACATGGGGCTTGATCCCATGAACTGCGAGGTCGTGACCTGAGCCAAAAACAAGAGTCAGTTGCTTGACTGACTGAGCCACGCAGGCACCCCTGTTCTTTAAAAACAAACAAACAAAAAAAAACCCAAACTAATAAAAGGAAATAGGATACCTCTGAGTATTTCCTGGGATCTCTAAATTTTAAACTTAAAAATTGGCTTCAGAAGGAGAAAAAAGCCCTAACCTTTGGGGAAAGGTTTTCAAGTTCATCTCTGAGAAAGGATTCATCAAATGAGTGCCTTATTTATTAAAGAACAACAGCCCCACCCTGCCAAAAAGGGGAGGGGGTAAAAACCATTCCCAGCAGTGCAGTCTAGTTTTCAAAAGCACATTCAATCCATGGTTGTGGATTCCAAGCAGAGGACTTGGGACGAGACAAATACCTTTTGGCAGTTCTGGGTAATGGACAGAAGGTCATATAGGATATCTTTTAGACTGAATATCTAGAAAATGCCAATAAAAGCACGATGGCTTCAGTACTCCTAATACACCCTGTCAAATCAGATATCCTATTTCCAAATCAAATCTCACACAATTACAGAGCTTGGCTGCTGATAGTGTCCTTAGCAAGCACTCTGTTTCCTTATTTTGCAAATGAAAAAACAAAGCATAACAAAACAAAACAAACAAACAAACAAACAGAAACTCAAAGAGGAGAAGCTGGGGCCCAGAGTCGGCCTCAAATGAGTGGCTGCCTTTAGTTAGTGCCTCTATGGCTAAGGTTCCTAAATGTGAAATATGTCAGGATCACCTGCAGGGCTTGTTAAAACACATATCGTGGGCGCGATCCCCTCTGCCGCTAGAGTTTCTAGGGCTGGAGAATTTGCATCTCAGGCAATGCTAATGATGCAGGTCTAGGAGCCCCCCCCCCCCCCCCCCCCCCCGCTTGAGAACCACTGGTCTAGAGACCCGAAGTGAGAAGAAAAGGAAGGTAGAAGTGCCAAGAAACTAAAGCTGTAGATTTTTTGTTGTGTTGGATGAGCTTTTGGGGTTATATGGACAGAAATTAATGCAGACTAACTGCATTAATAAAAGCCTATTGTGAAAATACAGAATATTGTATGAATTTCAGATAGTGTGAGACCATCGATAGAAATTTTTAAAAGGCAGAGTCCTTGTATGCAGTCCATACAAAGCAAGCCCACACTGGAAAAACAGGTACTGCGGCCCGCCCAGGCTTTAAGGTGACCAGAATGTAGTTTATTTCATTTTATTTATTTATTTTTTTAATGTGAAATTTATTGTCAAATTGGTTCCATACAACACCCAGTGCTCATCCCAACAGGTGCCCTCCTCAATGCCCATCACCCACTTTCCCCTCCCTCCCACCCCCCCATCAACCCTCAGTTTATTCTCAGAATGTAGTTTAGAGCTGAAAGTTTCAGAATGTGGCGAATAACCTGGTTAGCACCTTGTCTCCGGAAGCTGAAGGAAATTTATTTGCTGTCATGAAATGCAAACTTTGGCTATGCAATGGACATCTGGGGGAGCTTAAAATGAAAAAAACCTGAAGCCTGAGTCACATTGCCAGAGATGGTGAAGTAACGTATTTGTTGGGTGGCCTGAACATCGGTGTTTTTGAAAGCTCCCCAGGAGGTGCTAATGTGCTTCACCTCTAAGGCGAGTCACCACCTGTCTTTGCTTCTGGTGGCCTCTGAAGCTGCCAGTCAACTTCCTCAGCTTCCATTCTGTAGGACTGGTAAGCTGCTCATCATTCAAGGCGTCTGCTGCCTGTGTGCAGCCGTGTTTATCTGTTATAACTGACTGATTCTCACCTGAATCTTGCTTTTACATTTGGAAAAGACAGTAACTACCGGTCACTTCTTATCCCTATTGGACAAAACTTTCACATTAGGCCGACCCATAGGCTAATTCTTAAAACAGGTGCCCTCCTGCAGCTCAGTCAGCTAGCTGTTTTGATGATGCTGGGTCAAGATAACTCCGTGGAAAAGAATCCCTTAGAAAGAGACAATTCGTGTAGGATTGTCAGATTCCACAAATAAAAATACAGGATGCCCAGTTAAATATGAATTTCTTTTTTTTTTTAATTTTTTTAACGTTTATTTGTTTTTGAGACAGAGAGAGACAGAGCATGAGCGGGGGAGGGTCAGAGAGAGGGAGACACAGAATCTGAAACAGGCTCCGGGCTCTGAGCTGTCAGCACAGAGCCCGACGCGGGGCTTGAACTCACGGACCTCGAGATCATGACCTGAGCCGAAGTCGGCCTCTTAACCGACTGAGCCACCCAGGCGCCCCAAATGTGAATTTCAAACAAATAATGAATGATTTTCAAATATGAGCATGTCCCATGCAGTATTTGGGACATATACTAAAAAAGTAGTTATACCCAAATACTGCATGAGATATAGGAATAATATAAAAAAAAATATTCCTTGTCTAAAATTCAAATTTAATGGGACATTTTGAATTTTATCTGGCAACCCTAAAGAGGTGGGAATACCTTTGATAGCCATGGTTTGGCCTACCCAGTGTATACAGTGGTGTGCTTTTAAATGTTTCACATCCGGCTCTCTGGAGGAAAACAAAACACCTGAAACCCTTGACTGTAAGTAGTTGTGAATTGGCATGGGGGAAATCCTCCCACTGGTGCTGGTTTTAAGCTGCCAAGATGATGCTACTAAACTCAGAGTGGGAAACAGACATGCAGGAGGACATCCTCAGGTCACAGACCCACCAGACAGACACGACATAGTAAATAGCCTCAAGAGTACACAATATAATGTGCTAAAATGATTCAGAAGTGACGAGTGTTAAGTATCTAATATCTGTGTTTTAAATTTTATTTATTTAGGGGCACCTGGGTGGCTCAGTCAGGTAAGCGTTGGACTTCAGGTCAGGTCATGATCTCACGGTTCATGAATCTGAGCCTCACGTTAGGCTCCGTGCTGATGGCATGCAGCCTGCTTGGGATTCTCTCTCTCTCTCCCTCCCTCTCTGCCCTTCCCGTGCTTTTCCTCTCTCTCAAGATAAGTAAACTTTAAAAAATATTTGGTTTGTTTGTTTGTTTATAAGTAGGGCTCACGCCTAGCACAAGGCCCAATGCAGGGCTTGAATTCATGATCCTGAAATCAAGCCCTGAACCTGAAATCAAGAATCTGATGCTTAATCGACTGAGCCACCCAGGCACCCCTAAATAAAATTTATTTAATTGTAAGCTTTTGAACATCAGTTTTTCATAATGGCTGGGGGTTTTAATAACTTGTTCTTGGAATTTCTGACAATTTAACATTTCATTCTTGCAAGCTGGGAGGAGATGACCACTAAAAGTCAAGCATATTTCAGGAAGCATATAGTTTGCTAAAGCCAAAACAGTTTCAGAAGCAGAAAGGAACTTGGGGTGGATAAAAATAATCATATCCTGTGTACTTTGTAGTGGTTTATTTCTTTTATTTGAACTGTTATAGATATAAGATGGAAAATATTAATACCTAAAACAGATCAGTAAAACAAGAAAATTGATTTCGACACATTATAAGGTATTAATGACTTAAAAGGAAAATGGTTCTAAAGTGGTTGTGCAGAAATGCAGATTCACAGCTGAATAAATCCATTGTATTTTGATATACTTTAACAAACTTTCTGCCATATCTGTTAGTAATAATACCTTTTATTATCAAGTGTTGAATGTTGTAAACATTCAGTTTGTATTGCCATGGATATTCCAGAACAGCTCAAATCTCTGGCCACACAAAAGCAATTTGGGTTGTGTAGTCTGTTATTTTGCAATTTAGGTTTGTGATTTGAACCAATTTAGTTGAATTACGAAGCTAAAAATGCAATACTTGGCACTATCAGTAGACTGTGAAGGTATAAAGCACCAGGGATTCTTATTAGAGTGAAGATTGTTCTTGTAACATTTGGAAAACAACTCAGCGCTAGACAGAAAAATGAACAATTTTCCGATGCCAAGACGTGCAGTTCTGAGAAGCGTGCTGATTTCCTAATCAGCCTTAAAACTTTTTTCTCTGTTAGATATTTTCTAATTTAGTACATCTTTTCTTCCAATATTTAAAAAATAATGCATATGAAATGAGCAGGGAAATATGGCTAACACTGACCTGATATTGGTGTCACCAAAGGAAATAAACAGTCAAAGTTAAATACGTCTAGGTCTCTGTCACTCGAATCTGAAGTTCAAGGGGAGTTTCTGCCTATGAAAGTCCTGTTTACAGTTATTTATGTTTAATATTCAATTCATTAACATCACTAATTTAGTTTTCCTTAAGAGATAAAGTTCAACTTAATCTTTTTTTTTTTTTTTTTTTTGAGAGAGAGAAAGAGAGAGAGAGAGAAATTGAGTGTGAGCAGGGGAGGGACAGGAAGAAGGAGAGAGAGAGAGTCCTAAGTGGGCTCCGCACTGGGCAGAGGATCTCCGGACCATGAGATCATTACCTGAGCTGAAATCAAGAGTGAGACCCTTGACCAACTGAACTACCCCAGGAGTCCCAAGTTCAATCCAATCTTTTTTTTTTTTAATTTTAAACTTTATTTTTTTATTAAAAATTTTTTTTAGTATTTTTATTTATTTTTGAGAGAGAGAGAGACAGAGCATGAGCAGGGGAGGGGCAGAGAGAGACACACACACACACAGAATACCAAGCAGGCTCCAGACACCGAGCCATCAGCACAGAGCCTGACGCCGGGCTCGAACTCACAAACCACGAGATCATGACCTGAGCCGAAGTCGGATGCTTAACAGACTGACCCACCCAGGAGCCTCCAACTCAATCTTAAATACAGAATATTGAGTTCATCTTGATTTTCCGTTTATAAATAAAATAATTTTGCATACCTTAACAAAAATCAAGTATTCTTTAATCAATGTTCCCCTAACAGTTTAAACTATCCTGGACAAATAATCTCTTTATAAACTTACTTAATAAATTGCCTCAAACCAGTGTTTCTTAAACTTCTGGAAAGTTATTAAAACCAAAGTTGATGATCCAACTCTATAATTTCTGACAAAGAAGACTTAGGGTGAGTCCCAAGAATATTTATATGTAACACATTCCAGATGATTTAAATTTGATGATATAAATCAACAAATATAGATGTAAAGTATCTGACTTTCTTGAACACTTCAAACATCTTATGAGACACCCAACTGGACACATAAGCAAGATCTTTCTTAGTACTTCACTGTAAGTTGTTGTGTTGTTTGCTTTCCAATTTAAATCCAAGCTTCTTAACATAGAGTATAATAATGGCTTCAGGAGTAGAATTTAGTGATTTATCACTTATGTATAATACCCAGTGCTCATCCCAACAAGTGCCCTCCTTAATACCCATCACCCATCTAGCCCATCTCCCCACCCAACACCCCTCCAACAAACCTCAGCTGGTTCTCTGTATTTAAGTCTCTTATGGTTTGCCTCCCTCTCTGTTTTTATCTTATTTATCCTTTTCTTCACCTATGTCCATCTGTTGTGTTTATCAAATTCCACATATGAGTGCAATCATATGATATTTGTCTTTCTCTGACTGACTTACTTTACTTAGCATAATACACTCAGGTTCCATCCATGTAGTTGCAAATGGCAAGATTTCATTCTTTTTGATGGCCGAGCAGTGTTCCATTGTATATGTATATACCACATCTTCTTTATCCATTCACCTTTTGATGGACATTTGGGCTCTTTCCATAATTTGGCTATTGTTCATAGTGCTGTTATAAACATTGGGGTGCATGTATCCCTTCGAATCAGCATTTTTTTGTATCCTTGCACTACCTAGTAGTGCAATTGCTGGGTCGTAGGGTAGCTCTGTTTTAATTTTTTGAGGAACCTCTATACTGTTTTCCAGAGGGCTGTACCAGTCTGCCTTCCCACCAACAGTGCAAAAGGATTCCTCTTTCTCCACATCCTCGCCAACATCTATTGTTTCCTGGATTGTTCCTTTTAGCCATTCCAACATGTGAGGTGGCATCTAATCATGGTTTTGATTTGCATGTCTCTGCTGATTAGTGATGGTGAGCATCTTTTCATGTGTCTGTTAGCCATCTGGATGTTTTCTTTGGAAAAGCGTTTGTTCATGTCTTTTGCCCATTTCTGTACTGGATTATTTGTTTTTTGGGTGTTCAGTTTGATAAGTTCTTTATAGATTTTGGATGCTAACCTTTTATCAAATATGTCATTTGCAAATATCTTCTCCCATTCCATTGGTTGCCGTTTAGTTTTGTTGATTGTTTCCTTTGCTGTGCAGAAGCTTTTCATCCTGATGAGATCCCAATAGTTCATTTGCTTTTGTTTCCCTTGCCTCCAGAGACATGTCTAGTAAGAAGGTGCTGTGGCCGAGGTCAAAAAGATTGTTGCCTGTTTTCTCCTTTTGGATTTTGATGGTTTCCTCTTACATTTAGGTCTTTGAAAAAGAAAACCAAAACTGAAAACATCACAAATGCAGACTTCAAGCTATATTACAAAGTGTAATCATCAATACAGTATGGTACTGACACAAGAACAGACACATAGATCAATGTAATAGAATAGAGAACCCAGAAATGGACCCACAAATGTATGGCCAGCTAATCTTCGACAAAGCTGGAAAGAATATCCACTGGGAAAAAGTCTCTTGAGCCAATGGTGTTGGGAAAACTGGACAGCAGCATGCAGAAGAGTGAACCTGGACTACTTTCTTACCCCATACACAAAAAATAAACTCATTAATGGATGTAAGTCAAGTTCTCATATATATTCAAATTCCATTAACAAACTTAATTAAATTCTTCTACACATGTGCTAAATCACAATAGAAAGTATAATCACACATTTCAAGTAAAAAATCACATGATTAGGGGCACCTGGGTGGCTTGGTCGGTTAAGCATCCGACTTTGACTCAGTTTCATGGTTCATGGCATGGGTTCAAGCCCCGTGTTGGGCTCTGTGTTGACAACTCAGAACTTGAAGCCTGTTTCAAATTCTGTGTCTCCGTCTCTCTCTGCCCCTCCCCCACTTGTGCGTACTCTCTCTCTCTCTCTCTCTCTTTCTCTCTCAAAAATAAATAAACATTAAATTTTTTTTAAATCACATGGTTAATATTATCAGAGTCAATAACAAGTCAGATTACAAACACCTTAAATTACAAGATATGCAGGGTTTGTGTCAATAAGAGCAAAATTTATAAACAAGGTTATCATCACTGATGGCCTGAAGTTACTAGATTCAAGGTTTTGGACCAGAAAATAATCACTGGTATGAAAGGAGGA
Organism: Panthera onca; assembly: GCF_046562875.1. Lineage (NCBI taxonomy): Eukaryota > Metazoa > Chordata > Mammalia > Carnivora > Felidae > Panthera > Panthera onca. The sequence goes on along the minus strand of NC_138340.1, from coordinate 91,101,604 downwards.
CACAGAAACAAAACTATCAAGAAAAGAAAGTGAGTTTTACTTGCACATTTTTGTGAAGGAGTCAGATTTTAAAAGAACTGGCTCACACACACACACACACACAAGACACCTAAACACAATATTTTAAGAAAAAGGAAGTTACCAAGACTGGTCTGTTCATGCCCCCAAAGCAGCATTTCTCCTCCTCTGTGAATATGGCATGTACAAGAGTCATCGATATTTATGGACATCGGCTTTACAAATGTCAGGGTCAGATGGGCTCTGGTTAGGAAGTCGATTCCATTGAGAGCTAGAGAGAGCACCTTTTAAGAAATTATGCTCTGGGTGGCTCAGTAGGTTAAGCAGCCGACTTTGGCTCAGGTCATGATCTCACGGTCCGTGAGTTCGAGCCCCACGTCGGGCTCTGTGCTGACACCTCAGAGCCTGGAACCTGTTTCGGATTCTGTGTCTCCCTCTCTCTCTGACCCTCCCCCGTTCATGTTCTGTCTCTCTCTGTCTCAAAAATAAATAAACGTTAAAAAAAAATTACGCTCTAAGGTAACATTTCATATTAGATTGCATTTTAGGTCTGTTTTTTTCTCTAACTGCAGTATGTGATGCAGCAGCAGGACAAGAGGCTGGTTGGTGGTCCTCACTTGTTGACAGTAATTGGGTACCAGGTCGAATTTACCTGGACTGGACATGCCATGCCCTTTCTTATAGTTGGATATGGCCAGCAAAGTAAATGAAGGATTCCCTAACCCACATTTCAGCTAGGACTTAGCTATGCAACTATACAACATCATGGATCCCATGAGCATTTTCCATTTTTAATTATATTAAGATTGTATTCTGCTCTTTTTCTTCTTTTATCTCCTGATTTTGATAGATTCTGAAACTCCATATTTTTCAGATTGCTGCTAATTTCCTTCACCAAGAATTCAACTAATCTCTTCACTGCCTGATTGGTTCTACACTCTTTTCCTTTTATCTGGACTTAGATCACTTATTGGCAGTCTTTAATGTGGAAAGTCAATCAAAACTCCATAGTTTTACTAAAAAACTAACCTATGAAGAAAATGCTACAACATAGCTAGAGAAAAATGATAATTAATCTTATTTTACCTCTTAGAAAAAATTACTTCATTAGTAACACAATTTTAAGAAGTATTCTTTTTAAAAAATTTTTTTTAACATTTATTCATTTTTGAGAAACAGAGACAGAGCATGAGTAGGGGAGGGGCAGAGAGAGAAAGAGACAGAATCTGAAGCAGGCTCCAGGCTCCAAGCTGTCAACACAGAGACCAACATGGGGCTTGAATTCACCAACTGAGAGATCATGACCTGAGCTGAAGTCGGACACTTAACTGACTGAGACACCCAGGTGCCCCAAGAAGTATTCTTAATAAATCTATGTAAAAACGCAAGATTAAACTTTTTAAATATTTCGAATGCCTCAGTGCTCTGTTGTTGCCTTGGCATATTTCTTAGAAGCATTTTATAGTCTAGGAGAATCATTATATTAAAGAATTATAAGAATTACAACAGCATTTCCAGATACACTAGAAAAACTTGCTACTCAGGCATGTAAATGTGTTGCCCGATAGGGAAGATGGTAACCGTGTAACCATTTTGATGGTAAAGATTTAAAAAAAAAAAAAAAGGAAAAATAACCCTTTTCAGCTCTTAATTAGCAAAGAAAAAGGAAAACTAAAAAAAAGATAACAATAAGTTAAAACACGAATTTCTTATCAAAAAGCACAGGCGCTGTAGATACACTTGCTAGGCAGGTGAAATATTTACTCTGAGGCAATGGCTGAATATATTAAAAAGAAATAGAAAGCATTTGCAACAACACTGTGTTCTGCCAGATATAAACTGCTAATGGAACCCCACTCCTGCGCAAGGAAATAAGGCACTGTTTTTAGATGATTTACAACATGATTGACTATCACTCACTACTTCTTTATTGAATTGAGAACAGAAGACAATGCCAAGCAATTTCTTGTTGATCAAAATGAAAGATTGCTTATGTAGTCCAAGAGAAAGTCCCTTCCTCAGTTAACCAACAAAGAATTAACCACAAAGCCTTTGGCGTTGAGGTTCCCATGAATGCAAGAACATTTCTCTGCAAAGGCGTTAGCAATAGCTGCATGAATGTATGATTTGATGTACTAATGTGGCAAGAAATAATGTGCCCCCTTGCTTGTACTGGGGTTGGTTCCCAGAAATAAGAGTGATGGTCTAAGCAGCTACATTTGTAAAATTGTAGACTTGAATAAGGGATTTCAGGAAAGGTTTTCTGGTTTAAAACTTGAGGGAAATGAACTGACATTGTTCAGTTTTCTTGTTGCAATTAATATTGATAGTGTGAATGAAGAGCCAGAATCGGAAGCTACTGAACTGTGGTGCAATACAATACTGAAAACCAACTAGGAGGCTGTTGGAGAGGCAAATATATGGTAAATATTTCTGAAAACATTTTCTTAACTACAAAAATCAGGGACTTTTTTTTCAAGTTCAAAAGTACCTATGTTTGTGGATTACTGTTTTTCATTTTCAGTAAAGCCAACTTTTGCTTTCAGTTCAACAATGTATGGGGGAAAGTCTATAATAAACACAAGACCTGAGACTGACAGGTAGAAAAGGAAGAAAAGTTCCAGGTTGTCAGTTCCAAATCAAGGGAATATGTAGTGAATTATGAGGTCATGTAATAACAAAGATACTTCTATTTTTCACAGCCACATTGAAAATATCTTCACCATTTGGGTGCCTGGGTGGCTCAATGGGTTAAGCATCCAACTCTTGATTTCAGCCCAGGTCATCATCTCATAGTTGTGAGATTGAGCCCTGCGTTGAGCTCTGTACTGGGCCTGGAGCCTACTTGAGACTCTCTCTCCCTCTCCCTCTGCCTCTCCCCCACTTGAACTCTTTCTCTCTCTCTTTCTCTCAAAAAAAAAAACAAAAAAATGAAAAACATTAAAATATCTTCACCATAATACATGCATAGGAAGTCACATCTCTAAGTATGTAAGTAGACGCTGTGTGTTTATTGTTCTGGTTGTTCTTTCTAATCTCTGCTCCTTCCTTCTTCCCACCCCCTAATCAGTAGACTTAACTGACTTGCTTTAGAAGCACACTTATAAAATAAACTTTTTGTATTCAGAAACTAGGTAAGACTGAGGAAGAGGATAGAAGAATGAAGAGAGACCATACAAGGGAGGAAAGAGAGAATGGAGAACCTGAGTCCTGGAAAGGAAAAGAGGAAGGAGAGCCCATCACAAGTGCCAGGGCACCATGTGGAAGGGACTGCCCAACCATGATAGAGCTGGCACCAATAGCAGATGGCCCACTGGGCCAATCACCTTCTAATGGTACCTGAAAAGGACTGAATGCTTGTGTCTCCCTCAAACTGATATGTTGAAATCCTAACCCTCCAGTGTGATGGCATTTAGAGGTGGGCCCCTCAGGGGATAATTAGGTCATGAGTGTGGACCCCTCATGAATGAGATGAGTGACTTCATAAAAGGGACCTAGAGGGTCCCCTTGCCCTCTTTCTATTGTGTGAGGACACAAGGAGAAGTCCATAGTCTGCAATCCAGAAGAGGGTCTTAATCAGAACCCAGACATGATGGCACCCTAATCTCGGGTTTCCACCCTGCATAACTGTGGGAAATCAAATTCTTGTGCTTATAAGCCATATACATACATGAAACAATTACGTGTGATTTTGTACATTTTACGTGAACCTCACCTCAATGCTCTCATTTTATCTCCATTTTACAGATGATGAAAAGGAGGACGAGAGACACTGAGAAACTTGATTAAGGATTCAGAGCTGTAAGTAGTGAAACCAGGACATTAACACTGAGTCTACCTGGCTCCAAAGTCCCTTTACCCCGTATGGTAGTCTTCTTGCCCCAGGTCACCGGGACTTGATCAGTGAAGGGCAAGCCCAGGGGACCTGGACTCTACCTTAGCTTCCTGGCACCTTCGCCTGTCTTCTCTGAGAAGTTTCTATGCTTTCCAAGTGTAACTTGTCCACATGAGCTCTTTTTTTTTTTTTAATGTTTATTTCTGAGAGAGAGCGGGGGAGGGGCAGAAAGAGAGGGAGAGAGAATTCCAAGCAGCCTCTGTGCTGTCAGCATAGATCCTGACTTGGGGCTCAGTCTCACATACCATGAAATCATGACCTGAGCTGAAATCAAGAGTCAGCTGCTTAATCGACTGCCACCCAGGCGCCCCTGTCTACCTCAGCTCTTGATTGCATTTCTTATCACTTCCCCTGGAATCTTTCTGCATTAATTCCATCCTGATTTTCTTACATCTTGTCATTCTCTCTTCACAGATTCCTTCCTCTTAGACTTACACACGTGCTTCAATTTCTCCTATCTGACAAAAACAAATACCCTACCCCTTTCCCTTTCTGCTCCTCCTTTCCCAAAGCTTAACTTTGCCCTCAGATTCACTTCCCATGTAATTTCCTGTGTAATTTGGCTCCCCCCGCCCCCCCACCGGCCAGCTCACGTCAAACACACCTTTTTAAAGTACTTGAACAAAAACCTAGTCTATTTTGTAAGTGCCTAACATTTAACAATACCCAATACAATATAATCTAAGGCTTATTAAGCTCCTTTTATATGCCAAGTGTGGTACCAGGCACAGATATTAGCATTTGATAGGTCTTTGATTAAACTTGCTGAACTGACCATAGGCTAGCAATCACCTTTCCTGTGTTTTTAGCTGGATGCTTCTCCTTCTGTTCACGGTCTGGCAGATACTCTCATGTGATTTTTGCCAAATGAAATGGAAGCTTCTTCTGCTCCTAGTAGGTCATCTGATATGTGGGGAAAAAATGTTTCCCGGAGTATGTTTTGTTATGCCCAGAATTCATGATCCCCAAAGACCACTGGGGAGCCGAGTCCAATGCAAAAGCAAAGAGCCTTTATTCGAGCTAGCTCGAGCTCAATCCCCTACCTGCACCGACGCTGCGGTGAGATATCAGGGAGAGAGAGCGAGTTTCAAAAGGACAAAGGTTTTATTGGGGCCTAGGGGCAGTTGGTGAGGTAATGGCTATGGCCTCAGCCGATTGGCTGGGGCAGGGTCCTGGGGAAGGGTCCGAGTCCTGTTAGGCAGGTGAGGGGGGTTACTCAAGGGGAGGAGGTGTGGTCAAGGTGAAGGACACAGAACAAGATGGAGTCGGCGGGCGTAGGCCCGCCCTTTCAGTTTCTGTCCTTATTTATAGTTTTTACCATGGGGACTATATGTTCCAGCATGTATTGTGGGATTCCAAATACCCTTTTGCCTAATTGTTTTCTGAGTATCGTGATCCCCGGATGAATACAGAAAGTACCTGGTTCTCTTAACACTCATGCAAGGAATGTTTACTGGAGAGTGTGAGTTAAGCATTAAAATAGGCACTCAGGGACACAGAGGTAAATAAGAGAGGTACAGTTCAAAGAGGGATTTTACACAAAAGCAAATTGATAGGTGTGGCAACTGGGAAAATGGAAAAAGCACACTAGCTGCCTCAAAAAGCAGCATCTAGGGGCACCTGGGTGGCTCAATGGGTTAAGTGTCCGACTTCAGCTCAGGTCATGATGGTTCATGGGTTAGAGCCCTGAATTGGCTCTGTGCTGCAGCTTAGAGCCTGGAACCTGCTTCAGATTCCGTGTCTCCCTCTCTCTCTGTGCCTCCCCACTCATGCGCTGTCTCTTTCTCCCTCTCTCTCTTTCTCTCTCAAAAATAAATAAACATTAAAATCTTTTTAATTAAGAAATTGTGGTTTATATACACAATGGAGTACTACGTGGCAATGAGAAAGAATGAAATATGGCCCTTTGTAGCAACATGGATGGAACTGGAGAGTGTGATGCTAAGTGAAATAAGCCATACAGAGAAAGACAGATACCATATGGTTTCACTCCTATGTGGATCCTGAGAAACTTAACAGAAACCCATGGGGGAGGGGAAGGAAAAAAAAAAGAGGTTAGAGTGGGAGAGAGCCAAAGCATAAGAGACTCTTAAAAACTGAGAACAGGGGTGCCTGGGTGGCTCAGTCGGTAAAGCGTCCGACTTCAGCTCAGGTCATGATCTCGCGGTCTGTGAGTTCAAGCCCCGCATCGGGCTCTGTGCTGACAGCTCAGAGCCTGGAGCCTGTTTCAGATTCTGTGTCTCCCTCTCTCTGACCCTCCCCCATTCATGCTCTGCCTCTCTCTGTCTCAAAAACAAAAACTGAGAACAAACTGAGGGTTGATGGGGGGTGGGAGGGAGGGGAGGGTGGGGGATGGGTATTGAGGAGGGCACCTTTTGGGATGAGCACTGGGTGTTGTATGGAAACCAATTTGACAATAAACTTCATATATTGAAGAAAAAAAAAACCAAAGAAATGTAGCTCCTAAACACTGAAAAAAAAATAAAAAAAAAATCTTTTTAATTAAAAAAAAGGCAGCATCTACAAATGGTCAGTGGACTCTGCATTTCTGAAATGGAAAGCAAGACAGTAGAGAAAAATTAAAGGCATTCCCTCTGTGAAAGCCAGCTTGTTTGCTCAGTTTCCAAAGCATATAACAGGTTGCCCTCCAATTGTGCTTTCGGTTCGTTTCTGGGAGACTTAGTTAACCCCGGGAATGTGGTCTGATAACAGCTCTCCTTGTTGGTGAGGGTGTGAGTCTCTGTCTTTCTTTTCTTTATTGGCACGGCTCTCCAGGTCACTGGAGAGAGGCTGGGATACCTGTATGGGGTAAAATAATTAGATCTCTATTGCACATCAATGCAAACATGTTTCAGATAGATTAAAGATTTAAATGCGAAAAGCAAAACTTTAAAACATCTAGAATGAAACCTAGGAGAGTGCATGACTTCAGATAGAAAAATGCTTTTTAAAGCAAGACTTAAAGAAAACAAATGAAGTAAAATATTAATAAGTTGTGTCAAAATGAAAACATCTGTGCATCGGAGGATACCTTTCAAAAAAGTGAAAAGACAAACCATGGGTTGGGAGAAGATGTTCACAGCACCTGTGACCAACAAAGAATGGATGTCCAGAATTTATCAGAGGACTCCACAAATCAATAAGGAAAGGGGCAAACGTGCCTATTAGCAAAATGAACAAAGGATCTGAACAGGCAGGTTGCTAAAGAGAAAACCCAAAGGCCAATAAGTATTTGAAAAGATGCTCAGTCTGACTGATAGCCAGGAAAATGCAAATTAATACAAGATAGAATTTCAGACCCATAATACTGACAAAAATTTAAACACCTGTGTATACTGAACGCTGTAGGAATGTGAGGCTAAAGTAACTTACACACAGCTGGGGGGGAGCAGAAAACTGTGGCACCCGTTGGAAAGCCATTCAGCTGTATCTAATAAGGTCACAGACGCTCATATGTTCCTGCCCTTGGGATATACCAAAGAAACTCCCACTTGTGGTACAAAATTCGGAACAACCTAAATTTCCATCAGTAAGAAAATGTATAAATGAATTGTATATCTTCAAACAATAGGTAAATGAATGAAGCAGATGAGCTCCATGTATCAGTATAGATAACTCTTAAAAACATAGGTTAAGGGAAAGGCAAGTTGCAGAATTACAATAGCATGCATGAGTATTACAAACCCCAGGGCAGACAAGGATGGGAATGAGATGGGACAGTGTTATATGCGGGGCTTCCATTTTATCTGTTGAATATGCATCAAACATGATCAAGTGTTGGGAAACCTCAGGGGCGGTAGACGTATGAGTTAAGTGTTACCTATAAGAAAAAAAAAAAAAAAAAAAGAGCGACCTGATTTGGGACTGCAGCTAACAGCTGTGGGCTCTTTCACTTATGAGCTCCATCCTCAGGTGAGTTCGAGAACTTGCCAGAGCTCTCACTGCGCCACATACAGGCCGGGTGTTGGGATACTTAACACTCTTTCACCGGCAGCCTTTATGGTTCTGATTCTGGTGTCTCCTGCCTGCTGTCTCTCTGAACTCTTGTTCATGGCTGTTTCCTTATGACATTGGGATTGTTGAGAGTGCGTTCAGATTCCTTGGAACTTTCTCTGGGAGAATTCTCAGAGGCCTGACTTTAAAGTGTTTTCCACCAGGGAGGATATATGTTTTCCAGAGCCTGTGGCACTACAAAAGCAGGGCCACTTTAAATTTTTGCCCTGAGGGTTTTTCTTTTTCCAGAGTACCCCGATAGTGCTGTGTGTGGGTGGAGATCTATTGTGAGGGCGTTTTGGGGTCATCAGTTCTTGACGTTGTTTTAGCTTCACCCGATACCGAGGTTTGAGACGATCAATTCTCCTTGTTGCTACATGAAAAGCTAATTTTTCCGACTTTACGTTCACACTAAACACGTAGCCCTGTGGCACCCAGCATAAAAGTGGAGGAATAGGAACCATTACGGTGCTCGCTGCTTTGTGTCGATTCTGGGTTTGGGTCTCCATCCCCTGAATTCATGGATACCATTGAGAATGGGAATGCAACTTCATCTGGGTTTAGTTAAAATCCTCAAGGTGAAAGCCAGTTTCAGTTCTTTGCCTGCTCTGATTTTCACTTAGTTTTTTGCCTCTGAGAATTCCTTTCTTTCTTGCCAATTCTTCAATGCATTTTCAAAGATATTTTCCCTTAATTTAATTCAGCATTAAAAAAATTTTTATGTGAGATGTTTCCTGACGATATCTCATTCATGATACTGATGGAAAATGAACTTGTGTGTTCTTTTAAAAAGATTATGTGAAATCATACCTGGGATTTGCATTAAAATAATTCCATTCCCCCCCCCCCCCACCACCACCACTGAAAGCCCTACAAGATTGGCCAAATTAGGTGATAGGTACAAAGGAATTCGTTATGCTATTCCTTCTACTTTTATGTTTGCTTGAAAATGTCCTTAATAAAATTTCAGAATCCAGAGATTTGATCACAAAGGGCTCCCTTTTCTGTTCCTCTCAAGGGCTGTCTAACCTGGACTACCTTTTTGCTGCCAGCCACAGTGTCTATACACCTTTCTACTCTCAATACATATAAAAATGTAAACATTTGAAAATAAAAATTATATTTTTTACCAGGAGCTATGGTTTACGGTCTTTACTCTGTCCCAGATGAGCAGCTTCCCCACGGCCTAGGCAGGAGGTGTTAGTATCTCCATGTGCAGAGGAGGAAACAGGCTCAGGGAGGTTCAAAGTAACTTGTTGATAATCACGTATTCCTCCAGTGACGGGACCATGAACTCAAACTCAGTGACCACAAATCATTCCGTGTCTGGCTGGCTGCTCCTTTTTTTTTTTTTTTTTTTTTTTACTGTTTATTTATTTTTGAGAGAGAGAGAGAGCAGGGGAAGGGCAGATTGAGAGGGGGACAGAGGATCCAAAGCCGGCTCTTTGCAGACAGCAGCGAGCAGCCCAATGTGGGGCTCCAACTCATGAATTGTGAGATTGTGACCTGAGCTGAAGTCGGACGCTCAACCGACTAAGCCACCCAGGCTCCCCAAAGTTCACGCTTCTAACCACCACAGTAGATTGGCTCCCACCACATTGTACTTTACCAGAAAGAAAAAAACAAAGGCATAAGCTCCTGCTCCATTTGGAACCTGTCAGTGTCTTCTTCCCACTAGCTTAGGGGAAGAGATGCTTCACCTTCTTTCCCCTCCTGCGTTCTACAATCCTACTGTCTGCACCTCACTGGACCTTTCCCTCACCTCCTCTGCCTTCCCAGGCCTGTGTCTCCAACTTCCTGCTGGGAATTTCCTGTTAGCCATTCCTGGCAACCAGCTCTTGTGGCCGTAATGTCTTTAAGCCCACTGCTCATCCCCAGGGAACTGTGAGGCCTTGAATATGTAATAGGCTCCTACCAGTTTCTGCCCACCAGTCTCTTATTTCTCCAGACTGATCTGTATTTCATACAAGTTACTTGCCCTAAAACACTGCTTTTGTGTGGACTCTGTCCTAAGAACTTCAAGTCTTCCTAGGACTTAGAGCTGGAATGACAAACACTGGTCACAGAAGAGCCCCTCGGTGCTCCCCTGCCATCCCTCACTCTTATCTGAGCACACAGTGCTCAAAGATCACAACCATCTTCTCTCTCAACCCAGTACTCCTTGGAATCCCAACTAGTCAGGTGCACACAGGAGACACTCTTCTTGCACTGTGGCCTAGAGCCCTGGGGGTAACCTCCTGCATGCACGGTCAAGACCTCCCCAATAATGGTTTCGTTCTTCAAGTGAAATCTCTATGGATCCTTGCATGAGCCCTACTATTCTAGCCAAACTGCTCTATTCACTGTCCCAGGGACACGTCTGGCACTTTCTCACCTTGGTCTTTGCTCTTTGCTTATGCTGTTTTCCAAATTTTGCTTCCCACGCCCTCTATGCTTTCCATCGAACCCTCTCCCCTGCTCAGATTCCAGCTCAGATTCTAGCTTTTTAAAAAAATTGAAGTATAGTTGACATACAATGGTATGAGTTTCAGGTGTACAACATAGTGATTTGACAACTCTATATGTTATGCAGTGCTCACAATAAGTGTACTTACATCTGCCACCATGCAATGTTATTATAATATTATTGACAATATTCATTAGGCTGTACTTTTTATCCCTGTGACTTATTTATTTTATAACCAGAAGCTTGTATCTCTTAATCTCCTTTACCTATTTCACTCATCCCCCCCAACTGCTCCCCTCTGACAACCACCAGTTTGTTTTCTCTATTTACGAGTCTCCTTCCGTTTGTTTGTTTTGTTGTTTAGATTTCACATATAAGTGCAATCATATTACACGATCTATTTGTGTAATACAGTGCAAGTTCATCTGCCCAATGCACAGCAAAGCCAATCACTGGGACACTGAGTATGTAGGAAGGAAAGGGTTTATTCTTGAGGCAGCCAAACGAGGAGACAGAAAGCTAGTTCAAATCTGTTTCCTGGACTGAGATTAGAACAAGTTTTTTTTATAATCATAGGGATGGGATTACATACATATTGATGAAAAAGGTGGAGAAATTTATGACTATTCATGAGGAAAGATGAAGCATGTGCACTGTGCAAACATAGATGTAAAATGTATCCCATGTTCACTTTGGGGTGGACACTTAACATTAAAATGAGGCAAAATTCACCCTCTGACATCAGGAGGTTATTTTAGGATTAGGAGAGGAGCTACAGGCATGCTCCTAGAGCCCGTATAAACTGGATGTGGTTTTGGGCTCATTAATCTAGGGTAAGAAATGCAGGCTCATTCTTGGTCGTACGGTGGAACAATATCAATGACCCTTCCTGTGGATTTGTTCATGGAGTCTGAAAAGAAACAATGGTTGATGAGGGAGAAACAGGTGTCTGAAAAATAAGCTTTAAATTTCTTGTTAGTTTCAATCAAGTTGATTGCCCCAACTAGACATGCCATTTTGCATCCTCCCCTTCTTTAAACCCTTTCCCTTGTCTGGCCCATCTATCACCTCCTGACAGTGACTACTTATGAATCTTATTATGTCTCTCTCTAGTCCCATCCCTTTATCTCTTACACCGTATAGCTCATAGGCAGATGTTAGAAACATAATTTGTTTCAATCTCATTAGTTAGTTTCAATCTCATTAATTCTATGAGTCATGTTTTCATTAATTCTATGAGTCATGATTTATTTCATGTAGTATAATACCTTCTGGGTCCATCCATGATGTTGATATCTTGCCATGATGTTGTAAATGGCAAGATATCATCTTGCCATGGATGCCAAGGATGATATCTTGCCATTTACAACATCATGGATGGACCCAGAAAGTATTATACCACGTGAAATAAATCAGACATATGAAAACATGCCTCAGACAGTTAATGAGATTGAAACTAACAAGAAATTTAAAGCTTATTTTTCAGACACCTGTTATATATATATATATATATATATATATATATATATATATGTATACACACACACACACACACACACACACACAAATACACCCCACATGTTCTTTATCCATTCATCAATGGACATATCTTGGCTATTGTAAATAATGCTGCACTAAATGTAAGAGTGCATATGTCTTTTCAAATTAATATTTTTATTTTCTTGGGGTAAATATCCAGCACTGGAATTACTGGATTGTGTGGTATTCCCTTTTTATTGAGGAACTTCTATACGGTAAACCTCCATACAGTGGCTACACCAGTTTACCTTCCCACCAACAGAGCATGAGGGTTCCCTTTTTTCTACATCCTCACCAGCACTTGTTATTTCCTGTCTTTTTGATAATAGCCATTCTGACTGGTGTGAGGTGATATCTCACTATGGTTTTGATTTGTAATTCTTTGATGATGGGTGATGTTGAACATCTTTTCATGTGTCTATTGGCCATCTGTATATCTTCTTTGGAAAAATGTTTTGTCAGATTCTCTGCCCATTTTTAAATTGGATTATTTGGTTTTTTGGGTGTTGAACTAAGTTCTTTATATAGTTTTTATATTAACGCCTTACCAGATATATCATTTGCAAATATGTTCTCCCATTCATTAGTTTGCCTTTTTGTGTTGTGGATGGTTTCCTTTGTTGTACAAAAGCTTTTAGTTTGAGGTAGTCCCAATAGTTTATGTTTGTTTTTGTTCCTCTTGCCTGAGGAGATATAACTAGAAAAAATGTTTTTAAGGTCAACAATGTCCAAGAGATTGCGGCCTATGTTTTCTTTTAGGGGTTTTATGGTTTCAGGTCTCATATTTAGGTCTTTAACACATTTTGAGTTTATTTTTATGTATCCTTGAAGAAAGTGGTCTAGTTTCATTCTTTTGCATGTAGCTGTTCAGTTTTCCCACCACCATTTATCAAAGAGATTGTTTTTCCTCATTGTATATTCTTTCCTCCTTTTCCATCAATTAATTGACCACATAAGGTTACGTTTATTTCTGGGCTGTCTATTCTATTCCACTGACCTATGTCTATTTTTGTGCCAGTACCAGACTGTTTTGATTACTACAGCTTTGTGGTATAAATCACAAATTGAAATCAGATTCTTGAAATCAGATTCTTACCTCTACACAAATCTCCCTTGATTGCCCCAACTACAAGTGCCATTCCGCATCCCCCCCGCCCCCACTTCTTTAAACCCTTTCCCTCGTCTGGCCCATCTCTCACCACCTGACAGTGACTACTTATGAGTGTTATTGTGTCTCTCTCTAGTCCCATCCCTTTGTCTCTTATACTGTATAGCTCATAGGCAGATATTAGAAACATAATTTGTTCTTGATTTCCCTCCAAAAGAAACAAAAGTGCAGTGAGGTTGAGGGATTTATGCAAGTTGACACAGTAAGGTACAGCAGACCTGGGTATAGAATGTCAATTTCTGGGTGCCCCTTCAACATCATTCTCCCCACACCCTGTTGCTTCCTTCACCAACTAATGGGTAACTTCCTTGCGGGAAGAGAAGGTACTTCATACTTTGTATACATAACCGGTCCCTCATTTCCCCCCTTCCCCTTCCACTCCACATAACTTTTCCCATGCCTTGCACCCAGTAGGCTTCATGCCCAATGCAGGGCTCAAACTCACAATCCTGAGATCAAGACCTGAGCTGAGATCAAGAATCTGGATGCTTAACCAAGTGAGCCACCAAGGCCCCACCCAGTAGTTGTTTTATAAATATTTGTTGGAGAATTCTTATACACTAATAATGAAGCAACAGAAAGACAAATAAAGAAACTGATCCCATTCACAATTGTACCAAGAAGCATAAAATACCTAGGGATAAATCTAACCAAAGATGTAAAAGATCTGTATGCTGAAAACTATAGAAAGCTTATGAAGGAAATTGAAGAAGACATAAAGAAATGGAAAAACATTCCATGCTCATGGATTGGAAGAATAAATATTGTCAAAATGTCAATACTACCCAAAGCTATCTACACATTCAATGCAATCCCAATCAAAATTGCACCTGCATTCTTCTCGAAGCTAGAACAAGCAATCCTAAAATTCATATGGAACCACAAAAGGCCCCGAATAGCCAAAGTACTTTTGAAGAAGAAGACCAAAGCAGGAGGCATCACAATCCCAGACTTTAGCCTCTACTACAAAGCTGTAACCATCAAGACAGCATGGTATTGGCACAAAAACAGACACATATACCAATGGAATAGAATAGAAACCCCAGAACTAGACCCACAAACGTATGGCCAACTCATCTTTGACAAAGCAGGAAAGAACATCCAATGGAAAAAAGACAGTCTCTTTAACAAATGGTGCTGGGAGAACTGGACAGCAACATGCAGAAGGTTGAAACTAGACCACTTTCTCACGCCATTCACAAAAATAAACTCAAAATGGATAAAGGACCTGAATGTGAGACAGGAAACCATCAAAACCTTAGAGGAGAAAGCAGGAAAAGACCTCTCTGACCTCAGCCGTAGCAATCTCTTACTTGACACATCCCCAAAGGCAAGGGAATTAAAAGCAAAAATGAACTACTGGGACCTTATGAAGATAAAAAGCTTCGGCACAGCAAAGGAAACAACCAACAAAACTAAAAGGCAACCAACAGAATGGGAAAAGATATTTGCAAATGACATATCGGACAAAGGGCTAGTATCCAAAATCTATAAAGAGCTCACCAAACTCCACACCCGAAAAACAAATAACCCAGTGAAGAAATGGGCAGAAAACATGAATAGACACTTCTCTAAAGAAGACATCCGGATGGCCAACAGGCACATGAAAAGATGCTCAACGTCGCTCCTCATCAGGGAAATACAAATCAAAACCACACTCAGATATCACCTCACGCCAGTCAGAGTGGCCAAAATGAACAAATCAGGAGACTATAGATGCTGGAGAGGATGTGGAGAAACGGGAACCCTCTTGCACTGTTGGTGGGAATGCAAACTGGTGCAGCCGCTCTGGAAAACAGTGTGGAGGTTCCTCAAAAAATTAAAAATAGACCTACCCTATGACCCAGCAATAGCACTGCTAGGAATTTACCCAAGGGATACAGAAGTACTGATGCATGGGGCACTTGTACCCCAATGTTTATAGCAGCACTCTCAACAATAGCCAAATTATGGAAAGAGCCTAAATGTCCATCAACTGATGAATGGATAAAGAAATTGTGGTTTATTTACACAATGGAGTACTACGTGGCAATGAGAAAGAATGAAATATGGCCCTTTGTAGCAACGTGGATGGAACTGGAGAGTGTGATGCTAAGTGAAATAAGCCATACAGAGAAAGACAGATACCATATGTTTTCACTCTTATGTGGATCCTGAGAAACTTAACAGAAACCCATGGGGGAGGGGAAGGAGAAAAAAAGAGGTTAGAGTGGGAGAGAGCCAAAGCATAAGAGACTCTTAAAAACTGAGAACAAACTGAGGGTTGATGGGAGGTGGGAGGGAGGGGAGAGTGGGTGATGGGTATTGAAGAGGGCACCTTTTGGGATGAGCACTGGGTGTTGTATGGAAACCAATTTGACAATAAAATTGTCATATATTAAAAAAAATAAATAAATATTTGTTGGTGATGAAAAGGCAGTCCTGTTTGGAACTACAATATTTGTGTAATAAATAAGAAATGCATTTAAACACTCTTATGTCATCAAACAATTCTCAGGAGCACAAAGAAAGGATATTGCCGGGGCGCCTGGGTGGCTCAGTCGGTTAAAGGGCCGACTTCAGCTCAGGGCATGATCTCGTGGTCCGTGAGTTCGAGCCCCGCGTCGGGCTCTGTGCTGACAGCTCAGAGCCTGGAGCCTGTTTCAGATTCTGTGTCTCCCTCTCTCTGACCCTCCCCCATTCATGCTCTGTCTCTCTCTGTCTCAAAAATAAATAAACGTCAAAAAAATAAAATTAAAAAAAAAAAAAGAAAAGATATTGCCTCTCTTTGCCCAAGGCATTTTGATAGAGTAGAGAGATCAATGATGTCTTCCTTTTTCTAACTGCCAGATTTTTCTGCTCAAAAATTCATCGCAGAGATCAGATGTGGTGACCGTGATCCCTAGTTCAGCTGAAATGTACTGGGAACAATTGTGTGCACAATTTATGCTCAGCCAGAGAGGACAGTTCCAAAGTGAGAGCTTCCCAGGCTAATTGGGAGAGTCACATGTAAAAGTAACTCTACATCAAGACACATTATCAAGGTGTTCTAGTGGAGGGTCGAATATTAATGGCCAGTAAGCATTTGGAAAATTATTTTACCTTACCAATAATCACAGACAAAGAAATTCACATAAATATCGTGAGTCCTTGATCAAATTGGCAAAGTTTTTTGTTTTAAATCATGATATCCAGTGTTGACTAGAGTTTGGGACAGTGGGCTCCCAAACACTTGAAGATCCTTTCAGGTGATAATTTAGCAAAAAAATTAAAAACCTTATAAATGTGCATAGTTCACCTAGCAATTCTATTTCTACAAGACCTAAGAAAGTCTGTTCTCCAAAGATTTTGGTACCAATATATTCATTGTATCAGTATTTACTTGTAAGAGTGAAAAATTGGACACGATCTAAATAATGATAATAGATAACAATTAAGTATTTACAACATCCCACACACTTGCCTGAAAACTTTATATAGCTTAATTCATGCAGACCTTACAAAAAAACAATATGGGGAGATACTATTATTATTAGTACCCCCATTTTACAGATGAAGGACTGAAGCACACAGAGGTTAAATAATCTGGTCATATGCCTGGTAAGCAGGAAAATCAAGATTTAGCCTCAGCTGTCTAGCTTTAGTGTCCACAGTCTTAACCATTCCTCTCCACTTCCTGTCCAATCTAAACTGCCAATAATAGCGAGAGGGTTAAAATCAACAATGTTCAATGTGTGTATGTGCGAGGGGGTGGGGAAGAGGGAAAGAGAGAGAGAGAAGGAAGAGAAGAAAAAAGAAAAGAGAAGGAGGAGGAGGAGAGCATGGGGGTAGAAAAAAGAGAGTGTATATGAATTATAGAACATTTATACAAATACTATGCAATTATTAAAAATGTATAACTATATAGGTATAGCTCGTTTTATTGTAGTTTGTAGATATTGTGGCCTTTTTTTTTTTTTTTTTACAAATTGAAGGTTTTTGGCAATCCTGATTGAAGCAAGTCTGTTAGCACCATTTTTCCAAAGAATTTGCTCACTTCATGCCTCTCTGTCACATTTTGGTAATTCTAACACTATTTCAAACTTTTTCATTATGATTATATTTGTCATGGAGGTCTATGATCAGTGATTACAACTGGCTGAAAGCTCAGATGGTGGTTAGTATTTTTTAACAATAAAGTATTATTTAATTAAGATACGTACTTTTTAGACATAATGCTTTTGCACACTTAATAGACTATATACAGTAGCATAGAAACATAAATTTTGTGTGTACTGGAAAACTAAAACATCCATTTGACTCAATTTATTGCGATACTCGCTTTATGGCAGTGGTCTGGAACTGACCCCGCAATAGCTCTGAGATCTTCTTGTATTGAGTTGTGTTCTAGAACAGTGTCTTTCAAACTCTTTTGACATGACCTCTATTAAGAAATAAACATTTTGGGGCGCCTGGATGGCTTGGTCGGTTAAGCGTCCGACTTCGGCTCAGGTCATGATCTCACGGTCTGTGAGTTCGAGCCCCGCGTCGGGCTCTGTGCTGACAGCTCAGAGCCTGGAGCCCGTTTCAGATTCTGTGTCTCCCTCTCTCTCTGCCCCTCCCCTGTTCATGCTCTGTCTCTCTCTGTCTCAAAAATAAATAAACGTTAAAAAAAAAAAATTAAAAAAAAAAGAAATAAACATTTTGCATTGCAACCATGCCGATCCATGACAGGTTGAGGGTAAGGTGGCTTCTACCAGCACAGCTGTGCTATTTGTATATTGTGGGTGTCTCTTTTCCTATGTCATGCCAGTTCTTAAATTTTTTGGAGTATCACGTACATTGTTTTATACACACATACATTGTTTTATACACACACACACACACACACACACACATCTGAAATAGAAGTTTCGTGAAAACAATACCCAATCTTACTAAGTATGAAGCAGTCTTATATTTTTTGTTCTATTCTATTCCATTCTTAAAATTCTGGTTGTCACCCTCTAGTTGAGGTCATCATCCTGAATTAATGTGACAAAATTTGAAACAGATTCTGGAAGCAAACCATGGTGCTTGTAAAACCTCAAGTTTCCACAAGAAGGCACCACAATTCTAGCCAGACACATTTTCCGCCAAAGGCTCCCTGCACTGGGGTTCAGGAGAGGGCAGGGATGTTGTCTTTTGCAGGATACAATTAAATGGGCCAGGCCCATTGGCACCAGGAAGAGGAGATAGGATCAATATACAAGGAGGTGCAGTCATGTTAATGGCGGAGCCCCGGAGGGAAGTTCTCACTCCTGCTGCCAGCGTCCCTGGACTTCCCAGTTCTGTAAGGCCTGGTCATACTTGGATTCCCTTTCTAAGAGTCTCATGGAACCCTGTATTCCTTAGTGCCAGGGATCTTTACAGTAAACTCTTGTTTCGTTTGCTGACCAAGCCGCAGTCGAGGATGTTCTCTTTATTCCTACAAAGGAGCCTCATCGAGAAAACAAAAAAGAGAGATGTTCTCAGTATATTCAGTTAAAAAAAAAAAAAAAAAGGATATCCCTTGACAGCACTTCTTTATAATGTAATTTTGTTTTAAAATGTATAACATAAAATCTGGAAGGGTATACAGCAAGATATTAACAGTAGTTCCAGCTGAATGATGATTTGGGAGCATATACTTTTTCTGCACAAGTTTTTTTTTTTTTCCCTAAAATAACTGTATACTACTTGTTTAATGTTTTAAGTGCAATGCTCATTAAAAAGAAAGAAGGAATCTTAGGACACCTGGGTGACTCAGTTGGTTAAGTGTCTGACTCTTGATTTCAGCTCAGGTCATGATCTCACAGTCGTGAGATAGAGCCCCACATTGGGCTCTGCAGTCAGCATGGAGACTGCTTGGGATCCTCTCTCTCCTTCTCTCTCTGCTCCTCTCTCACCCTCTAAAATAAAAGATAAATTAAAAAAAATTTTAAAAAGAAACAAGGAATTTTAAAAACCAAGATATTTTTAAAGACAACAGCACAGGGTTGCTGAATGTCTTCAGAAGTATGATGGGATTCAGGCTGGGTCCCAGAGGCCTTTGATGCAACAGGTGTCCTGGGAATTTTCCTCAATGGAGCCACCAAGTGAAGTCCGCAGGCTAGTTCCCTCAGGAAATACTGGGAAAA
This sequence comes from Panthera onca, assembly GCF_046562875.1. Lineage (NCBI taxonomy): Eukaryota > Metazoa > Chordata > Mammalia > Carnivora > Felidae > Panthera > Panthera onca. The sequence continues at coordinate 91,082,429 of NC_138340.1, read as the reverse complement.
TGGTGAGGGTTGACTACGGCTGAAGTAGAGTACCCCGAGCTCATAAAGGACACAAAAATTTGAATGTGTTTGGTAGAAATAGTTTTATCTTTTAGACTTCCAAAAATTGCGCACTTTTTGACAGACATTTTAAATGATATAATGTATACGCAAGTTGTAAAGCATAATAATGAGACAACAAAAATATCTCCATTATCCAACTTAAAAAATAGGACATGACTAATGCCTTTGAGACCCTCAAATACCTCTCTCTAAACCCACCAAGCTCCTGCCTTTCCAAAAGTAACCACTCTTCTGAATTCTGTGTTTAACATTTCCTTTACAGTTTTATTGTGAATGTATACATCCTTTTTTAAATCTTTACTTATTTTGGAGGAGAGAGAAGGGGGCAGAAAGGGGGTGGAAAGAGGATCTGAAGTGGGCTCTGCAGCAGAAAGCCCGATGTGGGACTCGAACTCATAAATGGTGAGATCATGACCTGAGCTGAAGTCAGACACTTAACTGACTATATACATCCTTAATAATAGTAACAGTTAACATTCTTTGAGTTCTTTCTCTTTGTAGGACAATATTTTTAAAAACATTTTTTAACGTTTATTTTTGAGAGGGAAAGAGAGACAGAGAGTGAGCCAGAGGAGGGGCAGAGAGAGGGGGAGACACAGAATCCGAAGCGGGCTCCAGGCTCGGAGCTGTCAGCACAGAGCCTGACGTGGGGCTTGAACTTGCAAACCACGAGATGGTGACCCGAGCCGAAGTCACACACTTAACTGACTGAGCCACCCAGGTATCCCTGTAGGACACTATTCTAAAGTCTTTACATATTTTAACTCTAATCCTCCCAACAACCATGCAAGGTAAATATTGTTATTAACATCTCAATTCTGTAGTTGACAGAACTGAGGCATGGAGTGGTTGAGTGACATTCTCAGAGTCACGCAGCTGGCAGGTCCTGGTGTCAAACCCAGGCAGTTTGCTCTAGCTTCTGTACCCTTATCTACTTATTCTACCTACTCTTTTTTTTAAAGTTTATTTATTTATTTTGAGGGGAGGAGGGGCAGAGGAAAGGAGAGAGAGAATCCCAAGCAGGCTCTGTGTTGTCAGTAGAGCCCGATGTGGGGCTTGATCCCATGAACCATGAGATAATGACCTGAGCTGAAATCAAGAGTCAGACATTTAACCCACTGAGCCATCCAGATGCCCCATTATTCTACCCACTCTTCACAATATATTGTCATCCTCCTTATTTTTGAATCACATACAAATAGAATCCCACCAAGTTAGCTCTATTTGCCCAGAAGCACACTCTGAGATGTGGGTTCTAATGAGAGTGGTTTATTTGGGTCTATTTTAGTCAGGGTTCTCCAGAGAAATGGAACTAATAGGATATACATCGATATATATGAGGAGATTTATTTTTACTATAGGAATGGGCTCACATGGTTTTGGGGCTTAGAAGTCAGTCCCACCATCTGCTGTCTGCAAACTGCAGAACCAGGAAAGCTGGTGGTGTAATCCAGTCTGAGTCCAAAGGCCTGGGCACCGGGGCCCCATGGTATAAGTCCTGGTCTGAGTCTGAAAGCCAGAGAATCAGTAGTGCCAATGTCCAAGGGCAGGAGAAGACAGACGTCTCAGGTCAAGCAGAGAGCAAATTTGCCTTTTACTTGCATCTCTGTTCTGTTCAGGTCCTCCAAAGATCGGATGATGCCCGCCTGCATGGGTGAAGGCAATCTTCTTTGCTCAGTCTACCCATTCAAATACTAATTTCTTTCAGAGATGTTCTCCCAGACACATCCAGAAGTGTTCTACCAGCTCTCTGGCATTCCTTGGTTCAGTTAAGTTGACACATCAAATTAAGCATCACAGCCACAAAAACCCAGTAAGGGAGTGGAACACTGGAACAGGGAAGGAAAAGCCAACACAGAACTTACCCCCGTGGGCAACTATATCTTAATCACACTGAGGAGCCAGAATAGAATATACACTAAAGATTTATCCCACCCAAGGGGTGAGGGAACAGGAGTATTACTACAGCAACTCCTGTCAATCACAGGTTGAGGTTTGGCTTCTACAGGATGTTAATTCCTGAGCGCCCTGGCCTGGCATGCCTGCAGGCAGAGCAAGCGTCACAGAGAAACCCCTCTGGCAAATGGTTGACATTACTGACATAGGGGCTGGACTGGCCTGTGCTGAAATGGTAAGAGCGAAGGGAATAGGAGCAGGGAGCCTCCAGTATCTTGATACATACCCTGTGAGCATTCTGCAACTTGCTTTCTTGGCTTACTGTTCACCACTATGGTTGTGAGGCTCATTCCTGCCGGCATGCTGGGACATGTAACTGCGGTTTCTCCATTTTTCACTGCTCTACTCCATTGTATGAATATGTTCCCTTTTATTTATCCCTACTTTTTTGTTGATCTTTTCTTTTGTTAGTGGACATTTGGGCTGTTTCTACCTTTTTTTTTTTTTTTGTCTTCAGAAATAGTGTCATTTTCTTTCACAAAATCTCCTGCATTTGTCAAGAGGTTCTCCTCCATACCTAGGTTTAGAATTGTTGGGGTAGGAAGTATTTGCATCTGAACTTTACTACATAACGAGTGCAGTATTCTTCCAGTAGAAGTATCAGCAGCAGAGTACCAGAGTTCTAAAGTTTCATATCTTTACTCAGAATGATATTGTTAGGGCACTCAGCTGGCTCAGTTGGTTAAGCGCCTGACTCTTGATCTTGGCTCAGGTCATGATCTCACAGTTCATGAGTTTCAGCCCTGAGTCAGGCTCTGAACTAACAGTGTGGAGGCTGCTTGGGATTCACTCTCTCCCTCTCTCTTTGCCATTCTCTCTGCCCCTCCCCACTCATTCTCTCTCTGTCTCTCTCAAACTAAAAAAAACCCCGATATTGTTAGACTTTTAATTTTTTGCCAGTCTGAAGGGTATAAAGTGAAATTTCTTCATTTTTTGAGAGGATACACACACACGTATTTTTTAAAATTTAAAACTCATGCGGATTCAAGTTCAATTTTGGTCTCTGTCCTTTCAAATTAAATTGTCTAAGAAGAAAGTTTGGAAATAACAGCTGGAGTTGTGACTATAAATGACTGAAATTGTTTTGCTTGCATAACTCATATGACGGTTAATTTTATGTGTCGACCTGACTGGATCACCCAGATATTTGGCTGAACGTGATTTCTGCATGTGTCTGTGAGGGTATTTCTGGATGAAATTACTGTTTGAATCAGTGGACTCACTTGGGAAACTTGCCCTTTCCAATGTGGTGGGCATCCTCCAGACTGGTGAGGGCTTCAGTAGAACAAAAAAGTGGAAGAAGGAAGAATTTGGCCTTTTCTGACTTGAGCTGGGACATCGATGTTCTTCTGCCGTTGGCATTCCTGGTGCTCAGGCCTTAGGTCTGGACTAAAATCTACCTCATCAGCTTTCCCTGTTCTCAGACTTTCAGAATAGGACTGGATTCTATCACCAGTTTTATTGGGTCTCCTGCTTGCAGATGGCAGATCACGGGACTTCTCAGCCTTTATAATTGCATGCGCCTATGTTTAATAATAAATATTTTGTTTGTCTGATGATTTGTTTATTTATAATTGGGTCTGTTTCTCTAGAGAACCCCTACTAATACAACTTGCCAACAGGTTCTAAGGTCCATGATGGGAGAAGACTTTCAAAAGTGTGATTGAAGTTAGCACCTTGAGTTAGGTGTTGTATCGAAGGATACACTGTAGGATGACACCAAAGTTTTGTATGTCTAGTCAAAATTCAGTGTCCTAATATTACAGGCAGGTCTCATACCGTACTGATGATGATAGCCTTCCCTCTTTGTGCTTCCCTCTTTTCCACCTTGGAACAAGTGGTTCTTCTAGAGGGCTTATCTGAGGAGAGAACTGTGTCAACATTAACACCTTTTTGCAATATCTCTAGTGAAGGAGGAAGTGGTTCCCAGTATTAGTTTCATAGGACGGCTGTAACAAATTAGCACAAAGTGGGGGGCTTAAAACAGCAGAAATTAATTCTCTCACAATTTGGGAATTCAGAAGTCCAAAATCAAGGTGTCCAGCCTCCTTCTGGAGGCTCTGAGGGAGAATCTGTTCCGTGTCTCTCTGCTCGCTTCTGGGAGCTGCCAGCCAGCCTTGGCTTTCCGTGACTGCTGAAGTCCGAATTCTGACTCTGTCTTCACATGACCTTCTTCTCTTATAAAGGCACTTGTCACTGCCTTAGGCCCCAACTTGGTCCAGGATGCTGTCATTTAGAGACTCTTACCTTCGTTACACTTGCAAAGACCTTTTTCTCAGTAAGGTCAAAGTGTAAGGTTTTTGGTAAACACATCTTTTGGGAGTCCACAATTCAATCTGCTCCAGGAGGCAACAAAGGATGCTGTTGAGAGGGGAAGCTAATCACATCACACATTCAGAGGTTCTGCTCGTATCTCTCTTTTAGTGGGTAGAGCAGAAAAACGCCATGCTGAACATGATAGATGAGAATTCTTCATTTGTGTATTCTGAGAGTTCATAGCTTTTCCCTAAATAGAGGCTCAGTAACAGATGTCTGATCTCACCATAGGGATTGTCAGGGAAGCCAGCCAACAGGAGGTAGTGCTAATAGTTTCACTGGGGAGAATATAAATGACTCTCTAAGAAGGAAAAATATATGTGCTGTTGGATAGGCAGGTTGCAAAAGAATTTCCTTATGGTGGTTGTTATTTATTTAACTTTTTCTCCCTGATCTTAATATCCTTCTTAAAAAAAGAAAAGAAAAGGAAAGGAAAGGAAAGGAAAGAAAAGAAAAGAAAAAGGAAAAGAAAAGAAAAGAAAAGAAAAGAAAAGAAAAGAAAAAGCCCTCCCTGGAAATTTCTTCCCTGGAAAATAAACCTATTCTGTAATGCCCTATTTATTTTATTTAAAAAGTCAGAAGCGAGAATGACAACATGTGACCTTTTTTAATTCTTGGGATTTTTTTTTTAACTTTTCTGTATTCTTACAGTGAAAAAGTTAATTTGGTAAATTTCCCATCATTAGCAAGAGACATCATAGATATTTTAAGCAATATTTACTTCTTCAGATGTTTATTTTTCACTCTGAACCCGGATTTCTAAGCAGTAAGAAAGTTGTATTCCTGTCTAGTATTTCTTAAAAAAAAAAAGTGACATTATTCTAAGAAAAGAAGTGTGATGATCTCATTGTTATGTCTATTTAGACAACACTCAAATAATTAGTACAGGACATGTGCCTCCAGCAAGGTGAGGAGTTTCAGACAGGAGTGTGCAGGGCTGTCCATACAGTACTAAAAATAAGCATCACAGGGAAAATACCTTTGTGAAAAAGATCTTGTGCCCTCCAAAAAAAAAAAAAAAAAAAAAAAAAGGTCCCAAAGTATCCAAAGAAGCTAATAAAAGCTTTATAAGGAGCTTACTACATAAGAAGAAAATAAGAAGCTAATATAACTGCACTGTGAACACATTATGCTTATATTTTCCTTTCTTTCTCCCTTTTAACTTTAGACCTTCCTCTCTTAAGGTCAGAGTCACAAGGTTTTAGTGCTAAAGACTCTTGAAAAGTTACTTATGCTATTGTTCTCATTTCAGAGTGAGGAAATGGAAGCTCTTAAGGATAAATGAAAAACAGAATGTGACACATGTAGTGACAAAGCCTTGGCCTGGCACACACTTCTTCTGAATCTAAATGCCTGAAGTTTAAACAATTTATTCAAAATCATTACCAGGAATATCCTAGATCTCCTATAGAATGATTACAAAAAATAACTGTCATTCCCAGCAGTTTTTCATATGTTTTCTTAAAAGAAACTTAGAAAAATACTTTGTCTTTGCATCTTTATTTTCAAATTTCTAATTCATGGAATTAAAAACAATATACACACACAGGTACAAAATTTGAAACCCAGAAGTTACTGTAGGTACAGTGAAGTGCTTACCTGCTCAAAATTCTGTTTGTTCCTATTTGAGAGGACTGGCTTAAATTGTCATATTTGTTTAATCTAATTTCTCTGTGCAAATTATGTACTTTTTTGTGAGAACAGGGCTTCAGCTGTGGGCAACAGACAATTGCTTCAGATTTTATTTACTTCACTGCTAAGTCAATCATTAAAACACCTGAAAATTACTTTCTATCAGTTGTGGCTCATTCCAGAGAATAACACTTCAGAGTATAAAAATCAATTTCCCCCACCATATCTCACTTAATTCTCACATGGTAACCCTGAACGGGAATGTATTTTCCTGATTTTTTTTTAGCGTGTATAAAACTGAGCTCCTGGGATTTGCTCAAGGTCACAGTTCTCTATTATACATCAGCCTTATTTAAAGTAGAGAACTCCAAATAAAGTGTCTGTTTGTAATAGTATTATACCAATAATTTTCTTAGGTTTGATAAATCCCTGAGCCGTGTAAAATGTTAACATGGGGGAAAGCTGGGTGAAGGGTATATAGTGGATCTCTCTGTAGGATCTCTGTAGCTTTTCAGTAACTTTAAAAGTATTTAAAAACTTAAAGTGATTGAAAAATAGGTCCTCTAATTATTCTCTGAGTTGATTAGAATTTTAGATCTGGTGGGCTAGAATATAATCTTTCCACACAGATAAGAAAATGGGTTCCAGGCTGACTTTCCTAAGCTCACACCAGACCAGACTCTCAATTACTAAGCTGGTTCTTTCATGACACCTGCCTGGTTTCCAGGGCATGTATAGAGATCGCATACTTCTATTCAGAAAACTTTGTCAGCAAGCCCGTAGATCCAACCTACTCTTGGAAACACATGCAGAATGATATGTCCAGTATGTTGCAATGCCCGAATTCATGATATTTGTGAATCAATCTTCCTATCACATGACTATTCAAACCATGTGCACCTGCAAAGGCCCCCAGCAGTTCCTGCCATCTGGCCCCATGACGTAGGAAGACACTGGCTCCCTTTTTCTCATTTCCTTTGCTTTTCATTGGTACCACAGCCTTTCTTCCAGCTTGACTTCTTTTTTCCAACTTACCCTTCTCCCTGTGTCCGTTGAGTGAGGTTGTGAGGGCGGGACTCATAGCAGAATTTTGAAACCGTGTGCTTCTCCCCATCCCTACAATTTAAGAGACATCCCAGTTGGACAAGACTCAGGAACAAATTACCTGGAGTGGACTCCTCTCATCTTTGAGCTCTGGGGTCGAGGAGAAGCACAATTCTTCCAATTCTGCTCGGTGACCCTACCCAAATGAAGCTGCTTAATATTATTCTATCCCCCAACAAGGGTTGTGTGTGGGTAACTGCTTCATTCCTTTTGCAAGCCACCTCACTGACAAGTGTTGGAAGGTGAATTTTTCCTTCAACTCTGTTCTTGCCCTTGGGCTGAGAACACTGCTTCTCTCCTCACTCTCTCTGGAGCTCTAGTGTTAGTCTTTGAAAACTGTTGCCCTTGGCTATTGAAGGAACATGCTATGCCAGGAAGCATATACTAAGAGAAAAAAAGGAGAAAAAACAGGGGCACCTGGTTGGGCCAGTCAGTTAAGCATCCAACTTCAGCTCAGGTCATGATCACCATTCCCAAGTTCGAGCCCTGCATCAGGCTCTGTGCTGACAGCTCAGAGCCTGCAGCCTGTTTCAGATTCTGTATCTCCCTCTCTGTCTCTGCCCCTCCCATGCTCATACTCTGTCTCTCTCAAAAATAAATAAACATTTTTAAAAAAGGAGAAAGAACAATAAAGAAGCACAAAGGCATTATTATCAGTTTTTCTATTTTCTGGCGAAGGCATGGAACTGAGAAACCATTCTGGAAAAGAGAAAGATTTAAAAAAATGACAACTCTGCTTTTATATTTTCCATTTAAAAAATATTTTATTTTTCTAAAGTAATCTCTACCCCCTAGTGGGGGGCACAAACTCATGACTCTGAGATCAAGAGTTGCAAATTCCACCAACTGAACCAGCCAGGTGCCTGCATGCTTTTATATTTTTATGTTTCTTCCCAGTCTTGGTTCACATGCATAGATATCTTAAACAACAGTACTATAAAGATTCTACTTTATATTTAGTTTTCCCCTTTAACACTAAATCATGTGTATTTTTTTCATTTTGCTACTGTCTTTATTATGTTCATTTTAGTAGATGCATAATGTACAGTGTTAACTGTGTGTCCAGTGTTTAAAATGTTATTTGATTCCCACGAAACCCTACAGAGCAAGAATTGTTTTGCTCATTTCATCTTAATTACAAAAGTGAAAACGGAGGCAGAGAGGTTAAGTAAATTGCTCAAATTCATCCATCTACTGAGGGGGTAAGTCAGAATTCAGACCAAGGTGGGTGGACTTCAAAGTCTATGATCCTGATTTGTCAGATAGTAGAGTGAGGATACACAGTGGGACTCCAGGTCCTGTTACTTAGCCTGATACTCTGTGCAGAAACCGGTGGTTCCCTGGCTGAACATCAGCATCATCTGGGGAGCTTTGAGAGACACTGCTGCCTCATCCTTAGAGATTCTGATGTAACATCAGGGTATTCCAAAAATCCAAGTGTTTTAATGTCCAGCTACTGCTTTCTGTGATGACCTCACTGTAGAGAAAACAGAAGAGGAGAAGCAACAATTAAATCACAACCGAAATGAATGAGAGTTATTTAGCTTCAAAAATGGCTTCGTGAGTTTTCTGTCTCCTGCCAAATTGTGGAAGTCTGTCTGTATAAGTTTAGGAGTCATTAGCATAGAGATATAAAGTGAAGCCTTGAATGTAGATGAGCGGGCTCTTGCAAAGCATGTAGCAAGGAGAGAAAAAAACTAAGAACAGAGCCTTGGGGACTAATGCTGAAGGGATGTGTGGAGGAAGAGAAGAGCGATAGGACAGGATATTTCTAGGATTTTTAGATGCTAAATGCTGCCAAGAGGCCATGTAGGAGAATGCCTGAAAACCCGTGGATTCAGCATCAAGTCCTCATGGGAACGTTTATGGCGGAACACTGGGGGAGCAGTGTGGATGAACAAGATTTCAGTGACTGAGGCCAATGTGGGAGGGAAGGAAGCAGATACAATCTATATGGACCTTTTTACTGAAATGCTGGCTTTAACAATGTGTCAGTATGTTTTCAGCTGTAAGCATGAGAATCCCCAAATAAAAGTGACTTACACAATAGAGACCCTCCCATTCAACACACACGCGCACGTGCACACACACACACACACACACACACACCCCACATATATAACAAGAAGCCCAGAGGTGGACGGTTCAAAGATTTAGACTCTAGTTGGCTTCTCTGGGATACTTTTGGCCACCCCTTCATGGTCATGAGATGGTAGAAGCATCTTCAAATATTACATCCTCATATGACAACACCTAAGGGACAGGGCTCCTCTTATACCTCTCCTTTTGTTAGGGAGGAAACCTTCCTGAAAGCCCCAAGCCGACTTGCTCTAATGACTCATCACCCTTAACACCCACATTGCCACTCCTCCAGCTATAAGGGATCTCTCAGTGAGTGAACATCTGGCTTTTTTTCCCTTTATACTAGGAAGTAGGCTCTGCTTTCAAAGAAGAGGGGAGGAGAAAGATGGCTATATAGGCAACCACAGAGTTCCACAGAGAGTATGAAGGAAACATGATAGTCAGAGGAAGACATGGACTTAATGCAAGTTTGCCGCATGTTTGTGTTAACATCTTGAAGCTGGGTATGTTTAAATGCTTTTCACAGATAAAATATAATAGTGAGACCCCCATGGTTGTGAGATGCATGGAAAGTAAAACATGAGAGACGGACAGGTGTCTCTTCCATTCTAATTGGAGGGAAGGAGAAATGAAGAGGGTGGATACCCTAAATGTATTGGTTTGCTGTGGACTTGAGGGGATCACCCCTGATGGCTTCGGTTTGTTTCTCGTAAAGTGGGTGACTGAGTTCTCTGCCAAGGGTAAGGGGGACACAAGACAGCACAGGAGAGAGTTGCCCAGGCAACACAGGAATTCCAGCTGATTTTAAGGGCTCAGTTGAGGTTGGCTGCCCTGAATTTAAAATTATTCTTATCAGGGGAAGTCGTGATTTTTCTGTCCTCTCCAGCTGCACTACACGCCTGGCCATGGGGGTTGAGAAGGCACAACGGCTACTATCTCAGGGGACTTTCCGTACAGGTGTGACAAAATAAATGCGACAAGGGAACTGAACGCATCATCTAAAGAGCAATTTCACTGATATCACACACAATCTGAATGGGAACAAAGTGAAAACAGGGGAGTAGATTCACTGGGAGAAAATCAAGACACCAAAGGATCAGGCATGGAAGTGGCAGAGGGACTGGTGTGAACGAATGAATTGGAAGAATTGGAGGACAAGGCTTAGCAAATGGGCTGACTTATTTCAAACACGGCACCCTTCTGGGTGTTGAAAACATCCAGAATGTTGCATTAGAACGAGTGGCTTACATATGATGAAGATCGAGAAATGACAAGCTATGGTATTGGAAGGGCCATCTATATGGCCTGAGGCACAATTTGTAAAAATGGAAGCGGATGAAAGAAGTGATTTTCAAACTTTAATGTGCCTATGAATCTCCTGGGGATCTTGTTAAAATGCAGATTATGATTCTGTAGATCTGGGATGAGGACTGAAGCTCTGTAGTTATAACGAGTTACCAGGTGATGCCGATTTGTTGATCCGGGAACCACAATTTGAGTGGCAAAACACTGGATAAGCCCACCATCGACTTCTACGCATACTCTCTTTATTAAAAAACCTTCTATCCCACTTTGCTGAAGGGGATGGACCTTAGAAAGTACGTGTTATACCTGGTCCCACTTGTTGCCCTGTTGGGGTAGAGGACCTGATGCAACTAGAAACTACCCATAATCTGAACTCAGCTGATTGAAATTTCTCATGAGATTCTGAACTTACACACTAGAGACTAAGTCTGCAAATCATCGGTGGGCAGTGGCTCTCTAAGACCTATTTTCCCCAAGTTTAGCAGCAAAACAAGCTTAGGCCATATGTCACTTGAAATTTTGGGGAGTAGCAATCAGGAAGAAGCTGGTTCTTAGGATAAAGAATGGAGCACAGGCACAGAAAATTAATGAGACGAAAGAATAAAGTGCTAGAGTGAGAAGGTGATTATCTCCAACTCAACCTTTCTCCTCAAATATGCCCTAAACAAGTATGTGGCCTCTCTGGCCTGCATTGTTGACTTTCCTCCTCACACTGGCTAAATCATATTCTTCCTTGGTGTCTTGATTTAGAAAGCTCCTTAAGGAAGCTTTCTCTGCCAGCTGAAGCTGGTGGGTGGCCTCCTATGTGTGCCTATAGCACCTCTTGGTGTCCAGATCATAGCATTTATCACCATGACAACCACCATTGGGATATTTATTTGCCAAATGTCTTATATATTCTCTACGCATTTTTCTTGATAAAAACTAGTTGAAGTTAGATATTCTAGTTCCATTTATTAACATCATTTTCACTTTTTATATAAAAAGGAGCTCAAGAGAGATTACATGACTTGCCCAGGAGCACATATTTTGTGGGTGGTGGTAATTAGGGTTTGAGAGCAGAGATGATCTAGGTCAAAGCTCGTCCTCTTAGCCATCGTCTTTCCCCAGACTCTTGATCACTGTATTGCCCTGTCTGGTGGTTGGCTGGTACAGAGCAGTTCTCAAAGGTATTTGTTGAATGGATGTGGCTGAATGTGAGTGAATAAAGCTATTTGTTAAGCCAATTAGCCTTATAACAGAAATGAGTGAAGGATTGTGTAGTACTGCTCTTAAGAAGTCCTTAACAAAAATATCTTTTATGAAATCTATAACCGGTAGATCAGATGTGCACCACACCATACTCTGCTCAGCGTCGCAAATTTTCGAATTGATGGTGGTTCTTAGTCCATCCCTTGTCCTAATCCCTCGACCTAAACGTTGAAAGACCACCTGGAATCTTTGCTTGGACTCTAAATATTATATGGCTACAGCATTCCAACATGGGTTCTCCCTGCACACAGAATTGTCAGAGCTCTCTCTAATCTAGGAGCTGCAGTGTCCAGCGAAGCTAGCGTGATTGCGTTTGTTTCCCAACACTTGTACTGTATATGACTCCAAATGCAGTGACACTATGTCGTCCACATCCAGTTGACTATGCTGTAGCACCCGGGAAAAAGGTTGACACATGAAGCGTTTTCCGTGGCTGCTAACACGCTTAGTCAGCACAATCACTAGCAGGATGAGTGGGCAAGTCAAGGAAGTATCTTCCTTACAAGTATCACGTCCCAACTGTTCTTTAAACGCCACAGGATCCCTATCACAGAACAAAAAAGAGAAATACACAAACAACCCTAAACCAAATTTATCAGTGACCCCCGTTGCGTCCTAGTCGTGCAAAGACTAGGCTGGTTGTTTTTAAGATCTTTTCAGCCAAATGCAAAGCTACCTTCAGAAATGTTTTTTGCCCACGTGGATCGCGCAAACGCTAATTACTAACGGGCTAAGAAACACGCAACCAGGGAGACTGGCCGCACCTCCGGGAATAAACTGGCACCTCTAGAAATAAAGCTCTGCAGCCAATGCGGCGCCACCGCCCGCGGGATTGGCGGCCTCGGCCGTGACGTAGCCTGGGCGGGCCGAGTCGGTTTGCGACAGAGGCCGCGGGTCCCGGCCGGGGAAGCTGAGAAGAGGTATCTGCAGCGCAGTGCTCGGCCCGCGAGCTCGCTCTTCGCCAGCCCGGAGGGCTTCTTTCTCCAACGCGCGACTCGCCGGCGCTGCAGAGCCTCGGCCCCGAAACCCGGCGGGGGTGTGAACCTGAGACCAGCAGACCCCGGCGAGGCCAGGACTCCCCAGCGCGAGGGCGGCAGGGGACGCAGAGGTTTGGCCTGCGGGCGCGGGGCGGGCGCGGGGCGGGCGCGGGGCGGGCGCGGCGCGTTTCCCGGGAGGGTGGCCAATCTGTGCGGGGCCGAGGCGGGATTTTCTCTTCCGCTGGCGCGGTCCGGGCCGACTCTCCTGCTGAGAGAGGAACGGGAGCTGCTGAAAGCGCGACGCTGCGCTGGTAGTTGCAACACTTGAGAGGGGAACCGAGTTGCCCTGCGCGGCTGCGGCCGCGACCTGAAGGTGCACCGGTGCGGGAGAGGTCCGAGGGGCGCTCGGCTCGGGCAACTTCACTTCTTCCGCCGCTCGAGAATTGGAGGGGTGGAGAGGTGCCGGGGGTTTGGAGAAGGGCTTGTAATGAATTCTCAGGACCACCGCCTCCTCGAGCGTGGAGGTATTGGTGCTCACCAGAATACTTAGAAAGGTTGGGAAACTATCGCGTAAAGTAATGGGGTGGTGAGGGGTGGGGATCGTGGGTAGCCCCGGGAGCGCGGGGCCGCCGATTTGCTTTGCAAGCCGCAGCGTCCGGAGGGGTTGAGCGCCGAGATTTGGGGAAGTGGGAGCTGCCCGGGCGGGGCGTCCCGAGGAGACTCGGCCACGCGCTGTTTGTTTCCTTTCACTTCCTGCAGCGGCCGCTCGCTATGAGGAGGGGAGCGGGCCTAGGGCGGAGCGGCCTCGTCCCCCGGGCCTGAGCGCCCACCCGCTGCCGCCGCGGGACGTCCCCAACCCTCCGGGGCTTTCGGCCATGGGCGATCGGTGAATAGGCGGCGTGGGGAGTCGTGGACCTGCCACTTCGGGAGGTAATGCTGGCTCAGTTTTGAGTGGCCCGGGGAGAGCGAAGAAACCCTAAAATGGAGGACTTTACTACCAGGACGTACGGCACCAGTGGCCTGGACAACAGACCTCTGTTCGGAGAGACGTCGGCCAAGGTGAGTGCGGACCCGGATTCCAGGGTAGTGGGTTTGTGTGTCTGTGTGTCTGCGCTCCCGCCCAGGGTCCTGGTTGCGGCCCCGGGAAGCACTTGTGGGTAGAAAGAGCTGTTTCTTTTATCCTGCTTCCCTCTTAAGATGTTTGTCCTGCCACTTGGCTCTTTTTTGGGGGTAGGGTTGGCCCGGAGCTCTGAAAGCAGGGATGGGGGGTGGGTGGAGAAAAGTTCAGGAAGTTCTGGGCTGATAGGGGCCCTTCAGGGGAGTGCGGAAGCCTCTCTCCGTGGGGATCGAGTGCTAATCTCTGAGAGGCTTCAGGTGTGAGACCAAAGCTTTGGTAAGAAAGAACCCTGCAGAGGTGCTTCTGATTAGTATTTATCTAGAGCCATTAAGGGTTTATACTGAGGCAGCCAAGCAAAGAAAAAGAGGCTTGGAATCAGTTTTTGTTTGATGGCATTCCATTCCTGGAAGGGATCAAAGGGTCTCTGGACCTAAACAAGCTATAGTATCTTGTTTTAGCCTTCTGACAAGGATAATGCCTTCTTACAAGCTTTATCATGTGATGCTCAGGGCCAGTAATTGAAGACAGAGCTCTTTTCCTGTCTTCAGCTGTAACTTTGAGTTGTTTTGGCAAGATTAGCCTGTGTTTTTTTGTTTTTGTTTTTTTTTTCCAGCTAGAAAGTGATCTTGGTAACCTTTCACCCCTGAAAAGGACTTTCAGGCCTCTCAGAAAGGAGGGCACATGTGGAGTCCAGAGCTTCTTGGGTTTCTCAGCTTTGGCGGGGGACCTCTAACACCAAGGATTGGAAACTTGTACACCCGGGAGTGTGGGGCGTAGTCCTGAATTTGGGCTGCCAGCCTGCCACAGGACAACTACTTTATTTTTTAAATTCTTTGTGGATGTCCTTTCTTAAAGTATCTTAACAAGAAAATGCTTTAAGCTTGATCTCTAGGAAGATGCACCTTGTTTATTTGGGGGCTTTGCATAATCCCTGCCCACATTGCTTGTGGTTTGAGAAGCATGGTTGTAGTTTATTAGACGTACCTGTTTCTGCTACAGTTATTGACCATTATGTGACAGGCCCTGGGGAATCCAAGGAACATAGGTGAGGGAAATATGTAGACTAATGTGATGCGTTGAATCTGTGCTATGGCGGGGCATAGAGGGGGTATGTTGGGGTACACAGGAGAAACTGGTCACTTTTGTTTGGGAAGCTTTGGCAAGATCTTGGATGGCTTCTCCATTCAGATTTTCTGATAGCCTTGGGCTTTCAGATATAAATGTCCCTAAATTGGGGTTTAACAAGAAGAGGATTTGAGGCCTGGAGAGTGGAGGCAGCAGCTTGCTGCTTGTTGGACCCAGGGCACCTGACTGTCCAGCTGTTCCAAGAGCTAAGAGGTTCACTGTCAGCCTCATGTGCCTTGGTGCACAGATTGGGGTTCTGGGTGATGTAGACTTCTGATCCCCTTTTTAAGCCCCACAGCCCATGAATACTGAGGTGGATGATTTGGTAATGGACTTGATTTATAGAGGCACTGAGAAATATTGATGTTTTCTGACTTGCTTGGGCCTAGATAGTTAATGACTGTAAGTTTCCTATTGCCTGTGATCAAGTTGAAACCATCCAAGAACCTTTCAAAATGTTTACCTGTTGGCTTCATAATTATTTAGTCCAAGAGTATATGGGCCTGGCAAGGCAGCTTTGGGCATTTATGACAGAAGATTTGGCTACTCAGAGACAACATTAAGAATAAGATAATTGGGGCACCTGGGTGGCTCAGTCGGTTAAGCGTCTGGCTTCTGCTCAGGTAACGATCTCCCCGTTGAGAGTTCGAGCCCTGCATCAGGCTCTGTGCTGACAGCTCAGCGCCTGCAGCCTGTTTCAGATTTTCTCTCTCTCTCAAAAATAGATAAACATTAAAAAAAGTTTTTTTAGATAAGATATAATTCCAGATAACAGAATTGCTCCCTTTAGCCCCCTCCATGAGGCTGACAGAATAATTGGACATAGAGAAGTTACACAGAACTGAGAAACAGACCAGTGGTCTGAGGATGGGAGGAAACCTCGTGACTTTTTTTTTTTTTTTTTTCCCAGTCAGCACAAAAGTGTTATTTCTTTTAAGGATAACAATTAAACCATATCCAAGGTCTTAACTTACAGTTAGAAGCCAAAGTGGCATCTATTTTTATTTATTTTAATGTGTATTTTTGAGAGAGAGCGCACGTGCGAGCAGGGGAGGGGCGGAGAGAGGAAGACACAGAATCGGACGCAGGCTCCAGGCTCTGAGCTGTCAGCACAGAGCCCGAATGCAGGGCTCATACTCAGGGACCATGAGATCATGACCTGAGCTCAAGTTGGATGCTTAACCGACTGAGCCACCCAGGTGCCCCCAAAGCGGCTATTGAAAGCATTAGCTATTGAGGTGCAGTACACGCACTCAGGGAAATTGCTTCGCCATCTGAAGCTTACGTCAAACTTTGCTTGGTTGACAGCTGAGCTCTGCTGGTGCCTGGGTGTGGTTGAGGGTAAGAGTATATCTGTGCATCGTATGTCTTACAAGTTGAGATGTCAGGTGTGAAGAGATGGAGATTTGTGTCTTTAAGGACAGCAAATGATTTTATTGGAGGATCTGAGATGGGCAAGGCACAGGAACTGGGTAGGAATGTTGCAGTGGAGCCATTCCCAAGGAGGACAGTCAGTGCCAGAGCAGGCTGGGTTCCTGCAGACCCAGAGAAAAACCTTCATTGGCCCCTACGTGTAGGTTTTCCCTGCTTGCTCTCTTTCAGATGCTAGGAAACTGGACACAAAAGTCACTTAACAGTGAAACTTAATACATTACAACTCCTGAGGAGAAAATCCAGAAAGGGGAAAGCCTACGTCCTGTCATAATCTGATAGAGCCTCTGAGCTTCCAGTAACCATGTTTGCTCTACAGCAACTGACCACATATGGCCTCTCAATTTTAAATCGAGAAAGGACCGGAGAGCTTTAGGTCCAGTCTCTAGCTTTAAGGCAAAGGTGACTGAAAGCCCACAGAGCAGAGCAACGTCTTAAGGGAAGTCGTGTGTCCTCAGTGCCACAGGCACCCTGCTAGGCGTTCCACTTTCCTTTGCTTGGTCACCCAATTCCTTTGTGAGGTGGGCATTGTTACTTTTGGAATTAAGGAAACCAAACACAAAGCAGGCTGCTTGTTCAGTCACGCTACTAGTTCTTGCCTGGTAATGTTTTAACAACTTGCTTTCTTGAGTTGAATAGGATAGTAAGTGGTAAATTATGCAGTCTGTGCTACGTACTTTGTTTTTTATTAAAAATTCTTTTTTAATGTTTATTTTGACAGCACACGCATACAAGTAGGGGAGGGGCAGAGAGGGAGAGAGAGAATCCCAAGCAGGCTCCACGCTGTCAGTGCAGAGCCCGATGTGGGGCTCAAACTCCTGAACCATGAGATTATGACCTGAGCCCGTATCAAGAGTCAGACGCTGATCTGACTGAGCCTCCCAGGAGCCCCTGTGCTACATACTTTGAAAAGCACTATAGACATTCACATACCAGTTTTCCATTCACAGGAAACAGGTGAGTCACAGAGTAAGTGAAAGATACTAGAATCTACTGTAGAACAACTGATACGTAACCCAGTGGGACTCGAGCAGCTCTCTTGGGCAGTCTCTGAAGGAACTTTTGTTTTCACCTGTACGGGATGCACATACTTCATTTACCAAAGTCCAAACTTATTCAAACTTAGAGTTTGGTAAATGAAGTATGTGCATCATGTACAGGGATCCCGTACTCAGAATTCAGCATGATGCTTAGGAATACCCTCTCACATAGAGCCATAGAGGGAAAGGCGAAGTGAAGCAGTTCTGTCATTACCCAAATATTGAAGGGATAATAGACAAAGAAAGAAAGGAACGATGTTTATCTTTTTGGAAAACTGTCATTCCTTTGGAATTACATATTGCTGGGTGGGGTAGCTTTAGAATCCTGGTCAGAATGTTGTTTTCATCTATTTTTATCCATTCCCAAGTTCTGGGATATAGTTAGGTATATTCTCTAGAGTGAAAAATAGCTGTGGCACAGTTACCTGGATGGATATATCTGGGATTTCCAAGCCTATGTTCTAGCTTAGCATTTTCTAAAGGAGCACTAGCCAGTAGAAATAAAGTGTGAGCTGCATATGTGATTTTAAATGTCGTAGTAACCATGCTAAAGTATAAACAGGTAAAATTAATTTTAATACGTCTTATTTAATTTCCTATCAAAAATACACTTGAGGGGAGCCTTGGTGGCTGAGTCGGTTGAGCATCCGACTTCGGCTCAGGTCATGATCTCGCGGTTCGTGAGTTCAAGCCCCGCGTTGGGCTCTGTGATGACAGCTCAGAGCCTGGAGCCTGCTTCCGATTCTGTGTCTCCCTCTCTCTCTCTCTGCCCCTCCCCCACTTGCTCACGCGCACATGCTCTCTCTCTCTCTCTCTCTCTCTCTAAATAAACATAAAAAAGGTTAAAAAAAAAAGTACAGGGGCGCCTGGGTGGCGCAGTCGGTTAAGCGTCCGACTTCAGCCAGGTCACGATCTCGCGGTCCGTGAGTTCGAGCCCCGCGTCAGGCTCTGGGCTGATGGCTCAGAGCCTGGAGCCTGTTTCCGATTCTGTGTCTCCCTCTCTCTCTGTCCCTCCCCCGTTCATGCTATGTCTCTCTCTGTCCCAAAAATAAATAAACGTTGAAAAAAAAAAAAAAAAAAAAAAAAAGTACATTTGAGGGGCGTCTGGGTGGCACAGTTGGTTAAGCTTCTGACTCTTGGTTTCAGCTCAGCTCATGACCTCATGGTTTATGAGTTCAATCTCCATGTCAGGGTCCTTGCTGACAGTGCAGAGCCTGCTTGGGATCTCTGCCCCTCCCCTGCTCACTCTCTTTGTCTCTCTCAAATAAATAAACTTAAGTACGTTTGAATGTACAATCAATATAAAAAGCAGACACATGTTTACATTTCTGGACTAAGCCTTCGAAATCCAGCGTGTATTTTTCACTTTGAGCCCCTGTCAGTTTGTGCTGGACACATTCCGGGTGCTCAGTAACCACAAAGAGCCAGTGCTACGTTATTGGACAGCACAGTTCTGAAGCAGGTGAGTTCTTAGTTACGGTGGTTCCATAATCATTATCACAAAATATTTTTCTTTTCTGTGGGACTTCTCAGAACCTTTAACATGGCAATTTTCTCAGGGACTCTGATTGGAGAGAGTGATAAGTAGTACTTCTGGACTGTTGGTGACGTAGCCTTTTAGGACTGGCACGAGGTGTTATGTATGGAGTTCTTACCTCCCCCATGGGAGCGTTCATGAGACCAGTTTCTACAGGACACCCTTTGGGAAATATTACTGTACAAAGCCTCATCCTTTGCTCCTTCCTTCCTTCCCTCCCTCCCTCCCTCTCTCTGTCCTGAACTAAAACCTGGAGAAATTCCCCCTCTCTTGTGCAGGGCAGTCTTTATTATTATTATTGTTATTATTATTGTTTTTTAAGTTAATTTATTTGGAGAGCACACACACGAGCAGGGTGGGGGTAGAGAGAGAACCCCAAGCAGGCTCCAGGCTGTCATGCTGTCAGCACTGATTTACGGGGCTTGATCTCATGAACCCTGACATCATGACCTGAGCTGAAGTCAAGAGTCCGATGCTTAACAGACTGAGCCACCCAGGAGCCCCTCCAGGGCTGCCTTTAAAAGTATGCCTTAGGACAGCACATAGTTGGGTGTCTTTCTGTGTAATGGAGGGGCGCTATGTTAACCTCAAGCTTGTGAGTCGGTCTTCGTTTGGTTTGCTGGCTACCTTCCCAATCATCTGAAGTCCGTGTGTTCCAGTGCAGATGGGGTGAACCCAGGCCGGGAGGGAGAGGATGGCTGTCTCTGGGGAGAACGGAAACCAGCACCTCCTCGCTGGAGCAAGCGGGAATATACTGGTAGAATATAGTATAAACTGCCTTCTAGACCAGCCTATTCTGTTGATTTGTCACTGATCCCCAAAATAAGTGATTGATTTTCTAAGGGGGTGGTGATGGTGGTTGGATGTTATAGAAGAAAATGAGGGACTTTGGCCAAGGTGCATACATTGAACTCTGATGATCGGGGTGGGGGTGGGGCGCTCTGTGTAGAGGACAAGTTACTGGGCCCTGAGGCTCAGATCTTTGGTTCCAAAGGCAAGAGTTGCGTGTACAAAAAGCATCCTCTGTTCTTTTCCTGTAAACAATACATATAAAATTGTTGGGGGCGGGGGGAAGGTCTTTTTATGACCGGTACTCCAGTTAAAGCAATTCAGACTTGGGGCATGTGGCTTCTGCAAATGATAGTGTAAAATGAGAGTGTTCCTTCGTGTTCTTTTTTTGTGGGAGGGTGGGTTTAAAGGTTGCTGCTTATTTAAGGACAAAGCTACGATTAAGATAGTTGTGTCTGGCTGTCGCCCTTCCCCCTGCCTAGAACCCTAAAGTCTTTCCTCTGAGGGGTGCAGGCTTCTAGTTTCTTTCCTCTTGACACAGCTTCTGGGCAAACTCAGAGCACAACTCCTGTCTTCCTCATGGGAGAGGTCGTAGCCCAAGGGACCAGATCAGCCGTCCCCTTGCCTCTCAGATAGCCTGACAAACCACTTTGAGTTGCGGTTTCTTGTGCTGGAGACAGTTCAGGATGATTCAGGCCATTGCTTTTTTCTTCCCTACCATAATAAATTTGCTCTTTCTCATCCTCAGACCAGAGGACTGGGGATCTCTGGGGGTTGGACTCTGGCAGAGGTAACTTGGGAAGGCTCTCAGAGGATGCTGGTGCATAGAGAGGGCTGAAATCTCTGGGTCTTAACCCAAGAGACACTCCGGGCAGGCTGGCGCCTCTCCACCCACCTCTTTGCTTTTAGCTGTCTCGTGCTATGGGCAAATGCTGTTTACCTTTCCGTAGCATTGTTGCCAAACCCTGAAATCGGATTGGTGGTGTGCAGTAAGCCTGTCTCTGAGTCACTGGGTGTCAAGCAGAGAAAGTTGTAGTAAGAGGAGGGCAGCCCAATAAGAAGACAGGGGAGCATCGCCAAATCTGAGTTGCCCACTGGAAGTTGCCCTATTGAGCCTAGGAACATGATTAGCAGAATATGTGGCAGTCATGGCAGGACGTGGATGGGCCTTGAAACTTCTCAAGGGGGCCTCGAAACTTCTTGAGGTTATCATGTGCTGTGCTCAGAGTCTTGGTGCCAGCCAGAGGGTCCTGGTATGTTACATGTTAACCTGGTGTCTGTTACCGGTTCTGCAAGACAGACATTTCAACTGGTATCCCACTCCTGGTCTCTGTAATTAGCTTCAGGAAAAAGAATGAAAGGACAGAGTTATTAATTGTTGCAAGGTGGCGAAGGAACGTGTCTGTATGCAGCCCCTGAAGTTACTACGAGGGAGAGCCTCTTAAAGGTTTAAGTGAGTAAAGAAACCTGTTCCTGAGGCTCAGCACCCTCTCTTCTCCAAATATCTGAATCCTGTTCCGTTTCCGTCTCCACCTTAGAGCCTTTCTTAAGACCCAGCCTGCACCCATGCTGCCCTTAAAGGAGCCTGGTGGCCAGAGGTGCCCCCTGGAACTTAACTCCTTGTGTTGTCTGGGATTTGTTGAGATTGTGCCTTCCTGACCCGAGTGTAACCTCCTTGAGGTCCAGCTGCCTTAACCTCCAGCTGCCTCATTTCTCCAGCCTCTCTGGCACTGGGTGTAATGCCTTACCCGATTCTTGGAGTTACGTATGCTAAGCCTTAAGTGAACATCGAGCAACATCAGAAGGGTAACCTACATTCTTGGGACATACTGGGTGACAGTAGAAGAGGGGGCTGGTGTTCAGAAACCTGGAACACTGGATACCACAACAGGAAATGGTGCTTCAGGCTCTCATGCAGTTAGAGTCCTCATGTGATCCTCTCCTTGCTGAGCTTCAGCAAAGGGGCAGGTAGGAAACTTCATACAGTATTGCATAAAAACTGTAAACCGAGGTTGGCCTCTAAGAGGGCTGTCTGGTCTGCTGAGTTGTCCTCTCGATAGGTGTGAGTTTTGTAGGTGTGTGGTGGTGGGCTGGGTCTACTGAAATGAGTCCTTTTTTTCGTACGGTCAGTCTATGGGCCATGTATATGTATGATCATACACACACACACACACGCAGCGTTTTAAAGTTTATTTTGAGAAAGTGTGTGCATGAGAGAGAGGGGCAAATGGGGAGAGAGAATCTCAAGCAGGCTCTGCACCGTCAGTGTAGAACCCAGTGCAGGGGGCTCCATCTTATGAACCGTGAGATCACAGCTTGAGCTGAAATCAAGAGTCAGAGACTTAACCAACTGAGCCACGCAGGCGCCCCTCTAATATTTTTTGAACTGCTTTAGGATCCAGTGGGTTGACAAATTTGAGTGTCCCTGTGGGAATGATGGAATGCATTTGAAATTGGGGCTGACTTAGAAATTGGGGCCAGGGTCTGGACCGTCTCCATTCCCACTCATCTCCGAGGACCCAACATGTCATTGGTAAGACACCTCATTAGATGTAGAAATAATACCAATGCCATATTAGCAGCTGTTGACTGGCTCTGGTAAATGTCACTCTGTTCTAGGGGCTTGACGTATATTATCTCTAAATCCTTAGAGCAACTGTACATGTTTGACCACTGTACAAATATGGCAATTTAGGCTTAAAAGTTGAGTGACTCCTCTAAGGACATAGGCTGGCATATGGCAGGAGAATAAATCTGCCTGGTCCATCAGGCACCTCACCTCATAGTGTTGTACTCTGCCTCCTGTGCTGAAGGTCACGGCACATAAAATAAGGCCTTTCCTGTGGGTACCTTTGCCCCTTAAACTTGTGGAGTAGGTTCGTTCTCTATTTTTACTGCTGCTGAATGCCCCTAAGTGGTGCTTTAATAAAATTAATACAGTTCAAGTGCGCATGTCTATGAGAAAGAATCTGGTGGGATGGATATACAAAAGTATTCACAAATGCAAAGTACTTCAAAATACCGATCTGTGAAATAAGGGAAGCACTTAAAGATGTCTATGCATGGTACTTTGTCCAAATGGAGATGGGGGGCCGTTGGTGTTCAGATGTACACGCAGTGGTGGTGGTCGTGGTGCATTTGTGAGAGTTGTGGGTGTCAGGGTGATAAAAGCATGGGCGTGTCTGCGTTCTCATAAATACTGTCTTACGCTGCCTCTGCTCCTGGCATCGTTCAAAGTCCCATGTGTCTTTGGGAAGTCTGAGCGGTAGCACCTATGATCAAGTGCACTATCACCTAGATTTTGCCAGTGAGATAAGGTGTCCCCTGGCTTTCCACCCTTTGGATGCTGTCCCTAGGTTTGCTCCAGATGAAAGTGTGAGGGGTGTTCTACTTAAGAGTATGTAGCTCTGGGGGAACCAAATGAACCCACTGGAAGGTGTGAGATTTCCTGCTTCATCTGGGCCCCAACCTTCCACGTTTTACGTCCTCTCGGTATGTTTATTCCTATAGGGCTGCCTCTTAAGACCTCTGACTGGGCCATTCCCAGAACTTTCCTGACAAGAAGTTTTGCACTGTGATTTGGAAGAAATAAAAGGAAAATCATTTCCGAGAATTGGCCACTTATTTATGGTATTGGAACCCTTACGTTTGAGAAATGCAAGGACTTTTGAAACAGAATTGTAGGATGTGGCTCAAGGGTCTGAATCACTCAGTCTGGTTAACAATGGTAGGAAGTGGTGTCCTTTGGACATTTCATACGTGCTGAATGGATTGTTTGCTCTTTCCCTCATAAAAGAAGATAATCACTGTCTTTAATGACGTGAAGCTCTTGTGGGTTATGGAGGATAAGTTTTGAATTTAAAATGGGGTTGAGGCCTTTATTGAAAGAATGAGCAAAGTGCTGGAAGCCTGTTCTAGGGGCTAGACAAAATTATAGTTGGGGCACCAGATCGGAGGGCTTTTGAGTCTTAGGCCTTGAAGCAAATGTAGGATTTTTGACGGGAGGAGGTGACTGGGAATCCCAAGCAGGAGGTCCAGCTGTGTCAAAGGGGTAGGAGCAGGAAAGTACAGGAAATGGTAAAGGAACTCTGAGCACCACTGTGACAGAGGAAAAGCTGGGCTGGGCAGAGAGCCTTGAATGCTGTACTAGGAAGAATGATTTTCTTCTGGAGGCTATAGGTTGTTGAGTATGAATGTATGTATGTTTGTATTCAGTTATTTTTTAAATTTTTTTTCAACGTTTTTTATTTATTTTTGGGACAGAGAGAGACAGACAGAGCATGAACGGGGGACAGGCAGAGAGAGAGGGAGACACAGAATCTGAAACAGGCTCCAGGCTCCGAGCCATCAGCCCAGAGCCTGACGCGGGGCTCGAACTCACAGACCGTGAGATCGTGACCTGGCTGAAGTCGGACGCTTAACCGACTGCGCCACCCAGGCGCCCCTGTATTCAGTTATTAACTGAGCGCATACTACGTCTGTGGAGGTGTAATATATGTTGGGTAGTTATCTTTTTTCACAGAGCATGTGTGTACCGCACGGAAGATAGAAAGGCATTAAACAAATCATTTTTCTTCTCTCTGTCTTCCTTATTATAAGCTTCAGTCACTCTGCACCTCGCCCCCCCCTTTTATTCATCTAGTACCCAAGCTTACTCCTGCTTCAGGGCCTTTGCACATGCTGCAGTGGCTTGTTTGCAATACCTTTCTGCCAGATCTTTGCCTGTGTCATTCCTTTCCCTTATAAAGGCCCCTGCTCAGTGTCACATCCTCAGGATTCTTTGACCTTTTTTAGAAAATAGCCCCCCATCTCCACCCTGGTCACTCTCCATTGACCCTGTTTGATTTTCTTCCTAATTTCCTAACACTTTGCCTGTAAAATGAATGGAGAATGAATGACCAACATCAAAGTGGGATGCAGTATGGATGGAAGGCTCTTCCGATGTTGGAGGGAATTGAGATTTTTGGGCTGGAGATGGACTCCATGAAGGAGAGATTGAACATAAAGCCGGAAATGGTGATAATTACTTGAGCCAGGAAACGGATGCAGGATCAGAGAAGCTGGTCACCTTTTGATCCTCTTCAGGCTGAAAGGGGTGGAAACAGGAGGAGTTATCTTCCTGTTGTTGGCATCTTATTTATTTATTTAAAAATTTTTTTTAATGTTTATTTATTTTTGAGACAGAGAGAGACAGAGCATGAGCAGGGAAGGGGCAGAGAGAGGGAGACACAGAATGTGAAGCAGGCTCCAGGCTCTGAGCTGTCAGCACAGAGCCTGACACGGGGCTCGAACTCACAGACTGTGAGATCATGACCTGAGCCGAAGTCGGACGCTTAACCGACTGAGCCACCCAGGTGCCCCGGCATCTTATTTTTAAAAGGATGTCTGCTGATGTATAGGCTTCAAGAATGGGATCAGGAAGCTGAGTTGAGACGGATCTGCAAACCGCTTTCTGGAGAGAGACAGCGATAGCTCACTCACAAGGCAGTGGCAATACAGTGAAGGCTCAGCTGAAAACACGAATTTGCAGTAAACTCGGGTAGTGTGTATTTCAGCTAATATTTGGGCATCCAGTATGTGCTGGGTACTGTGGTCAGCAGAGGGAAATGACCACTTCTATCCAGTTCTCTGGCACCTTTATACAGTCAGAAGGTTATTTCCACTCTGGACAGTGGCAGCTTCCCAAGCCACATAGCTTGGTTTTGTCTGAATTACAGAAAGGTTTTCCTGCCAGTGGGGTGATGCAGGCTGGTGCCAGGGTGCCCAGCTTGGAGAGTGAAGCATTGGGCTGGATTGCAGCCATGTGGCCGTGTGTAGTGAGTGGCCCACAGTGTGACAGTGAACAAGGAATACGTGGCCCCTGGGAGACGCACGGGAAACTGGTAGGTAGGGTTAGGACAGTCGAAAGGCTTCACAGCGAGGCTTCGTGCCAGAGCATAGAAGCGGTCGAGGGTTTGGAGGGACTCAGGACTGGGTTTTCAAAGCATGAAGAGCAGATGAACAGATCCACTGGGGAGTTTTCCATGCATTAGAAGCTGCTGACTCCATGGTCCGAAATTGATAGGGGGGCCCTCAAGTTGGAGCTTTGGTATAACTGATGGGGAACGGTCTAGTCAGTGGGTGTACGTAGGGCAGAGTGTTGCAGGAATATAGATTTGGCCGAAGCAGATGCTGAAATAAGTGAACTAACTGGGACGAGGGGAAGAAGTCGACCGGTTATTGCCAGGGACATATATTTTAAAGAGGATGCTTTAGTCCGTTCAGGCTGCCACAGCAAAATACCACAGACTCGGGGATTTTATAAACATCAAACGTTTTTTTTCCTCTTTGTTTTCGAGGCCGGAAGTCCAAGATGAGGTGCAAACACAAGCTACAACCTCACATGGCTGAAAGGGCGAGGGAGATCTCTGGAACCCCCCATCAGGGTACTAATCCCATTCCAGAGGGCTCTACCCTCATGGTCTAATTATGTCCCAAAGACCCAACCTCTTAATATGGTCACATTGGGCATAAGGGTATCAGCCTGAGAAATTGGGGGACATGGACACTCAGCCCGTAGCAGAGGATATTAACTGAAGTTGCTAACTCCACCTGGCCCGTGAAGCAGGGAACACCCTGCACCCTACAGCCCGGCCCAGTGCACTGGGGATGAGTATGAGGGTGACACAGTCTCTCTCGGGGACCGGGTTCAGAGACCGAGGCAGCAGGGGAAATCCAGGGTGTGGGAGAAGTCTGCAGGTCCACGAAGCCATTTGCTCACATGGAACAGGTTTTGGGGGCTCACAGGGATGGCTCACAGGACTTGCAAGTGTGGGTATGAGGACTGATGGGAGAACATTTAGTGGGAGGGAGTGGGTGTGCTGGGATCTCTGGTGTTTGAGGAGCAGGATATTAAGGAGTCACAAAGTTAGAGGTGACACCAAAAATGGAATTCTCAGTCTTTCCCCAGCCCTTGGCCCCTCTTTTCTCCTTCCAGGGAGTGGAAGGGCACGTTTCCATGGCTTTGTCCCTCCAGGGGTTTTCTTTTCTGCAGAGAGCCTCCTGTTTTCCTTCCTCCTACTCCCTGGGAGTGACCACCAGCACTGCCAAAGGACGGACTCCGCAGCAGGGGCTGCTGCTGTGCCTCTGAAACCGGGGCTTGGTCTTGCCCTGGCGGAAAATGCATAACTGGGCTTGTACTCACATAGGGAAACCTAGATAATTCCATGGAACTAATAGGACCTAGCCTGGGAGGCACCAGTGGGCTGTCGGGCCTTTGTGGCTGGCAAAAACCTGACGTTGTGGGCTGTGGAACCAGGCCGTCGCTTGGGTGCAGTGGTGTCCCCGTGCTGCGGCGTGTCCATCCCGGAATGGTGAGGCCACGTGCTCTGCTGCCTGGGAGCTGAGATTTCTGAGGAGCCGGGCCCCCGATGAGTGATGAAAGTGGCCTCTGGTGGTGAGAGACCCTCTAAGCAAAATGCCCTTGGCCGCTTCTCTTGACGATTCTCACCTCAGAGCGCAGGAGGTGTGCCGGGCTGCACGGAAGACAGGCCGCATGCCTCGCCCTAAGCTAACTGCCAGTCCTGATGGAGGATATGGCTCAGAGAGCATATTGCGATGCAGGAAGCATAAATCTGGGCAATGTGATCTTGTGCCAAGACCAGCACATCTCTTCCTGAAGGGCGGTGAGGGGGGAGGTGGGGTGTGCCCGAGGATGGTGGCCAGAAAGGAAGGACAGTGGACTTGCTGTTCGAGTTGAGCTCTGAAGGGTGAGCGGTCAGATGGGGAGTGTGGCACGTCAGCCATCCCACCTCCCACCCTACAGCTCACTCTTTTGAGAACATTACGCCCTTTGTTTATCTTGTGGGTCAACGTGAGACGGTTATGTGTTAAGTAGCGGTGTTTTCTGCATCCGTGTATTTGCAGAGTCCCATGCCACGAACTCTTAGATCCAGAAGTTTGTCTCTTCTAATGATCCAGTGTGCTTAATAATTAGCAAGCCCTTTTAAACCCTATTGCACTTCCCACTTGGTTGTCAGGAGTGCTTAGGGCTAACATTTGAGCTTAAATCAGAAACGTTTTCTTTGCTTCAATTTATAATATGTTCATCATCTATCTTTCCACTTGCCAAACCCCTTTAGAAAATCTGCCTTGATCTTTTTATTGTTACTTAAATGGGTTAGAATTTTACTACAGTAGCCCAAGTCCTGAAATCCATTTTGGAAGTAGACAAAAAATAAGTGGCTCTGGAAATGTTAGCATTCCAAACAGTCTAGAACCAGGATGTTTCCAGGTTGCTGAGGGCAAATGCCAGTTTTTGGTTATTTGGGGAGTTACTGCCAGTTTCCTCCCAGAGCCATCATTAAACACCTGAGCATTTGATATGAGTTTGGGGTTCTCTGTCTTGTATCAGGATGCTGGCTAATGACTGACCAGGCAAGATTGGGGGCTCCTCTGCTTTTTGATTGCTGGGGAGTAGGCCTTCTACTCTGGCCCAAGTGCAGTCTGAAGCTGTTGATTCAGAACCAGAAACTGTTAAAGCAGGAAGGGACCAGATACCAGGTAGCCCAATCCTCTGATACGGTAGACTCAGAGTTAGCCAGTGGCAGAATGGAGAGGAGAACCTTCGTCTCTTTAACTCTTAAAATTTCAGGGTCCACACAGATTAGTTTAAGGATTCCATTTTGCTAAGAGCATTGGATAGACTTGGCCATTACCTGCCTTATGACCTTGACAGATGAATCCCATTGAACCTAGTTACTCATTAGTAAATAGAGATTGTATGTTCCTTACTTTACGGGGTTACCTTCTGCCATCCCAGGTACAAACCATTGGGATGTATGTTCTTCGTGTTCTCCTTCTCCATTTCAAAGTTAGATGAAGACTTAACTGCTTTGGGCCCAGGCTGACTCCAGCCCCTTTTCTCAGCTCTGACAAAGCTGGCTCAACTATTGGCCATGTCCATTTGCCATGCTTTTGTTCTCTCTGGGGTCTTGGTTAAGCTCCTTCTTCATGGGCCACCTTTTCTTTGCTTTTTGTTCATCTGCTAGTCCTCTTTCAGGTTTGACTTTCTCTTAGGTTCTCTCCCTTTCGCCTTAGTGCCCTCTTGAGCTCTGGATGGTATCAACTTGTGGAAGGTAAAGACCATTTTATTTTGCTGTGTTTGCATCTGGAATATAGGAATTTTTTTCATTTTAATGAGATATAATTGAGATGTTTAAATGAATAAATCGCTTACAAGGTTATACATGCAGAATTCCTCACAAAACTATACTCTATTTTCTGTGCTCATGTATACATACATATATTTATATATATGTCATATGCATATAAGCTAAGACTCTGAACTTGTTGCTGAGTCTTTGGCAAGGGTGTCCCAATTCTGTATCCTATCCTCTCTGCAGGTAGGATCAAGGCTGATTCTGATCCTGTCAGGCTTTCTGGGGGAGTGAAAATAAGCAGCAGTACAAGGTCTGAAGAAAGATCTGGGAGGGGAGAAGTTTTGATAGATGGAAATAGGATATTAATAAAACTGGGGAAGAGAGTTTCTTTGAGAAATTATTTCTTTTCATGTACTTTTTTCTGATTTGGTGCATATTATTTTGAAAATTGCCCTTTGAAATGCTGACTATTTATAATTATTTCCTTACAGTGTTTTCTCTTTGGAGACTGGGACCTGGGAGAGCTACTAAAGCCTTGAAAAGTAATCTCTGTGCCAAGTGTCTTGTTGTGTTTGTCTAGACCAGCTGTAGCAACTGTAGGTGTTCTTCCAGTGAGAAGTATCAACAGAATCCACTCTCTTGGCGTTGAATCCTGTCTCCTTCACTTACTGATCTGAGACCTTGGACAAATTGTTTCCCAGAGCCAATTTTGCCACCTGTAAGAGTCCTAATGCCACTTCACCCCAGGATTTGTAGAAGATAGGTACAAGGTCTTGGCATAGTTACCATCCCTTCACTATTACTATTATTTTTCCTCCTGCTCTGGATCCTAATTGGCATCTTGCTGTTTGGACATAAGTGATGCTTCTTGGCTACCTCAGCGGAACCTCTTCCCTGTCTTCTATTGGTAAAACAGCTGTTGTTGTGAGGTAAAACCTCACAGAGCAGACCTTTGTAAACTTTTGCAAATCCTTGGAACTCAGAGCAGATATTCTCAGTACAGACAGGAGTTAAGTTGAACCTTTTTCCCAAGGTAAAGACAATGGGGCTCCCATTAATAGACGGTCTCTACATCTTAGGTTAAGACACACACACACACACACACACACACACACACACACACACACACATATTTGTCTTGCATGTGGAAAGAAGTGATTAGTGATCGTAATTTTCCCCTGGGTCTCTTCGCTCACAGATGGTTGTTGCTGGGCAGGCTTCTCTAGCTATGGGATGAGAAGTGAGGGTGTGGTCAGTTGTTACCTTTGTCCACAGTGTGTGAATTGCAGTGGCCTTGGTCTGCAGAGTGGTCTGTCCTTGATTAGCTCAAACACACCCAGTTTAATGCTTGGCTTTCCTTCACTTTTCCCTCCCAGCTTTGCCTGCCTCTTAACTTTGGATTCTTATCTTTAAATGCAGACAACTTGAAAATGGCTCTGAATTCAGTTGCTTCTCTGTGCTTGTTCCTGTGCCCTTCCATCTGTGAGCTTTTGTTTTCTGGCTGCTCGTGGTCCATATCCTGCTGGTCCTTGCTCAGATGTTACCAGAACACTCATTAACACCACTGATTGCTCAGTTTTGACTTCTCAGAAATAAGACTACTTGGTATTCTCGCTGCCTGAAAATAGTGTTTCTTAATCAGGTCTTAAACTCTTAGGACTTTGTTCTGTAAATCCATATATTATACATGTATTATATATTACTAATATTATTATATATACACTAGTTTTATATATGTATAAAATATTTGAACTTTTTAGTCCCTACAGCTGAAACTTTATTTAGCCAGTGATCTTGATTTGGGAAACATGTTAAAAGTTGCTTTTTACTTGCTGTATGACTTTATGCAAATAATTTAACCACACTCAGTGGACCTAAATTTATATTAACTTATAAAATGAGGATTGAATTACATGAGAAATTAAAAAAAATTTTTTTTTAATGTTGGTTTTTTATTTTTGAGAGACAGCACAAGTTGGGGAGGGGCAGAGAGAGAGAGACAGAGACACACACACAGAATCCGAAGCAGGCTCCAGGCTCTAGGCTCTGAGCTGTTAGCACAGAGCCTGATGGGGCTCATGAGATCATGACCTGAGCCGAAGTCAGATGCTCAACCAACTGAGCCACCCAGGTGCCCTAGAAAAATTTCAAACCATCCGGTGGAATTGATTGGGTGGGCATAGGAATGAAGAGAAGGCTCAATGGGTAGGACCCCAGGCTGCAAATTCAGCCATATGATTCTACTTTTGTTATGTATTGAAGGTTTTTGCTACTAAGTAAGTTGGAAAAGCACTGGACTAGATGTTCTGAGATTGCCTCCAGCCCTGGCATGGTGTGACCTCTGCTAGCAGAAGCATCTCCTTGTAAATGACATTAGAGAAGGACATGTAAGCAGTATCACAAGTAGGTCCAAACTCACGGCACTCAACATCATCTGCAGTCTGGTTCTGATCTCTTCACCACGGCTCTGGGCTGGCCATCCTAGTGGCTCCCGTCCCTTGGCTTCTGTTCAGACTGTTCCCAGCGTGCGTGGAGTATTGATAAGCATCCCTTGCCCATTCAGTCCTTCCCAGCTTTCAGAAGACTGTAGTGTAAAAATGGCCTGTCCTTTCAAGGAACCATTTCTTTCTTTTAAATATTTACTCATCTTTCAGAGGGAGACAGAATATGAGCCGGGGAGGAGCAG
Source organism: Panthera onca (assembly GCF_046562875.1). Taxonomy (NCBI): domain Eukaryota; kingdom Metazoa; phylum Chordata; class Mammalia; order Carnivora; family Felidae; genus Panthera; species Panthera onca. Next base: position 91,050,878 of record NC_138340.1, on the reverse strand, counting down.
AGAGAGAGGGACACACAGAATCCAGAGCAGGCTCCTGGCTCCACGCTGTCAGTACAGAGCCTCATATAGGTCTCGACCTCATGAACTGTGAGATCATGACCTGAGCGGAAGTCGGATGCCCAACTGAGCCTCCCAGGCGCCCCAAGAAACTTCTTCCAACTAGTTGTCCCTGTCTTCCTAAAGTACCTTTTCCACTCTGGTGGCTCAGTACACTTTGCCTTTCTGGCAGTTGTATGTATGTGTCAAGCTCAGAGAGAGGCAGGACCTTGGTGTCTTAATTCTAAGTCACCCCAGTGGCTAGCATTGTACCTTTCTGAAAGTGGATCCATCACAGGGCTAAACAGTTATTTTCTATTTCAGGATCGAATCATCAATTTAGTTGTTGGCAGCTTAACATCCTTATTGATTCTAGTAAGTACCTTTATTTTGTGTCTTCTGCAGGCTCTGAACCAAAGTTATTGAAAACTTGAGTATTGTGGTTACCACTCAAACCCAAAAAATAAAAAACTTAAAAGGGGCCAGTACATGACCATGTGAGGTACTGAAGTCATAGTTAAATTAATGCTTTCAGTTTCATTACTGCTTGAATAAAACTGCAGTTGGTAACAGGAAGAGCTAAATTGATTTCAGCCTTCAGTTGAGTATATGAAATAGCACACAGCAAATAACAAACTGAGTTTGCCTTGTCTAGGAACGTTGTACATAATCCACAACTGCCCCCTTCTACTACCTTAATTTATCACTAAAGCACATTCATTATCCTTTGGTTTAAAAAGATTATTTGGTCATGTAACAGTTCGGCATCCTGTGTAGTACAGCTTGGTGCTATCACTGTAAAATAAAGACAAGCTATATTTTCTGTGGTCTAAAGATGCCACATTTTTATTAAGTCTGCGAATTTTAGTGAAGTTGGTTTCATTGACTTCTTAATAAAAAGAATGGGTATCATGTTTTATCTAGGGTAGAAATAGAACTCCAGTGTATTAGAAACCTGCGTATTCTCCAGAATGTTCAGCAAAAACGGTTTTGGTTTTCATTTTTGTTGAAGTATTCAAAATAACATAACAAAGGTTGAACTTTTTCCAATGTAATCCTTAATCCTGGAATGAGGTTTAAATGCTTTCTAATCTTTTTGTTAAGAGGGTTTTTTGGAGCTTCGCTAGTTTTCTGAGCTGTGATGTTTTCTCCTTTGATGAAAGAGGAAGAGGAAGTGCTAAGAGAAGTAAGACACTGGAACAGATTTACAAATACTTTACTATTAACATACCTGTTGGTAGATACTATATAATAGGACATTGCTTAAACTCCAGTCTAGCCTACTATTGGAATTACTCCTAAGGCCTGACACAGTTTCTCTTCATACAGGTAACGCTGATCAGTGCTTTTGTTTTCCCTCAACTACCTCCAAAACCGCTGAATATATTTTTTGCTGTCTGCATCTCTTTGAGTAGTATTACTGCCTGCATACTTGTGAGTACTACTGAGAACCCTTGAGGGCAGACTGCTGCAGTGCCTACCTAGGACAGATTCCCAGCCTTAGATCTATAAGAAGGGGTGTGTCTAGTTACCCCCTAGTCCTGGCCCCACCAAGAATGTTAAGAATTCTCAGTATTTACTAATTTTAGAGATTTTATTTATCTTTGGAATCAGTTTCCTTTTCCCTTAAATCTCAAAGTTAAGTTCCTATCTAAAGGAAAACTCTTTTCCTTTGAAAGTGAAAAACAAAAAACCCCAACAGGAGGAAGGGGGAAAAAAAAGAGTTAAGACTTGGGTGGCCAAAACTTAAGGTTTAGGTTTAACTTACTTAATTCATCTTCCTTCAAGGGCTACAACATACAGGGTCCAACAGGCTTTGGCAAATGCCAGTACTGCTCTTAAGGGAAGAGATACATAGCACTCTGGATTTATTTCTGATAATTACAAAATTAGTCTATTTTAATCTCTGTGCATATCTCCCCAAATGAAAGTAATTAACCCAAGAATCTCCTGGGAAATCTTAAGCTACAGTTGTATCCTTATCACAAGAATGTACAATTTTACCATAAAGATGCTTTTCTTTTACATAAAGAAACAAAGATGGTGATAGGTCCTCACTTGGATATTGGACAGGTGCTTATTCATTAGTTGGCTTGTTGTTTCATTTCTTTTGAGAAGAGATAGAACCAAAACTATAAATGACACCCTTAAAAACAATAGTTTTGATTCACATGGGGCTTAAATCTTCATAGTGATGTGTTTAATTGACTTCGTTTGCTCGACCCCTATGATCTGAGGGAGACTTGGCCCACACCCTTCCAGAGCCTTTGGAACAAAGCTACCAGAGATGCTCCCCACCCTCCCAGCCTAACGCCCTGGAATGACACACAGGGTCTAGTTTGGTATAAAAGCTCTTATTTTGTATTGGCAATCTGACTCTGCTCTGTGAATTTAAAAGTTACCCTCCTTCCCAGTACCTAAAGAGAGCTGTATTTTTACTCCTATAGAATTAAAACAGATCTACAAGGTACAAATTCTTGGATAGCTGGTCAATAATTGGATGACTATCGGTTTGAACATTACCAAAGGTGAGAAAGCAGGAATAAGCATCATCTTGGGTGTGGACACTCGGTACTACTAGAAAAAAGGGAAACAAAATTACATTCTGGCTGCATTAGTTTTAGGAATGTAGACTAAAAGTAAAGAGGGCCTCATTGAAGGAGAAAAGTTTATATGCATGAAATCTGTCACAGTGGAAAAAAGATTAGTTGAATTAAAATTTTTTAATGCCAGGACCAGTGACTTAATTAAACTTTGATTTAATGCTTCTTTTCTTTTTAGATCTACTGGTATCGACAAGGAGACTTAGAACCGAAATTTAGAAATCTAATTTACTACATCTTATTTTCGATCATCATGTTATGTATATGTGCAAACCTGTACTTCCATGACGTGGGGAAGTGAGGCTGCCAAGGAGAAACACTTATCAGGTCTCTGCGAAGCTGTACACTTGGACTGTAAGAGCTGGGTCAGGTGTGCTGAAGAATCTCCTGTGCAAGTCTGATACATGATTTTCATGTTAATTGTAAATCTAAAATTCCCTCTTGCAGGGGAGACGTATCCTAGATTGCTTTGCTTTTTTCTTTAAGGAGCTGATGTTGCACTGAAACATTCCAAACCTTAAAGCTCAAACAGCACAAGCAATTTTCACTTTTGAAATTAAAATTTTTTATAATGTAGGTGCATGGCGAAAGGCTATGTGACAATCTTGCATTTTAAGACAAATATTCTTTTATTTCTGTTAAACTGAATATACAATTATTGTTCCCTAGGCAACCAACTTTTGCTTATAACTACAATTAAATTTCACATTAACAAAACACAGACGGTGAAAAGACAACTTTGATTGTGAAGATCTAATTACAGTAATAAATAAAATAATTTATACAAGTTTTTTTCTTTTTTTTTTTTTTTTGTGTGTGTGTGTGTGTGACTTTTCTATTGGGGTCATGTTCATTAAAGTCCTAGAGGCTAATTTTGGTTTAACCTTCTCTAATACAGGAATGACTCTTGATTTCTTTCCTTTGCTAACAGAAGCAAATTTTGTGTTTTTAAACTGCCTGAGAGGGAGAAGTTAAGTCGCACCCCACCAGCTAATGCACTAAAGTGAAGGGCAGACTGCAATACCTTCCTCAACTATTTCCTGGGTAATCTGTATAGCAAAACGTGTAAGAAACACGCCTGGTATGGGGTAGGCAACTTTCCTTCCTTTGTCATTTAGTTTAATTTTACTTCAAAGTGCTAACTTTGTAAACCAACAACGGGGGGTTCCGAAGGGGTGAAAAGTCTACTTAGCTTCTGGTGAGCTGTGTTGCTACTCTCTTCCATATTCCCTTTAAAAGTAGTAAAAAACCTGTAGTGAATTTTAATTCTTTTAATGCTTTTCTGTGTACCCAGCCTAAATCAGCTCCCACTGCCAGCAATGGGTAAACCAAAAGCAACCGCCACACAATCGTCTCTTAGGTCTCTGTGTGTGTGTGTGTGTGTATGCTGGTTAACTTTCAGACTAAGGATACTTAACATTTTTGAGGGTCGCTGATAAGCTCCACGCCATGTTGACAGGACTTCTCTGAAATATGAAAAGGCCTGCTTGAGAATGGATAGAGCCATGTCTGATCTTCAGAGATGAATATCACTGCTTTTAAAACAGAGTAGTTAAGCTTTGGTGATTGTAAACTTTTTTTCAGTAGCTGAATGAAATTCCCTGCTGTCAATTAACACTAATCACAGGGATCTATGCAGTTAAGTCCTCCATACTCGAGTCACCTACACACTGTCATAAGACTAGACCTCAGATGATCCATTTAAAGGAGGTAAAAAGTCATAGCAGCAACACTGTATGTGGCTTCAGCACTGTAGCTATTTAAAAGCCATAGGAATGGTAAATTCAGCCTCTTGGGAGTTGCTCCTATTTCTTTGGAGATGTAATTAACAGTGTGGCTTCTTTGCCTGAGGTACCTGTCTCTTAAGAATTACCTAATGACAGTTGACCAAATCTTCAACATCCTTTGAGTCTTCTGAAACAGGACTGCCCAAAGATGATCCAATGATATTTGATTCTTCTCGATGATGTTGGAGTATTGGATCTGTAAGAAGTTAAGTTTTAAGTGTATGTACTCTAAACCAGATCAAGAAGTTAGAGTAAGTACTCTACCAAAGTGGAAAGTTAAACAAGATGATGAACTACTGTTGGATCAAGACTAAAACAACAGAACTAAGGAGCCTGACTTTCCCCTTAAGATGTAGCAGGCACAGGATGCAGTTCTATTATAGTACCTGTTAGTGTCGTCAAAGGCAAGACCGATTCGGTATCGATAACGTCAGATGCCTGGATAAAGCCATGTGGTGAAGGAACAATAAGTATTGTTTCATCGTCAATGGTTGTCTGATCAACTTGTTCTTCTATGGTAGGAGACTCGAGGTCCTAAACAATAGCAATTCAAAAAAATCAGATTCTGACTTCTTTGTCAGTTGTAAGATCCCTACCACATTTAGGTTTAAAAGGACTTAAATTCAAACACTGTCCCATATTTTATAAAGCAAAGAAAAATGAAGCCTTAAAATGGACAAAAGTAATGACCCCCTACTCTCTTAAATATTGACAAAACAGAACCTAAAAGAAGCAATTCAGTTACAGGTTACCTGAATGTAGAAGAAACAAATGCTGTTACACTGGGGTCAGTAAGGTGGTTAAGCTGAACCACCAGGACCTATTATTAACCACCCTCCTGAAAATGATTCCATAGGTTTCAACAAACAATTCTCAGTCTACTGGAAGGATAGCGGGGAAAGGTTTTAGTGAAGAACAGTGCTAAGAGCAATATTGCTGTCTGACGGATACTTGTGAGGTCACAGGTAGGGGTTTGCACTTGATTTTGTGTCTAGAGAAAAAAGGAAGGTATTGGAGGATGTATGACCTTTACTTCCCCCAGATCATTTCTAGGCTCTTTAAAAACTGCAGGTTTGAGGCTCAAGGCAAGAACCCAGAGTCTGTTTCCCTGGCTGCAACTTACCTCAGTAACGTAAGCACGGGCTAAAGGAGAAGACGACTCCTCTTGTTTAAGGTCGGTGTCAGAGATTTCTTCTGTTCTGACCATAACACTATCCATCAGTTCTGTGCTATTTTGGTTACTGAATCTGGATACATGAGCATCATTAAATGATGGCTCTACAGTTATCTTAGGCTGATGAATTTCATCGGGGAAAGTGTCTGCTTCTAGGGCATCTGGAGGCTCAGGAAAATCAGATGAGTGAATATCACTATCTACCGTCAGTTCTGCTTGGGACATGGAAGAAGTGATGTCCTCTGTGGCAACAGTCTGGATGATGACTCTTGGTGTGTGACACTGTACTGTGACATTGTCACTTGTGTTCAACAAATGTTCTGGCTATAAAATGTTAAAGAAAAACAATGGTAAAGTGAAAAAGGACCTACCAGACTCGTGTTACAGGCAAAAAATACCATCTACAGATGGTACCCTACTGTCCCTTCCCCGCCCCTCCCCTCTCCCCTCTGGAATGGTTGAATTCTTACACTATTTTTCTAAAACCCCTGTCAATCTCCTGTAAGGACAGACATGGGATGAGGGTTATATCCCAATGAAGGCAGAGTGATGGTGTAAAACCTTGTTCCCAAGGCAACGGTGGTAGGAAACATTGTTTAAATAAATGGACGACATTAGTTCTGGTTCTTAAACTTTCTGTCAACAAATCCTGTTCCCTAACAAGTACTTGGATACTTGAAGGGAATATATAATCGATTTTTCCCCCCGAGATACATTATTTTTGAAGGCACATGGGTTTCATCATAGTATTAAAAATAAAAGCCATTTGGTGACACTTATCAGTTTAGCCAGTCTAGAGAAAGTAGAAAAATCAAGGAACGAAGGTAACATACGGATAGAGCATGGACAATGATCTGTTCAGGAGAAGCAGGAGCAGCAGCTGTCAGGGTTACTGTGGGACTAGCCGTCAGAGTTAGGGGAAGGCCTTGGCTTGAGCTTGTTTGAAGTAGGTATGTGCCTGGAGTGCCAGTGGGCTGTAAATGGAAAGACTAAGGGAAAAAAATGAAGATCAATACAGGTGCAAGAACACTAAGTACGCTTATGTACACTCATAAGTCTAGCTTTACATCCAAAACAGGGACTTCAGTTTAGCCACACACGTATTTCCCCATCCTGAAGATGCCATCAAGTAACAAAATGAAGGCTATAATATTCTTGACTTGTCCCAAGTCCTTAGTTGTTCTGGAGATTTACCAGAGAGACAAGGTCAAGCCCTGATCCTGCTCTTCACTTCCATGTATGTCTATGATCTGGTCTTAGCTATTTATTTCAAGGCACCAAGAATGGCTGCCTAAGCCACTGTGTCCAGCGCAGTAACCTACCTGCACAATCTTCCTTTACCACATATATAACTGGCAATCTCCGCCCCCCCCAACCCCCCACTTTTTTAAAGTTTCACATTTTTGAAGAGGTACTACAGCAGAGTTGACCTGGACAGATTTTTTTCATAGTATAAGAAGAAATGTACACGGATAGCAATTCAAAATCTGAATGAAAAAGAAAATTCCTATTTGAAAAGCTGGTTAACTGATAATATGTTTATCTCTGGAGATTTTTTTTTAAATAAAACTGTAACAAAACTATTCAACATCAAGTCTTTCACAGCCATAGGTTTCTATAGAATAATTTCAGTTTGCTTTATCCTTCCTCCCCCACCCCCACAGGAAAGTATTTGCATTTGAAAGACAGGGTGACATTGAAGTCCTAGAGCCTGTGGTCTTGTGTACTTGAGTCACAACAATTCTTCTGGGTACTAATTCAATGAATCTAGGTTTCCTTATTGGCAAAGGGGGCATAATCACTAACCCCCAGGGAAGGGGTTGTGAGCATTACAAATTATTACAAAAGAGTGTCTGGCACACGGGGGCTCAATTTCTTTCCTCCCTCTTCATAAAAGTAAAAGCTGATCTTTTAATAAATACAACCTTTAGTAAATTACATGTGGTCAGGCAGGACAGTAAATATTACATATATGCATTTTATTTAATACAATTAAATTCACATAATCAGTTTTTTGAAGCTGAAGCACTATTATCATCCTCTTTTACTAAATTAGGACAGAAGTTTCTAAATACTTGATCGTAACCCAAGTTAAAACCTGGACACATACTCTAAATGTATGTGTATTTATTACTTTGGCCAGGGGCAGGAAGGGAGTTGGCAAAGGTTATCCACCTGTGATAAACACATTCCTGTTTTGGAGACCACAGGATTAAGAAGTGGAAGCTTAGGTTAAGTAAGCTGCTAGTAAAAGTTCCAAAATTGTTCTAAAAGAGAACTTCTTGCTGTGTTGGCCATCCTCATGAGATTTGGCTGTGCAGAGGATAAATTCTTGCACTAATACCTCATAATTTAAATACTATCTACTTTCTATATTCTTCCTGAAAAATGAGCTAATTTTGGGCATTACCCATTTTAGTAAACAGAACAAGAACAAGGACTTAAAATTTTTCTATCACACCCAAAAGAAAAACCCATTCAAATTAGCAATCATGGCCCATTGCTCCCCAAAACCTCTCAAGAAACCTCATAATAGGCATTAATCTACTTTCTTTTTTGTCTCTGCAGATTTGCCTATTTTAGACATTTCAAAGAAACAGGAGTCAAACACTTTACAGTATTTTGCATCTCATTTCACTTAGCAAAATGTCTTCAAGGTTCATCCCAGGGACATGTTATCAGTACTTCCTTTGTTCCTTTTTACTGCTGAATAATTGTGTGGCTATAGCACATTTTAATTACCCATTCATTGGGATGGACATGTGCATTGTTTCCACTTTTTGGTTATTATGAATACAAACATTCATGTTCAAGTTTATGCAAACGTGCTTTCATTTCAAGAGAAATGAATATATATTGGATTAGAATTGGTGGCTCAGATGTTAACTATATTGTTTTACCTTTTAAGGAACTGCAAGATTCTTTTGCAAAGGGTATTTACTGAGAGTACTGTGAAATAATTCATTCCACAAACCTTTTCTCAGATAACCAGTATAAACTTTTTGGTTGCACATGGTGTCTGTTTAGCACTCTACCCAGGGGCACCAGGATGGCTCAGTCGGTTGAGCATCCGACTTTGGCTCAGGTCATCATCTCACGGTTTGTGTGTTCGAGCCCTACATCGGGCTCTGTGCTGACAGCGCAGATCCTGCTTGGGATTCTCTCTCACCTTTTGCCCCTCCCCCACTCACGCTTTCGCGCTCAAAATAAATAAATCAACTTAAAAATACTTTAAAAATTAAAAACAATAAAAAATTTAAAAATTATTAAAATGGCAAATTAAAAAAAGGACTCCATACAAATCCATAGCATGCACCCTACTCATTAAGCACTGTCACTTTCATATATTATTATTGGCTTATATACAGGTGAAAAAAAAGACTGAAGTTAATTATAAAAGTGAAAGTATGATTTATGTCCTCTTAACCATCTGGTCTCAAAAACACGGACACAGTTGTACGTAATGCCATTCATGGTAATTTTTGTTTCTTTTGTTCATGTGATAACAGTGTAAAACCAGTAATTTTTTTAATGCATAAAATGGCCAATATCTATTTTGTGCAGTGTTACTCACTGGAAGAATCTCAAATGTCTGTAGTGTTCCACTGTTTAGTGTTATTGTTTCCGAGTCAACAGTAGCAGCAGGGGACTCCGTTGAAGCTATGGTGAGAACAAGGACAAAATAAATAAAAGACATATTCTCATACTGAATAATCTGCATGGAAACCTGAAGTCATTTAATCTTATGAGAGAAGAAATCTAATGGATTTACCTGGGATGGCATAGATCAGGGTTGGCAAACCATGGCTCATACCCAAATCCAGCCCACTACCAGTTTTTGTAAATAAAATATTAGAGGAGCAGGGCCACACCTGTTTATTTTCTATGGTTGCTTTTGCACTACAAGGACAGAGATGACTAGCTGTGATACAGTATCTGTTAACCCCTGATATTAATCACAAAATATTTCTAGTATTAAGAAGTAAGAGGAAGACATTAAGGCTAACTTACAAAGCAAGAGAAAGTGGATAAAAAAAATAAATTTTCCCTGGATATTCTGGTAAGCAGTACAGATGACTGGAATGGTAGTCCCCAAACACGAGGCTTTAGTTCTAGCAACATTACTTCCGAGAATGTAAACCTGAGCAAGTAACTCAATTTGAACTTAACTTATTAACGTTTAGAGATTTTGGCTGTCCTTCCTACATCATGGGAGTTGTTGGGAGGACCAAAAACATGAAATATAAGAGAGTACTATTTCAGAATACCACATATGGGAGACTGAACAGCGCATTAGAGATCACATCATATAATCTCCTTATAGATGTGTCAATTGAGGCTTTATTTAAACTTGGGCAGTGTTGGTTACACCTGATCAAGGTTATTAGGAACTATAACTAGAAGACATGTTATCTCTTGGTGCTTTCAATTGTACCTACAGATAAATCCATGTGAAAAAAAGATTTGGAATCGGCTTTTAATCTGCAGTTTTTACTACAACTATAATACATCTCAGTGAGAAAGGAAGAGACCCTTTTCAAAATAAATGCACTTGATTTATGTTATTTCTCTATTAGATGGATTCTTAAGATCATACCTAGAATAATTTAAAGTGATTCCCAATAAATAACCTAAGTCATGGGTAAACAAACTATGGGCAGGGACAGATGTGGCCCAAAGCGAAGAATGGTTTTTACATTTTTACAGGATTGTTTAAAAACAAACCAGAATATTCCACAAAGACCTATGAGGGCTCCAGACCCTACCATGTTTATATTTACTATTCTGGCTTAAAGTGTAACAATCCCTGACTCCTAACACAAAGGAAAAAACAATCCTGAGATTTTAGCCTGAATGCAAACAGTAAGTGATGTGTTGTAAAACTCTTACTGTACTCACATTTCTTGCTGAAAATTATTCTACATATATTTTAAAAAAAAAGCCATCTTGTAAATATTAGGGTACCAATTCTAAAATGTCTGTATTGCCAGTAACTATAGTCATTCCAATGGCCAAGGAAAGTTCTACCAGTCTCTGTGCACAATCTATAGCCAACAGTAGCTCATATTTGTGGCAGACCAGTAATTTCAGTTGCTTTGCAATTCTTCATACTATAAAGGAAAATAAACAGGGCTAACACATTTTTTCATGCTTTATATTACATTGGTGGAAAGCTAATGCAAATAACCAAACTTAAACTAGGACTGTAAGACAGGCATGATTAAAGATCCAAGGTAACTTTGACAGTCACTGGATACAGGAGGTGTTACTACCACCAATAGATAGCTCAGTGATTCTCAAAGTGGGATCATAGGGTACATTTGAAACCCTGTAGGGTGTTTTTATATTTTGCCATAATGATTAGAAAGTATTACTGGCATTCTGTGGGTGAGGTCAAGGGACAAGGAGCATCTTGCAATGTGTAGGACAGCCCTGGTAACAATGAATCGTCCCACTCAAAATGCCAATAATCCCCTGACTGAGAATGACACACAGCAATTGGTATACTCTCGGCAACGACCTTGCCATAGGCATAGCATTTAGGGAGAGAAAAGAAATGAGGTGAACGTGAATAATAATATGGTTCTGAGAATTTTATTTTCATTCTTTTTCTGTTACTCTATCACGGAAAAAAGGGCAGAAATATCAACCTGGTTTAGATATCAGGAAATAAGTTTCCCTCCCTACACCAACTGTTGGTTTCTCATAATCTCCTTAAGCAAAAAGATGTCAGAGGCTAAGGAAAAGAAGGGTAAACACAAGAGTTCCCACAGGAAACTGGCTCTTCACTTCCTGAAGAAAGTCTTTAATCTCACCAAAACCATTTCTTCTACATATGGCCTCAAGTCCACCCCCAATCCCTGTGCCTTCTGGTGAATTACTACAAATGATGTGCCACCTTGTGAAGTTTATTTCCTTACTAAACTGACTAGAGTTCAGGTAGTGTTTTATTAATCATTCTTTGTAACATCTAGAAGAAAGGATTTCAAATGGTTTATGAAGGCTGGGCAGTTGCTTATCAGTCCTTCCTGTCACACTCAACTTTTGTGCAAATATTGAGCTAATAAACAAAATGCCTTGGACTGCCTTTGTCAACTTGTACAAATTTCTATCCACATTCTAGAAGAATGAAGGGTATTAGATGGTAAAGCCATTAACAAATCGTATAGGTCCCATAATGGCAAGGGGTCTGGAGTAATAAACACTTACAGACATGGGTGATCTGGACCGGAATCTGCAAGGCTGCCACGGGGCTTGGAGACATGGCTGTGCTATCTTCCAAGCGGGCGACTCTGATCTGGACATGCTGTACACTGGAATTGGAATTACTGTTTGGAACTCCAGATCCTGATTTATTCTCCAAAAGCGTTGGGTTGTTTTTTTGGTTCTCATGTAACTGTTTAAGACCTTTTATTAAGACTGAAGGGAGATGGGTAGACAAAAAGAACATTGATTCTCCGACAGACCACCATCTAAGCAGCAAGGGAGGTGGGGGTAAGGAGGGAAAGTATTTGGAATAAATAATTGTATACTGCATGTGAGATCTCAGCAAAATAGTAATAAAAATATTTTAAGGCTACAACCTGTCTGGAAATTTGTGGAAACACTATCCATCACAAGAAATTAAAAAAAAAAATCATAGTATTATTCTTGTCAATGAAGATGCATTAGAAAAAACACAAAACCCTGTGTGGAACATGAAAATAAGACCTCTTCAATGTCAATGCAAAGTAGCTTATTTTCTTTTCAAAATGAATAGTGTATGCCCTCCAACCCCCTCCAGGACTCAAGGACACTTAACTCACACCTCCAGAGTAGCAGCTCATCTTTAGCAAACAGTACTCTGCAACCACCTTGAATTGTACAGGAAAGCAAAATCTACACTTGTCACCCTCCACTAGTCATGATAAACTCTGTAAGCCCTTTCAGGTGATAGTAAAATCTGGGTGGGTTCATGTCACATTAGTATTCACTCACTCTTCTGGGTTTAACACCTGATTTATAAATTTATAACTATATGTTAAAAAATATATATATTTTCATCAAGCCAGAGTTCTTCAGAATATAATTTTCCTTTGGAAAAATGGAAGTTGGAGAACTATACCAAGGGGAATGAATTTGATGCCCTTAATTAAACAGACTGTACAACTTAGATGCACACCCTACGTGCAAAGCAGGCAATGAAGAGCCAAACGTGCTCTGCCTCATTTTAAGCAAACCCAAGTTAATATCTCTAGATTTACATAACAAACGAATTACAATTTAGTCTTTGTACTATAAAACCACTAAGGAATTTCTCTAAATGACAAACCCAGTTAAGATATTTGAAATTATTCAACACATAAAAGTTGATTTAAACCTAAGTTTTCAAAAATACATCTTTGTACACAATATCTAAAATCAATTTCTTCTTCACAGTGTATATGAGAACAAGAATGTGTGTCAATTGTGTATATTTTCATCTCAGCTGCTTTAAGAATTACAAATCACATCAACTCTTCTCAAGGGAAGAAAAGACAGTTGCCCCCAAAAATAGGGCAGAGGTTTAAATGAAGTTCTGCCATGATTCAGATCTCTAGCTGAGGCAAAGAACTTCTAACCTCTAAGTAAGTCCTGAGGAGTAAAAATGGTAAGACTTGGGAAGGACTGAAGAATCAAATAATACATTACCAGGAAACGAAACATCCTTATGATTTGCAATTTGCCTTTTGATGGTCCACCATTTACTTCGAAGCCACTGTGGTGAACGGACACTGCTCCATCCCTCTGCTAACAGATCCCAGTTTATGTCATTTTCATCAGCTACATCAAGCTCTGCTATCCTACAGGTTAAAACAACCATTTGTTACATGTTATTTATTTCTCTGTAAGAAACCTCCTCTGACTACACGTGATGGCAATGGCAATAAAGGGAATGTCAACTTATGTTGGAGATGCTTTGTTAAGGTGCATGGGAAGGAAGGGATTCCAGGAGTGCACACTGCTTCCAGAGCTGAGAGCTATGAAATCCCACCAGCAAGAGTCTTCTGTTAATGGTGCAACTGATGGGCCTGAGTGTAAATGGTGACAACCAGATGAAACACTGTAAAGGAAAGGGAGTAGCTAAAGGTTATTAGAACAGGATAAGAGCAGGTTTAGTTGTATAGTGTTCTGCAATGTTTTATAGTGTGTTAGAGCAAGTGATTTCCTACATCTGAGCTTTTCTGTTTCTATACTAAAAACGTTTAGAAATGAGCTATTTGTAGACGACTATTTGCAAAAAGTGTATTAAAAACAAAACCCCAAATAAAATGTTGAAAAAACAAAAACAATGCTCCAGCAACAACCAAAACATTAATAACCATTATAATAGCACAACTAAATTTTGGGGTATGAACGGTCTACTTGTTTTCTAGCTTCAATTGTCATGATGATTTTGATTTTCAGGAGGGAGTAGCTTCTATTACTTCAAGGTCTCAAACATTTTCTTGCTGGTATTTTTGCCCATTTGGGTCACTGATTCTTAATGGTTAAAACGACTAATTTAAAAAAGAAGCTTAGGATTATCTCCTAGCTATGTTTGGATACGTGTGAAATGAAGTATCTGATTCGGCCCAGTATGAAGGTGTGGGGTAACTGTAGTTGAACCCCCTTCTTGGCAATCCAAACAGCCCAAGAGTGAAGGGCATGGAGACTGAACAGCCCTCTTCCCCGTGACACAGTCTCCCTCTGCTAGGAGTGAGGCACATTGCTGGGACGGTGGCAAGCTGCAGGGCCACCGCCTGTGCCATACCTGTTCTGTGGATAGAGAGGACTTCAGTCTCTACGCCTTCAATCTGCTACTTTGCACGAGCACTAAATCCACTAAAAAGGAACACAAAACAAAAAAAGCTCAATATGAAATACATAGGATCTGAAGGATCCTCTATGGATCCTTTCTCTATGGAAAGGATGCTTTTCAGACATTAGGCATCTAGGGAGACCCAAAGAGGAAAATCCATCAAGATACCTAGAGCCATTAAGCAGCTTTTGTTATTAAAAGATCTAGGACACAAACCTGAGGATGAGATTGATTTCATCTTCCTTGGTCCATTCAGTACCTCCACTTTGTTTCCAGTTCAGGTAGTTGAGCCATTTAGAGCGACACTGCTTTTCTGAGCGGGTCCCCACTCGTTCTGCCACAGCTGCCCAAGACACGCCCTGTGTCACTATGTCACCAGGCTCAGTGCTTGTCAATTCATGAACCACCTCTGCAAGTCTCTTTTCCTCTTCTTCTGTCCACTTCCCTAAAAGAAGGAAATCATCTAGACTACTACTGCTACCTTTTTTTTTTTCCAAATCAGATTCAGCCCTGTATTTCCAAGGACTGATGGGAAGTACACAGTAACACCCAAAGTATTTCTGAATGACCCGGGGGTGGGAAACTGCACACATCTACTAAGACAGTTGTTTTACTAGCCTATACTAGCCCAGTAAGGTTCTTGGTATCAAAGAAAATACAGAGTCTTGTAGAAAACAATGACCGACTCTTAAAGGAAAGAAAAACTACCCAACATATACCTAGAAAGAATTCTGTACCGTCAAGTTGCATTAATTGTAAGTAGGAAGAGCTTCACGAATGGCATGATGGACAAAGAAACACACAATTTTTACTTAGTATCACCTAAGATTCCTGCTCTGCAGAAGTGTAGTAAGCCAACAGAGATCCTTCATTACAGTAATGAATGGTGTAACTCCTATGGGCTTCCGCCCATTTTAGTAAAAATGAAAACTAGGTTTACATGATCTCCTTTCCCCCCATCCCAACTCCAAGAAACTGTGATAAAAGAAAAGTCCGAGACTGGCACTCACACATGATTTTACTCAAGGCTTTCCTGAAGCCATAAACCAGTAATAACACCAAATGATTCTCTTTGGTCTTTTCTTAAGGATCGAGCAGAAAAACAGGAAAAGAAGAGAAACTTTTTACCCCTTCCACTTCTGTTTCCATTTTGTTATTAGTAACTAAAAATATCTAGAAAATTTCAAAAGTGCCACTATGCCTGCTTCAGGGATTCCATTCATTCAACAAATATTTACTGAACATCTATTATGTGCTAGGCATAGTTCTGGATACCACATACTCAAGGCAAAATCCTGCTCTCCTACTTTAGCATGAGTGTCTCATAGTGTGGTACAAAAAAAGAGAAGTCATGATCAGAAATACTATGTAGCAACATGAAAAGCAAACAGGCGAATCAATCCCTCAGACTGGCAATCAGGAAATGGCAGTGTTTTTCCATTATTATGCTAACAAAAGGAGTTCTGCTCTCAGAATGTCTTACATAAAACGCTAGGGTCCCATCCTAAATCTAAAGCTCCTATTCCAGCTTCATTCATTAAGCTGTCATTCACAGAATAACAAGAGTTAGTGGAATTTCTGTTCTGTCTTGCAGGTCATAGTGGTGGTGGAATGGTTACTCAGAAAATATTCCTAATTCCACTTTAGCAGGATAGGGAGGTGAAAACAGAAAATATATACACTGAAAGCTTAACTTGATAACTATTTTTTTTTTTTTTTAATTCAAAGAATGAGCACAGACTGTGGATCCTTCAGAGAATTTGGGGGCTAAAAGGGAACAATGAGATCATTCTAACCTCTTTCTTTTACAGAGGAAACTGAGGCTCAGAAAGATTGAGAGTTAGTGGCAAAGTCTAAATACTGTTGTTGATCACAAAGGTTAGGTTTAACAGTGTCGTCTGTTAAAAGTTAAAAAGGCATTTGTGGTCTGGAGGTTGAAACAACAGTCGCAAGTTTTTTTCTATGGAAAAATATACTTATTTGTTTGAAATAAGCAAAAGAGAGCCACACCTTTGGAATATAACTTCTTAAATTGTGATCTGCCTGAACTAAAGTGTTTTATAAACCTGAGTAGATAAGCTTGTTAACATAAGCTCCACAGTTAGATGGGCTTAAATTAAAACAAACTCCTGTATGTAAGCCTTAATGATAAATACTTTCACAACCGGAGCAGTTATGAGTCGCTACAAAAAGGAAACATGGTACATATCTAAAACGTCTGAAAAGTGAGATGTGTCCCTGTGAACAGTGTCATCTCACACAAAAGAAAAATGAAGGATTACTTAGGTCTATAAAGCTTGACGAAAAAGCAAGACTAGAAAATAAAATCTGAATTAAAATTGTGGTAGGGTCCCCTCCCTAAGGAAAGAAAAGGGAAAAAAAACCCTCAAGGCAACCTTGCTATTTGCTTACTTGACAACAACCCTCAAGACCTTGTAAAATGAGACCACTTAACATCAGACCACATGTTTGTGTGTTACCATATATGGGAGACGAAGTAAAAAAATACATAGAAAACTACATATGGCGTTTGGGGCTCAGTTCTTTGGGTACGAACCTAACTGAGCGGTGCCAACAGGAATAAAGTTGTTTCCTGGAAAGAAAAGCCTCGGTGTTATGACTCTGTGTGCGAGAATCCTGCTACATTACTGGGGGGCTCGTCCGGGATTCAGACAGTGCATTTCCACCTCCTTTGCCACCGGGGCTGCAAACCTCGGGGTGCCGGGAGAGGCAGCCTCACCTGGCGCCAGCAGACTGCTTGATCCACAGGAGACCAGCCCTCCTGGCACACCGGGGCAACAACCCCCGTATGTGCTCATGGAACCCAAGAGGCCCAGGAACCGGCTCAGGGATGCCCATCAGCCTTCTAAGAACCCAGGTTCGTTTTGGCAGACCTGCCCGTAAGAGGCAGAAGGGGAGCCTGATCACCTCCCAGAGGTCCACTAATAGTTCCACAAGGGACGAGGAACGAAGCTGCAACACTAAGGTGTTGGTGCTGGGCAGCAGGTTGGAGTCGCCATGTGACTGTGTATGGGGACTTGTGTCTCCTTCATTTCCTTGGTCAACGACTATAATTCGAGCCAACTGTCTCTGGTTATTCTACCTCAGAACGGGGACTTGAGGGAATATTCCCAAGCAGCTGCCGAAACTCCTTTTGTTTCGGGGAAATTCCCTGTCTCCTCAGGGCTGACATGGACTGTCTCGTTCCACTGGTGGCAAACAAAACAAAAGAAACCTGGAGTCTGCTCCTCTGAGCTGCCAAGATTTAAAACTGGGAATTCTCTTCTCTGCCTTCCGCTGGCACCTGTCTCTTCTGCCTTCCCTTCCCCGCTCCTATTTCTGCACCACCTGGGGGGCGGCTGGCACAACTGGCTCCTCAATGCCTCAGGCACCATCAGCTCCTCCTCCCACCCTAGATGTCCAGGAACAAAGACCACTGATGTCAGATTTCCCCACCAACGTTGCAGGTAAAAATTAACCAAGGGGAACAAATTGTCTTACGTGGACTCAAGTAAAACGTATTCAGTGTTTAAGCTAATTTAAGTTTGTTGGTTTGAGATAGATGTTTATCAACATTAAAAAAACTTTTATTCTACCTTGATTTGCTGAGGGTCAAATAAGATCATGTTATCTCTGTTCCAATTTGTTAACAAAAGGATGACTTAAAGTGACAGTTAATTTTGTCCGTCTCTTAAGTTTTCATGGGTAATTGTTAAGATAGCTTTCAGTCTTTGGTAACCTAAAACGTTAATGTTTTGCTTGCAGGTAAACTAAGATTGAATTCATTGGATATCTAACAAGATAAGAGGCTAAAGCACTAATTACTAGATGTGGGTTTGTGCTTCTGACTTGTGGCAAAAAACCCAAAAAACCTAAGGATCTTTGGAACTGGTGAAAAACATGCTTTGTGCTTAATGGGTTTATAAGCTTGCCATCTAAAAAAAAATTCTGATGTAACAGAGAGTTCACAATTGGTTACTAGTTTTCACTGGAGACTAAGGTTTCTAAGAGTTAAAATCCTGCTACAAAGTGAATGACAAATTTCTTCCCAGGACAGAAGACAGGGCATAAGTGAAAGGCCAGGAAGCGCCAATGGAGACCAGAGAAGCCAGCGGGGGCGCTCACAGTACCTGTGTTGCAAGTATCCTTCATCAGTCGGCACCGATCTTTGACGGAAGACGCGCTTCTTCCTAGCGCCGCCCCTATTGTTGCCCAGTCATTGCCATGCTTTATCCGGAGCCTAAAACAAGAGTCTGCCAATCAGCATTTGGTTCAACTGTTTTCTCCCTTTTAATTTCATCATTTATTCTTCATTCTTCTTCTTCCCATTTGAGTGGTTTGGAAGTTGTGGGCAGCAATACTTTGAGAGCCAAAGTTTGAAAGTGTGGCCTTTTTTTGGGGTCCACAGTTGTCTGTGGGTGAAAAAAAAACAGGCAGCAATTGCCTTTTTCCTGGGTCAGAGAAGAAATAAGTAACTTGGATATGTGTTCAAAAAAGACCAAATTTCCCCTCAGGTTACTGACAATCTCCCAGGCAATCCCCAGATTGTTCCCTTTTGAGTACTCCTAACAAGCTCTTCTCAGTCATCTGAAAAAGTTTCACAAGGTGCTATCATTATAACAAGGACCAGCCTTCAATTTTCACCATGATCCATACAATCCATTTACCCATACTTTATGGCCCTGCTCAACGAAGCAAAATTATTTTTCCTGTGAAATAGCCTTTATAAGGTAGAGTCTGCCCAGATATTAAGTAAAACATTTGCTAAGTCATCATTTTAAACACACAAGTAGCACAACCCTGGTTTTAATTCCATATGTAAGTTCCTGAGGTCCAGTCTTCAGGCCACCAAGAATGGCCATCTAGTCTCTTCTGTAACCCTTATCAGTGGTCTGCCACACATTTCATTCGGCAGCTCACAACAGGAGACTAAATTTATGGGCATTTATGGGCATACTCTGCACGTATGGATCTGAAAAGTTCTTTTTTACGGTCTCTCATGCTTAACAGCACGATTAAATATACCAGTCTACTAAAACTCTCTTGACATTTTCAAAATAAAAGTTTTAAACACAAAGATATTTTTTTTAGAAAGGTAAAACCCAACTATCAGAATTAATGAAAAGGAAAAAAATTGTTAAACTTACTCCTTGAGCTTTTCAATTTCTTCAGGTGTATATCTAGAAATTTAAACAAATTTTTAAAAAGATGAATTAAAACAAAGAATGCTAAACAACCTTGATAAAAATCAGATTTTCACTTAGGGAGCCAAATGGTAAGTCACTTAGCATAATGATAATATTTTTAAAGTGACTCATTTCAAGGTAAATGACTGAAAATTAAAACTAATGCTTCTATTTTTTTGCAAAAAAAACCTTTTAGCTGTAACAAAAGTAATTAATGTATATTTTTCTCTAGGAAAATTCAACATTTAAAACATATTGGCTCCTATTCTGTTTAACTTTCCCTTTATTTCAAAACTGGTTTCAGGTCCTCTGATAGTTATTCCCAAAGACTTATGCATGACATTATAAACCAGAGCCAAGATGCCAATCTATGGTGAATTCTCACAAGGCACTGAAAAATTTAAAATTCTCTTCATTTCCACTACCCATGCATGGACATCTGCCATACTCTTGCTTTAATGTAAAGGCTCTTTTTCTTTAGTTGGGCAAGTACTCAAAACAGCCATTGCAATTTCTTTTTAAAAGCAGTATCTAATAAGCTGTCCCTATGACTACCTAAAATTTCCAAAGAGAAATTATAAATATGTTAGTAACACTATATAATCATTGAGTTGAAAAAAATGATGCCTTCCCATAAATGTTGCCTATAACAGAAATCCATGCATTGTATTCAGAAATTTAGTTATTTTTCCACTCTGGTTTTATTAAAAAAAAAAAAAAAAAGTCACTAACCTAGGAAATGCTATACTATAAAAAAAAAAAAAAAATTGAATAGGAACAATGTTACTGATGAATTGAGGTTTTTCCACACTTCCTAAATCTTTAACCACTATAATACATTTTATTATAATGTTACTTTATTACAAAGCAGAGTTTGACGTATGAAGACAGCTAAGTCTAAAATCTGACATATATAAGCGGATTTAGATTCTAGTTTCTAGGAGCCCTTGTTAAAATGAGGTTTCCATATTTATAACATGGAAATGGAGAGAAAAAATATTAACACAACAAACTAATCATAGCTGTCTCCAATTAAAGTTTTAATCATAACTATACTTTAAAAAATGAAAGCTCCTTAAGGTATTTCCCCTAATTACATGAAAACATGCAGCATTACAAGTTTTCATACTTTCCCACATGGTTTCTGTCATCATACATGCGAAGCACTCTTCTATAAACTGCAAACAAAGGCCGGTTCAGACCCCATGCTATAGTCCTGTAGAAATCTTTTCTTTCGTCTTTTGACATCTCAAAGATGATTTCTGTAGCATCTTTTATTCCGCGTGCCTAAATGGGTTACATTTCTTTGATTTAGGGAATTCTGATAAAATGCATATGGATATACTATGCTTTTTAAAAGTTGTTTCTTTTATGTTCAAGATCACCAATGGCATTTAGAAAAATAATGCATTGTTAATTCATTAATAAGTCAAATATAAACTTTAGAATGTTTCAAGAGATAATAAAGTGATACTTTAATGTTCCAAAAAGAAACTGTATAAAATTCAGTAAAGTTGTGTCAACCCCTTTTAAAACAGAAAAATATTAAAATCTAAAGTAGAAAATCATAACAAAATTAATGGAATGAGGAATCAAGTAACAGAAATGACAAGCAATGCTAAAAAAATGCTTCTTTAAAAAGACCCATTAAGACTAATAAAATATGAAAAGATAAACTTACAGCA
Organism: Panthera onca; assembly: GCF_046562875.1. Classification (NCBI taxonomy): domain Eukaryota; kingdom Metazoa; phylum Chordata; class Mammalia; order Carnivora; family Felidae; genus Panthera; species Panthera onca. Next base: position 91,029,586 of record NC_138340.1, on the reverse strand, counting down.
AAACTAAAAAACAAAACCATACTGGAAATGAAAAACATGGGGCCTAAATAGAAATGCTACAGAGAGTAGAGAATTAAACATTATGAAAATTCTATGGCAATAAATTTGAAAACTTACATAAAATGAACAAACTCCTAAAAAAATTAAACTTACCAAAATAGACTCAGGAAGAGAAAGAAAATCTAGTAAGCATAGACCATCAAGAACATTTAATAAGTTATTAATAATTTTCTCACAATGGAAACACCAGGCCCACGTGGCTTTATAGGTAAATCCTACCAAACAATCAAGATAATTCTGATTTTTAAACTATTCTAGGGTATAGAAAAACAGGCGGGACACTTCTTCATTCTCTTTATTAGGCTGACATAACCTCAATAACAAAACCAGACAAGGACAGTTTCAGAAAAGATTTTTCAGGTAAGCTCATTCATTAACATAGATCCTCTAAGTCCTTAAAGTATTTTAGCACAATGAACCCAACAATGTATAAAAAGGTTAATAATCAATGCAAAAAGTGAGCTTATTCCAGGAATACAAATTTGTGTTAATTTCAGAAAAAATTAGTTATTAATTATAAGATTTATGGAAAAAATATAAATATCAAGTTTGGTTTTGCTGACAATTTGATAAAAGAAAATATTTAGCAACGCTGCCGCTTACAAAATCAATATATAAAGTCATCTGCGTTTCTATAGAAAGTTCGTAACAAAGTTTACAAGTTCTCATTTACAGTAACATCAAAATTAAAAGCAATAGGACTAAATCTTAGGCAAGTTACCCAAGTCCTTCATGGAGGAAAACAAACTATCAAAAGGCATTAAAGAGGAATTCACTACAATGGAGGGCTATACGATGTTCTCATTAGCAAGATGAAATACTATAAAGATGTGAATTCCCCTCAAACTGATGCACAGATTCAATGCAGTCCCCCCAACAAATCCCAACAGTTTCCATTCTCTGCAACCTGATTCTAAATTTATAAAGGAAGAGCAAAGAGCCAAAACTAGCCAAGACATTCATAAAGAGACTTGTTCTACATTTATCTATACTTGTGCAGGTATCAACAAACAGAACCTGGGAACATATTAGAAAACCTAGAAACAAATGTGTGGAAACTAGATCTGGGACAGAATGGACATTGTACATTGGGAAAAGACTGATATTCCATAATGATGCCAGGACAACTGCCATCCATACAAAATAAAACAAAAAACCCCAACAACAGTGAAATCCTATCTCACAGCTATGGGAAAAAAAATCAGTATGAAAGGCAAAACTAAAACTTTTATGTCCTTGACGCAGAGGAGGAGTACCTTAAACAACCATGCAAAATATAAAGGTAAAAATGATTATTTTTATATTGAAAATTAAGAATCTTTTTTCATCATATGACCCCTAGGGAGAAGGAAATGCTAGGCCACTGAATTGGGACAAGATATCTACAATACAAATAAACAAAAAAACCATTAGTAACCAGCATACGTTAAGAATGTCTAGGGGCACTTGGGTGGCTCAGTCAGTTAAGCATCTGACTCTTGATTTTGGCTCAGGCCATGATCTCAGGGCTTGGGGAGATGGAGCCCCACATCAGGCTATGCGCTGAGAGCACGGAGCCTGCTTAGGATTGTATTTTTCTTTGTCCCTCGCATATGTGTGCTCGCTCGCTCTAAATAAATAAATAAATAAATAAATAAATAAATAAATAGTCTAGAAAATGAAAAAGAACCCTATGGAAAAACTGACAGAAAATACAAATAGGAATTTCAAAAAGGAAACACTAAAAATGGCCACTAAGCATATATTAAAGTATGTAATCAGAGAAATACAAATTAAATCCATAATAAAATACCATTCACACCCATCAGATTTTTACATATTAATAGCAAAAAACCTAAAAAGACCCTAAATGACCACTGACTGCACCTGGGTAGGTATTTATCCTAGCATAATGAAATACAGCTAAAAAAGTCAACAGGGAATGGATCACAAAATCACAACAAACAACAGAAATCAGTTAAAGAACACTCAGGATAAATCTATTTACATAAATTTCAAAAAGAAGTACAATTATACTGATATGCATTATATACATTCTTTTGAATATGTAAAATTTCAGAGTAAAAAGTCTCTAAATTTTTTAAAATTAATTTTCTTTTTTAAGTAATCTCTACACCCAACATGCACTTCAAACTGACGACTACAAGATCAAAAGAGTGACACACTCTACTGACTGAGCCAGCCAGGAACCCCAAGTTTCTAAATTCTAGAATCGAAATTTTTCTTATGCAGTTTCAATTATGCAAATAATTAGGCCTAATATTTATAAGCCTAAATATATGAAAGGCAATGTGTTGCAGGATGACCATACAGTGAGATGGAAAGATTTTCTTTTTCTTCTTTTTTTTTTTTTCAAACTTGTGACAGTTACTTTCATTTATCTGACATCTAATTAATTGGTTTAAAAATGGCACCACAATGTTCTTAAACAGCAGCACATAATAAAAACCATGGTCAAATATCAAACAAATTATCTTTTCCCAAGATCAGTACATCTTTGTGGACATTTCCTATCTCTGCCAATCCATTCATTATTCTCCCAGTTATCCAAAAATAAAACATTCTGAAGTTATTCCAACCCCTCATTTTCCCTCTTCCCCAACATCCAGTCACCAGGTTTCCTTAGAGATTACCTGCTTATCTGCCCTTTCCCTGAAAATTCTTCTCCCACCACCATAGTTTAAAGTCCTTACTACTCTCATCTGGTCAACTGAAATGGTCATCTAAAAGCTCTCAAATTTCAGTCACATTCCCACCCTTTAATCCCTGGAAACCATCTACTCCAATCCCCTAGACAAGAAACCAGCGTAATTCCCAAAGTTCAATGTTGTTACTGTTCGTCATTGCCTTATCTAAACCTGCAACATTTTTCCAGGTTTTTCCATTTTAACTAAAGTGTATGTGACCAGTGGACAACTTTAATACACTTCTAGATACATTGTCAATGGTCACTGCACTTGTGTTTCTCTTAAAAACAAACAAACAAACAAAAACCCCAAAAATTTAGTTTGTTAGGAATAATCTTTACCCATTAACAAAGAAATGAAGTGTTTCACTCTTTACAGTTCATAAAGCTTAGCTTGGGAAGAGTACAGCTTAAAATTAAGCTTTACAACGTGGATATTCTAGGCAGCAAATGTATTTATAATAGTGAAAAATAATATAAACCACCTAAGGATCAAACAATAGAATGGTTAAATAAATACTGTACTCCACCCATTCCCAAACAGTGCTAATGGTCTATATTTCAAACATGCACTAACTCCTTTACAGGAATGGTCAGCAAATCTCTGGAAACATTTCCTTGAGAAGAGCACAGATCTACTCCACCAATTCCTCACTTAACTAAGTTACCAGTTTTTCTCATTTTCCTATAGGAAAGAGTTCTAATTTTTTGGACTGGATTTCAAAGTCAAGTTTCCAGAGGCTAATTAACTCAGTTCAAGTTAAAAGGGCTAATTCAACGTGCTCTGGGTTTCATTTCTGATTCCTTGGTACTCAGCATTTACTCATGCTGTTCCCTCCAGCCCTATTCCAGTCTAAGTTCTATTTCTTAAAGATTCCGCTCAAATCCTTGATCTTCCAAGTATTTTCCCTAACTGCCCCAAACCCTAAAAATACACTCTTCCTTCTCTGATTTCATGCAGAATTTATCACTCACATGGTACAAACCCTTGTGTTGGTCTTCACCTGCTTTCAACACTCCCAAATGAACTGCTGGCTTTTCAAACACCAGTACCATGTGTCATAGGAATTCCTATCTCCAGTGCCTCAAAAATACTGTGTTCGAGAGACATTTACTGAAGAGGATGACTTAGCTAACATATAAGCCTCAACAGGAAAATGAACTAAATTATCCATTTTTTTAAAAAGGGAGGACTGTCATGTCAGAAATTCACTCAAAGAAGAAGATGTGTATCTTAAGCTTTAGACAATACAAGCTTAAACTCTTAATTATTAGGTTGCTTGAAAAGACAGGGCCTTAGGGTTTTGAGAAGCTGTTAGGATTTTGTCTAAACTTTTGGTATTAACTAAAGCAGTAAAACCATTTTAAACTAAGAATTCAAAATTTGTTTAAAAACATACCATAATCATACACCTTACAATTATTAAGCCAAGACACATATTAGCCAATCATCCATTATAAAAATTACTGAAAAGCTCCTAATAAGTACATACAATATGATGCTTTGATAATTTTTGCAACTGGAAATGAAAAAATTAGTGAAACAAAAATATGCCATAAGATACCTTTAGATAGCGTTCAATATTGTTCATCAAAATATCAATTTCCTCCTTAGACCACATCCCCTGTTTCCATTTATGTCCTTTAAAGGAAAACAAATAATATTATAGAAAATGTTATCCTTCAAGATGGATAAAACACTAAAGATTTGCTTTGTGATTAAATAAATTATCTATGTGAATAAAATGTAGCTAATTTCTCCTTCATCTGAAATCTGAAAGATCTCCACGTAGTTGCTTTTGTAACCTCTGGTTTTTAAAAAAGAATACATTCAATCTTACTAAATAAAGACAGTAAGAAGTAAAAGACGAAAAAATTATTACTTTGTATCAGTTATATTTCTTATTCAATAATAAAAGCCTGCTAAAAAAAGGCATGAGAATTATAAAAGCCAAATCATGCTCCAAACTTTCTGAAAAATTTATCCAATGCAATAAATAAATTTTATGGGCAAAAGAATGTGCACAAAAGATTCTAGGACAAGGTAAACATAATCCAATGGATACCAAGTGAATAATACATTCTTAATGAGTATTTACTATACAGTGGTTGAAAACAATCAATTTACTTACTTTTGCTTCCTTTTCTCATTTCAGAGTGGCATATCCATGACCTGCACTTTGTTGTAGCAGTTCCCTAACAATCCTTATGAACTCTGCAGCACTATAAAACACTTACTTTAAGCCACTAAGCTGCCTATCAGACCAAAGTTAGATCTCTGAAAAGACTGGTCTTCCCACTCCCATGCAGTAACTATACTGTCTTTTAATGGACATCTCTTTATAATTTACTGCATGTCAGAGAAATGATCAAGTACTGAAAAACAAATGTTGGTTTCATGGTAAACTCAATTTCTGTAACTACTCAATCACAACTATGAAGCCCCAATCCAAAATCCTGATGACTACCAGATCTTTTTACCTCCATTTTTTTCCAGTGGACACTAAAATTCACAATATAGCTTACCTTTGTTAGTCAGAGAATCTTTATCTTCTTTAGTTGTAAACCACGCTTGGCTAACTGCTGAAACTTCCTCATTACCCAAGGGAGATATTTCATCTAGTTGCTCATTCTGTAGAATCTTGAAGATGTAAAAGTAGAAAAAAAAAAAAAAAAAAGTATATCTCGATTTAATACCCAATCTGATTCATCTTTGTGTGCGATAATAAACATTCTAAAACTCTAATTTTGGGGCGCCTGGGTGGCGCAGTCGGTTAAGCGTCCGACTTCAGCCAGGTCACGATCTCGCGGTCCGTGAGTTCGAGCCCCGCGTCAGGCTCTGGGCTGATGGCTCGGAGCCTGGAGCCTGTTTCCGATTCTGTGTCTCCCTCTCTCTCTGCCCCTCCCCCGTTCATGCTCTGTCTCTCTCTGTCCCAAAAATAAATAAAAAACGTTGAAAAAAAAAAATTAAAAAAAAAAAAAACTCTATTAATTTTTTTTTGCTGTTCTCATGGCAGTATGAAAACGAAACTGCCTGCATTAATAAAATATGACCTTCATTTAAGCAAGTAACTCTGTACTAGTGGCTTAAATTTTATAGAATAATAGTTAAGATTCCATTATGTGACTGAATTAATATATCTGAAGCCATCTGTACATTCATATATGTAAAATGAGCTCATACATACAATAAAATGGAGATGTTACAGATGAGTGTCACGGTTGTTCATATCCTTATAGGTTATTTGTTGTCTAAATATTTAGTCATCTGTAATGTACTCTCTTGCTAAATTTAAAGAATTAACAGGCTAAATCAAAAGACACTGCAAAATCACAGTCTGCTTATAGTTCACTGACAACTTTGTTTTAGCCAATCTTGAGAGTTGGTTCCTAACCTCATTAATATACCTTCTTCTCAAAGAACTATATGGTATTATTTATTATTATTATGGTAAAAATAATCTTCACTAAATAACATGAAGTTAAAAACTAACAACTTTATTGAGACCTTTATAACTCCAATTTTTTAGTATATGTGCTGCTGAAGCAAGCATGAGATATAATTCACACACCATAAAATTCACCCTTTATAATATAAAATTCAGTTGCTTTCAGTGTATTTATCCAACTGTCACACCAGGTACATTTTCAACTACAGATATACCTAACCTAACAAATTCTGCAGGAACAAAGCTGCTTAAGAGAGTTGGTCTTGGGCTAAAGACAGCTATAGTGTGAGTCAGAAAGATCTGGAAACAGTGCTACCATTTCAGGCATGAGCCCACCTACCATAGGCAGATAAGAATAGGAGGAAAGTCACATGCCTAGTGACCACTCAATTCCATTTGGTCTCAGACTATATTAACTAAACTATGTCACTGGCTGGAGATAAATCCTAAGAGATTGGACTATTTCTTGAATAGACAGAAATTGAATTTCTAAAATCAAGAGGAAGTGAAATCATCCTACTTGGAAAGAGAGAAGCTGTCAGTGAACAAACCAAGCACAATGAAGAGAAAAGCCATGTTTCTTTTGTCACCTACTTTATTTTTCTATTTGGGGGTAATGAATATATTGTATTTATTAAGGTGTTTTCTTAAATCCATGGGCAAAAAGCTAGAGTCACTGGAACAAGTATGAAAAGTTTTGTAACCCTGCATTTATGTGTCATACACTTTAGATTTTTTCTTTTAAAGATCAAGAGGCTACCTTTATAAAGCTGAGAATGGAGACAGACTAGACAGATAATGTCTCTTGTATTCTGAAGAACCCAATTATCTAAGATTTGACACAGAGGTTACTGTGATAGAGACTGCTGTGAAAAGACCTTGATACAAACAATATCTACTGTTAAGAAATGTAATGTAGAAAATATTCTTCTGAAATGATGTTCTCTTATATATTAATCAGTTGCTTAAAAGAATAAAATCCTCATTTCCCAGAGTGAGTCTAAATACACAGGCCACTCTATGAACTTAGGAATACACTTGTCATGCTAATTAACCGCTCTCTTTGGACAAATACCTAATGCCTTTTGGCTTAAATTACCCTGATGAAGAATTACAATTATTACTTAAGTCATATAATGGTAAACATGTAAAAAGCCATCAAATGAAGCCAACAATTATTGTATTTTAGAACTAATAATCAACACTGTCCATAACAAATGAGTTAAATGAGGATAGTAGGAGACATAGTTACCTTAAATGTTATCTATCTACACGTAGTATGTAGATATTAAGTTTTACATTATTTTACCTCCATTTTCACTACTTTATGTAGAAGCTTTTTAAATTACTCAGATATGTTTAGTATACTTTTTTTTTTAGAGACAGAGCTTGAGCAGGGGAGAAGGGCAGAGGGAGGGAGGGAGGGTGGATGAGGGAAAGGGGGAGGGAGGGAGGAAGAGAGAGAGGGAGGGAGACGGGGAGACAGGGAGAGGGGAAGAGGGGGAGAGGGGGAGAGGGGAAGAGGGGAAGAGGGGGAGAGGGGAAGAGGGGGAGAGGGGAAGGGGGGGAAGGGGGGAGGGGGGGAGGGAGAGAGAGAGAGAGGGAGAAAGTGAGAGAGAGAGAGAGAGAGAGAGGGAGAAAGAGAGAGAGAGAGAGAGGGAGAAAGAGAGAGAGAGAGAGAGGGAGAAAGAGAGAGAGAGAGAGAGGGAGAAAGAGAGAGAGAGAGAGAGGGAGAAAGAGAGAGAGAGAGAGAGGGAGAGAGAGAGGGAGAAAGAGAGAGAGAGAGAGAGGGAGAAAGAGAGAATCATAAGCAGGCTCCATGCTCAGTGTAGAGCCCCACGGGACCCTGATCCCATGATCTTGAAATCATGACCTGAGCCGATATCAAGAGTCGGACACTAAACTAAACCGACTGAGCCACCCACTATAGTGGTTTTTTTTGTTTGTTTGTTTTTGTTTTTTAAATGTAGCCTTTTTGACTTGGTTGTAGGGTTTCATGCCTATAACATACATTGACTTAGGAATGTAAATCTAAGCATTTGACCCACTAATGCCTCTTGCAACCACAAAACACTGTATATATTGGGAAATTTTTTAGTTTCTAATCATTTTTCAAGATAGTTCCATTGCTGAAATGGGACAGTATAGTAACTACCATAATATGTGAAATAGCTACACCTGCTTTGACACAGAGGACAGAGCAAAAAGCAGACTATTTCTGAAATTTTAACTATGCTTTCACTCACAACCTAACGGTATTCTTATGAAACAAATATTAGAAACTATTACAAGTTTTTCATTGACTAAAATGGTTAATAATAAACCAAGAGGCTAATATGAAATTATAACTCACTAACTCTTAAGAAATAACCCAAACACTGGCACAAAAACAGACACATAGACCAATGGAATAGAATAGAAACCCCAGAAATAGACCCACAAACGTATGGCCAACTCATCTTTGACAAAGCAGGAAAGAATATCCAATGGAAAAAAGACAGTCTCTTTAACAAATGGTGCTAGGAGAACTGGACAGCAACATGCAGAAGGTTGAAACTAGACCACTTTCTCACACCATTCACAAAAATAAACTCAAAATGGATAAAGGACCTGAATGTGAGACAGGAAACCATCAAAACCTTAGAGGAGAAAGCAGGAGAAGACCTCTCTGACCTCAGCCGTAGCAATCTCTTACTCGACACATCCCCAAAGGCAAGGGAATTAAAAGCAAAAATGAACTACTGGGACCTTATGAAGATAAAAAGCTTCTGCACAGCAAAGGAAACAACCAACAAAACTAAAAGGCAACCAACGGAATGGGAAAAGATATTTGCAAATGACATATCGGACAAAGGGCTAGTATCCAAAATCTATAAAGAGCTCACCAAACTCCACACCCGAAAAACAAATAACCCAGTGAAGAAATGGGCAGAAAACATGAATAGACACTTCTCTAAAGAAGACATCCAGATGGCCAACAGGCACATGAAAAGATGTTCAACGTCACTCCTTATCAGGGAAATACAAATCAAAACCACACTCAGATATCACCTCATGCCAGTCAGAGTGGCCAAAATGAACAAATCAGGAGACTATAGATGCTGGAGAGGATGTGGAGAAACGGGAACCCTCTTGCACTGTTGGTGGGAATGCAAATTGGTGCAGCCGCTCTGGAAAGCAGTGTGGAGGTTCCTCAGAAAATTAAAAATAGACCTACCCTATGACCCAGCAATAGCACTGCTAGGAATTGACCCAAGGGATACAGGAGTACTGATGCATAGGGGCACTTGTACCCCAATGTTTATGGCAGCACTCTCAACAATAGCCAAATTATGGAAAGAGCCTAAATGTCCATCAACTGATGAATGGATAAAGAAATTGTGGTTTATATACACAATGGAATACTACGTGGCAATGAGAAAAAATGAAATATGGCCTTTTGTAGCAACGTGGATGGAACTGGAGAGTGTGATGCTAAGTGAAATAAGCCATACAGAGAAAGATAGATACCATATGGTTTCACTCTTATGTGGATCCTGAGAAACGTAACAGAAACCCATGGGGGAGGGGAAGGAAAAAAAAAAAAAAAAAAAAAAAAAGAGGTTAGAGTGGGAGAGAGCCAGAGCATAAGAGACTGTTAAAAACTGAGAACAAACTGAGGGTTGATGGGGGGTGGGAGGGAGGGGAGGGTGGGTGATGGGTATTGAGGAGGGCACCTTTTGGGATGAGCACTGTGTGTTGTATGGAAACCGATTTGACAATAAATTTCAAAAAAAAAAAAAAAAAAAAGAAATAACCCAAACAAAACAACCGTATAATTTGTCTAACACTGCCACTGCTCAATCTTTTAACAACTAGGTTGTGAACCAAATCACCTATGAATACACACCTATTTGTATGGTGCTGAAAACGGAATCTAAGTGGGACAACATAGTCTTTGAATTGGAAATGAATTTGACAAGCCCCATTTTGAAGAACGTGCTCTATTGCTTCAGAGAGCATGGAAAAAATTCCTGTCTAAATCACCCACTGAAATATAAGAGCAGATTATGAGAATCTCTAGCTGGGCTCAAAGCTGTTTGAAGTACATGAAAGACTCACTCCTCTAGAAATTCAGTCATTCTGGAACCACTGTGAAGTTCCCTATTGAAAAAGGCTCATAGTGCACCCACTTGAGATATCCTTAGTCCTTGATGTTATATTATCAACTTATAATTCATAATGATGTAACACCTCTACTGTCTGCTTTAAAAATATTTTATTAAAGAAATGAAACAAAAGGACAAGATACTAAAAAGAAAGGGCCAATCAGCCAGACATATAAACTTACAAGTAAAAGAGATTTAAGCTCCAGGCTATCTAAAAGAGCAAAGGATTCTATTACTTTTGGCAGAAATAACTCATATGAAACACAGAAGTTCACATAAAAAGAAAGCAGTAACCCCTGATTGTTATCCAACTTCTTAACTCAGGGTAAAATGTTATCTAGTCCTGCAAACACCAAAAGGTTCTACCTGAGCTACAACTGTCATAATTAAAATCCGTGTTAAATAACTAGCTTCCATTCATGTTAGAACAGAGAACACATGTAGCCTTTCTAAATCAGTCACTAGAGAGAAGTGCTGGGTAACACTTAAAAAGCTTTATATCAATATCTTATATAACCGGTAAGATAAAATTTAAAGTTATTTAACAGCTCAAATGAGTTCATTCCATGTAGCTAAAGAATACACGTGCACCATCTGTTTCAACAGATGTGAACCACTATAGGGAATGAATTTTAAAATTCTATCTTTGCCTACTATTGTGAGATTCATACAAGTGGGGACTGGAAACCTGAATGAAATAATAAATCTTACCTCAATTCTGTCCTTTGTCAGACAAATTATGTTCTCATCATTTTATCACCTAAGGTATGTGTTAAGGATAATCCTCTTGCAGTCAGTAAAAAGACTCACTATACCTGGATCTGTGTCACAGTTCCCTCAGTAATCTCATCATCTGCCACCTCTGTGGTTGCAGTCATGGTCACCTCAAAGCTCTGATCATTTTCTGAAACTTCAAGAAGAAAGAACAATTCAATTCCAATATAATAGCAAGTTATAATTATTAAAAAAATAAAATCCATGGGAAAAAATACGTGACCATCTAATTTCCTAGCACATTCCTTGCCAATTAAGTCTATGTCTATAAAGATACAGATATATATATATATATATGTTTAAGAGAAAGTCATTATGTACCTAATAAACACTAAGTAATGCTCTGGGTGGTGGGAAGACAGCAGTGAGCAAATAAAACAGAACTGTGCCTTCATGGTGCTTATATTCTAGTAAGGAAGACACGAAATTAACATATTATGTTGGGTGTTGATAAATGAGAAAAAAGTAAAGCAGGAAAGGGAATGCACTGGGGGGAGGAGATTGAAATTCTAGTTAACAGGAGAAGAGAAGTAACCCAGACTTGGAACAAAATGGGAAAGGGAGCTAGTCACACAGGTATCCTAAGAAAGAGCACTTCATGCAGAAGGAAAGCCATGGGCAGAGACTCTGAGATGGGGGCACATCTGGACTGTTCAAAGGGATGGCAAGTAGGATAGTGTAACCAGAGGACTGGTTCTGTGAGGACTTGTAGGCTAATGTAAAGACTTTGGCTTTAATTCTCAGATGGGAAACCACTGGAAGATACAGAGTGATATAATCTAATTTTTATTTTAACAGGATTACTTTGGCTACTAACAAGAAAACAGCCTGAAGGGTGGCAAGGGCACCGTGAAATCAGTTAAGAAGCTAACTCAATAATCCAGGTTAGAGAAGTCAGGGACTTGGCCCAGGGCCAAAGGCAAGTGAGGATGATGAGCAGTTCATACTGTGGATATATTTTGATATGAGAACCAACAGGATTTGTGGATAAACTAAATATGAAAGAAATTGACAACAAAAGGATGTTATTAAAGTTTTAAAAATCAGAGCTACTAGAAAAATGTACCTGCCATTAATGAAATGGGAAGATTTGTAGAAGCAGCAAATTTTAGAATTTAAGAAGTTTCATGGGTTGGTTTTAAACACACTACTTTGAGATACCTACTAAACATCTAGAGTTAAGATTAAGGTTGGACTGGAATAAATCTGAACATGATCACAAGAGACAGGATTTAAAACCACCAATTCTAGGGAATGAGAAAACAAAACAGAAGCAGCAGCCTAAGAATGGAGTCCTGGAGCACTCCAATTAGAGACTAGGGACATGTGGACAGGTCAGCCTAAGAGACTCAGAAGGCACAGACAGAAAGGTAGAAGAAAACTAGAAGAATGGTTCCCTGAAAGCCAAAAGACATTATTTCAGAGAAGACTGATAAATATTCTCAGAGTAATAAATACTGTCAAAAACTGTGGATAGATCAAGTGAAGACAAAGACTAAAACAAAAAATTCATCACTGGACTTAGCAACAAGATAGTCTCTGGAGACCCGGGAAGAACAATTTTGGTGAAGTGACAGAGATGAAGGCCAGACTGGAGTGGGTTTAAGGAAGAATGGGAGAAGAAATGGAGGGAAGTATATGGATTCTTTCAAAGTATTCTGCTCTTAAGGAAAGAGGAGAAGTTGGAGGGGAGCCCAAAGTGGGCTAACAGGACTTCTTATTTTAAAGAAGAAATTATAGTAGGTTTCTAACACTGATGGGAACGATCCAGTAGAGAATGAAAAGCTAATGATTCACGTGAGAAAGGAAGAAATCCTCCAACAATGTCCTTGAGTAGGTAGAAGGGATGGGATCTAGTAAAGTGAAGGGCTGGCCTTAGTGAGAAGAAAAGATGGGAACATACGGACACAGATTCATATGGACAGATTCATTTGTAGTGGTGGAAACTGGCAGAAATTATCTTCTGACTACTTCAATTTTCTCAGTAGGGTAGAAGCAAGGCTATCAGTTGAGAGTAACAAAGGTAGAGAAAATACTGGAGGTTTCAGGAATGTATGAAAGTCATCTCTGAGTGGGAGAAAAAACCATTCATTTGTTAAGTGTGGTGTGACTGGCAGGCAACAGTATGAGCCCACCTCAAGTTAATGATCATGAATTTAAAATAAGATCATTCAGCTTGCTTATGCTGTTTTTCAATTAGCTGTGCCAGTATAGACATGAATAGCCAGGCATATTTAACCAGGATTGTGGTTTCACTAAAAACAATGAAGTGAGAGAAGGAAAAAAAGGATTTGAGGGTAAATGCAACAGTGATTATAATGATTAATTATGAGCCAAACCTGGTAGGGAGGAAATAAAAGATGGAAGTGGAAAAGGAACAATGAAAAAGTGGTTAAGATCAGTGGGTCCCTGAGGGGCAAAGGATTCCAAGTGTTAGAGAGGATTAGACAAAGTAACCTGGAAAGAAAGGAAGTATTGGTACAAAAACAAAGTCTGAAGTAGATCACAAATGGACTCCACTTAACAGGTAATACCAAAGGAGGTAATGGGACTAATTAATGAAGTAGTCTGGAGAACAAAAGGCAGAAGAGGATAAAGTATTGGAACAATCATCTAAATGAATAACCACCAAGAGTTGTAAATATGAGTAGGGAATGGAGAAAATGTGGTGGCAGACAGTAGCAATAAGAAGTTGTAAGTGATTTAGAATGATTAACATGAGAGTTAAGATTTTTTTAAGGAACAAATTTTTTTTATCAGCTTTATAAAGCATGTAAAGAAAACGTGAACATTAAAATGAAATTTGAAGTTAAATCTTTAAAAACTAGTATTTACCTCCATCAAGTCCAGCAAACAACGACTTGCCCATTCAGTCAGTCCCAGATGATGGTGATGATACAGGACTTCATTTTTTTACGTGACTTTTTAATGGAGAAGTTTTCCTACGTTGATTTTATCAACATGCTTTTTACAAATCTAGGGAACAATACTTCAAGCCCACTTTTCACAAATTTAGTACTACTGTAAATATTAGGCTCTAGAACATTCTCCATATGTGATGATGCTCTGACCCCACAGCAAGTAGCTCAGGTCAGTACGTCCATATTATCATACCCAGTTAAGTGAAAGAGGGTGTGAAGGGTTCAGTGTGACACTGTACATAGAATATAATAGCAAATGGACTTTGAACCTACAGTCATGATCAAGGTACTCAACTTTACCCAAATGAATTAACCAGTCTTAATTTATGTCAAAATAATCCCTCAAAAATTCTGGCTTAATAAAAAATTTTCATCTTATTTTATGTCTTGGGGACATAATGTACAGCATGGGGACTATAGTTAATAACACTCTATGGTATTCTTGGAAAATGTTAAGAGAACTTATCTTGAAACTTTTCATCACAAGGAAAAAAGTGTTAACTATGAGTGGTGGCAGATGTTAACCAGACTTATTACGTTCATTCCACAACATATACAGATACCAAATTATCATGTTGTGAACCTGAGACTAATATGTTACATGTTAATTATATCTGAATTCAAAAAATTCTAGCTTGGAAAATGTCCATATAGGATTGTATCTGTATAGACATGCCAATCATGGCTGAATCACAACCTAATGATTGTCAAATTAGAGGAGTTTTAAAAAAATCCTATGAATCATCACTAGGAGTAAAGATCATTTAATTGGAAATACATATGTCACTGGAAGCAATATTAGCAATATTAACATTAATACTGTCTTTCCATAAAGTCTCACAGTAAACTGAAAATGGTTTCTGTTCAATTGGATAAACAATAAACTCTAAATAAAGAGTACACATCTACGTGTGAAGACAAAGTCTGCCATGATGAAAACCTAATCTTAGTTTTTTCCAAATGGATGAAGATGTGATTGCGCTTGATGCTGAGTGCAAAATCAAAGTTCTCAAAGACCAGAATGCTTGGGTATGACTTTAGGCAAGTTATTGTATCTCTCCGTGCCTTAGTTTTCCTAAAAAATTTATGAAACAGGGATCATAATACCTACTCTACAGCATGCTTTCTCAATGAGGGCAAAATATGCTTGCATCTAGGAGGGGTGTGTGTGGAAAAAAAGTATCCTCTTTGTTATTAAAATGCTACATATATACAGTACTTTAAAACACACACACACACACACACACACACACACACACACACACACACCAGTGTATCTGTGGTATTACAATTTCACTGGGGAGAGCATGATCAGGAGAAAATGTCTAAAAAAAGCTTGGGGTGGGGAGGGTGATAATTGTCAATGAAAAAGGCTGAAAAAATTCAAATAGGCAACATATGCAAAAGCATTTAGAGCCACGCCCACTCATTAAGTATTAGTAAAAAGAGGTTTTTTTTGACTAAATGAAGAGAAAAATAATGGGTCTAAGTCTACCTTGAAATGCCAACTTGATCTCGCACAAGCTAAAATCAGATTTCAAAAGGGAACTGCGTTCTTCGTACATGGTGACTTACGTGGAAGTGCAACAACTGATATGCAAGGAGTAGAATCATCAATACTCTGATCATCCTCAGAAGACAGACAAAGCCTTTTATGTGGAGGTTCAGTACTATCTTCTGAGTCTATTTCATCAGCTTCTAATGAAACAAAATAAAACAAAAATCTCAAAAATCTTCAAACCAATGAAGAAAAACCCACATCTTCAACAAGTGTGAAACAATCTTATCTATTTGCTCAGTTAACCCAGTTGTGCAAGTAGGACCCCCAACGACACTGCCGTCTCTATCCACAGTGCAGGGCCTCAGCTCCAATTTTTATGACAAGAACTATGAAGAGAGGTGCTACTTTTTAAACATCACACTTTGGTACTACCAACTATCTGTCTTTCCAAATATTTCACATGCAAAGACAGGGCTGGTTATTCAATTCACTCAGTTATTTACTGAATGCCTACTATGTGCTAAGTGCTGCGAACAGAACAATGACAGATACCCTTGACTGTCAAGGCACTCACAGGGTAATAGAGGAGATGACTAAACCGACAATTTCAAAATTGTGTTCTAAGAGCTATGCGAGGGGAATGAAGAAGCTGTTTCATGGGCAGAGGGGAGAGGCACTTAATTTAGACTACAGGTGAAGGTTTCCCAGAGGAAGTGTGTTGAACCGGAAAGAACTTGAATGAACAGAAACCAGGGGAAAATGATTATTACTGGCACTAGGAATAATTATTTGTGGTGACAGTATAGTATGAAAAGCTTAAGGTGTGTTAGGAAAATGAAGACAGCTATGAATTACTAGGACATAGGTATATGAAATGTGGCAGGAAGGGAGGCTAGCAGAAAAGCTGACATGGTAGGAGGCCATCACTGTGTTCTAAAAACCATGTGAAACTTAAAAAAAAAACAACAACAACCTTCCTCCACTACTGAGCATCATGACCAAGGTCAATGGCAGTATGAAAGATGAATTAGCAGGGAGACTTGTTAAAAAGCTACTGGGGCCTCCCAGGTGAGAAATGAGACTCTAAACTAAGAAAGGGGAACTTGAGACCAAGGAAGCAATGGACTCAAGAAACAAAATACTATCAACAAGTCTTCATGATAGAATGAATGTAGGAGATGAAAGAAGGGTTTATTCCTACCACATTTATGATCTGGGATACTAAGTAATGAAATTGAGAAAGAGAGAACCAGGTCTCGGAATTTTGTGAAAGATTTCAGTTTGGAACATGTGATATTTAAGGTGTCTATGAGAAACACAAAGAATTCAGAATAAAGACAGAAATTTGAATCATTTTAATAGGTAGGTGGTACTTAAAATCACAAGTTTGAATAAAATTACCAGAAATTAAGTATTGAATGAGAAGAGAAGATAAAACCTAGGTTGAACAAAGATAAACTTAAAGCAAAATGAATATAAATACGGAATAGGTAGAGAAGTGACAACAAAATCACAAGCCTCAGCCTCTTGAATCTTAACTGATTACAGATAATGATATTAAATCTTATTCAAATAGTCATGTAAAATCCTCTTCTACAGATTCCAGAAAAAATTGACAGGATTGCTTTTACATTTTTTAACGTGCTATATACATTGCCGGCACCAAATGATATCAAAGAGAAAGTGTTAATTACAGTTAATCCATCATCTTTGGAGGCCCAATTCATTCTACTTATTTATAAAGTAGCTACGAAGGTCAAAAAAGTTAAAATTTATGGCAAATTAAAAAAATATAAAGGTATATTTTAAAAACATAAAAATATAAATTAAGATTAATTCATAAGCCAAAAAGAGAACTCCCATTTCTATTATCCTAGCCCAAACTCTCAATCAGGGTAATAACGATCAAAGGGAATGTGAAATCCAGAAATCCAGAAAGATCCATAATTACATGTCAGCAAGTTTTCCTACCATTCTGAGGGCAATGAAGAATGAGGTTCCCGTCTGTGTCCTGAGTCAAAGTCACAGAGTTCACAGTTTCTACTGTTACTGTGTCAGAATCCTCTTCAACTGTGCTCATACTCAAATCTACATAATAGATTTCAGATTTAAAAAATTACTCCCAAATATGAACATAAAGTAGCCCCCAACTTCCCCCACCTCCCCATAAAAAAACCCTCACAATTTATACGTGCTATACAGTGCTCTTTATGTGAAATTCCAATGGCAGTACAGACTTGAAATTTTTCAAAAGGTTATATCCATGATTCAGAATAAAATGTAATAGTCTGCAAGAATCTGCTTCTCTAATTAACAACCTACAGCATTTTTTTAATGTTTATTTATTTTGAGGTGGGGGGAAGATAGAGAATCCAAGCAGGCTCCAGGCTGTCAGTGCAGAGCCCCACGTGGGGCTGGCTCTCAAAAACCGTGAGATCATGACCTGAGCCAAAATCAAGAGTCAGACACTTAACTGACTGAGCCCCCATAGCATTTAGTTTTTAAAAAGACTTGTTTTTACCACATCCAATGAAAAAGACTCTGTTCCAAATTGTTTCATCAATAAAATATGAGGTCTTATCAGTAAAACTCTCACCACTTTTTATTTACTGGCAACTTTGATACATTCAAATAGGTGTTTAACTTCTGATTCTTTCAGAAGATGGATTAAACCTTTTATCTTAGAAAGCATCGATAAATCTAAGAATTACTTCTCCAAAACACTTTTTACAAGTATGTAAGCTCTATTATTAGCTGAAACTAAGAACACTAAAAAATCATTCTCATCATTTTCCCCCCCTCATAATATTAAACAAGTACGTACATTCATCATTGACCAAATTGCTTTTTAAATGGATATAGTGCAAGGCCTTCTTTTGAAATAGAGAACTGATTTTGTTTAGAGGGCCTTCACCTGCTATTTTACACATATATCATTTTCCTCTTGTTCAGACAGACTGAATGATCAGAGTCTCACAGTATAATACCTCATGGCTAACGGAAGGAAATGTATTGAATTAAAATCAAGGGCCTGGCTGAAGTATTCCAGTTAACCTTACAATGTTCAATGAAGTTTTTCCCTTAATACTCAATTTTGTTCTTGTCCACATACTTTTTACCAACTAAACAAGAGGCCATAAGGCTTAATGTGTACTACTCACTCAGTATTTATTTGGTTCCTATACACAACATATTAGTCTGCTCATATATTTACCATTTATTTAAGTACATTTTCGCTTGCCAGAAAAACTTAAGATCTATTGATATTTACAGGGTGAAGACCCAGTGATTCGTTCAGGTTTTACTATACAAATCACTGCCTTAAAAGGACATAATTTTGCAATAATAAAAGACGACAGGTCCCAAATTCAAGATAAATAGAAATCACAATCTAGTTATAACCAAAATTTGCAAAACACAAGGTGACATCCTTGGAATAAAGGCAGGCTTACCTAGAAAATAGATGGATCAGGTATAGCCCTTCCCACAGAATCAAGTCGCCTTCCCTTAGACACCAGCATCACTTTCATGTTATCCAGATTGCTTCTTGCCCATATTCCTACCTCTGCAACACTCTGAAAAAGTAACAGCATTACACAATAAGGCTTAATAAGAACAAACAACTGTGTGCTAGCCGTATGCCCAGGACACTCTAGCCTCAATCCTCTGTGATGTCTTAACTAGAAAAAGAATGACAAAAACCAGAATTCTTTTCTAAACAGACCTTTTAGAACTCAGCCTCTAAAAGTATTCCCCAGTGAAAGGCAGAAATGATGAGATCTGTACCTATTAAGTTCATTTAGAGGCAGTTTCTCAACCTCAACAGGCAAACAGTCTCAGAAAAAATAGGTTAAACTATGCTACTAGTTCAATGAACTGTAGACCAAGGTATGTGCAACATGACCCAAGATGTAGAGTGCCACAAATGTTACTAGTAACTGTATTTTTTCTTTGTAACAATTTACTAACACCTCTTTATACATAATACCGTATTTCATCCTAAAGCATTACAAACTGTATCCTATCTGTGATCAAACCTGCCTACAGATCTGTGGAAAAAAGAAACCCTCAACAGTTGAGCCAGAAAGGTAAATTACAAGCAAGCTCTTGAATGCAATGTGAAACTTACAAAATCTGAAATGATTTTTAAAGGTTTGTTTCAATAAACTCCTCATTATCATCCCAAACCTTCAACCAAAGAATCAAAAAGTACAGCAGGATTCGAGATTCAAGGGAATGATTCAGCAAAAATTAATGATTAACATTTCATTTTAGCAATGTTCTAATTAGAACTCATCTCCAAGATGGTTATATTTGGAGAATTGCTACTCATAAATAAGTCTGCAGTGAAAAGGTAGAGATCCTACTAGGGTCAACTCCAGTCAACTATTAAATTTCATGTTTTTCTTATTTCTGAATCCATTAAATTTTCTTTAAAAGGTGGTAATACTGAAGATAGAGAAATTCAATTCTAAAAAAAAATCCATAAACTTACCAAAAGCAGAGTTCACTCTCTTTGTGTATGTTTGTAAACGTGTATACACTACAGTGTACAAGCAACTTATATTTTGCTTTTTAAGAATTAATTCACATTAAACAGTATGATGAAACCTAACTGAAGCTAGGTACCTAACTGAAGTTTTCTGTATCACTTAGAATTTACACCATATTAAAAAAATGATATTATTTAACAATGACCCTATCGATGGACATTTATGTTTTTCCTAATTTTTCATTTACTTAAAACATACTGGAACATTTATATACTCTATTTCCTTGAACATTAATGGAAATTATTACATGAAAGAAAATGACAAAATTTAGAACTTTTTAAATTTTTTAAATTTTACTTATGTATTTTGGGAGAGAGACAGAGCATGAGCAAGGGGAGGGGCAGACAGAGGGAGGGAGAATCTGTACTGACAGAGTGGAGCCCAATGTGGGGCTTGAACTGTGAGTTCACGACCTAAGCCAAAATCAAGTCGGATGCTTAACTGAGTGAACCATGCAGGTGCCCCAAAATTTAGAACTCTTAAGTCACACTGAGACAGGGAAACTGTAAAGGACCTATGAAAAAGAGCTGGTTTCTATTCGTTTTCCTGCTTCTATTTTTGCCAATACCTGCACTCCCACCTTACACATGCCTTAATATATGTCCCCCTTGTAAGGGTCAAGGAGTTAATTATTTCTTTGACGTCTTCCACTACAACTGATAACAACTTTGAAGTGGCCAGGTGAGGTCCTCATGAAAGTTCTCCAAGACCACTGACTCCAAACACCTTGACAAAAGACCCTGGCTCCAGAGCATAAGTGACTTATGGAGGACACCTGAGCACTCGTCCTTGTTTGATCAGTTACTGGAAGCCTGAGAGGACATGTACACCAGGCCACTATCCTTAATAAAAACTCCAGACCCCCCCAAGCAAAGATGAGACTCATGCTCCTTTTCCTTTCTGAGTCTCCCAGATGCTCTGTATCTGCTGTCTCCAATATCTTCATTAAACTCTGTCCTCCCTTCTTGCTGGCTTGAGCCTGATCTCCATCCTGCGTGAAGCTTACAACCCTTTTGGCTGGTCCTGTGGGACCCCTTCTGAGTCCTCTGACCTGGCCTGCCTGCATCAGTTTTCCAGAAATGTTGTTCAAATTTATATCCAAACCAAGGAAGTATAATCTCTATTCCTGGCAACCGTTCTTTTGTTAAAAAGAAAGCACAAAGCAAGAAACAGCACAAGACTTCATTTGATAGGTGCAAAACAGTCACAGGTTTAGCATTTTAATCAATGTCATCTCAGGACCCAAATTAATCCAAAACTCTAAGAAAAAATAAAGGCAGATTTGAGGCAATATGGAGATAAAGTGAGATAACAGTGTAAGAAAAAAGGGAGTCTGAAACAGCTAGCTAGATGCAATCAGTATTTCATTCTTGACAAGCTGTATTGATTACAGGTGATTCCATGCAGTGTGCGGTGTACCAGCTTTAAATAAGAAATCTGGGTTCGGTTTTTAAAGTTCAGCAACCATGTTTGAGACTAGTAAATGGTTCTAAGGTGCTGTGCAAATTAACAAGCATATGTGGTCAATCAACAAATATTTATCACATGTCTACTATCTACATGTTAGGCGCTCTCTAGGCATTGGGGATATGGTAGTCACTTTTATTTTTTTACCATCTTGCTCTCGACTCATTTTCCAGGGGTCTCTCCCATTTCCCACCATAGTTAGAGCTACAAGGTCTAACTTAAATATCTTAAATATTATTAATATTTAAGAAACTGACCTGGTTTTACCTTCAATTATTTTTATTAGGTAACACATTTACATGGTTCAAAATTCAAAATATAAAGAGGGTTATACAGTTTAGTCTACTTCCCGTTCCAGTTCCCCAGTCATCCAGCCCCCCTCCCTGTATAGGTGAACTCATCAATTTCTCAGGCTTCCTTACACTTATCTTATGCATTGAGAAGTCAATACAGCCCTTCCTACTCTTCCTACACATACTCTTTTTACAGAAATAGTATCATACTACCAACACTGAACAGTACCTTAAAGGCTACTTTCCACTGCCTCAGCAGCAAGATGAGGAGACATCACTACAGCACGCAACTGCAAGGTAGCCAACGGATTAGCAATGGCAAAGTCCCTAAAGTGGGACCGCTTTGGCCTGTTGCAGGAAAAAAAAAAAAAAAAAAAAACAACCCCACAGCTGGTATCGCAGAGGCTTTCCATAAAGAGGGAGAGCAGCTGAACTGAAGATTGGAGATAAAGACTGGGGCAGATCTCACAAGGCTGTACAAATCCTTGGACGATTTTCAGTTGAGGAATATAATTTACATTTTTAAAAGATCACTTAGACTGCAGTATGGAGAATGGATAGGTAAGTCAGAAGAGATGAAAGCAAAGGAAGGAGGCTGGAAAAAGGATATATTTTGGAGGTAGTGTTGACAGGATCTGCTGAATGAAGAGATGATGGAGATTAAGAGAAAGTGAACTATCTCAAGCTGTTTCCTAGGCTTCTGGCTTTAACAGCTGAGTTTGGGGGCACTTAGATATATTTCATTACGTATTTGCATTACTATTTGTATGAGTAATTAAAGTTGTAAGACATTCAAATGAAGATATTAAGTTGACAGGTGGAAGCTGGAATTCAACAAACAGGATTAGACCTATGAAGACAAACTTAAGTTGGTGGCATGCAAGTACTTTTTAAAAAGATCACCCAGAGAGATCGTGGTACAAAACGCTTATAAGGGAACATTTATATTCGCATTTAAATAAATATGTTTCTTTTCATCTAAAGCTCCCAATGAGTGAGAACCCTATTTAACGTAGAACAAAAGAACAACTCTGGATCTAGTGTTTAATACAGAATTCAAAGAAATGAATCCTTCACCCTACTTCATTCTGGTATTGATGGAAAGTTCTTATTCAATGGATTATCTTAGACTGGTGTTTTCATCAACTGAATCTACATACAGGTATAACTCATTTTATCACGCTTCACAGAAAGGGAGTTATTTTATAAACTGAAGGTTTATAGCAATCTTGCATTAAGCAAGCCTATCCACACTATACTTCCAACAGGTCACTCAGGTCTGTGTCACATTTTGGTAATTCTCAAACTATTTCCAACTTTTTCATTATTACAGTTGACCTTTGAACAATACATATTTGAACTGAATGTGTCCACTTATATGTGGATTTTTTTACAATACAGTACTGTAAATGTATTTTCTTAGCCATGTTTTTCCTCTACTGTAAGAATACAATATATGATACATTTAACATACAAAATGTGTTAATTGACTGTTATTATTAAGTCTTCTCAGCAAGAGTAGGTTATTAGTAGTTTTGGGGGAGTCAAAAGTTATACATGGATTTCTGACTGCCCAGAGGGGCATCACCCCTAAGCTCCCATTATAAGCTCCCAAGAACTGTATACTGGCTGTGGCCATCTGTGATCAGTGATTAAGACTAGCTGAAAGCTCAGGTGATATTTTTTAATATAGGCACATTGAATATACATACAATGCATGTGTATACACATTGAGTTTTTTGACATGCTATTCACGTTTTTAAATGAACTACCGTAAAGTATAAACAGAACTTTTACATGCACTGGGAAACCAAAACTCATTTGACTTGTTTTATTGCAACCTTTCCTGCAGCAGTATGGGATTGAGCCTGCAGTTATTTCTTTTTTAAATATATATATTTTTAAGTTTATTTTGAGAGACAAAGGGGTAGGGGGTGGCAGCAGAGAGGGAGGGAATCCCAACCTGCACTGATAGTGCTGAACTTGATGCAGGGCTTGAGCCCACGAACTGCAACATCATGACCTGAGCCAAGATCAAGCAAGAGTCGACGCTTAACTGAATGAGCCACCCAGGAACCCCTCCTCTGTAACGTTTTTGTGATGTTCTTCCAAACATACTGTCACATCTTTTAGAACTTTTTTTGCATTTATTTTTTTTGTAGTATTTTTCACTATGTCTACTTACTCTTCCACAGCATTTTTAATGGGTACTTAGTATCTAAGTTTATCTCACCATGATCCTATAAATGAACATTTTTCTTTGAGGTCATACTATTATAAAGACCTCATACTGACCACCAACATACCGATCATTGCATATAACTAATGCCTTAGGACACGCTTATAAGTGGATTTGCTTAGTAATATTTAATAAAGATGTGTTTGAAAATAATCTGAAAGAATAAACCTCTTTGCTAATTAGAAAGTCTTAGTGGAAGAGAATAATTAACAAATGCTTGTATCCTCAACATGTGTACACAGCGGGCTGGCAGAATAGAAAGCTGCAGAATATTGATTTTATTCAAGATAGGAATAGGGACTTGAGGTTGAATGCTTCGGATTGTTGTTCCAGGCCCATGGGGATTTGCTTTTCTGTACACTTTGTGGAAAAGTCTGAGAAGCAAAGCTACAAATAAACATAAAGCATACTAGACTAAGGTAACAAATGATCACTAATAGCTGAGTTTTAGTGGCAAAATATAGCTGTATGCCATATCAATAGTTGTTTATAGAGTTTATTTTAACAGGCTTTAGTCACTTACGCTTTGATTTTAACTATGGACAATTGAAAACAACGTCTAAGAGATTTCTTGGCAACATGGTTCATTTCAAGGTGTAGCATTTCATACCTGGTCTGGCAACAATGTTGCTTATTAAAAACAAAGAATATTTTTTACCCAGTGCATGATTTAAGAGCTTATAATATGTATTTGGCTACATTTAAAAATTTTATTCATTCAAAACTGAGCACTTCATGCAAGGTACCATTAGAAGCTCTTTAAATGATGGTAAATAAAGATCAGTGTTCACAACCCACTGCTGGAAGAATGGCCTGACAACAGTGTACACAGCCAAAATGACAGCTAAGAAAAAGGGATCGTGTAAATAAATAAAATTAAAAACTGTTCATAAAGGGCTCTCCAGTGTGCCTTTTCCTGACAGCTTCTGGGATTCAGTCATGGAATGGAGTATCTTCCCACAAACTTGAAGCAGCAGACATGTTAAACAGGTTCCTTCTTTTATTTATCATTTATCTTTATGGAATCAAAACAAAACCAAAACCTATTTGTGATTTCTATTACAAGGATTTTCTTCACAAAATGAAAAAAAGAGGGGGCGATGATACGAAAGCACACACATTTAATATCTCTGTACATTTAGCATACTTGGCACAGTTTATCATTTTCTCAGGTCACTTCATATCCTTTGAGGACAGAAAAAGCTTTGGAACTGAAATTACAAAGCATTTAAAGGTACAGCAATTCAAAAACAATTCTTTTATATGGGGGAAAAAAGTGCTGACGATTAGGGCAGTAAGAGAAAATTGACTATTAAAAAGAAAACTCCATTCCAAGAAGACAGATTACCATCTCCTGTTAAATAAGCAGCCTCTAAGACATTAGAACTCTTCCTAAACTTCATTGCTACTCGAAACTTTTGACGTCCCCGCAACAAATGAAAGTGTGTGTTCAGTATGATCTAGGACCTCAATACTTTAAACAACTTCCCTGCCCCACTAAATTTTTAACATCTATGTGCCAGGTTGTAAATCCCTAGGGATGCTCGTGTTTCACATTAGTGCATTCATCTTCACAGGTGTTAACTTAAGCCAATGTACTTAATGGAGCATGACAAAAGCAACTGCTTATAATAATGAGAGGTTACTGTCAGGACATACAAATTTATTACAACGTTAATAAAAACTATAGGGTCTGTAGATGTTGGAGAGATAAGTGAGGTGAATAAAAAGAAAGGCATTATGTGGGGGAAGGGAAGGACTAGTTTTGTTTTTATTTCAACAGTAACTAGCCATTTCTAACCTTACAAATAGGCTTCTCTCTCTCACTGCCTCAGGGTGAAAGGAGATAAACTTGCCCCATCTTTAAAGAAAAAGAAAAAGCCAGTAAAGAGAAGTGAACTTAAAAAAGACTCAAGAGGACAGGTCTTCTTTTGATATAATTCTATCAGTAATCCTTTTCCAGCCACACTCTGCTTCCAAAGATCGAATCCTAATTCCAAAATGTTCTTGTGATTGCTTCCTCTCAAAATACTTTTAAAATCTCAACATTCTGAAATACAGAGTATATATTTATTCATCTAACTGCTCAAAGTATGAACTTAAAGTTCTAAGCAAGAATGCAATGCCCAGTACTTACTGATTAACTGTAGATGAAGACAGGGCAATAGCATTTTGGCTCCACCATCTAGCTCAACTGCAATCAATTAAAGAGATTCACGCAGAAAATGCAGATTCTAGATCAGTCCCAAAAAGCATATTTTGGTGTGAGCCTATCAACTAAAGTAGTAAAAAAAAAAAAAAAAAAAATTAGCTTTTTGGTGGCACATAAGTATATGGAAGTAAAAATAATGAGATAAAATTATCACAAAACATGAAATGTATTTTTCTTCATAACTGTAATTTTTCCCCCTGACAAATTCAAGCTGTTTTTTTTTTGCCCCTGGTGAATGAAACAACTCTCACATCAAATTTTACACCCTGGCAATTTTTTCCTAATGCTGAGAGATTTAATTTTAATTTTTTCTTAAAACTTAACTAAATTTCTGTATCTGAGCCTAATAAACCATCTCTTATCACTACACCTTCTTAGTAAAACGCTACGTTTTCGGCATATTATCACCAGAGTCTTTAAATGTTACAGCGGTGGTAATTACTCAAATTACTAAAAACCAGAAAACAGTGATACTAAAAAGCTGGGAACAAATTTAAAGCCAGCTCACAGAAAGAATCCTAATGGGAAAATATGAAACCCTTCGAAAAAGAAAAAAAGATTTTCCGTTTGTAAAACTTTCAACACAATGGAAGAATATTTTCTTACTTAGACTGTAGCTTAAACGCTATAAATGGTTAATCGTCTTTCACGAATTAAAAATAAAAGTATTATTAGTACAAGATCAAAAATTTCGAAACGGTATATTCTATGCTGACAACATTGCATATTCGAAAGTCACCCTACAAAATACGCATTTTATCGGATGTCCCAACAACCTGCCTCGCCTGTCAGAAGGAACACAGACGATCAATCAAGTTATGAGAAAGCAACCACACACTGCATTTGAATTTCCAAATTCAATCATGCAAAGTAGAGATAAGTCCTGACTTATATTTCATGTAATTGTAACCCTCCCCTTAACTTCACCGAATATTATTATAAAAATACATGCTGTATCATTCAACCGCATAGAACGGCACTTGGCCACCTCTACTGTCGTATCTATGCCGGAGAATGGGTCAAAACAAAGTATATTTTTAAGGACAAGAAGATTAAAAAATTTAAAAACTCATTCAGAACTCAACATATGACGATTACTACTTTGCAGACGCATTTTACTGTTCTCGGCACGACTAGGGCACTCTCACTCGCAGTTAGTCCCTGCCCCTCCTTCTTAAAAGAGCCTGACATATTATGGCCAAGCAACCCCGATTCCCTCGGCACGGGCCTTGAATAGCAGAGCTAGAATGAATCCCAAAAGATGGAAGAGTCTAAGACGCAAACAAGGTAAAAGAAAAAAAAAAGGGGGGAGGGGGGACAAGACCCGCCCAACTCTCTCAAGCCCACCTCTCTTCAATGGACTACATAAGCCTGAAAAGGAAATAAACAAAAAAGGAACACCAAGAGAAAGCAACTAAGGCTCCCTTACTCTCTGCATTCTCGGGCCCAATTCTCTACCGAAGCTCTCGGCCCACCCCACCCCCAGGGGTCCCGGCGCCATTTAGCTCCTCCGAAGCCGCCGCCATTTTCCGCCCCCGCCGGATCGCTGCTGCGCCTCGGCGGCCGCTCGCTACCCCACTCAGTAGCCCGAGCCACTGCCGCGGGCCGGGCCCCGAGAGGGAGGCCCTGGCCTGAGCGTGCGGGGACGGCAGCTTCAGCGTCACGAAGGCCCAGCTCCGACCCCGCCCGCGGTGCCCGAGCGCCCAGAGCCTGCGCCGGCCGGCGGGAACAGGATGGCAGCAAGGGGGCCGGACAGGCTCCACTGGGCGGAGCGGCCCTGGCGGCGGTTGGGACCTGAAGGTTCCATCGCACTTACTTCCTGTTTTGGGTCCGGGCACTTTGGAAGAACCAGGATGGAGGCTCCAAAAAATACCAGGATGGAGGAAGCAGCCACGGGCAAGAGTGGCTGCAGCTGGAGTGAGCGAGCGCGACAAGCCACCGGAAACGGAGCTACGGCCGCGCCCCGCCCCCAGCCCCCGCACGCTCCCCCTCCCGCGCTCCGCTCCCTCGGGACTGCTGTGTCTGTTGGCTGCTCGCGTCACTTCCGACCAAGTCGGAGCGCGAAAAAAGGTCTCGGGTAATTGGAGCTTCGGTACCGTTCTGGGTAACGTTCGTTTGCGGTCCGCAGCTTCTCTTTTCCTACTGGGAAACCTCGGTACTGACATTTCCGCTGCTGATGCTGTAAAGAAGGCCCATCTTTCT
This sequence comes from Panthera onca, assembly GCF_046562875.1. Classification (NCBI taxonomy): domain Eukaryota; kingdom Metazoa; phylum Chordata; class Mammalia; order Carnivora; family Felidae; genus Panthera; species Panthera onca. The sequence continues at coordinate 91,001,081 of NC_138340.1, read as the reverse complement.
TTGGCGTAACTGGGGTCTTTCTGGCTCTGGTGGCAGTGGCGCCCCGCTGGCCGAGTTTCATAAATTCGCAGAGCTCAGAGCGGAGACAGCCGGGTGTGGAACGGAGTGAATGCCGTGTCTAGATGCAAAAGAAAGTTGGAAATTCTGTGTGGCCTTTCACACTTAGTTTGCGTTGCCCTAGGCGCTCGGTGTGAGGTGTACCCTCTTTGGGCGTGTGATGTTGTTCTGGTCAAATGTATCCTTTGTGAGCGAAGGGAGGTGCTACTATAATGCACAGTCCGTCTTGAAGCGTAGGTTTTCTAAGCCAGCTGCTCTTGAGTAAGTGGGAAGCTTTTAGGAAGGACCTATACTCGGACCGAGCCCCTAGACCAGCCTTTTAGAAGCTCTATGAGACCCTGGCAGAGATTTTGTTTGTAGAGTTTTAAGGCGTTGAAAATCTTTTGGTGTAGTGGTGTGAAACTGTTACAACTCTGTATGATTCCGAACTCATTTTACTTGTTTATAAAACTAAATACGTTGTAGTCTTTTTTTTCTGTATTGGCATGAAGGGAGATTAAAAGTTAGACTTGACTGATGTTCTTGATTCCAACAGCTTTGTGTAGACTCACACTACATTGACACAAGGGGAATGTAGTCAGCATCAGTCGTAAAGGTCAAATAAAGGCTCTGCAGAACGTGAATATGTACTACTAAGTTGGTCCTAAGGAATTAATGAGATTAGTAATACTTAGTAATTTCTCCCCCTCCATTATCTTAGCATGTTTTGATTTTGCCACAAAGTTGTGGTTTCCTTTGACTACAAAGTATAGTTGAAAGACTTTGTGGAAAGAATAATTCATCAAAGAAACATGGAGGAGGAGGACAAAAAAAAAACCACACTGACACGGGTTTAGAAACTTATTATTTAGATTTTAAGCCAAATGTACTTAGTTTTCACCAGTGGTACCCATTACCATGCTATTCTTTACAGTAAAATAATTTCTCAGCCATAAATGCTGGGTTTCACAAAGGGACGACAACGAGATACTTTTATACACCTATTAGAATGACTAAAAAAAAAAAAAAAATCCGCAGACAACACCAAATTCTTGTGAGGATGTGCAACAAACGGAACTCTCATTAATTGCTAGTGGGAATGCAAAAGGTTACAGTCACTTTTAGAGACAGTTTGGCAGTTTCTTACAGAACTAAACATTCTTACTATATGATCCAACAAATTGCTCCTTGATATTTACTCGAGTTGAAAACTTATGTCTGTGTAAAAACCTGCATGCAGATATTTATAGCAATTTTATTCATAATTGCCAAAACTTGGAAGAAACCGGGTTGTACTTTAGTATGTGAAGGGATAAATTGTGCTACATCTGTACAGCAGAGTATTATCCAATGCTAAAAAGCAATGAACTATCAAGCTATGAAAAGACACGAAGGAAGCCTAAATGCATATAACCAAGTGAAGTCATTCTAAAAAAGTTACATACAGTATGATTCAAACTAGATGATACTCTGGAAAGGGCAAAATTGGAGACAGTACAAAAGATCAGCAGTTGCCAAGGTTTGGGGCTGGAGAGAGGAATAGATGGAGCAGAGGGTATTGAAGGCAGTGAAACAATTCTCTTTGATATAATGGTAGATAGAAGTCCTTCTACATTTATCATACCCCACAAAATGTAAAACACCCTATTGTGAACCCTAATGTGAACTATGGACTTTGGGTTCATCATTTGTAACAAATGTACCGCGCTGGTAGATGATGTTAATACGGGAGGAGACTATGCATGTGTAGGGCAGGCGGTATATGGGAAGTCTGTACCTTTGTCTCAATTTTGCTCTGAATCTTAGACTACTCTAAAAAAAAAAAAAATCTATTTAAAAGAAAGAATGAAAAGGCTAGATAAGCTTTTGGATTTGGACAACATGAGCCAGCATTTTTTGAGTGCTTACGTGTCAAATGTTTTACATGTCTTAAACTCATTTAATGTTCACAAGTGCCAAATTCATTAGTACAGTTATTACAAATGAATCCTCTTTTAGACAACCAAAAAAAAAAAAAAAAGGAAAAAAATGTCAAGGGACACACAGCACATAAGTAAATGGTAGAGTCAGAATTGAAGCCTCAGCTCAGACCGTACAGTTTTGCAGTTTGCAAAGTACACTTTGGTAACAGCCTTTTTATAATGAAAACAAATAATTACAACCAGTTTCCAGAGTCTTAACTGGAAGATGGACATGTTTGGCCAATTTTCAAAAATGAATGCCAGAAGCAGCGTTTTATTACATCTAACTTTATTACCAATATGTGATACTTTGCATTCCATTATGGTTATGACGTAAATCACTCAATTTCTAAATAAGTACATAGGCAAAACCATGAGGTTGAATAGTGTTGAGGAATGATGTTGGAGGTTGACCTGAGTGTGCATCTTGGCTTTATTGCTTAGTAGTGGATATGGTACCTCACCACGTAGCTGCATTAGCCTTCAAAAAATGGGAATAATAAAATCTACCGCCCCAAATAATGGAGGCATGCTTTGCACAGAGCCTGACATGTGTAGAAAGCACTTAAAAATGGAAACTAATAAACCCCTGAATTAGAAAAGCAATTACTCTCAGAGCAGTTCTAATGAAATAATAATTACATATGTAAAATCATTGACATTAACATTTATGAGGAAGTGGTTCCTAATTAGCCACATTTTTCATAAAGCATAACCATATAGGATTCTTTTTCAGCAAGGCATAACAGAGTGGTGTCTAAATTATAGTTTGGCTGTCCATTGCCCTCTGCAAAATTTTGCAGCCTGCGCTCTGCTGCACTCTACTGTTAATTCCCTGAAAAAGTCAAGCCCATCCTCATAATTCTCCCTTTCTTGGTGAGTTTCTTTCATAACTACGTTTAACAACGTCCATTGGTATTTACTTGGGGAGGACAAATGTATTTTAATATTAGTTTAATACATAATTTTTTTTTTTTTTTTTGAGAGAGAGTGCGAGCAGGGGAGGGACAAAGAGGGGGAGAGGGAGAATCCCAAGCAGGCTCTATACGGTTAGCACTTAGTGCTCAGAGCTGATGCAAGGCTCAAACTCACGAAACCACAGGATCATGACCTGAGCTGAAATCAAGAGTCAGACGCTTAACTGAATGAGCCACTGAGGTGCCCCAGTTTAATACATAATTTTTTCTAAATGTTAATATTTTTTTTGAGAGAGAGAGAGAGACAGAGTGCAAGTCGGGGAGGGGCTGAGACAGAGGCACACACAGAATCCAGAGCAGGCTCCAGCCTCTGAGCTGTCAGCACAGAGCCTGACAATGGGGCTTGAACTTACAGAACCCAAGATCATGACCTGAGCTGAAGTCAGATGCTTAACCAACTGAGCCACTCAGGTGCCCCTTAATACATAATTTTAAAAGCAAATTCAACATCCATTTGTGTTAAAAACAAAATGGGTATAGAAGGAATGTACCTCAATATAGTAAAGGCCATATATGACAAGCCCACCCCTAACCATAGCCAGTAGTGAAAAGCTGAAAGTTTTTCCTGTGAGATCATGAACAAGACCAGAATACCCAGTCTTAGCACTTTTATTCAACATAGTATTGGAAGCCCTAGGTGCAATAATTAGGCAAGAAAAGGAAATAAAAGGCATCCAAATTGGAAAAGAAGAAGTAAAACTCATAATCTGTCATAAGCAAATGACATGACATTTTATATGTAAAATCCTGGACTCCATCAAAAAATTGTTAGAATTCATAATTCAATAAAGTTGCAAAATACAAAATCAATACACAAAAGTTGGTTGCCTTTCTATACACTAATAACACTGTCAGAAAGAGAAACCAAGAAAACAATCCCATTTACAACTGCATCAAAAAGAATAAAATACTAAATTTAAACAAGGAGGTGAAAGATTTGTGTGTTGAAAACTACAAAACATTAATGAAAGAACGTGAAGACAAATAAATGGAAAGATATTCTGTGCTTGTGGGTTGAAAAGATTAATATTGTTAAAGTGTGGGGGTGCCTGGGTGGTTAAGTGTCCAACTCTTGATTTTCAGCTCAGGTTGTGGTCTCATGGTTCATGGGTTTGAGCCCCATATCAGGCTCCCTGCTGTCAGTGCAGAGCTTGCTTCAGATCCTCTGTCTCCCTCTCTCTCTGCCCCTTCCCCACTCGTGCTCGCTCTCTCTCTCTCTCTCTCTCTCTCTCAAAAATATTTATTAAAAAATATATATAGTTAAAGTATCTGAACTACTCAAAGCAATATACAGATTTAATAAAACCCCTTAAAAATTCAAATGGCATTTCCCACTGAAAGAGAACAAAGAATACTAAAATTTGTACGGAACCACAAAAGACCCCAAATAACCAAAGCATTCTTGAGAAAGAGGAACAAACCTGGAGACATCATCCTTTCTGATTTCAAACTGTATTACGAAGCTATATGAATTAAAAGAGTGTGGTATTTGCGTTAAAAACTGACCCATAGGGGCGCCTGGGTGGCTCAGTCGGTTAAGCGTCGGACTTCAGCTCAGGTCACGATCTCGCGGTCTGTGAGTTCGAGCCCCGCGTCCGGCTCTGGGCTGATGGCTCAGAGCCTGGAGCCTGCTTCTGATTCTGTGTCTCCCTCTCTCTCTGCCCCTCCCCCGTTCATGCTCTGTCTCTCTCTGTCTCAAAAATAAATAAAACGTTAAAAAAAAAACAACAAAAAAAAACCTGACCCATAGATCCAAGGAACAAAATAGCCCAGAAATGGACTCATGCATGTGTGGTTAGTTAATTTATGACTGAGGAGCCAAGAATATATAATGATGAAAGGACAGGCTCATCAGTAGATGGTATTGGGAAAACTGGGCGACCACCTGTGAAAGAATGAAATGGGGACCACTATCTAACATCATATATAAAAATTAACCAAAAAATGGATGAAAGACTTGAACCACACCTGAAAACATAAAACTCCTAAAAGGAGACACGCAATAACCTCCCTGACATAGGCCTTGGCAGTGGTTTTCTGAATGTGACACCAAAATCAAAAGCAACAAAAGCAAAAACAAACAGGACTACCTCAAACTCAAAAGCTTCTGCACAGCAAAGGAAACCATCAACAAAATGAAAAGGCAACATATTGAGTGGGACAAAATATTTGCAAATCATATATCTGATAAGGGGCTGATGTCCAAAATATGTAAAGAACTCATACAATGCACTAGCAAAAAAATAATCTGATTAAAAAATGGGCAGAAGATCTGAATAGACATTTTTCCAAGGAAGATACAGATGACCAACAGGTACATGAAAAGATGCTCAACACCACTAATCAGGGAAATGCAAACCAAAACCACAAAGAGCTATCCTGTTAGAATGGCTATTATCAAAAAAGTGAGAAGTATTGATGAGGTCACTGAGAGAAGAGAACCCTTGTACGCTGTTGGTGGGGATGTAAATTGGTGTAACCATTATGGAAAACAGTATGGATGTTCCTCAAAAAATTAAAAATAGAATAGCCATATGGTCCGGGGGCACCTGGATGCTTCAGTTGGTTGAGCATCTGACTTTGACTCAGGTCATGAGCTCATGGTTTGTGAATTCAAGCTCCATGTTGGGCTCACTGCCATCAGTGCAGAGCCCATTTTGGATTCTCTGTCCCCCTTTTGCTCTGCCCCTCCCCTGCTCACGCATGCACATGTACTCTCTCTCTCAAAAATAAATAAACATTAAAAAAAAAAAAAAAGAATAGCCATATAGTCCAGAAATCCTACTTCTGGATTTATTGAAAAAAAATGAAAACACTACCTCAAAAAGATATATGCACCACATATTTATTGCAGCATTATTTATAAGAGCCAAGATATGGAAACAATCTAAGTGTCCATCAATGGATGAATGGATAAAGAAGATGTGGTATATATAAAATGAAATATTAGCCATAAAAAATGAAATCTTGCCATTTGTGACAACACGGATGGACCTATTATTATGCTAAGTGAAGGTATTGTGCTAAGTGAAATAAGTCAGAGAAAGACAAATACCATATGAGTGTATGTGGAAAATTAACTGCCCCGCTCCCCAAAAAACAAATCCCAAGCTCATTGATATAGACAGCAAATTGATAGCTGCCAGAGGTGATGGGTTTAAGTTGGAAGAAATGGGTGCACTTAAATTTTTTTTAGTAACAAATAAAGAAAAAATAATAAAATTAAATTTATTATAGTAACACCATTATGTCTTTAACTCGCATAATCATTGTAAGGATTATCCATAATGTTATTTGAAGTCTAGGGTAGCTTTCTGTAGTTGCACATCTAGGTCATTTCCACCTTAGTACTTAGTCACTGTATACTTAGGGGATGCAAGAGATTTTTAATATCCTAGGATTTGCCTAATTAGGAACTAAATATTTTGTAGAAAAATCATGAGAAATAATTCTATCCCAAATAGAACTTACTATATTATAAAAGTATTTATAGTACAGTTATGGTATTTGCTACATTTGCTAGTTACGATTAACTCTGTTGGACTCTACATTTTTATAACACTTTCTTGAACCTTATCAGTGATAGAATATTGATGAAATTATTCTTTTTATGAAAGGATGATATGTTAATGAAAAAGTGTTTCAAAATACTGAGAGGCAGTTTCTGTTGTTGGATGATTAATTGTCTTGTATTTTGGATGGTGTGAAAGAGATGTTTTTACAAGGGCTTTTGTCAAAGGACACGAAAACTACAATTATTGAGAGGTTCATTTTCTTTCTACACCATTTCTGAGTCCTGTTAGTACAGTTTATGGGTTACATTGGAAGGCCTTCGGAAAGTTCTGGATATCTGATGGGGAATCCTACGGTAATAGGGGAATGAACAAACTGTCCCTGGTTAGGCCTATACATCAAGTTCTTCCAGGTCCTACTTTGTCTCACTTCTCTCCTCTAGGCTTTTCTCTGAGACTCATGGCACTCCATCTTATAACCCTTTTCCTGCCTCTTCCATTTTGTGACAGTGGAGATATCTTATCTCCATATTCTTTTTTTTTTTTTTTTTTAACATTTATTTATTTTTGAGACAGAGCATGAATGGGGGAGGGTCAGAGAGAGGGAGACACAGAATCCGAAACAGGCTCCAGGCTCTGAGCTTTCAGCACAGAGCCCGACGCGGGGCTCGAACCCACGGACCATGAGATCATGACCTGAGCCGAAGTCGGCCGCTTAACCGACTGAGCCACCCAGGCGCCCCTCTCCACATTCTTTTAATCTTTCAACATAGTCACCACCTCTTCATACCTTCTTCACTTTTTCTTTTGTAACAGATCTTTACTGAGACTTATTAATGGAACGTTAGCAAAATTTGGCTTCTCTTTCAGTTAGGCAAATGGAGAACTAAGGCTTTGGATAATGCCAGCAAGTGAGGATAAAAGTTTTCATTCTGTCCTTGAAATTTTTTGTGTGTGCAAAATAAAACAGTTACTTTACTAAGGTTGGGAGAATGTCTGAACCCAGATTCAAGGACCCATTCTTTTACAGTATGTCATAGGGGAGAGAAGGACAATAAGACAATAAATAATTGCCAATTTTTATAAGTTCTGAGGACAGAAACGGAAGGCTCTGAAAGGGAACTTTCCATAGAGTGTTCAGAGTAGGGCATTCTGAGAAGACATTTGAACAGAGACTGGAAAGAAGAGAAGAAATCACCATAGTAGGGGATAAAAGGTAGGAGAGTATTTATTCAGTTAACATGGGAAAGAGTGCATTTGCAGAAAGCAACATGATGTTTGCTTTCTTACATGATGTTTGTAAAAGGGAAAGAGCACAGTGTTGGTAAGGGGGTAAGCTCAGTCTCTCTCACAGTCGTTAATTCAGTTTAAGTCCACTTCTCTAAGATTGGAAATCAGCATGTGCCCAGAGGTGGCTGGACAATTTGCTACCTCTGCCTTATCATATAGCTTCAGTTTGCCAGCATATGGTATGACACATTAAGTTAATAGACGCTTAAATGTCTGTTGAGATCAAAGATAATTAAGTATCTTAAGCCAGGAGATCAGGAAGCTAGTCATTTCTTTTCTTTGGCGATAGTTACTGACTACAGGAGAGCTCATTTGTTTTTCAGATACTGTCAGTACTTACATAACTCTGGAATAAAACAAATGCTACTTATTATTCCTGTAGTGCAAAGAGGTTATTTTAACAGAAGGTTGGGTGTTACTTTATTGCCCAAATCTCCTTATCCCCCTAGTTGCAGTATTTTAAGGATAAAAACATTACATTTTAACCAGCAGATGTCCCTGTTGTTTAGCAAGATTTTTGTTTTCTTTCCAGAGTAGTAGCTTCAACAGTAGATGGGAATTTTTTGGCTTGAATTTGTTAGTGGTACACTATGGTAGACCAATGACAAGCCTCAAGAATAAGAAAACCAGGGGGATATGCTTTGAAATCTAAATGTGAAAGGTGTTCTAGCATTTAAAGACTCATCACTGATGTATCCTCTTCTCTTTTATTCAATGTACAGCATACAGCTAATTCTCTTGCACAGAATATGCAGTGAGTGACAGAGAAAGAAACAAGGAACTTGTGTAACCTTTATAGCTTTGCACATCTGTGATACACCTATTCATTGGTTTCATTCATCACACATTACTGAGCACATACTTTGTGCTGAGCACTATTTTAGGGAGAAGGAATATGGTAGAGAGCAAGAGAGGTAAGGTCCCTGCCCTCAAAGAACATATAATCTAATGCAGGAGCTTACATTGTACTAGTTTTTTTCAATATGTCTTTGTAAAAAAACAAACAAACAACAAACCCTTGGTTAAACTACCAATTTACTGACTTACTGCAACTGCCCATAAAAGTTGCTCATTGTTAGAAACTTAATGAGACAAAATATGAATCAAATCACTTGGTGTCATCAGATTACTCTAAATTGCAAATACTAGGAAAGATCAATGTTCATTGGTCTTGCTTAGTCAAAGCACTTTGGTTTTCTTTTAATGATAATGCAGTTCTTTAATATTTTTATTAGATTTTTAATTTTCATTCCAATACAGTTAACATACAGTGTTATGTTAGTTTCAGGTATAAAATATAGTGATTCAGCAATTCTACACATTACTCACAGCTCATCATAAGAGTATTCACCTATTTCACCCTTCACCTATTTAAGTGTCCCCCCCCCGCCCCCCGCTCCCCTCTGATAACCATCTGTTCTCTGTATTTAAGAGTCTGTATCGTGGTTTGACTATTTTTTCTTTTTCTTTGCTCATTTGTTTCTTAAATTCCGCATATGTTTGAAATCATGTGGTATTTGTCTTTCTCTGACTGACTTGTTTCACTTAGCATAATACTCTTTAGTTCCATCCACATCGTTGCAAATGACAAGATTTCATTCTTTCTTATGGCTGAATAATATTCCATTGTATATAGGTATATATACTACACCTTGGACACTTGGACTGCTTCCATAGTTTGGCTATTGTAAATAATGCTGTAATAAACTCAGGGATGCATGTGTCCCTTTGAATTAGTGTTTTTGTATTTGTTGGGTAAATACACAGTAGTGCAAATATGGGTTCATAAGGTAGTTCTGTTTTTAATTTTTTAAGGAACCTTCACCGTGGAAACAGTGGCTACACCAGTTTGCATTCCCACCAACAGTGTACAAGGGTTCCTTTTCCTCCACATCCTCAGCAACACTTGTTTTTTGTGTTGTTGATTTCAGGCATTCTGACAGCTGTGAGGTGATATCTCCTTATAGTTTTGATTTGCACTTCCCTGATGGTAAGTGATGGTGAACATCTTTCCATGTGTCTGTTGGCCACCTGCATGTCTTCTTTGGAGGAATGTCTGTTCATATCTTCTGCCCATTTTTTAATCGGATTATTTGTTTTTTGGCACTGAGGTGTATCAGTTCTTTCATACATTTTGGATACTAACCCTTTATCGGATATGTCAATTGCACATATCTTCTCCCATTCAGTAGGTTGCCTTTTAGTTTTGTTGATTGTTTCCTTCACTGTGCAGAAATTTTTATTTCGATGTAGTCCCAATAGCTTATTTTTGCTTTTATTTCCCTTGCCTGAGGAGACATCTAGAAAAATGTTGCTATGGCCGATGTCCAAGACATTACTGCCTATGCTTTCTTCTAGGATGTTTGTGGTTTCAGGTCTCACAGTTAGGTCTTTAGTCCCCTTTGAGTTTATTTTTATGTATGGTGAAAGAAAGTGGTCCGGTTTCATTCTTTTGCATGTGACTGTGTAGTTTTCCCATCACCGTTTTTTGAAGACACTCTTTTTCCCATTGGATATTCATTTCTCCTTTGTCGAAGTTTAATTGACCATATAATTGTGGGCTTACTTCTGGGTTTTCTGTTCCATTCTATTGATCTGTGTGTCTGTTTTTAATGCCCGTACCAGACTGTTTTGATCACTACAGCTTTGTAATATAACTTGAAATCTAGAATTGCTCTACCTCTGGTTTTGTTTTTCCTTTAGGGGATCCTTTGGCTATTTGAGGTCTTTGTGATTGCACACAAACTTTAGGATTGTTTGTTCTACTTCTGTGAGAAATGCTGTTGATATTTTGATAGGGATTACATTAAATCTGTAGATTGCTTTGGGTAGTATAGACATTTTAACAATATTTGTTCCAGTCAAAAGCACTTTGAACAGTAAGTGCTCAAAAATGTCAGATATTATTATTTGTCTCACCCATCATAGCCACAAAAACTGAAAAGCAGAAGAGAATTGTGATATTTGTTGAGTAAGATTTGTTAGGTAATGATTCTATCTCCATGAAGACAATTAGGATATAAAAAATTTCGTAACATTTATATTGAGAAAAAAGATTTATGTGGAAATAAAAATAGCTAACAGTAGTCTATTTGTAGATATCTTTTTAATTTGTTGTAAACTGCCTTTCAAAATATCAGCCTATTGCTGATAAGTATGGAAAGAAATATTATAAATTCCATTGTTTTGAATTTTATGTTTCTCTGAAACTCCTTCTTGGAAACTGTTCTGTTTTCATGTTTCTGGGTAGTGTTTTATGCATTGGAGAAAGTGACATGGCCACTTATCTGAGGAATCTCCTTCTACTGAGGTTCACTGCATACCTTTAATATGTATACAACAGAAGCATGTAAACATATGCAAACTAAAGGTCTTTCTTGGCCTGAATTTTATGTTAGATTTAAAATCCAAACTCGACAGAAACCACTGTTTATCAAGGAAACAATTCCTCCAAGAATAGTAACCTGAAATAACAACCTAGTCTTCTAATACCTACCTATTTTAAGAACATCTACATTACATTAAATATAACCATATAAAATTAAATTCCAGAGCATAATACCTTTGTTATAATGACTGCATCTTAAGTGGGCAGACCTGGTAAAAATATGTAATATATAATTTTTAATTTAATGAGATTGAGAATAACAGGATTAGGAAAGCAGAGCTTCTGTGGCCCATCTGTTCAGACTTGAGAATAATATTATTACATATAATCCTGTTTTAGAATTGTAGCCATTGCAGCAGTATTATATTGATACTAGCAAACTTAGAGTAAGGAAGATATGTGGCTCCCACACAGTCACAATATCCCTAATGTCTTTACCCTCTGTTTATATTTCTTACCAGAAGTTTACATTTAGGCTGAACTTTGGTCTGTGTTAGTTCAACCTGGTATAATAAGACATAAGGCTGTTACAGCCATTCTTTGAAGGTGAAACTCCTTTCTCTATTTCCATTATAATTGGATAAGCTCTATTTTTGTTGAACAGGAGCCCATTTTCACATGATGTTGCAGTCTTTTCTTTCTTTTCCTTTGCCAAAGAGCCATCTGCTGTGAAATCATTATTGAGAACACTCTTGATCTTGAGCCTGTAATAAATTTTCACAAGAATCTCCTCTGAGAATGAACCCATGCTGCTCTACCATTGTAGACCAATTGTGGGAAAAATATACAATACAACAATATTCCATACATAATGTTATAAATAACTATGTTACTTGAAAAGGTCACAGTAAATATAGTACTCTATTTACAATCTGTCTCTTGTAATGGCCAAAATCAAAAATGAATCTGAATTCTTTGCTTTTAGGCCTTTCCTACCTCTCTCTTCACTGTAACTACACTTTGATAAAGTAATAAATTGGATGAAGAATTTAAAAATTAGATTTCGCTAGGATAGGTGGCTTATAACTGCTGGTAGGGATGTAACTAGTGACCAGAGTTTTCCTACCATTCTCATATTGACTTGGTAGTAACATATAATATTATTAAATGTTTTATTTAAAAAAAAACTAAAAAAACCCACTAAAATGGTTGATTTCGCTTCTTTTTATTGATGTTTAAACAAATAAAAGGTAAAATTCAATCCTGATGAATAATTTAAAGTCACAGATCATACACCAAAGCTTTGCAAGTAATGCCATTTCTTCAGTAACAAGCTTTCAGAAGCTCCCAAGACCCTGATAGTCGTTTGTTCCACCTCTCTCTCAACAAATGACCTTCACAGAGTCTTTAACTCCCTCGTTGGCTTCCCCCACTAACATGCTGATCTGTGTTCATCCTAACTTCTCTGCAATCCTAGAGATGTTCATTCTCTTATTCAAGGCTAATCTCTTCTTTGGTGCTTTTGATCTGTCTCCCTCCTAGGACTATGCTCATGCCTTCCTCTATGTTTCAACCACTGTAGTCTGGTTACTGCCTCTAACATGCCATTGAAGATCATTAATGGCCTCCATGTTGCTAAATCCAATGAATAATGTTCTATTATCACTTAACTTAATTTTTCAGCAGCACTGCCTCCTGAAATGACGACCTCTTCTTTCTCTGAATACTATTTTTTTCTTGATTTTGAGATATAATACTCTCTTTTTTTCCAGGCATAAAGAACACTATCTTTTATTGTATCAAGACTAAATGCCTAATATTTAGCCTAGTGTGATGTATGGTGGTTATGCTTGAAGCAATAATGATACTGTTGGCTATAATAAGTACAGATTTCCTTGAGTGGCAAGAACAACAACAAGAAAGAATTAAAAACTTATAGGATGTTCCTTATGCTGTAGGCATGAATCTGCTATGTATATTTATTTTTTTTCTTTTTCTAGACAAGATATTTATTTAGGAAAGTTCAAGTTTTATTATATTTCATCTTAAAAGTTTTTTTTTTTTAATTTTTTAGAGAGAGAGAGAGAGAGCACACTGGGGAGAGGCAGAGAGATAGAGAAAGAGAGAGAGAGAAAATCCAAGCAGTCTCCACACCCAGCACAGACCTGAACATGGGGCTTGATCCCAAGACTGTAAGATCATGACCTAAGCCGAAATCAAGAGTCAGATGCTCAACTGACTGAGCCATGCAGGTGCCTCTTATCTCAAATAGTTTTAAGCAACATGGCAATTGTTGGTACTTTTAAATCACTCTGTAATTCCTTCTGTTTCTCTAAATACTTCTTGGCTGGCCTGACTTTTCAATTTTAGAGTTCTTTGTGGTGATTTCTCAAGCCCACACCTCCTTCTCTTTCTGTTCTCTCTTCCTAAGTGATTTCATCCACTCCAGTGACTTCAATTGCTGTCTACAGTGATGACTCCTACCTGTATAATTCTGCTAATCTACTATGCCCTGTTGGATGTGGCACTTGGCCTAAATGTGGACGATTATATTTTTCAAAGATGGCTGCAATGGTATTTCTCATCCAACATGCTCTTCATACAATACAACTTTGATACTCCTCCCACCAAGAGGAGGGACTCCTCCTCTTGAAATGGAACAGCTTCTGTGGCTATTTTAACGAATAGAGTATGAAGAAAGTCATTCTATGTGACTTCTGAAGATGGATCCTCAAAAGCCTATCAGCCATCATGTAAGCAGCCATCATATAAGTAGTCCAGCTGCCAAACCATCAGGAAGCCCAAATTTGCCCATTCAGAAAAGGCATATGAAGAAGCATTATGTAAAAAGAGAAACATGACTGGAGAGCCCCTTGCTACTCCAGCCTCCTCTCCAAATTAGGTATCTATTGCTGCATAACAAATTACCTCCAAATCTTTGAACAGCAAGGATTTATTACCTCATAGTTTCTGTGGGTCAGGGATTCAGGAGTGGCTTAGCTAGGTGATTTCCTTAGGGAATCTCTTGAGGTTGCAGTCAAATGATGTCAGCTGAGGCTTACAGTCAGACTGGGACTGGAAGATCTAGTCCCAAGATCGCTCCATTCACATGGCTATTCGCAACAGGCTTCATCCTTGGCTACTGACTGGAGACCTCAGTTCCTACCCTTGGGTCCTTTCCATAGGGCAGCTTGATTGTCCTCAAACACATGGCCACTGGCCTCCCCGAGAGCAAGTGATCCAAGAGTGAGAGCAAGGAAGAAGCTTCAGTGCCCTTATGACCTAGTTTCAGAAGTTACACATTGTCACTTCTATTTTATTCTATTCATTGGAAGTGAGTCACTAAGGCCAGACCACATTCAGGGGGATAGGGATCTGGCTCTACCTTTTGAAGGGATTTGTAGATACCTTTCTTTCATCCATTGTTACAGCTCCAGCCATTATCCGACTGTGAAGGCCTGAGAAACTTGTCAGCTGGAACTATTATCCCAGCCTATCCCCACATCCTCATCCATAGAAACTATAAGCAATAATAAAATGGTTATTGTAGTTTTAAGCCACTATGCTTTGGAGTAATTTTCCTTTCTTTTCTTTTTTCTTTTTCCTTTATCCTTTTTTCTTTTCTTTTCTTTTCCCTTCTTTTCCTCTTTCTTTCTTTCTTTCTTTCTTTCTTTCTTTCTTTCTTTCTTTCTTTCTAACACTTAGCTAACCAGAACATGGAGTCTTTTGGACTAAGCCCTGGAATGCCAGAAGCTACTTCATTCTTCTCTGGGAACCCTACAAACTCATCTGAGGTTTCTATTCCTTTCTTTCCCTCTGACCTAGGATTTTGATTCCAAGAAGGGAGTAGCATAGGGGAGCCCTTCTCATCTACTACAGCTTGTTCTCTTGTCAAAAATTTCATTTCCTTTGGTTGCGTAAACAGCTCTTATATCATCAGCATTCTCCCCATGCTCCAGTTCATGATATAGACTCTGAATCTAGGTGGTCTAGGCCCTTCTATTAGTTTTTAAATGAAATTTTTTAGAATTCCCCAAACCTTTTTTTTCCCCCTCTATAGTTCCTGGCTCTTAAAGACTCTGAGTTTCAATATTGTCTCATATAAATTTGTAAAAGTCCATTCAGAAGTTTAATTTACTTCTTTGTTCTGGTCTGTGTGTATGTTCTTCCTCTGAGGCAGTGTAGAGAAAGCTATCAAAGTTGCCTTTATGAAGGATAACAGCTATGAGAAAGTTCAGGATGGAATAGCAACCCATTAATAGCTCAAAATTGTTATTATACTGAAAGAATACTTGACATATAGCATTTATGTTAAGTGCTATTTGATTTCACATAATTAATAAAAGTTTGCATAAACTATATGTTCTAGTTATCTATCTATCTATGATAGATTTTGGAATTTGGGAGATATGGAATTCATACCCAGAACTGGAATTCTAATTTATAACATTCTACTGTGGAAAATGGAGATTAAAGGAAATATGTACCTGGAAATTATCAGCATTCTTAGGAGACAAGCAACTCAGCAGAGTGCATTCTGGACTACAGAGATGCCTCTGGGTCCCAAAAAGCAGGAATTGGTATATTCACCTGAGTCCTTTACAGTAGTGGAGAGATAGGACAGTGGTAATAGGGCATAGGAGTGGTAATAGGGCATGATACAGAGTTGTTGAGCCCTCTCACAGGAGATGAAGAGATTAAAAAGATTAGGATTTTCAATATTTTATATGTGAGAAGCTGAAAAAAATTGTTTATATTACTTTAACATATTTTTTAATATAGCTGTCACAAATATTTGCAAGCCATAGTGTGTGCAGAGAGGGAATGGTGTCTCATTTTAATAGATATTCTCATCTTTGTTAAAGTCCCAAATTACCTGAAATTCTGCTTGTCAGTTTTTAGTAGCATAAAGGTTACCTGAATATCTGGGCAGAAAATTGAAGCACCCTCCAGTAACTCAAATTGGACAGAGTCATGTTCTCCATTTGCAGTTGACCAGACATTTTCAACTTCTGTTTTTGTATAGTTTTGTTAGTGCAAAACTCTAAGGAGCTTTCCAGGTATAATCTGAAGCTGGCCCTTGTATGAGGAGGGAAAGGAGAGACCAAAGAAAGAGTCAGATCACTCCAGGTTGTAGGTGGCAAGGTTTTTTTTTGTATTGTTTTTGTTTTTAATTTTGTAAAATTTTACATCCAAATTAGTTAGCTTACAGTGCAACAATGATTTCAGGAGTAGATTCCTTAGTGCCCCTTATCCATTTAGCCCATCTCCCCTCTCACAACCCCTCCAGTAACCCTCAGTTTGTTCTCCATATTTATGAGTCTCTTCTGTTTTGTCCCCCTCCCTGTTTTTATATTATTTTTGTTTCCCTTCCCTTATGTTCATCTGTTTTGTCTCTTAAAGTCCTCATAGGAGTGAAGTCACATAATTTTTGTCTTTCTCTGACTAATTTCACTTAGCATAATACCTTGCAGTTCCACCCATGTAGTTGCAAATGGCAAGATTTCATTCTTTTTGATTGCTGAGTAATACTCGGTTGTATATATATACCACATATTCTTTATCCATTCATCCATCGATGGACATTTGGGTTCTTTCCATACTTCGGCTATTGTTGATAGTGCTGCTATAAACATGGAGGTGCATGTGTCCCTTCGAAACAGCACACCTGTATCCCGTGGATAAATGCCTAGTAGTGCAATTGCTGGGTCATAAGGAAGTTCTATTTTTAGTTTTTTGAGGAACCTGCATACTGTTTTCCAGAGTGGCTGCACCAGCTTGCATTCCCAGCAATGATGCAAAAGAGATCCTCTTTCTCTGCATCCTCGCCAACATCTGTTGTTGCCTGAGTTGTTAATGTTAGCCATTCTGACAGGTGTAAGGTGGTATCTCTTGTGGTTTTAATTTGTATTTCCCTGATGATGAGTGAGGTTGAGCATGTTTTCATGTGTCGGTTGGTCATCTGGATGTCTTCCTTGGAGAAGTGTCTGTTCCTGTCTTTTGCCCATTTCTTCACTGGATTATTTGTTTTATGGGTGTTGAGTTTGATAAGTTCTTTATAGATTTTGGATACTAACCCTTTATCTGATATGTCATTTGCAAATATCTTCTCCCATTCTGTCAGTTGCCTTTTAGTTTTGTTGATTGTTTCTTTCACTGTGCAGAAGCTTTTTATTTTGTTGAGGTCCCAGTAGTTCATCTTTGCTTTTGTTTCCCTTGCTTCCAGAGACGTGTTTGTAGGTGGCACTTTTGATAAACAAAAGGAAGCTTACATATGAGGCTTGTCTTGAGCAAGAGGGAGCAAGATGAATGGATTCAGGCACTCACCCTCCAAATCATAAAAGTTTACAAAGAGGGCCTCATTGGGCTCAGTTACATATGCTATGTAGGTTTTTTCAACACCACATCCCTATCTCAAGGCTATGTCCTTGGGGCAGCCTCTGGCAGCTGAAAGGCAAACAGAACCCACATCTGAAGGATAGGAGAAGGGCAAGGAGCCTCCAAGTGCCCAGGTCTAGCTCATGGATCAGTTGGTGGTCACGTCTTTTTGATGATGTCTCTGACAAGCTTACATAGGAAGGACAGGACTATCTTGTTCAACAAGGAATTTCTTCTATGAAGACCTTCTTGTACCTGGTTAACATCTGAAAGGTCAGTTTCTGTGAGAAGTAACAGGTGGACACTCACATAGGGCTTCCCGATGACTCTTGATTTGTGTTTATTTGGTTCTAAATAAACTTTCTCCATGACAGCTTCTAATGGTGATGAGGCCTATTCACCAATGAATTATTTTGTAATCAGGCATATTGCAATCTTTTAGAAATGCACAGTTGTCCATCTGCTAGGTCATTTCCACTAATATGGAGTCCATTTCGAAAGACAGAAATTAGCCAGTTCATCCTGTTTGCTTAACTGATGTGTTAGTGTCAGTACACAAAATATGGTTGAGAAAATTAGGTGAAATTCTTAAAATCTGCGAAGGCTACGTTTAGCCTACTTTTCAGTTAAGAAAGTGATTCATACTTCTTATTTATTTCCAGTAGCTAAAACTTAACATTATTTAGACCTAACTAAAAGCTCTCTCAAATTGCTAACATTATAGTTGCTATAAGTAGCATAATTAGAAATTCTGCATTGGTTTCTTTTTGATTATGTTTTAACAACTATGCTTAATCCTGTTCTTAGCACCCTTGTTTGTTTAAAAGTTGTGGATTTTCTTTCTTTCTTTCTTTCTTTCTTTCTTTCTTTCTTTCTTTCTTTTAAAGGAGCTGTGGTGGTACTCTGGTACTCACATGTTGAGGCCTCCCATATCCTATCTCATAAAATCAATGAAAGATTGCTTCATTTCCAAAGTCCACTTATGTTTAGATCTTTCCATAGGGTCCTGAAGTTTCCTCTAATTCTTGTATCAAAGTGTACACTCTATTTTACCTTGAAGAATTGAATCTTGGGGCACCTGGGTGGCTCAGTCAGTTAAGCATCTGACTCTTGATTTTGGCTCAGGTCATGATCTTGTGATTCATGAGTTTAAGCCCCACTTCGGGCTCTGTGCTGACAGTGCGGAGCCTGCTTGGGATTCTCTCACTCCCTCTCTCTCTGTCCCTCTGTCATTCTGTCTCTCTCTCTCTCTCTCTCAAAAATCAATCAATCAATATTAAAAAAAAAAAGAATTGAATCTCTTCACCAGTTATCACAGGGCTTCTCATTCTAAGAGTTTAGAGGCTTTGTGGGAGAGTTAAAAGTTTCAGGGAGGAGTTATAGCCTTCCACCATTTCCCTGGCTTCTATTCCTGTCTCGTATTCTCTTCTATCTTTCAGGGACAAAGCTAATTTCTCTTCTTGCCTTACATATAGCATTTTAGTAGGCTAATACACTTGATCTAACTTGTGGTAGATGCTACTACTGTTATCCATATTTGTTCCTCTCTTCTTCCATAGTTTAGTAGAATATTTGAGTGCCAATGTAACAATACATTTCCTAGCTTCATGTACAGACAGGTATGATTGTATGAGTGTCACTAGCCAATGTAATGTAAACAGAACTGAAGTATATAACATTAGGGGTTTTCCCTATAAAGGAATGAGCCTTTCCTCCTTTTCACTTTTCTCTCTTCCTTCTGGCTAGAATGTGGATGTGGTGGTAAGTATGCTCTCGAACTATGCAGATAAGAGTGACAGGACCAGTAGAGCAACAAGATGTACTGACATGATGGAGTCCCTGTGCCTGTCCTTGACTGACTATGCCTTGAGAGAGGTAAATGTTTATTTTCTTAAATCACTCATATTTTGGGTTTCTGTTTCTGCCACTGGGTCTATATTCTAATCGTGCAATGCCCTTAAAGCTCCCACCCTTCACACCAAGGCATTTCTTAAGAATACTAAGGGGAAGGGGCGCCTGGGTGGCTTAGTTGGTTGTCTATCTCTTGATTTTGGCTCATGTCATGATCTCACAGTTTGTGAGTTCAAGGCCCACATTGGGCTTTGCACTGACAGAGTAGCCTGCCTGGGATTTTCTGTCGCCCTCTCTCTCTGCCCCTCCCTTGCTCATGATCTCTCTCCTCCTCTCTCTCTCTTTCTCTCTCTCTCTCAAAAATAAATAAACATTAAAAAATGTTTTTAAAAAAAGAATACTAAGAGGAAGTCAGTGAGCCAAAATTTCTCCCCCTTTTTATATTCACATATGAAACTTTCTGTACAAGGGGAATATGAGTGATATTTGCTTAAGCAGAGATGTGAGAGTAAAGGCACTTCAGGTGAAAGAAAATTTCATGAGGAAATATTCAGGAAAGTGAAAAGAACTTATAGGGAATAAAAACACCTGCAATTTGGGTGAAGCGTAGGGGAATTCTGGAAAACAAAAGTGGAAATGTGACTTGGCTGGGTAAGGTATTAGAGGCATACATCCGTTCATCTTTGCTGCTTTGTCATGTGGCAGTCATCTCTCCCCGCCACCACCCCCCAAAAGCCATAATTTTAGTGTGTTAAAACAATTATTCACTTACTGCTTACTGAGTTGGCAATTGGGACTGGCAGCAGTTCATTAGTTCTTCAACTCTTTTGCTTGGGTTTACTCATGTAGCTGCAGTCAGCTGGAAGATCAGCTGGGAATGGATGGCTTCATTCACATGTCTAGTTGATAGATTGATGGCTGGTGTGGCTCAGTTCTCCATGTTGTGACTTCAGCCGTTTGCATTGGGCTTGTTCATAGAGCAGCAGTGTTTCAAGAGCAGCAAAGGCAAGACCCAGTGCTCATGGACTTGCTAAGCCTCTGGTTGTTTCACATTACCAAGTCACTAACTGAGCCCATATGTGACTTTGAAGAAAGGACTTCACCTTTTGATAGGAAGAATTGTACATTATCGGGGACAATATTTTGCAATCTGCTAGGATACTTGGATACTAAGAAATTTGGACTTTCAATTGGTAGACAGGGAGGAAGGACACAGACTTAGAGGTCAATCCTAGATGTAACCCAAAACTGTATTTTTGAAAATAGTCTTTATTTTTTAGAATTAGTTTTATTTTTTAGAATAGTTTTAGATTTATAGAAAAATGAAGATGATACCGAGCCCCTATATATCCCACACCCAATATCCCTTGTTAATAACATCTTATATTAATATGGCATATTTGTTAGAATTAATGAACCAATACTGATATAGTATTACTAGCTAAAACATACTTTATTTAGATTTCTTTTTAAATCATTTTATCTTATTTCATCATGATAAGTATATTCTTTAATCCTCATCCCCTAATTCACCCATCTCTCCACCCACCTCCCCTCTGGTAACCATCTGGTAACCATAAATTCCCCATATGCATGAAGTCATATGGTATTTGTCTTTGACTGACTTGTTTCACTTAGCATTATATTCTCTAGCTCCATCCATTTTGTTGGAAATGACAAGATTTCATTCTTTCTTAAATGAAAGTTTGAATTCCAATATTATTTATTCATCTATCGATGGATACTTGGGCTGCTTCCATAGTTTGGCTATTGTAAATAATGCTGTAATAAACTCAGGGGTGCATGTGTCCCTTTGAATTTGTATTTTTTGTTTTGTATGTATTGTTTTGTATGTATTGTTTTTGTATTTGTTGGGTAAATACACAGTAGTGCAAATATGGGTTCATAAGGTAGTTCTGTTTTTAATTTTTTAAGGAACCTTCACCGTGGAAACAGTGGCTGCACCAGTTTGCATTCCCACCAACAGTGTACAAGGGTTCCTTTTCCTCCACATCCTCAGCAACACTTGTTTCTTGTGTTGTTGATTTCAGGCATTCTGACAGCTGTGAGGTGATATCTCCTTGTAGTTTTGATTTGCACTTCCCTGATGGTAAGTGATGGTGAACATCTTTCCATGTGTCTGTTGGCCACCTGCATGTCTTCTTTGGAGGAATGTCTGTTCATATCTTCTGCCCATTTTTTAATCGGATTATTTGTTTTTTGGCACTGAGGTGTATCAGTTCTTTCATACATTTTGGATACTAACCCTTTATCGGATATGTCAATTGCACATATCTTCTCCCATTCAGTAGGTTGCCTTTTAGTTTTGTTGATTGTTTCCTTCACTGTGCAGAAATTTTTATTTCGATGTAGTCCCAATAGCTTATTTTTGCTTTTATTTCCCTTGCCTGAGGAGACATCTAGAAAAATGTTGCTATGGCCGATGTCCAACATTACTGCCTATGCTTTCTTCTAGGATGTTTGTGGTTTCAGGTCACATAGTTAGGTCTTTAGTCCCCTTTGAGTTTATTTTTATGTATGGTGAAAGAAAGTGGTCCGGTTTCATTCTTTTGCATGTGACTGTGTAGTTTTCCCATCACCGTTTTTTGAAGACACTGTCTTTTTCCCATTGGATATTCATTTCTCCTTTGTCGAAGTTTAATTGACCATATAATTGTGGGCTTACTTCTGGGTTTTCTGTTCCGTTCTATTGATCTATGTGTCTGTTTTTATGCCCGTACCAGACTGTTTTGATCACTACAGCTTTGTAATATAACTTGAATTCTAGAATTGCTCTACCTCTGGTTTTGTTTTTCCTTTAGGGGATCCTTTGGCTATTTGAGGTCTTTGTGATTGCACACAAACTTTAGGATTGTTTGTTCTACTTCTGTGAGAAATGCTGTTGATATTTTGATAGGGATTACATTAAATCTGTAGATTGCTTTGGGTAATATAGACGTTTTAACAATATTGTTGTTCCAATTCATGAGTATGGAATGTTTTTCCATTTCTTTGTGTCGTCTTGAATTTATTTCTCACTGTTAGTATGGATCTTGATCACCTGGCTAAGGTAGTATTTATCAGGTGTCTCCACTGTAAAGTTACTGTCCTGTGACCTGCACACCCCCCACCACATACTCTTTGGAAGGAAGTTACTATGCTCAAACCACACTTATGGAGTGGAGCGTTATTCTCCCCCTTCTTGAGGCTGGAGTAGCTACATACATTATTTGGAATTACTCTACATGGGAGATTTATTTCTTCTTCCCCGTATTATAGTTGACCTCTAAACAATGTGAGGGTTAGGGGTGTACAGTTGAAGATCCCTGCATATCTTTGACTCCTCAGAAACTTAGCTATTAATAGCCTGCTGTTGACTGATAACAGTAACAGTTGGTTAACACCTATTTTGTATATCATATGTATTAAGTACTATATTTTTTACTATAAAGTAAGCTAGTGAAAAGAAACTGTAATTAAGAAAATCGCAAGAGAAAATACATTTGCAGTACTGTATTGTACTTATCAAAGAAAGTCTACATATAAGTGGACCCACGCAGTTCAAACACACATTTTTCAAGGGTCAACTGTAATTTATTCAGTAATTTATTTGTATCAGTGTGGACTCATGAGCATTTATCATATGCTTTTGGGTTATAATTCAATACTACTTTTTATTTTCTTGTTCAAATTGTTCCAGCTTTGATGACTAAGAGCTATTTCACTTGGTTCCTATGCTCCTTTGACATGCCCCTATCAACCACAGGCTGATGTAGACTAGAAAGGCAGGCTGCACAAGTATAAGGAACAGATGGCTTCGGGCGTGGGGGGCAGAAAGAGAGGGTCGCATGAGGACAATTGAAGGGTGGTGGGCAGTAAAGAAAGGCTTACCCCTCTTTCTTTTGAATTGGAGAGAGTAAGAAGAATTATCCTGTTATAGCAGATTTCAAGGTTAAAGATACCATCAGGGAAAAGCCAGATGTTGACTATATTATCATAGCCAAAAAAATACTTCTAGAAAAGTTTAAAGGTACAGAGAGTTTTGACAGTGTCCTGCAGAGGTAGAGGGCTGTGAAACAGGGAGAGAGAAACATGGATATTTAGCTTCATGAATCATACTTATCCAATGTTGCAGTATCTCCGTATGAGCCCCAGGCAAGGGATTTGGTAGTTAAATGAATGAATAAAAATATCTTCTGACAAATGGCAAATTAGTAACTAATAATTGTTTGCTCAAATAATTATTTGGGACAAGAATGACGGACGAGCATATGCTGCTTGTTTGAGCTGTCAGTACTTAGATGAGCTGTTGACAAAAATGTAAGGATATTAAATTAGAACCATGATCTTGCGTAACACAGTGAGTTCTGGAAACAGTGGCACTTTTCACATGAAAAGTCATAATTTCAATGACTTCTTACCATATGTGAACAAATTATATAATGATATGTAGGCTTTGTCATTATACTTTCTTAGGTTGGGGAGAAGGAAATACAATGATTCCCTCTTTCTTCCGCCATACTCCACATTCCCAAAACATTTTGGTGCATGTGTCACTTTGGGTTTTCACTTGGGATAAATGGAAGGTAGGAAGAATGCTCTGAAAAACAGAGACAGAATTAAATTGAAGAAAAATAATTTTTCTTACTTATGTGTCATCTTCCCCTGCCTCTCCCTATCACTACTGGAGAATTGGATTTAGTTGACCTATACCCAAAGAGATCAAAGATCTCTGTGTGCCTTCTTTGAACAACACAATAAGAATAGAATCAGAAACTGATTTAAACTCAACTTTAAAGACGAAAACATCTGACATTTTTGAGATGAAGAACTAGACAATTTAAATGACCCAAAATAACGTAACTGCTGTCTCCTGCAGGGAACAATCTTTATGAATCTGGGCCAGAAGTTTGCATCTCTTATTTAATGTTATCTTCTGTCATTTACTAGTTACCTGTCCTTGGGCAAGTTAATTCACACTAGAAACTTTCTTCATTCATAATGTTCTGAAGAGTTAAATATAATCTATGTATATAGTATTTTCTCCCTGGTTTTATTTTTTTATTCAAAACAAAAGCATTCTCAAACTTACATGAAAGTTGCCAGTACAGTATAATCAACTTTTTTTCCTAAGCCATTTGAGAGTAAGTTGCTAACATGATACATCATCACCCATGATTACGTTTGTGTTTCCTACAAAGGTAGGATATTTTAGTGATATTTGTGATATTTTAGTGCAGGATGATATTTAGAAATTAAGAACTGGATACTAGGTAGGTGTGGTTATAACTATTAGAACGTTGCTGTTTCCAGGCCTCTCAGTTGATAGAAATTTATACATGTCTTCACAAAGAGACCTGTATAAGAATAGTTATGCAGTTTTATTCATACAAACTCAAAGCTGGAAACAGCACAGTCATCTCCCAACAGGAGGGTGCATGAAAATTGTGGTATATTCATATAATAAAATACTGCGTAGCAAACAGTTTTTAAAAAGAGAAAGAAAGAGAGGCGCCTGGGTGACTCAGTCGGGTAAGCGTCCAACTCTTGATCTCAGCTTAGGTCTTGATCTCAGAGTTGTGAGTTTAAGCCCAGTGTTGGGCTCCACAGTGGGTAATTTAAAGGAAAAAGAGAAAGAAAGAACAAATGATACATGCTAGCACATGGATAAATCTCAAAATCTTTATGTTGAATGAAAGAATCCAGATACAGACAAGAACACTGTATTAATCCATTTATATGAAGTTCGAGAACATGCAAAACTAAACTATAACAATTGACCAGAACAGTTCCTGCCTTTAGGGACTGGAATTGAATGGGAACACAGAGCAATTTGCTGCCATTATGGCACTATTTTATCTCTTGAGTGGAG
Organism: Panthera onca; assembly: GCF_046562875.1. NCBI lineage: Eukaryota > Metazoa > Chordata > Mammalia > Carnivora > Felidae > Panthera > Panthera onca. The sequence goes on along the minus strand of NC_138340.1, from coordinate 90,975,876 downwards.
TGTTGGTTCTACAGTATACCCATTAAATTGTACATTTAAGATTTGTACATTTCACTGTATGTAAATTTTAACTGAATATAAAAAATTAGTGGAGGGCTGACTTAGCTTGGCAGAGAGGATTCTATGCCTTATCTTGCCTGGCAACTATTTCCGAACATGGAAGCCATGAGATAAGGATGGCAGAAAAGAAAGACAGAGTATAAGTTCTTTGTGACTTTGTAGGACTACACAGCATTCCTGGACTATTCTGTAGCTCGTGTGTGTGTGTGTGTGTGTGTGTGTGTGTGTGTGTGTGTGTGAGAGAGAGAGAGAGAGAGAGAGAGAGAGATCCTAATGGGTTTAAGTCATTATAGTTGAGCTTCAGCTCTAGCAGCCTAAGCCATTTCCTAACCACTACACTTCCCCTGATCTCTTTTTCTCTCATCCTGTTTGGTTAGAAGTACAGTATTTCTTAACCTAAATGTACCGTCAATCCTGAGGGAAAATTAAATAATTATTTCATATGACAGTAATTGCCTGTTCCTAAAGCATGCTCCACAGAAAGTTCATGTTACAAAGAGAAATTCCATATCCAAATAAACAGTTTAGCTTTTTATATGTGTATCATTATAAATTATTGAGAGTTGTAAATTCCCACCAGGGGAATACATTCTACTCATTTCTCATATATTTCTGGGGCATCGAAGCATTTTTTCAATGGTACATCCAGCTGGATTGGAATATACGTTTGGAAACATCATCCTCCATCAAGTGTGAAACATGGAATGAGATCATGACTGTTTAACAACACTTCTTGGGACTTGCCATCATCCCTACCTACCCCTTCCCACTTGAATAGGGTATGTAGTTTGCTTCAGTTTGCATATTCACAGAATGTGTTCCCTACCTTGGCAGAACTTAGAAAAGCTCCCTAACCAAGACAGCATTTTAATTTTTAAGTCCTATTATTGCAGTGGCCTTCCTACTATTCCTTCCTCTTCCCCTTCTCCATCTCCTTCCTCTTTCCCTCCTCCTCCTCCTCCTCCTCATCCTCCTCCTCCTCCTTCCCCTTCTTCCTCTTCCATCTTCTGTCTTGCCTGCTTTGCCCTTCCCATTCTGTTCCCTCAGCTCTTTATTCCTGAGATCTGGGCCTCTGATCTTATTCTCATGCCTAGAGCCTCTATGGATGCCGTGCATGTGCCAGAGTGTAGCAGGCTGCACTCATGTGGACAGTGATTTGAAAGTGCCCCCTGGGATGCCCAGTGGTACAGTCCTGGTTCTACTCTTTTGGGTCCTGCCTGCACCTATTTTCTGACTGACCCTATGTTCTAGGTTTCACTATTCCTGAATTTTGATTTCTGTTCACTTTTTTATTTTCTGACTCATCTTAGTTTTCTCATCCTTACTTTTTTTTTTTAAGTTTATTTATTTATCTTGAGAGAACAAAAGAGAGCATGAGGAAGGGAGGGGTGGAGAGAAAGAGAGGAGAGAGGAGAGAGAGAGAGGGAGAGAGAGAGAGAGAGAGGGAAAGAGGGAGAGAGAGAGAGGGAGAGAGGGAGAGGGAGAATCCCAAGCAAGCTCCATGCTTTCAGCGCAGTCAGCACAGAGCCCAAGTTGGGCCTCGAACTCATAAACCATGAGATCATCACCTGAGCTGAAACCAAGAGTCAGACGCTCAACTGACTGAGTCACCCAGACGCCCCTCATCCTTGCTTTCATCTTAGATATGTTTTTGAGCTTCTGATAGGTTGATCTGGGAGCTGAGTATGGCTAAAATAAACTGGTATCCCATATCCACGTATCCAAGTACTAATGTCTCTCTGTTATCTCCCTCTCCCTCACAAATGCACTCCTGCTTGGCACAGTCTTTTGCCAGATGACACTTAAGAGACATGTGAAGAAAGGCTAACTACAGAGGAATTTTTTAAATTCAAGATTACTTCGTGTTGTGAAGATTTGAAAGTGAAGGTGAACTCCATTCCTCAGTAAGACTTTAGGTTGTCTGTTGAGAATTAAAAGTTTAAAAAGATCACAGGACAGGATAGCAAAATCTTCTCTGAAGAGAAAGAATGGTGGCTCAGCAGGTAACAATGAACTGTAACCTGAGTGAATATATTTAGTCGCTGAAGAAAATATGCATCAGTCAGATGGCGTGGGGCCTTGGCCAGCCCTGAAATTTCAAAAAAAGAAAGATCACCTGGACAAAGATTGACTATACCGAGGGACAAGAGACCATGACTCGGAGGGAGCATAGAACTGATGCTACTCATCTTGAGGTTATGATCACCAAGAAACCTTTGGATTATAACCTAGCTTCCCACACCGTGTTCCTGGAGGTAAAGAAGGCATGGGCGATGGCAACGTGTGGCAGTCAACACTTTTCTTTGCAAATCAATATACTTGAAATCGAGTTTATTTATCAGTCTTCGTGAGCTCGATGAGTGGGACGCTGCATGGTGTATTGAGAAATGAGTTTTCCGAGCTTTCATGGCTCGCAAGCCAAGCCTGTGAGGAGTTTGTCAAGGAGCTGAGTGAGGACCCCGCCCCTTTTTCCTCGTTGCCTTCCTCCCACCACGGCCTGCACACAAGCATATTTTCTTCAGACTGCTAGCCTCGATAACTCAGATTAATCAAGTGTGTCAGTATTAATGGCATATCAATATCTATGTACTTTCACAGTCTCCTTACTGCTTCCATTTTTGGGGTGAACATGTCAGCAGGAAACAGAGGGCTATTATGACCACTTGGGACTTTAGATAAAAGAAAGGATTTTCTAGCAGGTGTGCTTTGAGAATTTTTTTTAAATATTAATTTTAATGTAATTTAGGTAAAGAGTTCAGATGCCAGTTAGCCTGAAATTGCTCCTTTTTTTTTTTTTTTTTTTTCTGGGAAAAGGGAGCTGGGTCTGATGATACCACTCTTGTTTTGTCTAGCTCACAGATCCTGAAGTTTATTGTTCCACTTGATATCAAAAACATTATTCTTTTTTTCAAAGTTTATTTATTTTTGAGAGGGAGAACCCGCACACGAGTTGGGGAGGGGCAGAGAGAGAAAGGGGGACAGAGGATTTGAAGTGGGCTCTGTGCTGGCAACACAGAGCCCAATGTGGGGCTGAAACCCACACATTGTTGAGATCATGACCTGAGCCACCCAGGTGCCTCTTAAAAGTATTATTCTAAGCAAGGATCTGTGCTAGTTCCTATTTAGATTTGGGGGATGGACTGTCTCTCACAAAGTTAGGTGAGAAAATAGGAAATTAATGTGTTTATTTATTTAATTTAAGCAAACTCCCCTGAGTTTTGCTAAATTTCTGGCTCCATGTTGATAAGAGAAACCTGGGTAGTAATTTCCTTATACTTCAGCGTTTCTCCATGGAAACATCTGAGTCAACATGTATAACTGTTTTAATGGCTGCGATGTAGATTACCACCCAATCTCTACTGCATCATAATCTTTACTTTTTCCATATTACCAAAGTAATTAGCCTGGCTACGTTGCCATACTATTCAATGACATTATATTACTATGATTAAATTGTGTTGGCTTCTCTTTCCCATCATCTAAGTGTAAAATAAAGTGTTTGATGGATTAACTCATTGATGATTATCATCTGGATTTTTGAAAGGATAACATTCCAACTCATGTGGGATAATACACTTAGGTTATAATCAGAACTGAGTCAAGTACAAGTCTCAAACATTAGCATGAGAGGTAGAAGTCCACATGAGATGACTTCAAGAGCAGATAGATGTCTAATTTTGTGAATGTTGAGAAAGTTAAACTTTCCATGTCAAATAGCAGTCATTCAGTAGTAACAACTGGTCACAAATTATTTTTGTATACTAGGATCATGAAAGTTCACTAGGGCCCAAACTGGATGAAGGCCTGCCCACTGCACCTTTCTGGCCTGCCCTCAGAGGCATGTATTGTGTACTAGAATTTGTATGGGTACTGCATTTCATTTGCATTCTATTCTATATTATGATAGTTACTTTAAAAAAAAATTTTTTAATGTTTATTTCTGAGACAGAGAGACAGAGCATGAGTGGAAGAAAGGCAGAGAGAGAGGGAAACACAGAATCTGAGGTAGGCTCCGGGCTCTGAGCTGTCAGCACAGAGCCCGACACGGGGTTCGAACTCACAAACCGTGAGATCATGACCTGAGTGGAAGTCGGTCGCTCAACCAACTGAGCCACTCACGTGCCCCATATGATAATTACTTTTAAAATTATCTATTCTGGGGGTGCCTGGGTGGCTCAGTCAGTTAAGTGACCGACTTGGGCTCAGGTCATGATCTCGCGGTTCGTGAGTTCAAGCCCCACGTCGGACTCTGTGCTGACAACTCAGAGCCTGGAGCCTGCTTCGGATTCTGGGTCTCCATCTCTCTCTGCCCCTCCCCTGCTCACATTCTGTCTCTCTTTCTTTCAAAAATAAATAAACATTAAAAAACATTTAAAAAAATGATCTATCCTAGAACTTTAAATTTTAACTTGAATATTTAACATGGATAACATTAACTGAAAAAGATAAACACGTAAAATAGACGATAAAAAAACAATAAATAAAAAAGCATTTTATTTAAGTAATGTGTACATAGCAGTAAATGTAGCATTATCTTTATGTAGCCTTATCTTTTAGAGTAAAATGAAAATGAATTAAATGGGATTTTCCTAGAAGTATAGGCAAATCAAGCTGTAGCTGTTTACTTGTTCAATATCAAGTGAGACAATTACATTGAAATCACTACATTTAGTACATTAGAATAATTAGCCCATTAGAAAGATTCTATCTGGGTCAGACAAAAGACTAAAAAAAGAGGCTGAATATAATGAAGAGGGGAATAAGTAGGATATATTTTTGTTGACTTTATCTTGTTCTTTAGGTTTTTGAAAAAGTGGTAAGGAATAACCTCAGACCCCCTTTGGGTATGATATAAGGAATGATTTATCATTATAATCAGTTAGTAATGGCCAGTTGCTGAAATGGCAATATTTAATAAAAATAGCATACGTCCAGGAAAAATATGTAACAAGGATATTTTGATCACCTATTATGAGAGAGACATTGTTCCAATTCTTAGGCATGTAAGGTAATAAAAGTCAGTATGACTCCGTAAGCCATCATCATTTTCAATATAAGCTTGGATTTATTTGTGATAATCCACACTTTGTTTCTACATCTCATTTTGGGCCCAAGGTACTTGCTGAAGACAGAGGTACACTGCGCAACTTTACTTGTTTTTGAACAATGGCAGAAAAATCCTTACCTCACATAGCTGGACCCAATGACTCATCAACAATGTGGCTTCAGCCTAGAATCTTTTCTTAAATTTTTTTCTTTTCCTTTTTTCTTTCAGGGAATCTTTAAAAATCGATATATTCAATGTGTAATTAAAACTTGAAACATAAATATGTATGCTTTTGTCAAGTTTTTAGGATGGCTTTTTTTTTTCACATGGGTCTCGTGATTGGAGTTTCATAATGTCTTTCATATATACATGATGTATATAAACAATAGTTAACATTTGTGATTCTCAGTTTTGTTTCATGAAAATAAGATGGAAACTTTATTTTTTTTAATGTTAATATTTTTGAGAGAGAGAGAGAGCACGAGTGGGGTGGGCCACAGAGAGTGGGAGACAGATGATCTGAAGTGGGATCTGTGCTGACAGCAGAGAGCCCAATGTGGGCTCAAACTCACAAACCATGAGATCATGACCTGAGCTGAAGTTGGAAGCTTAACCAGCTGAGCCACCCAGGCATGCCCGGGATGGAAACTTTAAAACACTTGTGAAGCGAGCTATGGGAAAGCTCCTGTATTTTTAGGATTTGTTCACCTATCTTTTTGAGGGCCTGTTCAACTTCTCCTAAATTAAAGACCGTAGTTCTTAGAGATTCACCTTCACTGAGTCACTAAAGTGAACAAGATGGTTATGATTCTATTACTGAGCATTTCTAAAACATTAGTTCTTATTGAAACAACTTTGCCTTTTTCATTTATATTTAATTGATTTTTGTGGTATTTATCTGAGTTATGTGTTTACAGTACTAAGCTCAACTGGGATAAAGAGGTTTGAACGAACCTGAGTGACTTGATGACAACACAGTTTGACTGGTGGGAATAGAAGTATGTAGGCATAAAGGAGAAGAGTATTAGCCGTGATTGTGCAATGTGACAAGGGGCTTACTAAGTGTGTTTTATAGAAGAAATGGAGAGCGTTATTTTTCCAGCAGGGTAGTTAGGTGGATAATGGTTGAAGACACGACTACTAGTGTCTGTTGGGTAGATTCATCATATAGCTATGGTAGTGTGGTCTTGAAACTTTGGAATGTAATGTTGAGGGGGGATTCTACACATGGTTTTATCAGGCTCTTCAGTCATCAAGTAATTCTCTTAGCTTTTCCTTCCTCTGTGTCTTGGTTTCATCTTCATGCTGACTTCCCTTATGGTGGAAAAACAGCTGTAGTTCTAGGCCTCACATCCACATACCCCACTGATCAGAAGCATTAAAAGTATTTCTTCATGGAGCTTCAGCAGGAAAATAAGTATGCTTTCTTCCCCAAAGCCTCTAGCAAACATCTCTTATTTCCTTGATGTGAATCGTATCATGGACCCTTCCCTGAATTAATTACTGTGACCAGGTGATGAGATGTGCTCTTTGACTTAAACTCATCATGTATATCCATGAAACACATGGAATGAATGAGAGAAGGAAGATACTGGAATGAAAATTGTGGTTCTATAAAGAGGGTAAAGAAAGAGGAAATGCCCACTATAGGATGCAAACCAAGTCTGTAAATTCCTTACCATATTGATCACTTTAATATAATATCATCCTTGAAATTACAAGCATTATTTTTTAAAATAGGGAGAAGTCATATAAGATATTTTTCTTATTATTATTAATGTGAAGTAGTATTTGTAGTGTACTGGAAATAGATATGCACAATTACATTGAATAATGTGAATTATTTTATTCAGTGTCTCAGGGGAGAACACAGCTTAGTGGCTCAGAACGTGGATTCATATCCAGAATCTTGCACTGCTGTAATATGACTACCTCTGTGACCTTAGACAAATTTCATAATATAAGACCTCAATTTCTTCATCTACTAAATATAAAGAATCATAAAGTTGTGGGGATTAAATGATCCATATAAAACACTTAGTACAGTTTCTGGCCACACTTACAAATGTTAGCTATTATTGTCAGGATCTAATCAGAGTGGGTAGCTTCATTACCGTCTCACTACCTGGAAGTCTTCTAGAACTCTGGAATCAAACTTCATGTTACATCTTTGAAAGAAACTTATATAACTTGAAAATCCATCTTGTTTGTTTTTCTGAGTAAAATGATAAATTCACTGCTCACTTTTCTTCTCACAGTATGAACTTAAGAATGAAAGAAAACTATAACAACGTAAAACAACAATCTTGAGCTAAAGAAGCTGGGCAGAAAAGAGTAGATACTATGTGATGTCATTGAAATAAAAGTAGAGACAAATCAATCTATGGTGTTAGAAGGCAGGATACTGATTAGTCTTAGTGGGGAGGGGTTAAGTGACTGAAGGGAGCTTGTGGAGAGACTTCTGGCTGGTGGTCGTGTTCTGTGTCTTGATTTGGAGGTTGGTTATAAAGTATGTTCACTTAATGAAATTTACTTTGCTGTATACCTATAATTTGTCCACATTTCTTTTTTTTTTTTATAATTTGTTACATTTATCAAAAGGTTAACAGTGAACATGCATGGTTCCTTTGGATCAAGAAATACAGTTGCTCAACTTTTGTTCAGAGTACAAGTTATACAAAGATGAGCCAAGAGGAACCTATTTCTTTGCAGGAAATATGGCCTTACAAGGACAATCTCTCCCATGATTCCATGGTATGAACGGCTGGCCACCAAGAAGAGACACATCCTCAGAGAGTGGAGAGTGAATTATCAAACCCTTCTCTTTTGAGGTCCAATGTTATTAAAACCTTTTAAATGGTTGGTGTTTGTCCTAAAGGAAGATTGTTGTCAGTATGTCCTTAAAGTTCCCCAATGGGTTGCTAAAGATTAGGGAAGGAGAAAACGACCTGATAATGGAGACCTGAAGGTTCATGAATGTAGAGCTGAGTACATCATATATCTATTGTGGAACATGTGGGCCCTGCTGATTTAAGCCAATCCTGTGCTTTTAACCTGAGTGATTGCTTCAGACATGTGTGTGTAACCAGATCACAATGATATTTAAGGTCACACTTGCTGAACTATCTCATTAAAAGAAAGGTAAAGAAAAAAATTTGATTGTGGAAATGGCAGAGATGACATATCTTTTGTCCAAGATGTTGAGGTATAACATGTGAAGTTGGTTATATTGTGTCCATATTACTGTCACCAGCAGGGAAACCCTGAGGCTTCCCTGGAAGGCCATTATGTAGATCCTGAGGATAAAGCCTGTGTGACAAAAGGCAGAGTGGAGAGATGGAGAAAACACGGAGTCTTTGATGACACAGGCTATTGTTAAAGCCTGTCTGAGTAGGTTTTTCTTTCATATATACTGATAGTTAATGGATTCAACAATTTAATTGTTTTAAGAATGTATGTAATATATATAGTTTTACCTGATTTCGCCTGTATATAAATATTGACAAGGGAAGAATACACATAAAATGATTGATCTGAGCTCATTAACCCTTACAAACAGTTCTGCCCTTATCTCTCCTAACTTCTACCTCTTTCTCCCACTTAGTTTTGAAGGATTTCCAGAGATTATTGTGTCTTGGCATTTAATGTTTTATATGGATATACTATACTTCCTTCATAGAGGGACCAAGCTAAAAATTGTCAGTCAAATGTTGTTGAATAATGACTATTTATTTTAAAGTAGACCTTAATTTCTTTTTTAATTCCAGGACAAGATGACTTCTCATAGTCATGTGTTAGGTGATCCGTAACTGGAAATCTGTCATTCCTGGATTCTAACTATATCAACAGAGACCACGAGAGATGATTTCTGCTGAGCACCATGGAAGTCATTAACAGTTTGGCTTGTCTCCATTTTTAGGTCAACACTCTCATACCCTCCCTCATTCTATTTCCAGTAGTTCATGTTTTCCCAGAATAGCTATGAAATCATGTAATTAGCCTCCAAATCAGCAACGCTGACACAGCCATTGGCATTAAGTACAGAAAAAATTGATCAACTTATTTTAAAGAAAACATCCTAAGGGAGTCAGGTCTGCTTTCAGATGCCAGGGACAGTTTGATCTATTAATACTACATTTCTGTCATTATAACATGAAATGGCTACTAAAAACTGTTCCCACATTGCCTCCAAGAATGTCTGCTTCTAGATGCAGCAAATACCCCGTTGATCAGATTTCTGCACATGTATCATGGTGTGCCCATCACAAAGCCAAAGGAGCTGGGTCCAGATGGAAGTCTATAAAATAACATATTTAAAGGTGAGGTAGGTGGTATATGAGGGCAAGAGTGGGGTGCCACCCAAGAGATTTTTTAAAAAGGAAAATGGTGGGGTGCCTGAGTGGCTCAGTCACTCAAGCGTCCAACTTTGGCTCAGGTTATGATGTTGGGGTTTGTGAGTTCGAGACCCGTGCTGACAGCTTGGAGCCTGGAACCTACTCAATATTCTGTGTTTCCCTCTCTCTCTCTGCCCCTCCCCTGCTCACACCCTATATCTCTCTCTCAAAAATAATCATTAAAAAGATTTTAAAAAAAGGAAAATGTATTTTCCTTTGTGTTTTTTTTCTATAAAATCAATATATGGTGGATATGTCAGACATTAAGATATTACCTGGGAAGACAGAAAGACTCATGAATAAAAGTAAGACATAATGGTGACCTGATTGGTGATGTGTCTGGGTGTATATTTGTGAGTACGTGCATATGTAAAGTCAATCCAATTTTCTCATCTGAAAAATACAAATAACAATTGCACCTATTTCACAGTGGCCTCGTAAAGATTAAACGGAGGGAAGCATGGAAAGCATTTAGTGCAATGCCTGCTGCATTAGAAGAGCTTAGAGGGTGTGGAGGAGAAAGCAGCAGGCACAAGAACACATAGGCGACGCCATCCATTTGCCTCCTTTTCTGCACAGTCTGAGGTCTGCCCAGGAGCTGCTCTAAGTGCTTTACATGTTTTAACACCCTTCATTCCCACAATAGGTACTTTTGAGTACCTTTAAGGCAGGTGCTGTTTTATCTCCATTTCTCAAACCAAGAAACAGGCACCAAGGAGTTACTAAGCTTAACCTTGCCAACATTACAAAGTTGGCAAGCAGACAATCGCCGGAGAGGGGATGGGCCCCCTTCAGTCTATAATGCTGGCATCAATGGAGTGTGAATGTCCTTGGAGCCCACCTTGAGGTTCTGATGGTTTCCAGGAGTTCCTACTTTTTGCCCAGAGGCTATCTTTTCCAAAATTAGTCATCTCATGGTTCTTGGTTCATGAAACTGCTTACATTTGTATAATTGTAGATTTATAGGAGTCCTCTACATTCTTTAACTTTTCTGCCTGTTTCCAGGCATCTGATGGTTGTAGTTTCTCTTAGGAGCTGTTAAGACCTTTATCTTTTAAAATTTTTTAATGTTTATTTATTTTTGAGAGAGAGAGAAGGTGGGGAGGCAGGGACAGAGAGAGAGACACACACACAGAATCCGAAGCAGCTCCAGATGCTTAGCTGTCAGCACAGAGCCCAACATGGGTCTCGAGCCCACAAACTAGGAGATTGTGACCAGAGCCAAAGTCATACGCCCAACCAACTGAGCCACCCAGACACCCCAAGATTTTCTTGGTTCTTTGTATGCTTGGTAATTTTGGATTTTATTTTGGGCATTTTGAATATTATATGTATCTGGGTCCTGTAAAAATCCTTAGAAATGTTGATTTCATTGTTTCAAGTAGACAGCCTGGTTAGGTTCAAACTACAAATCCTATCTTCTGTGGGCAATGGCTCAATTTTTAAAGTCTTTCAAACTTTAAAGCCGTGTGGTCCCAATCTGGGAATTGAGTGGGGCTCTATACTGCAGTTCCATGGAAAGCCTTCACTATGCTGTTTTGGGTCTCTATTGCACATGTTCATCTCAGCTATGAACCTAAGACCTGTGTGGGTTCACACAGGGATACATAGGTTGAGTGAATTTTCTTTCAGCTTCCTCTTCTGTGATTTCCCATCTTCCAAGGATTCCTTTTCCCAGTCCTGTCACTAGAAAGCTGCAGTTTCTCCTAGAGTTTCAGCCTCCCCACACTGTTGTGCCCTTCCCATAACTGGAGCACAGGGGCAAGAGAGAAAAAGAACAAAGAAAAAAATGTGAGAGAAATATCCTGGGCTTCTCTCACATTTTTGGGTATGGTGAGCAGGCCCTTCCCTTTCTGCCTGGAGATGAGGGTTTCTCTTTGGGTTTTAGCTGCTGCAAGACCTCAAGTTTCACTACTCTAACACTGGAGTTTGCTTCAGGGAAAGCTGGGATAGAGAAAAAGAAAAAAATAAAACAAAGCTTTCTCCCACAATCTCAATCAGGCTACTACCCCATCTTGTGATAAGAGAGTACAGTAAAACCTTGGTTTGTGAGCATAATTTGTTCCCAAAACATGCTCGTAATCCAAAGCACTTGTATATCAAAACAAATTTCCCCCTAAGAAATAATGGAAACTCAGATGATTTGTTCCACAAGGCAAAAATATTCATATAAATATTATTACAATAGTGTAATATAATACAAAACAATAAAGAAAATACAAAATATAAAGAAAAATAAACAAATTCACTTGCACTTACCTTTGAAATCCTTTTTGGCTGGTGTGAGGGAGATGAGAAAGAGGAGGGTTATTGTGTAGGATGATTTTCACTGTCACAAATGAAATCACTGCTATCTGTTGGCCCAATGGAATCTTTCTGCATGGGGGCCATTGTATACACTCACACAGGTGTTGACTGCAGTACAGTATTAATAAACTTGTTATATACTGTATTTAATGTAAGTGGCAATAAGGCAGCAGAGGAAAGGGTCTGTATCTGCAGACAGCCTGACCTGGCAAGGAGCAAAGCATTCCCAAGCTTACTCTTACATGGAAAACTAAAGGACTGTCCATAGGTGCTTCGAAGTGACAAAAAATACACTTGTGCCAGTTGTGGACACCTTCCAACTTTCTGAAAAATCACTGATTTCTGCCAAACACCACAGCCTGAGACAAAGCATCTGAGCATGGGAGGCGATCACCTATAATCCCACAGCGAAAGAGAGAAGAATCATTGGCTCAGTTGTGATCATGTGATGTTTGGCATCACATGCTAATTGTATTGTAAGACATAACTCATTTATCAAGTTAAAATTTATTAGAAATGTCTGCCCATCTTGCAGAACACTCACAGAACAAGTTATTCGCAATCCAAGGTTTTACTGTATTTTTCTCGGAGATTTTCACGTCCACATGTGCTGCACAGTAGTATTTGGGCTGCTCTCAAGTCTAAGCTGGGAAACTGTTGCATAGGCTGTTCTTCAGTTTTGGTTTCCTTCCCTAATATGCCTGCTCTTGTTTATTTTCAGAGACCTCAGATACTGCTCTTTGTATTCTCTTGTAGGACTTTTAGTTACAATCACTAGGAGAATTAGGGTGTAGTGGGCTTACAACAACTTACATGGAAGCAGAAACTCTTTAGTTACCTTTTAAATTGAGATAATCCCATTCCTGGGTGTTATATAAATGCACTATGTACTGTGGTATAAAGAACCTTAATCCACTGGAGATTCCTATCCCATTGATTTATTTATCCACTGAACAGTTGAATGCCTACTATGTTCTACACCCTGGAAAAATGTGCTGGATTACATAAATAAATAAGACCCAGTTTTGAACCAAGTGTCTCATAGTATGCACAGAAGATGGATAAACCAGTAATTGCAGTATAGAATAAGGACTCTAGTGGATCTTGGACGTTTTTTTTTTTGGACAAACCTCGAGTAGGGAATGTTCTCTATTAAAGGCTGAGCTCTGATCTCTCCCTCATTTTTCATTTCCTTTGATAGTTCCCTGTTTCCCTCTCTGCCTTTTTTTTTTTTTTTAAGTACAGTCCAGAACAGTTGGTTCCAAGGTAGAACTAAGTGTTTTTATTTCACAAAGAAATTTCAAGGCATATATTTTAAGCAAAATTAAAAGTAAATTCTCACTTTGGTGGGTTACATGAGAGGAATTTAGAACCTGGATACATCATCTCCAGTGTCCTCTGCCATCATTACCCTTTGGTCTCAAGATCTTATCTCTTGTCAAGGGATCAATCTCTGAGTGACACACTTTAAAAATACCTTCTTTCAACCATTGAGCCAATGCTGAGCTATAGCTGTGAGTTCTCTTTTAGCTTGCAAAACTTAGTGGCCTAAAGTAACAAATGTTTATTACCTCACAATTGCTCTGAGTCAGGTGCTAGATGCCTCTGGTTCTGAGTCTCTTGTGAGGTTGCAGTTAGGCTGTTAGATGGGGCCACGGCCTCATTGCAGGCTTGACTGGGAAGGATACACTTCCAAGTTCGTTTATGCGGTTGTGAGCAAGATTCAGTTCCTCTTGGGACATTGGACTGAGGACTTCTGCTCTTTCCTGGCTGTTCTTTGTTGGTCACTTCTTTCCTATGTATGTCAAGTTCCAAGCTATGCATATCCAAAAGGCTGCTGTTAACATGTCAGCTGACTTCCCTCAGAGCAAGTGTGTAAGAGAGTGAGAGAGAGCGCCCAAGATAGAAGTCAAGGCCTTTCTGTAACCTAATCTCAGATGTTAGGCCATCACTTTGGCCAAATTGTATTTGTTAGAAGCAAGTCACTAATCCAGCCCAGGCCCACGGGGAGAGGATTATAAACCTTGACTGCCTGGACAGTCCATTTCTGATGTACTGTAAAGAGGACTTCTCCGTCCTAAGTCATGAGATATTATAGCCTTTGCATGCTGACTCAAAGCATCTAAAATTCCATAGATATTTATCTTTGCATTAAAATTTTTTTTTAATGTTTATTTGTTTTGAAAGAGAGAGAGAAAGAGAGAGAGTCAGAGCACAAGTTGGGGAGGGGCAGAGAGAGAGACACAGAATCTAAAGCAGGCTCCAGGCTCCTAGCTGTCAGCACAGAGCCTGACACAGGACTAGAACTCACTCACCGTGAGATCGTGACCTAACCTGAAGTCAGATGCCTAAGGACTGAGCCACTCAGGCACCCCTATCTTTGCCCTTTTTATTTTGTTTATTCATCTTAGCTTTGAACAACTTCTTTATCAATAGGTTGGATTCAATCAAACTAGATCTCCCTTTAGATTATCCTATAGGAAGTCATAGTATACATTTATATATCAATAAAAATAATCATCTTCCTAAAGAAGTCTCTACTGTCTTTTCAAAAAAGTATGCAAAGTACTTAAGGCTTCGTATTCATGTTGTATTCATGTGCCTTGTCTGCCTCTTGTTTGTTTGTTGCTTCTTATTTCCCAATTACTCTTGGAAGATGGAGGACATTTTGTCACACCACAAAACCTTTATCACCCAGGGTCACTTTGGGTATATCATTTTTCAGGACATGTGATTCTGGGAGAACTCTACAAATTCAGAATTGTATTATTATTTATGTATTAGTGCATAACTAATGTGCTGATCAACTCAAAACAAGGGAATTGCTGCCATGGAAAAATATACATATTCCATTTCTATTCCGTGCTCTGCACCAGTAGGACTACCTCTAATAGAAGAGAATGAACAGCCGTAACATTTTGGTTTAGTGTATCGTTATAATGGAACGGCACTTACAATCTTCTGCTTCTTCAGTTTGTGTCCACTTTAGAATTTAAGAAGTTATGTACTACACAATGTGTTGTTTTTACTTTTCATATGATTTGATTTCCCCCAATTCGTGAATGTTTTCAGTTTAACAAGACAAAATTTGGAGCATCCTCTTTGATCTGTTCAACAACAATCTACCTGTTGCTAAAGCTAATTGAGCATCCTTAACCACATTATTACCACAATGCTACAGGGGCACATACATGACACGTATGTTGAGAGCCATGAGAAATAAGGACTTGAACATTTTGTGCTGAGGAGTCTAAGAATCCAGAGCTAGACTCTAAAGACACAACCCTGAAATAAAATCATTGTACATAGATAATGCAGAAGTGCAAACATCAATTTCTCCTAAATCCTAGAATAAAATGTATAGTTTGTTATTTTTTGTCAAAACTTTAATTCACTGAACAGATGTATTGAGTATCCATAGGTGCCGGTTCTGAGCTGAAAATTGTCAGTTCTCTTAGGGTTCAAAGTATGATAGAGAAAATGGGAGTAAATGGCCAGAAACAGTGCCATCTTTCTCTCTTTTTTAAATGGCCTTTTTAAGAAGTACATTTTATTATGAACTATATTGCACATATATAAACTTTTTTTATTAATTTTATTTTTTTAAATTTACATCCAAATTAGTTAGCATGTAGTGCAACAATGATTTCAGGAGTAGATTCCTTAATGCCCCTTACCCATTTAGTCCATCGCCCCTCCCACACCCCCTCCAGTAACCCTCTGTTTGTTCTCCGTATTTATGAGTTTCTTATGCTTTGTCCCCCTCCTTGTTTTTATATTATTTTTGTTTCCCTTCCCTTGTGTATATCTGTTTTGTCTCTTAAAGTCCTCATATGAGTCAAATCATATGATATTTGTCTTTCTCTGACTGACTAATTTCACTTAGCATAATACCCTCCAGTTCCATCCACGTAGTTGCAAATGGCAGGATTTCATTCTTTTTGGTTGCTGAGTAATACTCCATTGTATATATATAACACATCTTCTTTATCCATTCATCCATCGATGGACATTTGGGCTCTTTCCATACTTTGGCTATTGTTGATAGTGCTGCTATAAATATTGGGGTGCATGTGTCCCTTCGAAACAGCACACCTGTATCCCTTGGATAAATACCTCGTAGTGCAACTGCTGGGTCGTAGGGTAGTTCTATTTTTAATTTTTTGAGGAACCTCCATACTGTTTTCCAGAGTGGCTGCGCCAGCTTGCATTGCCACTGACAATGCAAAAGAGGTCCTTTTTCTCCACATCCTCGCCAACATCTGTTGTTGCCTGAGTTGTTAATGTTAGCCATTCTGACAAGCGTGAGGTGGTACCTCATTGTGGTTTTGATTTGTATTTCCCTGATGATGAGTGAGGTTGAGCATTGTTTCATGTGTCTGTTGGCCATCTGGATGTCTTCTTTGGAGAAGTGTCTGTTCCTGTCTTTTGCCCATTTCTTCACTGGATTATTTGTTTTTTGGGTGTTGAGCTGGATAAGTTCTTTATAGATTTTGGATACTAACCCTTTATCTGATATGTCATTTGCAAATATCTTCTCCCATTCTGTCAGTTGCCTCTTTGTTTTGCTGATTGTTTCCTTTGCTGTGCAGAAGCTTTTTATTTTGATGAGGTCCCTGTAATTCATTTTTGCTTTTGTTTCCCTTGCCTCCAGAGACATGTTGAGTAAGAAGTTGCTGCGCCAAGATCAAAGAGGTTTTTGCCTGCTTTCTCCTTGAGGATTTTGATGGCTTCCTGTTTTACATTGAGGTCTTTCATCCATTTTGATTTTATTTTTGTGTGTGGTGTAAGAAAGTGGTCCAGGTTTATTCTTCTGCATGTTGCAGTCCAGTTTTTCCAGCACCACTTGCTGAAGAGACTGTGTTCCATTGGATATTCTTTCCTTCTTTGTCAAAGATTAGTTTGCCATACGTTTGTGGGGCACATATATAAACTTTTGACCAAAAAACATTCACAACGTTATAGTTGATGAAGTAAATATTTAGTATAAATGGTTTAACTATGTAACAATTCTTTAAAATTCTCTCACCAAAGAACGACATTAACTAGTCACTTGAATCCCTTCCAAACAACCTTATCTTAAAAATCTTAGTGCTCTGTACCTGTTACTCCCAGATCAAAGACCTTCAGTAGTTCCTCTTTGTTCACAGAATTTGCCTCAAACTTTTAAACTGTAAATATGATGACTTACAGAAGACTTTTCTAACCCCATCTTTCATTCCTTTATTACTTTCCAGCTTCATCTTTCATAATGAATAGTTGCGACAACACTGTATTTCAACCAAACCATTCTCTTGCCTTATGCTCTTTGTCTGCATGCCTTTCCATGTGCTGTTCCCTTCACCTGGTTGTTTAACTGGTTCTTAACCAGGGGCAATCTTGTTTTTTCTCTCGTCCCCTCAACTAGGGCCATTGGACAGTATCTGGAGACTTTTGGTTGTCCCAACTGGAGGGTACTATTGGCCTATAGTGGGTAGAAGTTAGGGATGCTGCTATAATGCACAGGACAGCCCTTCCATGACAAAGAATTATTTCCTCCAAAACATCTCTAGTGCCAAGGTTGAGAAACCCTATCTAAACAGTCCTTTCCTTTCTCTTTGTTCAAATTCTAAACATTATTTATGGCTTCTTTTAATGATTATCTCCTCTCTCAAAGCTGGTGTTGGCCTTTCCATCCAAATAACCACTCTTTTGACTTTGTACTTTCCTAGGCAAAGCACTTTTGGTACTTAGTATTTTATTTAATTAATTTAAGACCATTTCTTTAGACCAGTTTGAAGTTCATAGAAAAATTGAGAGGAAGGTACAGAAATTTCTCATATATCTCCACCTTCATACACACGAAATCTCTCCTATTATCAACAACACCCAATAGAGGGTTATGGTGGTTATAATTGATGAACCTTCGGTGACACATTGTAACCATACAAAGTCCATAGTTTACATCAGGATTCACTCTTGGTGTTGTACATTCTATAGGTTTGGACAAGGGTGTAATGATACGTATTTATCATTATAGTACTATACAGAGGATTTTCACTAAATACTAAAAATGTCTGCTTTCACCGCCCACCCCCCGCCCCCACCCCAGCCTGCAACCACTGGTCTTTTTACTGTCTCCACAGTTTGCTCACTTCCAGAGTGTCATACGGTTAGAGTAGAGTCATACAACTATAAGTAAATAGCTTTTTAAAATTGGTTTCTTTTCCTTAGTCACGTGCATTTCAAGTTCCTCTATGACTTTTCATGGCTTGACAGCTCCTTTCTTTTTAGCCCTGGACAATATTCAGGAAATGCCCCAGTTTATCTGTTCACCTACTGAAGGGCATTGTGGTTGTTTCCAAATTTTGGCCATCATGAATAAAGCTGCTATATATATCTTTGTGCCAGTTTTTGTGGGGACGTGAATTTCCAACACATGTGGGTAAGTAACAAGGAGTGGTTGCAAGGTCATATGGTAAGAGTAGATTTAACTTTTTCCATCTCCTTTTTACACCCAGTTCTATTCTTCCATACTCTGAAGTTCAGCTTACAATACATCTTCTTCAGAAAGTCTTTCAGATCACTTCTGCTCACAGAATTCTTTCCTGCCTGTAAAATCATTTTATGGAGGTGGTATGGTACAGAGCAGTGGTTCTCAAACTTAAGCAGGCAGACAGGAATCCTGGTGAGAGGGCCTGTTAAAACACAGATTCCTGGGCTCCAATCTCAGAGCTTCTGATTCTGTAAGTCTGGGTGGGGCCCAGGAATATGCATTTCCGACAAGTTCCCAGGGGATGCTGAGGCTTCTGGTCTGGGGACCACATATTGAGAACCACTGCTAAAGCAGCACACAAGACCACCCTTGGAGCCAGACAGGTCTGGATTTGTATCCCAGTTCCTCTCCTTCCAAGTTATCTGACCCGGAACTAGTCATTTTACCTCTCTAAACCTAAGTTCCCTCACCTGTAAAAGGAACAATAATAATGACTATCTCATGGATTACTAGGATGAAATAAAATAAGACATACAAATGTTATAAAACACTGGATTTCTTTGGTATTATTTGTATTATCTATGATAGATACTAATCTATACCAGTTATTATTTTTGTTGTCGGAAAATAAAAAGTTGGGGAGAAGAGATTTGTTGGTGTTCACGGGCCAAACCCAAAGAGGACAGCCAGCACTGGTTGGCATGTGAGCAAGCTCCGTGGGGAGTGGGGCAATTGGTTATCATACATTCTGCCTGCAAGACTCACTCCCGTGTGCACGGTATTTCACCCTTAGCAAGAGGCACAGCGTGTGCTGGTACGTTACCATCTGATACAGAACATCCCAACTGGGCAGTTTCACTGAAAGTTTCTCAGAGGATTAGCTCTTCTTAATGTGCAGCTTACCATGTCTGCTTAATTTAGCATAGACAAGAATATCTGGTCCAATCTGCTGTGTTCTAAGTGGCAGGCTTGGCTGTTCTTGATGTACATGGTTTAAGTCACCTCAGAGACAGCTGGGGGCTGCTTTCCTCACAAGAACACAGTGGGCATGGCAAATAGGACCTTTGAATGGTCCATCTTGACAGGTAATGTCACCCATAACTCTTGGCTGGGCTTGGCTGACTGGCTCTGCTCTGAGATCTGTCTCTGGGTTGGAGGGTCAGTGGCTATAGAGAAAACCCTTTTTCATGGCCATGGCAGCAGTGGAAGAGAATGAGCAGAATAGGCAAGGAATATTGAGGCCTAGGCTTGAAACCAGCATTTTATCACCTTTGCCTCCCTGTTTTGGTCAAAGCAAGCTTCATGAGGTGGGAAAGGTAGTCTGCCTCTATGATGACATTACACAATCAATTTACCCCCCAAAATTAACAAAATGAATGAAGGCTCTACATGAAGAAGACTATAGCAATTTCAACATAAAACCAAGGTCTGAACAAATTGAGAGGCGTACCATGTTCTTGGATGAGAAGATTCAATTTAAAAGGTAATTATTCCCAAATCAATTTATACATTTCATATAATTACAGTTAGAATACCAATTTGGATTTGTTTCATGAAGCTGGGCATAATGACCTTAAAGTTCAGGTGGAAGACAAAAAAAAAAAAAAAAAAAAAATCTTAAAAATAGCCCGGAAATTTATCAAAAAGAATAATGAGAGGGCCTTCCCTTCTATCAGAACATAGTATAAGGGCGCTAAACCCCAAGTAATATGGAAGTGGCACAGGAGTAGATACATTGTCCGTCCATATAGAGCAGGAAACATTAAAATTTGACATATGACTGGGGCACCTGGGTGGTTCAGTGACTTGAGCATCCAACTCCTGATTTTGGCTCAGGTCATGATCTCACAGTTGTGGGACTGAGCCCCACGCTGGGCTCCACACTGAGCGTGGAGGCTGCTTGAGATTCTCTCCTTCCCTTTCCCTCCGCCCCTCTTCCCCAACTTGTGTCCTCTCTCTCTCTCAAAAAAGTTAACATATGGCAAGAGTATTTCAATTTCAGGAGAAAAGATTTATTTAACAATTGGTTGCTGGTAAAACTGATTGCTCATCTGTAAGAATACAAAATCAGACTCCTATATTTCATATATATTTAAGTAAATTCCAGTTAAAATACTTACATATAAAAAATTAAAATGTTAAAAATTTTGGAAAGAAATTTAGGAGGTAACATACAATCTAAGGAGAGAGAAAGATCTTAATAATAATAATAATAATAATAATAAATCCTAGAAGATGTATTTAAAAATTGACATAGCTGAGAACATAAATAGTAAAAATCTTGCATGCAGAATAAACTATAAGCTATGCCTGCAGATAGTCATTAGATCTGGAACAACTATTTACAAAGCAGATGATGAATTTAGTAAGGGTTAATAACTATAATATACAGCTTTTATAATTTGACGAAAAGACAATCCAATAGAGAAATAAACAAAGGATATAAATCTTCAGGTCACAAAAGCAAATCCAAACAGCTGATAAATATATTAAAAGATGCTCTAATGCAATAGTATTCATAAAAATGCAAACTAGGGGCACCTGGGTGGCTTAATGGGTTAAGTGTCCAACTCTTGATTTTGGCTTAGGTCATGATCTCTTGGTTTGTGGGATTGAGCCCCACATTGGGTTCTATGCTGACAGGAAGGAGCCTGGTTGGGATTCTCTCTCTCCCTCTCCATCCGCTCCTCCCCCACTCGTGCACACATGCACGCACATTCTCTCTCTCAAAGTAAAAAACAAAAACAAAAACACCTTAAAAAATGTAAATTAAATTAACATTGACATGTTGCCTTATACCTTCCAGAGTGGCAAATATATATTTTTTATTTTATTTTATTTTATTATTTATTTTATTTTATTTTACATTTTATTTTTGAGAGAGAGAGTGCATGAATGAGAGGGGGAGAGGGGCAGAGGGAGAGAGAAAGAATCTCAAGCAGGGTGCTGGGCGTGGAGCCTACTTAAGATTCTCTGTCAGGACGCCTGGGTGTCTCAGTCGGGTAAGTGTCCGATTACCGCTGAGGTCATGATCTCACAGTTTGTGAGTTCAAGCCCCATGTTGGGCTCTGTGCTGACAGCTCAGAGCCTGAGGCTTGCTTCAGATTTTGCGTTTCCCTCTCTCTGCGCCCCTCCCCTGCTCATACTCTTTCTCTCTCTAAAAAATAAATAAACATTAAAAAAAATTTTTTTAAAAAGATTCTCTCTTCATCTCTCTTTGCCCCTGCCCCACTTGCGTTCTTTTTGTCTCTCTTTTGCAAAACAATTCAGATATTATATGCATATAGTTCAAAAAATAAAGAAAGCTTTCTCCTTCAATATTAGGTGTTTCTAATGCATCCTGGGGACTGGCATGGGGAGTGTTTATGTACTTTTTAGCATACGTAAGTCATTTTGACTCACCTCCCCTCTCCCTTCAACCTTATCTTCATTAGTTTCTTGCTGCATATAGAATAAAATATAAACTTCTTCACACGGTCTGAAAGACTCATCATGATTGCTTCTTTAACTTTTTCTGTTGTCTCTTTTTAGCGCATTTCACCTCACTGGCTTTTTGCTGTCTGAGGTTCTTGCACTGGATGGGTTTCACTGCTTAAGAGACTCCTGGATCTGACTTTCAGGGCTTTCCTCAGCCTATTTATACAATGTATCCATTAGTGTGTTTTATTTTCTTTATGGCACTGGTCACTCTCTGAAAGTATCTATCCATTTAATTGTTTGTTATCTTTCTCTCCCATGCACAAGTAAATTCATGAGACAAAGGACTTTGTCTTTTTGCTCTGTGTTTCCATAATATCTAGAAAAAAGCAGTGCCTGGCATGTAAGAGGGCATAAGGCATGTTTGTTGAATGAGTGAATATACCTTCCTGAGGACACACGGACAGACAGACACATGCATGCAAGCATGCACACATACTCAAAGCAATTTACACCAATAGGATCATGCTACCTTTAAAAACAAAATTAATGATATGTCTTTGAGATTTTCAGAACAACAGACATACATCTACATAGTTTTTTTTTTATGGCTTAAAGATCTTCAAGATATAAAATTTAGCTAAAGAAAAAAGCTAAGAGAATGTAATACTACTTTGTGCATGTACTGTGATTCATTTATCTAGTCCCCTATTGATGGATATCTTGCTTTTGATTCCAAGATTTTGCTATTTCAAAAATGCAGCAATGAATATATTCATTGTATCTTGGAACACTTCTGTTTCTCTCCCACTTTGAAAATTTTAATATTTCAGGTGGGTACATATTTGAACAACGTTTTATCAGAATCACCATATTATGTGACTGTTATTGCTGATAGGAGAGAGATAATATTTTTCATCATTATGTTTTAATTTTTTTTTTGGTTGTTTTTTTTTGAGAAAGAGAGAGAGCAAGTGCAAGCATGGGAGGGTCAGAGAGGGAGGGAGACATAGAATCCAAAGCAGGCTTCAGGCCCAAGCTGTCAGCACAGAGCCCAATGTGGGTCTCGAACTTACGTTCTGTGAGATCATGACCTGAGTTGAAGTCGGACACCTAACTGACTGAGCCACCCAGGAGCCCCAGGGGGAGATATTATTAATTACAGTTAATACCTGAGGATTTTCAAAGATCAACAGGATGATTCTTAGAGAGAGAACATTGTTCTTTTTACTTTAGCTCCAGACTTACTGTAAGTGATACTATTATATGTGAAATGCCAATTTTTAAATGAATTTCCTAGAAAAGAAAGAAGTATTTCCCTTATTACTCTGACTTTTGAAATAAAAGCAAGAATTGGTTCATTTCTCAAGTGTAAAATTCAGCAGAAGCCATGCCTGCTGACCCATAAGAATTTTCAAAAGGCTGGCTAATGCATTATTGATTGTACTCTTTGTAATTAGTTATAGGAAGTGGGCAGTCCTTGGGGTGGGGTGGAGGGTACAGGGCCTGGAGCAGTATTGTGCGTCCCCTTCTCTGCTCCACCGGTCTTGTTAATCTAGTGCTATGGAGTCATGAGGAACACAGCTTGGGTGGCGAAAGTTTCTAGAAGGGCTAGCCTGAGGCTGGTGTGAGGCCGTAGGGAGAGGGAAGGCCTCCCGCTGAGCTCCATGGCCAAGCAGAAGATGACCTACACCGCATGTTCCCGTGGAAGACTCAGGTCTGATTAGCCCGCAGAACCAGCCCCTGCCTTACTACATGGCTGCTTCCTGCTTCACAATTCATTTTTCAGCAAGAACTGAGGACAAGGAGAGACGTAGGTGGTCCAGGGCTGTTTATCGGATCCTCATATCCTACATTAGTGTTTCTCAGAGGGTGACCTTTGTACCTGTGTGTACCTCTGGGCATACTCCAGTTTACTAGTTTACCGGTGGTTCTTTTAAAGGCATTGCTGTAAGCCTAAGCAGGGTCTCCCACATGCTGCTCCCAACCCCAGTCTATATCTTGTCACAGTACGACCCTCTGGGCAGCCAAAAATTATGGCAGTGAGCAGTAATGGCCAGCTCCCTAAGACTTGGCAGGGCCTGCCCTTTCTTGGCAGCAATTTCATGCCTATTTACGCGCCCAGCGCCAAGAAGAAAGCCAAGAGAGAATCTGTGTGTGCTTTACGCGCTTTAAATGCACAGTGAATTCTCATACTTTTAAGTGTGGCCAAATGAATATTTTGAGCTGTATCAATCTGGTTAGCAATTCCTCTTTCCTCAGAGAGAAGAAAGGGTTTGGCATAAGGTGGGTAGAGTGGCAGATGTGTTTTCTTTTCTATATCTGGATTAAGTTTGAAAGGAGAGGTTTTCCAAGTAGAAAAGCTAGAATTCAGTTTAAGCAACAGAAGTCTGAAGATAGGGGCTATTTTGAACCCACCTTGGTCTGTGGTCCCCTCCCTTTTGTCTTTCTGTACTGTTTTTATGTGATTTTGATTTTTTTAAAAACTAAACCTTGGGAAGGCCACATATGTATCTCAGTAACATACCTGTGACATGATGTCAGGAGTATTTTTATCTTTCTGGAGACTTTTTCCAGTGCTAATGGCTGACTCCATGAGATGCCAGAATACCTCAGAAAGAAGATGAGGTCACTGAGACTTCCCATTCCCTAAGCAGGACAATATCTCAGAACTGCAGATGGCAACCATTTTGTGAGATGCCCCCATCCCCATCCCACCTTTTCATATCCTAGTGTTTACCACGGGAGGTTCTAATGGTAAGTAGTGTGGCATTGAACTTTAAGAGATAATAGAATGTGGGAAGGTGACAAGTTCTTGACCAATATATGAACCTTTACAAGAATGTGTGCCTTTGAGCTGGTATTGAGCATTTCATTACATATTCATGCCAATAGGTCGAACTGCATAATACTTCCAAAGGTTCTACCTGCCAGAGTCTATCTATGTTCATGTTGTATTCTAGAAGACTCTGGAAGGACTTGACACTTAGGAAGAAAGGGCTGGTTCTGCTATTAGTGACTGTAGGTGTTTGTTCATTTTCTATCGGGAAAATTGCTATTCTTTCACCAAGATGTTTATAATTTTTTAAAAACAGCACTTAATAAATGATGAGGTAGTGTTTTCCCTTTCAAATAGGAAGAATGAGTATAATATTTTTTCTAAACAACCTATTATTAATGTTCATGATCTGTAGGTCACCAATTACTTTGCTTGCTGCTGATGGGGCAGTGGCAGGACCTGAAGGTCCAGGACCTTACTCCCATAATTATAGATATATTACTTCTAATAATAACTGAAAAATTATTTTTAAATATAATTTTATAAATAGTTGAATCATAATTAAAGCTCAGTAGTGAATTATTTTGTTTCATGTAGGTTTCCATTTTTAGTATACCACATGATCTTTTTTTTTTTTTTTAAGCTAGGCACATTTTACTTTCTATTTTGTAAATTCCACCTTGGATGTGGGTAGTCACACCTCTATTATCCTAGAAGGGAAGGAGTAAAGAGGTGAAGATTACAGGAAACAGGAGTAGATTGAGTATGTAACCCTCTTTGTAAGTAACAAGGGTAGTCTAGAGAATATACTCCAAGGGTGGACCTACTGTTCCATGTAAGTGTTAGTTTCCTGAATGTTCTTGTAGATATCCCATCAGAAATAATATAATGAGCAGAGATGAGCACAGTTTGTAATGAACAAATGTCTTCTCTACTAGAGTAAAATTTAACATCAAAGACATATTTTTATGCTTAATTTTTGGTTGTATGGTCTATTTTAAAGCTCCAAAATGATTCTATAGTGATTTTCACTAAAAGACTTAAATAATAAGCTGTGTATCTCTTGAAGGTTAGAGTCAAAGATTATGACAGGCCCTGGGAAATCACAGCGAATAGTGGTAACATGATCTCAATTTACATCACAGAATTCTCATACTTTGACCAAAAGCATAATGGAAAGAGAGAGTAGGTATTGTAAAACTGTAAGGAGCCCACAATGATGGGAAAGATTACTTTAAGAGTGGACATTTCATTCTATTATCCTGAAAATTAAGACTTCAGTGATGACAAAGCTTAATACACTTTAGCATGGCACAGATAATTGCGTAAGCATGGGATATCCTTTAATACGTAGACCGAATTTTCCTAAGGCCTACCATGTCCAGTTTCATGATGTCATGAAAAGATAGCCATAAAAAAATAATAAGGAGATAGGCCCATTTGTTATTCCTTCTTAATTTTGTTGCTGTTTCTTTCTGCAAATCCCCTCAAGAAGGGAATGATACCCTAGCATGGTTTGAGATCTCTCAAGGTTTGCATTTCTTTCTTCCATTCCTCTTTTTCCCTTTTGCTTGGCCTTGGAACAACATTATTTATACTCTAGTTGTTTACCCTTTGAATTAATTATCATGACTTATAGAGACACATGTTCTGTTATCTGTTGCACATCATTAAGTGGCATCATTAGAACATTAAATTATATCAGGGTGAAAAACATTGGTGAGTTCCGCTCATTAATATACATATCACCCTTGCAAACTCTAGTTATGAACAACCATCTGTGCAAAGATCTTGCCGACAAAGAGAAGAAGCCTATAGATTATAGACTCTGCACAAACACAACTGAGGAACTCCACAATAATTGTTGGCTCACGATGAGTCCCTACAGCACTCCAACCAATATAGTTTGAGTGAGATTGTGGCCAGAGCACCACTAGAAAACTATGTTCACACTAACTGGGGAACATATATTGTACCAGTTTCCTACTAAGAGCTTGTCTGTTACAGTATCTCTGTTAGAGAGTTATTGACTCAGCAGAAGTGTTGCTACAGAGAGCTTCAAATCTATACTCCAGGTAGTTGGAAGAAGGTGGGAGGTCAGCACATGGGTAGGCTCTGTGAGCAGCAGAAAAAGATGGAAGCAAGGTTTGTTTGGAGGGTCTTCTTCTGTGTAATGGTCTGCCCCTGGTCAGACTGGCTTCACTCTGGTTTGACAGAACCTTAGAATTCGGTCAAAGATCTATATCTGTCATGCAGTAGGGCTTCTTGTTGTCAGGGCTGTGATGTAGGAGATCTTGGTGTCAATCCTGGGTCTGCCACTTACTCTGTGTGAAGTCCAAGCCTCAGTTTACACATTTGTATTACTTTCTAAAGTGTCTGTAAATGTACTCAACTAAGGCTTCTCACTCTTGCTTCCATGATGTAGGTGGAAGTGAAAATGCAAATCATGATGCTTCCATTCTTTTCTTAAAGACTGTATATGAGTGACAGGGAGAGGAGAATGAGTGTATGAATGGAGACATCCTGAGGGTACCTAGGATTTCCCATATTTCCCAGGGTTCATGACGCTCATTGGCTTTTCAACTCTTGTTCACTTCCTTTTCTTCCAGAGCCTGAGTTGTAAGAGTCAACAATAATGGACTGGTGAGTAGGCAATACTGAAGTGGTACCCATCTCTCTGCCTATAAGGTATTTGTTTCTGGGTAGATATAGAATTAACTGTAGTCAAAAGGAAGCCAGAGGCTATAAGTCAATCCTGCTCTTTCCTGAAGGCAGAGCAAAGATTCTGGGTTATCAGACTGAAGCGTATAGAAAATTTACTAAACATGGTTTTATAGGTTTAGTTGTGTTCCCACCCCTAAATTCATATGCTACAGTCCTACCCCCCAGGAACTCAGAATGTAAATTATTTGGAAACAGGGTGATTGCAGATGGAATTAGTCAAGATGAGGTCACACTAGAATAGGGTGGGCCTTTAATCCAATACAACCAGTGCCCTTATAAAAAGGGGAAGTTTGGAGGCAGACACACACACACAGGGAGAACACCACGTAAACATGAAAGCAGCGATCAGGTTCTTGATCCTAGGAGTCAAGGATCACCAAAAACTTCCAGCAAATCACCAGAAGCTGGGAGAAAAGCATGGAACACATCCTGTAGCACAGTCCCCAGAAGGAACCAAGCTTGCCAACATCTTGACCTTGGACTTCTAGATTCTAGACCCATGATACAATGAACTTCTTTTAAGCCATCCAGTTTGTGGCTCTAGCAAACTAATACATGTGGGGAAAATTAATCTCCATTTCTCTTAAAGCTGGGAATAGGGTGAAGCAAATGAGGCACTTGCCTCAGCACATTTAAAGGACACCAAGATAAATAAATAAATAAGTGAATAAAGTTCTCTTAGTAATCAAGATAAATAGCACCTGAACGCAATGTTTTAAAAAATTGAAAGTAATGCAAAAAATCAATGCCATAAAAATATCAGAAGTTTAAGTAGCAACAGGATCAGTAACAGCTTCGTGCTAAGCATATTGGAACACGGTTCAAAAGAAATGAAAAAATTAGTAATACTGTGTTTGTAGTGTTCTTAAAGGACACTAGGCTTATATCTAGCTTTTACTGCTATACAAAGCATCACAATCAACACCTTAATACACATACACTTGTCTAATGACATCCTCAGGCTAAATGATTAGAAGTAGAATTATTGGACCAAAAAAGTACAGATTTTATGATTTGATGCTCATCGTTAAGCTGACAAAATTTTTGCTTTCACCATTGATCTGTGGATACCTTTTACTCCTGGATATAATTTGGTGTTTTTAATATTTCACTCATTTTGTGAATTGCCTATTCATGTCATTTATATATTCTTTTGCGTTATTCATCTCTAAGTGTTTTATTTAGAGAGCTCTTATCTTAAGGATATTATCTGGATATTAACTCCTAGTTAATGTTATAGATATCACTAAAGGTTTCTCCAGTTTATCAGTTGTCTTTTAACTTAATATATGTTGTATTTTACCCAACCAGAAACCTGAGTGTAGGTGGAATGGTTACAGACAGACTCGTAAGTATTAAGGGCAGACACCTGACGTCAACAACAGGCCAGAACAGTGGAGAGCTTTTCCCTGTATCTGTTCACTGCTGAATAACTGATACACATGCACGTAGTACATACATACTGACTGATTGGCATGGACTAATGACTTCTACTTTTTACCTAAACCAATTGGTGTTAAGTTTTTGTAACTTATAGTCAGAAAGAGTCTTGATTAGTCGGGCCACATAATTTGGGGAAAATATTTTTTTTTCCTGCTAAACACAAGGAGAGATTTCCACGGAACCTGAAGAACTGAAGAAGCAGGAGTCTCCATTTTCCTGATGTTGGAGGGCAAAGGCTCAGGTGGTTTTCTAGATGGACTAATTATAAATGAGAAAATAAACCAGGTTTTTGACATCAGAATCATGGAGGCTGTTAGCATTTACACATATCTGAAGCTCTAAGTGTAAAGGTTGGATTGGAACTGAGGGTCAAAATTTTTTGTTTACCCTCATGGAGGTCTGCCTCCAGGGAGAGAATGTGCTGATCCATTGACTTTAAGCATTCTGGTTTATGGCAATGATTTTTTATCGTATAATATCATGGTGGCATTTGGTTGGTTAATAGGAATCTTCCCTTGGGATGTGACACAGTACCAGGGACTTGGCTATTGTTACTTCACTCCAAATTTAACCTTCTCTGTTCTCCTCTGCAATGATGTGGCAAACTACATTTGCAAACTACATTTCCCAGAATTCTTTGCCTATTAGGCTCAAGTAGAAGGCCCTACAAAGAAATTGGGAGTTAGGAGGAGGAGTTTTGCTGCCTGTTTGCTTGCTATTCCTGTTAGTAAGGCCTCTGCATGGGCATTTTGTTCCAGTCTCCAGCTTCTTTTAGTACTTTGCTTATTTGTCTTCTCAGAGGTACCTGGAACAGCCATGACTCCCTCCTCTGAGCTTCTAGGCTTTGATAATCTAAACTTTGTATTCCCTTGGCCTAAGGGGTGGTGGCTGCACTTAGGATCTCTGCATTACCTCAGTGTTTCTATTTTGCTCTTTGGGCCCCCAAGCATTTATGTAACCAATTCCTTATATTTAATTCCCTTGCTGGCTAGACCCTAATATGTAATAACAGGAATGGTCCCAGGAAATATATCCTAAAAGATAGAATTCTGGAATTGGTTCAATTATGCTTTTGGCCTTAGGTATACTGCTTAACTCCTTGGCAGTAAAGAATGAGTTACTAATAATCCATGACATGGCTCTGATATCATGATTAAATAAATGATCTCTTGTGATGTGTTTGTTGAAGCAAATGCCTTAGAGACCAAGTGGCTATCATACTTTTTTTTTTTTGGCAGTAATGAAAACTGCAAAAACTAGAAGGTAGAATAACTACTTCTGAATTTACTCATGGGTTTACTGAGAAAAAAATAGTAAATTTAGGCCTTTACACTTTCAACTCAAGACACTGTTGGATAATCAGAGTTTCTGTAGCAGTCCTAAAAGAATCTCTTATACTCTGTAGCCACTGAGCTGACTTTGCTGAAGATTAATCCATAATTTAATTGGGTAGGTTGCAGAATTACAATACCAGTTGCATTTATAACCTATCAACTTCTTGCTTGAAAGTTAGGACATTGACTGGGAAGGAGTGGGACCTGGAATGGGGTTATCTGTGAGACTCTGAGGAGACCGGCTTTTCTCACTGAAAGGTCCTACGATAACCTCACTGATAGCAGCCTCTTAAAAAAGGCATGCCTCTGGGCACCTGGGTGGCTCAGTTGGTTGTGTCCAACTCTTGATTTCAGCTCAAGCCATGATCTTGGTGGGTGAGTTCCAGTCCTGTGTTGGTCTTTGTGCTGACAGTGTAGAGATTTCTTGGGATTCTGTCTCTCCCTCTCTCGGCCCCTCCCCTCCCTCTCAAAATAAATAAATAAACTTAAAAAAAAAGTGATGCTTCACCTTGTCAAGACCCATCAACACTATCTCTCATGGACTCTATAACTTGAGTCAGAACAAGTACAAAGTGTGAGTCAGGAGCGTATGGCTATGCTCAAAATAGTTAAAAACTTTTGTTATTACATATTGGCAGAAACCTGGTGAATTTATGTGTGAATGAGTTTTCTGGTTGTTAGACTAAGAAATGGAATATAACGTTGGATTAGGCTAAATTTATTGATACGGGTTCCCAGAACTTCTGGATTTAATGGATTAGCTCAAGCGGCTGAAAGTGGTTGTAACAGTTTGCTTGGTTGATTGATAGTCAATCCAAGGAGTCCTTGGTTGTCTACATTCAACGAGGTTGAGATGTCAAAGTTTCTGGGAATAATGCAGAGGAAGAAATTCAAAGGTTTGGAGAGGTGCAAACTTTGGAGTGGATTATTCATCTGGCAGCTTCTCACTGCTCCACCCTCTTCACTATCATACTAGAGAGGGCCCAGCGATTACCCCATTCACTAAGGCATTGAGACATACATTAGTGAGAGGAACTCCAGCATCTATAAAAAAAAGTGCATAACCATGGTAGCTGTTTTCTGGAGGTTAGGGATGATGAAATCAGGATGCTTTGACTTTCTTTGTGCAGGAAGACACTGAGGCTCCTCAAATTTAGGTTTTTTGGGAGCAGAGGTAGAACCAGAGCCGATATCTCTTGACTTCTAGCTTGAGACTCCTTCATTAAACCTCACTAGGTCCAAATCCATAATTCTTGTTCTTGTATATACTTTAAGACTCAAGGTCACTTTGGCTTTACAGGTTTATATTCATGCATATTTATTCTCTTCCTCACATATGACTTATGGATAGAAAATGATGAGATAATTTCATAACGTGCAAAAACACAACTGCAATCCATTAACGTAGCTGCTGCATGCATGTTCATGCTGCTTTCCAGGTACAAAGACTGTGCTGAACAGTTTTAACGGAGACCTTGTGACCTGCAAAGCCTGAAAAGTTTATTATTTGGCCCTCTATGGAAAATGTTTGCCCACCCCTGCTCTAAAAATAAAAGCATTTAAGATAAAGCTTAAATGTTTTGTGATCACTCTTCTTTTTGTCTGTATAAATTTGCTAATATTGTGTTTTCATGTTTGTAGATTTAAATTATCTATGATTTCTCTGGTCACTAGGAAAGATGGGGCAATTTTCCCAGAAGACCAAACAGAATGACGATCCTCTAAAGAAGGTAGGCTACTTGAGCTCCCTTTTCTTAGGTGAATTTAATTTAATTTAATTTAATGGTTTAATTTTAAGTAGGCTTCATGCCCAGTGCGCGGACTAACACGGGGCTCCTACTCATGACCCTGAGATCAAGACCTGGGCTGAGATCAAGAATCGGACACTTAACTGACTGGTGATACCTCCTGATGATTAAGAGATAACTTTACTTTTACAATTGTTAATATTCCCTCTATTTTTTAAAAAGCCTCTTTCAGTATAGCTGTATAGACCAAAAACTTAAAGACAACCATTGTCAATTGTTACTTTGGGCATTACGAGCATTAATTTTAATTGAAAAACGCTAAAGAAGTACAAAAAATGGATGCATTCATTATTTTCTAATTGTTTCTAGCTTAGCCTCGTATGCAATATATATATAATATTTAGTCAATAAATAATTAGTTTTCACCTGCCTCTTTTTTTCTTGTGGAACATAAGATTGTATGTTATTTTCCATAAGTCAACAAGCATGCTCATATCCAGGACAGGCCATTTTTTCCGAAATTACTGAAGTCATCCTGGAGATGAAGTTGTTTTGAGATGACTGATTTTTTTCATTATCCCACCAGTCTGAGTATTTACTGCTGTGTTCCTTGTCACCGTTCATATTTTAAGAATCTCTTGGGGAAATAGAAACATAAAAAGCCCCTAGGATCCTTCTCCCTTTCAGGGCTGCTGTGACGCCCACCCTTCCTAGCTTCTGTTGAACTCCATCACGGCTTCTTGCTCAGATTTGTCTTCCAGAGAGACTCCATGAAGGAATGCTTCCTGTTGGAGGAACAACCGATAGTGTGTCAGTCTGAAGACGTACTCAAACACCTTTTCTCAAGTGACTAAACAAATATGCTGATTGAATAATGATTTGATTCTTCCTTCAGCTTTGCTTCCCTTCGCTTCACTAAACACTGTATTAGTGTCCTATTGCTGCTGAAATAAATTACCTCGAATTTAGTGGTTTAAAACAACACAAATTTATTCGCTGACAATTTTTGGAGGTCAGAAGTCCAAATCGGTTCTCACTAGACTGAAATCAAGGTGACCGCAGGGCTGTGTTCTTTTCTGGAGATCGTAGGGGAGCACCTGTTTTCTTGCTTTTTCCAGTTTCCACTTCGTTCCACACCTATCTTCAAAACCAGCCATGGCCTGTCCAGTCTTTCACACATTGCATTACTCTGACACTGACTCTCTGGCCTCCCCCACATTTAAGGTCCCTGTGATTACATTGAGCCTCCCAGGGACAATCCAGGATAGTCTCCCTGTCAAGATCCTGAATTTAACCACAGCTGCAACGTCCCATCGGGCACATGAGGCAGCATGTTCACAGGTTCTGGGGATTAGGATATGAGCATCTTTCTAGTGGGTGTGCTGTTCTGCCTACCACAAACACTTGAACTCAAAAAAGTAGATAATGTCTGAAAAGGAACAGAATCATTGGGAAGATTTTGTTTTCCCATTGCTATTTCTCAGTCATACTAGTTGACTACTTCAGCTGTTGCAGTATAAAATACATTTCAGGGATGAAGTTACTATTCTTGTGTGCCTCTTTTCAGGGCTAACCTGAGGCAAAAAGTTTTTAATTTTTATTTAAATTCTAGTTAGTTAACATACAGAGCAATATTCGTTCTGGGAGTCGAATTCAGTGATTCATCACTTACATACAACACCCAGTGCTCATCATAACAAGTGCCCTCCTCAATGCCATCACCCATCTAGCCCATTCCCACCATCTGACACTTACCCACCTGCCTCCATCAACCCTCAGTTTGTTCTCTGTCCTTAAGAGTCTCTCATGGTTTCTTTCTCTCTCTCCCCCACAGCCCCATATGTGTATCTGTCTTGTTTCTTAAATTCCACAGATGAGTGAAATCATATGGTATTTGTTTTTCTCTGACTGACTTATTTCACTTAATATAATCCTTGTCATTGCAAATGGCAAGATTTCTTTCTCTTTGATGTCTGAGTAATACTCCATTGTATATATATACCACATCTTCTTTATCCATTCATCAGTTTATTGGCCTGGGGCAAATTGTGAACCTATAATTGAATTTGTTTGGCCTGTCGATCCACCCCATCCCCACCTCTGCCTTGTCCTATTTCTTCTTCCCCCAAACTTCTGTCTTTTCTTACTCCTGGTCTTAGGCTAATACTGATAAAGTATTTTGTAATAGGAACTAAAAAAAAATGACGTT
This sequence comes from Panthera onca, assembly GCF_046562875.1. Classification (NCBI taxonomy): domain Eukaryota; kingdom Metazoa; phylum Chordata; class Mammalia; order Carnivora; family Felidae; genus Panthera; species Panthera onca. Next base: position 90,941,939 of record NC_138340.1, on the reverse strand, counting down.
CCTGAAGATATTCACAGTATCAAAAGGTTTTGAAAATCAAAAGACTTCTATATCTTTTTTTTAAATTTAATTTATTTTTTAAATTTACATCCAAGTTAGTTAGCATATAGTGCAACAATGATTTCAGGAGTAGATTCCTTAATGCCCCTTACCCATTTAGCCCATCCCCCCTCCCACAACCCCTCCAGCAACCCTCTGTATGTTCTCCATATTTATGAGTCTCTTTTGTTTTGTCCCCCTCCCTGTTTTTATATTATTTTTGCTTCCCTTGTGTTAATCTGTTTTGTATCTTAAAGTTCTCATATGAGTGAAGTCATATGATATTTGTCTTTCTCTGACTAATTTCACTTCGTATAATACCCTCAAGTTCCATCCAAGTAGTTACAAATGGCAAGATTTCATTCTTTTTGATTGCCGAGTGATACTCCAGTGTGTGTGTGTGTGTGTGTGTGTGTGTGTGTGTGTGTGTGTGTGTTTATCCATTCATCCATTGATGGACATTTGGGCTCTTTCCATACTTCGGCTATTGTTGATAGTGCTGCTACAAACATGGGGGTGCATATGTCCCTTCAAAACAGCACACCTGTATCCCTTGGATAAATGCCTAGTAGTGCAATTGCTGGGTTGTAGGGTAGTTCTATCTTTAATTTTTTGAGGAACCTCCATACTGTTTTGCAGAGTGGCTGCACCAGTTTGCATTCCCACCAGCCGTGCAAAAGAGATCCTCTTTCTCCACATCCTCGCCAACATCTGTTGTTGCCTGAGTTGTTAATGTTAGCCATTCTGACAGGTGTAAGGTGGTCTCTCATTGTGGTTTTAATTTGTATTTCCCTGATGATGAGTGAGGTTGAGCATTGTTTCATGTGTAGGTTGGCCATCTGGATGTCTTCTTTGGAGAAGTGTGTATTCCTGTCTTTTGCCCATTTCTTCACTGGATTGTTTTTTGGGTGCTGAGTTTGAGAAGCTCTTTATAGATTTTGGATACTAACCCTTTATCTGATATGTCATCTGCAAATATCTTCTCCCATTCTGTCGGTTGCCTTTTAGTTTTGCTGATTGTTCCCTTTGCTGTGCAGAAGCTTTTTGTTTTGAAGAAGTTCCAATAGTTCATCTTGCTTTTGTTCCCCTTGTCTCCAGAGATGTGTTGAGTAAGGAGTTGCTGTGACCAAGGTCAAAGAGGTTTTTGCCTGCTTTCTCCTTGAGGATTTTGATGGCTTCCTTTCTTACATTTAGATCTTTCATCCATCTTGAGTTTATTTTTGTGTATGGTGTAAGGAAGAGGTCCAGGTTCATTTTTCTACATGTCACTGTCCAGTTTTCCCAGCACCATTTGCTGGAGAGACTGTCCTTATTCCATTGGGTATTCTTTCCTGCTTTGTCAAAGATTAGTTGGCCATATGTTTGTGGGTCCATTTCTGGGTTTTCTATTCTGTTCCATTGATCTGAGTGTCTGTTTTTGTGCCAATACCATACTGTCTTGATGATTACAGCTTTGTAATACAACTTGAAGTCTGGGATTATGATGCCTCCTGCTTTGGTTTTCTTTTTCAAGATTGCTTTGGTTATTTGGGGTGTTTTCTGGTTCCATACAAAAAAAGACTTCTAAATCTTTAAGACACAGAATAGAGCTATAAGCAGATACTGCTTATATGCACGTAGGCCTGTGTGGTCATTTCAGCACTATGCTGGCATATACCCTGGCCCCAGACATATTTCTAGAGGTGAAATCTCCCCATATAGTGGCTTTTCAGGCCCAACTCCAAACTTTTGCTGGAGAGTCCTCCAGCTCTCAGAACATTGTATCCCTTTGACAGAGCATGCAGCAACCATTGGGTCCCTTGTATCCCTCGTGTGAGCTGTAGGACACATGAGTGCTGCTTCAGGCTCACTTGGTGTCTTTCCAACACAGCATTATTGCTTCTGCATCATGTGACACTCCAACTATCGCCAGTCTTTCAAGGGTTGCAGATAAGATTACCAGGAGACATACTCCAAGATGGAAATTTGCATGCGGAAGTTTGTGAGGAGGGCTCCCAGAATCTCCACCTGGGTGGGAGTGAGAGGAATGATGAAAGCAGTATTGAAGCATGATGGAATGTGGCAAAGTCTCAGCCAGTCCTGTGGAAAAGCTTTGAAGCTGAAATAAGCCATAAAGTTGTCTTGAGTTAAGGCAAGGGTGCTAGGCACCCTATTTTGACCAGTATTGGATCAAATTTGACCAGTATTAGACCTGTATTGACCAGTCACGGGATGAGAATTGCTCCCTGCCCACTAGACCCCCTGGGGGCCATTCCCTTAGGCAGTGTGGCTCTCTTTATCTGAAAACAGTTCCCTGAGAAATATTTAGCTGTGAGCTGTCAGATATCAATACTGCCATAGTCTAAGAAAATGAGTGTGTTAGTCTTGAAGGAGGGAGAAGCTGGGGGCCACACCACAGCATCCACTATCGGGGGGAAGCATGCCATTAGCCACTCCTGACTCCCAACTGACATTCTTGGGATCCCCCTTTATTCACCTGGATATTTCTACTTCATTCCCCCATTCTGTCTAGGCATTCTGCCCTGAGAGGGAGAGGAAGGGGTGTAGTCATTTGATGTTATTTCGTTATCTCCTGTCATTTTTATTTTCTACACTCTCCCTGGACAGTAAGGTGTGGGCTTTCTTTTATCCTCCTCCTCCTTTCTGTAGTGGATTTCTCCTATATTATGTTGAAAAGAAGGGTGAAGGGTCTGAGATTTTACCCTGCTCTCAAGCTAACAAGTTATAACGCTTGCCACAGTTTCTAAGGCATCTGGCAGAAGACATGAGACTCCCAAGTCAGAGACTGGGGCTTTATTACCCAAGGCATGTGAGGTAGTATGAGCTTCATATTTGTGCCCACCCTCCAGTTCCCCCAAGTCCCATGGGAGCAATGTTCATGGCTCTATATGGGTGTTATGCACAGAATGGATATATGTCAGAAACTCTAAGCACAGGAAGCCCCAAATATGCTCAAACTTGGAACCAGAGGGAGACATTTTTTTCATTTTACTAGATAACAAACAAACCTACCCTGTTCTCCAGAGGGACATACTATTTCTATGTTTCAAGATCGTTCCTAGAAAAATAGTCCAGAGTAGAAGACTGTCAGTGCCTCTGCTTATAAGATGTAAAGAAACATGATTCATGGAGAATTGACTCCCAACACACACATCCTAACCCATAAGCTATAAGCTTTTTTTACAGCTCAGCCTTAAAGGTAGGTGTGTTATTTCTACATCGTGGAAGAAATTATCATCAGAGGCTTCTAGGCTTGACTATTGTTGTAAGAGCTTTGGGATACTAGGAACTAGGGATTTTCAAGGATAAAACATACTGGCTTGATATCTCCCAAATATTGCCCAAATTATCAACTACTTTTGTATTCTTATACATTTTCTATCTAAAACTTAGGAAGCTCACAACTGTATGATGTTTGTAACACAGAGATATTGTCTTGTCTCGGACCATAACAATCTAAAGACTGCATTTACCTGAATTGACCATGTTGAGGACCACACGGTATGTTTTAAGGGTTGGGCCAGAAAGTGAGATATATCACCAGCCATATGTCTTTGGCCCACACTAGTTACACAGTCTGACCTACATGCCAAGGGTGGGGAAATATGATCTTCCTATTGACTCTGTCATATTCTTTAATAAGAATCTGTCAGTCAATAATATTTATTCATGATCAGCTTGGTGCATATCTTTGTATTAAGCACCATGAAAGTAAGAAGAGAGTCAAAAGTTCCCATGCATGGTTGTAGAGAATAGGTTCAGGGAAGAAGTCTTTTTTGACTCATTCTGTTTAAGTAAATCATTTAGTAATAGGTTGAGTTCAATGCTCCACTGCAAGTTAGTTTTTAAAATTTATTTATTTATTTATTTATTTATTTATTTATTTATCATAATAAAAATAACTTTATTGTTTTTTTCTAATTTGTATCCAACAAGGAAGCAATAAAATTGAAAGTGAAAATCACCTGCAATTCACTACCAAAATCAGCCTTAAAAAAAAATCTAATTGGCTTTATTTTTTTAATATGTAATTTATTGTCAAATTATTTTCCATACAACACCAAGTGCTCATCGCAACAGGTGCCCTCCTCAATGCCCGTTACCCACCCTCCCCTTCCCCCCATCAACCCTCAGTTTATTCTCAGTTTTTAAGAGTCTCTTATGGTTTGGCTCCCTCCCTCTTTTTTTTTTTCCTTCCCCTCCCCCATGGTCTTCTATTAAGTTTCTCAGGATCCACATAAGAGTGAAAACATATGGTATCTGTCTTTCTCTGTATGACTTATTTCACTTAGCATAACACTCTCCAGTTCCATCCACGTTGCTACAAAAGACCATAGTTCATTCTTTTTCATTGCCACATAGTATTCCATTGTATATATAAACTACAATTTCTTTATCCATTCATCAATTGAAGGACATTTAGGCTCTTTCCATAATTTGGCTATTGTTGAAAGTGCCACTATAAACATTGGGGTGCAAGTGCCCCTATGCATCAGCACCCCTGTATCTCTTGGGTAAATTCCTATCAGTGCTATTGCTGGGTCATAGGGTAGATCTATTTTTAATTTTTTGAGGAAACTCCACACGGTTTTCTAGAGCGACTGCACCAATTTGCATTCCCACCAAGAGTGCAAGAGGGTTCCCGTTTCTCCACATCCTCTCCAGCATCTATAGTCTTCTGATTTGTTCATTTTAGCAAGTTAGTTTTTTTTAGAAATTAGGGGCATATTTAAACCCTGGAAATGATATATAAATTATGGTGTGTGTATCAGATATGGTGTGTGTATCAGATACATTTTCTGGGTTCAAACATTAGGTGCCTAGATCCCTGGTAGTTATTGTGGGTAGTCCTCTACTTTCAACAGCTGAGGCAACAGAAGAGGATGAGCGGAAACACTGTAAGCAGTTGGGTATACCAGTAACAGGTTAATTCTTTGCATAAGCATAAAGAAAGATACTTCATGTTAGGCAGTCAATGGCAACCTAAAGGAAGTTGGGATCTGGCCTAGGGATCTGGGTCATGAGAAAACTATATGAAAGAACAGGAAACAAGTGACAGGACATAATCATGGTCATCAAATTGGTAAGGACTTGTAATATAAAAGGGGGGGGCAAACCATTGTGATTATTGAATATGTAATGATGTTAATAGCTAAAGAAAAGAAAACCTAAGTTAGAAATTACTATGACCTCCTTTTTGCTTCAACAGACACAAATATATTTTCAACAGAGTTGGTGACCTTGTAATTATAAGATGAAAGCAAATTAAGTAGCTGCTTGCCTTCTGAGGTCCAATTTTGATTCCCCACCCCTCTTCTTATTTTTAAATGATTCAGATAATCAAGTAGACCAATGATATTAGTAGGGAACTAATACTTATCGAATGCCTCTTATATGTTGGGAAACACACTGACACTTAAAAGATGTTTACTATTTAAAAAAATTTTTTTGTTTAAATTCTAGTTAGTTAACATATAGTCCAATATTGGTTTCAGGAGTAGAATTCAATGACTCATCATTCACATACAACACACAGTGCTCGTTATAACAAGTGCTTTCCTTAATACCCATCACCCATCTAGCCCATGCACTTACCCACCTGCCTCCATCAACCCTCAGTTTTTTCTCTATTGTTAGGAGTCTCTTATGGCTTGTTTCCCTCTCTCTCCACACCCCCCTCCTTTTTCCCCCTTTTTTCACCCTTCCCATATGTTCATCTATTTTGTTTCTTAAATTCCACATATGAGTTAAATCATATGGTATTTGTCTTTCCCTGACTTATTTCTCTTAGCATAATACACTCTAGCTCCATCCACATCATTGCAAATGACAAGATTTAATTCTTAATTCTTTTTGATGGCTGAGTAATATTCCATCACATATATATATACATATCATATATATATATATATATATATATATATACATATCATATACTATATATATATGATATGTATATATATATATATATATATACACATAACATCTGTGTATGTTGATGTGCATGTATGATATGTATATATATATATACACATAACATCTTCTTTGTCCATTAATTAGTTGATAGACATTTGGGCTTTCTTCATAGTTTGACTATTGTTGATAATGCTGCTATAAACATTGGGGTGGATGTACCCCTTCAAATCAATGTTTTTGTATCCTTTGGGTAAATATCTAGTAGTGCAATTGCTAGATGGTAGGGTAGTTCTAGTTTTAGATTAAAAAAATTTTTTTTAATGTTTATTTTTTGGAGAGAGAGGGAGAGACCAAGTGCAAGCAGGGGAGGGACAGAGGGAGAGGGAGACACAGAATCCAAAGCAGGTTCCAAGCTCTGAGCTGTCATCATACAACCAAACATGGAGCTGGAACTCACAAACCTTGAGATCATGACCTGAGCCAAAGTTGGATGCTTAACCAACTGAGCCACCCAGGTGCTCCTATTTTTAGTTTTTGGAGGAACCTCCATACTGTTCTCCAGAGTGGCTGCACCAGTTTTCATTCCTACCCACAGTGCAAGGGTGTTCCCCTTTCTCCACATCCTCACCAATATCTGGTTTCCTGAGTTGTTAATTTTAGCCATTCTGACAGGTGTGAGGTGGTATCTCATCGTGGCTTTAATTTGTATTTCCCTGATGATAAGTGATGGCGAGCATCTTTTCATGTGTCTGGTAACCATTTGGATGTTTTCTTTGGGAAAGTGTCTATTCACGTCTTCTGATCATTTCTTAACTGGATATTTTGTTTTTGGGGTATTGAGTTTGCTAAGTTTTTTTAAATAAATTTTTGATACTAACCTTTCATCAGGTATGTCATTTGAAAATATCTTCTCCTATTCTATAGGCTGCCTTTGTGAAACAGGAAACTATCAAAATCCTCAATGAGAACACAGGCAGCAAATTCTTTGACCTCAGCCGTAGCAACTTCTTACTAGACACGTTGCCAGAGGCAAGGGAAACAAAAGCAAAAATGAACAATTGGGACTTCATCAAAATAAAAAGCTTCTGCACAGTGAAGGAAATAGTCAACAAAAATGTTTATTCTTTTAATTCTCATGAGGATGCTTTGAGGCAGGCATGATTATCCCTGTTTTATCAGAAGAGAAAACTGAAATACAGTGAAGGAACATGACTTAATGAAGGACACATGACTAATTGTGGAATTGGAACTAGAAACCAAGTCTTTGGACATGGTTCATTGATTTACATTCTAATGGTGACATAAATTTAACTGCTTCTTGTCAACCAGAGATGGTTGATATTTTGAGCAATTTATAAAGCTATATAAGGTAAAATAAAAGATTGCTTATTTGAAATCTAAAAAAAAGGTGAAAGAAAGGAAGAAAGGTAAAATATTGAAATGCATTGATTTGGCATCACAGAAAAACATGTGTGCCTCTCTGACTCTACAGTTCATGCTCTCATTCTCTTTCTGTCCCTTTCTAATTTATATTTCATCAATTTCTAGAAAATGATTGATGTAAATTCTTTGGCTGACTCCCAGGAAAGTATTAATGCAGTAAAATTATTTTCAGATTTCTAGTTAAATAGACTGCTTGCCTCCAGATTGTGAAGAACCAACAACATTGGTAAAAGAAAAAAAAAATCAATGTAGGTAGTACGTGCTTTTGTGCTTTATACAAATGGAATCATATTATATACATTTTCTATAGCTTTTGTGTCTGATATTATGTTCTTGGGATTTATCCATGTTCTGCATCATCTGTAGTTCTCTAAGTTTTACTGCTGAATATGCAATTCCATTGTACATATATACCACAGGTTTTTTTAATCCTTTGTATTGTTGACAGACATTTGGATTGTTTCCAGGTTTTTGCTGTAACAAATAAATTCTGGTGTGAACATTCTTTTACAAGTATCCTGGTGCACAAATGCAACTGCAGGGGATGTATATTCTTAGGAGTATAATTGCTGGGTCCTAGAGTGAGTGTATCAGCTTACTGGATAATGTCATAATGTTTTTCCAGAGTGAGTGTTGTGCCAGTTTACACTCTCAACAGCCATGTAACAGTTTTGATGGACTGCACGATTGATTGATTGATTGAGAGTTAATACACAATGTTACATTAGTGTCAGGTATAAAACAATGTGATTGGACAAGCCTATAGGTTATGCTCTAGTCATGTAACAGTCTTATTGTTCCAAAATCACATCTTACCCTTGTTATTGTCACTTGACTCTTACAAATCTCATAGGTCAGTGTAGTTTAAACTTGTATATCCTTGAAAATAATGAGATTAAACATGGTTTCTTATGTTTTTTGGTCATTCATGTTTCCACTTCTGTTACTTTCCAGGCTCTTTGCCCATTTTCAGTTGGGTTCTTTGACCTTTTATCATTGATTTGGACAAGTGGCTTTTTTTTTCTTCATATTTTCTGGACACAAATCATTTCACAGTAATTTGTGATGCAAATCTTTTATGATTTATTATTTCATTTTTAAATGGATTTTTTGGTAAACACAAGTATTAAATTTAAATGTTGTCAAATTTATCATCTTTTCTTGTATAGTTTGCACTTTTGTGTCTTAGTTAAGAAATTTTTTCTATTCCAAGCTTTTAAAGATAGTCACTTACATTTTCTTCAAAAGTGTTTCATTTTTGGGGCAACTGAGTGGCTCAATTGGCTGAGCATGTGTCTCTTGATTTTGTGTCAGGTCATGATCCCAGGGTTGTGGGATGGAGCCCCATGTTGGACTCTGTGCTGAGTGTGGTGCCTCTTTAAGATTCTCAATCTCTCTCTCTCTCTCTCTCCCCTCTGCCCCCCCCCCCCAACCCATACCTCTCCCTGCTTGTGCTCTCTCTCTCTAAAATAAACAATAAAATGAAATAAAGGAAAACATTGCTTAAAACAAGTGTTTCATTGTTTTGTATATGATTTTATGAATATATATGGTATGTTTTAGAAATGTAATTCATTTGTTTTCCATGTGGTTAACAAATTAGAATCCATCAAATTGGGGTTTTCTTTTATATATCAAGTTTTATGACTTATATAACCAAAAAGCCACTCTCCATTTTTAGACATTTTCACATGATATTATGTGATTATGATTATATATGTTTTCATTGAAAACTAAAGTGTGGTTAAGGTGGATTAATCTAGATCTGGTAAGCAGGAAACAGGAAAGGTGTAAAAGAGAACTTTGAGGCGGGGGAGTCCAGTTAGGAGTTTATCACAAGTTTAAGACAATTTGGCTCTGAATCATGACAGTGACATGGTAATGGAAAGGACAAAAATGTGAGAAAAGTTGCAGAGGAAGAACTCTGCGTTTGGTAAACAACTGAATATGGACAGCAAAGTAAGATAAGTGGTAAGCGTAACTGTAAGTTTTGATCTTGGATAACTCCAGTTTTAGGAAAAGCAAGGTTATTTAAATATTAAATTTATTAAAATTGATATGGCCACAGGATACAGGTAGAGATTTAGAAAGTATTTGTACATAATTGATAAGTTTTTTTGGAGGGATGTTTTAAATTTGGTTTCTGCATTCTTATTGTTTCATAGGAATTCTTTATATATTGTGGATATGAATCCTTCTCCTAGGAAGCTCTTCCAGTTTGTGGGTTTTTTTTTTTTGTTGTTGTTGTTGTTTTTGTATCTTTTTATGGTGTCTTTTGAGACAGGTGTCTTAATTTTTATGTAGTCAATTCTATCAGTTATATTGTTTTTTTTTTTTCTTCTGAGAGAGAAAGAGAGAGAGAGAGAGTGAGCAGGGCAGAAGCAGAGAGAGAGAGGGGGAGAGAGAAAATCTTAAGCAGACTCCATGCCCAGGGCTCTGCCCAGCATAGAGCCTATAATGTGGGGCTCGATCTCACAACTGTGAGATCATGACCTTAGCCGAACTCTAGAGTCAGAGGCTTAACCAACTGAGGACCCAGGCGCCCCTCAATTATATTCTTTATGTTTTCACATTTTAAGACATTTTTCTGTGCAGTGAGGTCATGAAAACATTTTACTATATTGTATTCTAATTATCGTTTTAACAGTCATGTATAGATTTTTAATCCAACTGAAACTGAATGTTGTTTGACAATATCAGGTAAGGATGCATCATCATTTTTACCCCTTGTGGATAGTCAATTGTCCTAGTACCATCTTGAAAAGTCCATTTGTCTCTCACTAATTTATTTTTATTTATTTTTAGTTTTTAAGTTTATTTATTTATTTTGAGAAGGGAGAGAGAGGCAGAGTGTGCAAGACAGAGAGAGTGTGCATGCAAGTAGGGGAGGGGCAGAGAGAGAGAGAGAGAGAGAGAGAGAGAGACAGAATTCCAAGCAGGCTCCAAGCAGGGCCCAACACAGGGCTCAAACCCATGAACTGTGAGATCATGACCTGAACTGAGATCAAGAGCTGGATGCTCAACTGCCTGAGCCACCCAGGTGCCCCTCTAACCAATTTTTAATACCACCTTCATTATACATCATGTGATAAATGTATGAGTCTATTTCTAAGCTTTTTACTAGATTTCATTTCTCTAATTCTCAGTCTGGGCCAATACCACTTAATTTTAATTTCTATAACTTTATAAAAAGTTTCGATATCTAGTAGGGCAAGCTTTCACAACTTTTTTCCTTCTCCTTTGATAGAATAGCATCTTGGCAATTTTTTGACCCTTGAACTTCAATATAAGTTTTAGACTAAAGGGGTGCCTGGGTGGCTCAGTGGGTTAAGCATCAACTTCGGCTCAGGTCATGATCTCACAGTTTGTGAGTTCAAGCCTCATGTCAGGCTCTGTGCTGCCAGCTCAAAGCCTCGATCCTGCTTCAGATTCTGTGTGTCCCTCTCTTTGTCCCTCCCTTGTTTGTACTCTGTCTCTCAAAAATAAACATTAAAAAAAATTTAAAAAATTTTAGACTAAACATGTTAATGTATACACACACAGCTGATGGATTGTTACTGCTACTGTATTGAATTTATATAACAGTTACAGAGCTATGATCTTTATGGTATTAGTCTTTTAGTTAATGAGCATCGTATACTTCTTGATTTACTTACGCCTTTAATATATTTAAGTGCAGTTTTATATTTTTGTCTCTAATAGTTTTACATATTTTTATTAAATTTCCTTCTGAGTATTTCATGAATTTTTATGTTAGTTTTTAAAAATGTATTTTTGGAGGCACCTGGGTGGCTCAGTCAGTTGAGCATCTGACTTCAGCTGTGGATTTGAGCCCTGTGTTGGGGTCTGTGCTGACAGCTCAGAGCCTGAAGCCTGTTTTGGATTCTGTGTCTCCCTCCCTCTCTGCTCCTCCCCTGCTGGTGCTATCTCTGTCTCTCAAAATATAAAGTAAAACATTAAAAAATTTTAAAAATGTATTTCTCAACTCTGTATTATTGGTATATGAAATGTAATAGATTTTTACTCTGCAAATATACTAAACTCTTTTCTTATTCTATAAATTATAGATTCTGTTGGATTTTCATAATAGTCATACCACTTGAAAATAATAATATTTTAATTTCTTCCATTCTTTCTAGGGGCTATTTCCTTTATTCCCTTTTGGTACTGGCTAGAGACTCCAATGCAAAGTTGAATAAAGTGGGTATTCTAGTCATTGTCTTGATCTCAAATGGAATATTTTTATCATTAAGTATGCTGTTTAGTAGTAGATCATGTGAAGAAATTTTGCTAATTAAAAAAAATTGAGGTTGAATCATTGGGCTGGAACAAAAGAAAGGAAAAAATGGGCAAGAAGACTTTATTGCATTTTTAATTTTAATTTTTATATTTTTAATTTCTAAGTGTCTTATATGGTTCCTTTTTCCCTCCTCCCCCCCCCCCCCGTTTCTTTTAAAATCAGTTTAATCTTTAAAAAAGTATTCTCGTATTTTTCCTTTCTATCTTTAGGGCCCTTTTAATTTTTAAAATAGATTAGGTATATTTAGTATTTATTCTTTGTCTTCTGATTACAATATCTGAAGTTCTTACATATCTAACTTTGTTTCTCCTATCTCTCCCTCCACGTGGCCTGTTTCCTCATGCATCTTGCAAGTTTTAACTATAAGTTCTTAGTTTTTGAAATTTTATCTGTTTGAATATTTCAAGTCCTGTATTGGCAATTTATACCTCCAGTGACTATTTGTATTAGCTTCTGCCAAACCTTATGGAACTCTACCAACATAGGAACACTTTACATTTTCTTGCTTGAAGATTTTTTTTTTTTATATTCCCAGGTAGGATGAGATCAGGTGAAGGCCAGCTTGTGGATATGAATTCCAAGGTAGGATTTAATGTTTCCTTTTACCCAATGCCACATTTTATAATAGGCAATTTTCTTTGTTGTCTCCTGGATTTATTTCTAGTTCACATATACCTCGAGGGTTTAGGCCTCTGGGGTACCTGATTTATTAAGGTATCTTCTGTTAGATTCCTCATCTTGGTCAGGTGCCTCTCAGGATTTATCTCCTGTTACCTATAAATACAGAAGCTCAAGTTCACCTTCATAGGCAAATGTCCTCAAAGTGAAAGCCAGATTCAAAGCTCAGGTTACCTCTCTGGATTTCTATTTTCACATAGTTTTGGGTTTCTGAGGGTCCTTACTTTCTTGCTAACATGGGGATGTATTTAAATTTTTTTCAATTATTTTAATTATTTTCAGTGGGAGGGTTGGTCATGTGTCAGGTGTATCATATTACTGGAAAATAGATTTCTTAGAGTCTTTGAAAATAATTTATTCCTATAATAAATTTGCATTGGCATGAAAAAATGGGGGAATCCTTTATGAATAATAGATACTATAAACATAAGATCATAGACTAAACACTTATTCAATTATTCACTATTTTATACATATTTACTGGGCATTCCGTGAGATGCTGTGCTACACTGCAGGAGGTACCAATAAGTATATTGAAAGGTCCCTGGACATCAAAATCCTTTATATCACTTATAGATGTAAATGATAAATTCAATAGAGACAGGATAAACTAAATACTCATACCCAGTTGGGGAACTAAAGCAAATCTCTGTACAGAAGTTGCTATTTTATCTTAGTCTATAGGATAGACAGAGAGAGATGAATGGAACTTCATTCCAGGTAGAAGAATCAAAGAGCATGTACAAATGTGTAGAGATAAAAAAGCTTGGAATGGCTATATATATATATATATATATATATATATATATGCTTGACTGGATCATAAATGATTTTAAGGAAATGGTTAACGATAAGAATGGAAAGTTAGGCTGAAGCCAGAGCGTGAAGGGCCATGAATTCTAGGCCAAGCAATTTGAACTTAAATTAGTAGGGGGACTGAGTCATTAATAGATGTATATACCTGTCGGTTTTAGACAGTTTAAAATGTGTCATTTACGGGAGGCTGAGAGTGGAATCAAGACTTACTTAGTTAATCGATTGAAATTATAAATGGGTAAATGAGGATGGGATGAAGTATGGGAGTGTGAGACAAGCAAAATACAGATATTTTATTCAGGGTTTCTGATGATGGTGGGATGTTGTTTACATAATTACTTTCTTCCTTAGCTTAGAAAAAATGTTATTTATTTTCTGAATAGGTTTGAAGCAACATCTTGGTATTTCCTTCCATAAGTTAAGATTCAAGCCTGAGTTGTGACCCTAAGGACACATTATTTAGAAACTAATATTTCCCTCATTTTAAGGAGAAAGAACTGGGCCGGTTCTTGTTCAGTTTCAGTCATTTTATCTTTTCTATTATTGTTGTTAGGATATTAGTTTAACAGAGCATCTCTATAAATGTCTTAGGTCAACTCACTTTTCTAATAAGAAAAAGAATCATTAAGTGCCAATTAGGATTTCTGGTATCGAAATTCAAGGTCTACTTAAAAACGCTAGGGATCATGAAATGATCAAAGGAATACTAATAGGCATACTACAAATGGCTAATGTAATTTTTATTTCAGAACTGATGCAAACTGAGAATGTGCATCGTTCTCCACTCCAGTCCCAAAACCTCATGAGGCTGCGGCCAGCCTGTGGGGGAGTGACACGGCTGAGGTTTTCTCAGGCAAAAGACATTAACATTACAAATGAAAGTTGGTCCAAATCTATCTCAAGCAGTATTTTCTCTCAGGTATAGTAAGAATTACATTAGCAGTGCAGCTATTAAGCTCTGTTGAATAATTCTGTATTTTGGAAAAGGAAAGTGACCTTTTGTATCTCTTCGAGGGGAATAGCCATACAGATATATTTAAGATAAGGCTAATTGGGATAGGACACCAGAGTTACAAAAATATGTGGGGATTTTTGGTATTCAGTTAAAAGATACACAGTATGTTATACAAAGCATTTCATAATACTAGACAGATGTGTGACCTTTCTCACTTCTTAATCAACTTTATCTCCTGTTAGAGGCTGTAGATAGGGAATGGAGGACAGAAAAACACTTGCTAATTCTCCATTTTTGTACTGCTCTGAAATAGGAGCACAGTTTATAACCTAAACTCCTCAATAATTAGTGTAACTATTGTTTTCTTCAATTATCAGAGTCACGTATTTTTTTTTACGTTTTGACATACTTGAAATCTGGGTGTTTCCTAAAAAGCAATGTCAAAAAGGAACATGGTGCATTTCCTACACTTCTTAGTGGTCATTATCTTTGTGAGTGATAATACAGTCGTATGTGGTAGGATTCAATGCTTGAATTAACTTGGGTTGGAATCTGTAATGTTGCTTTAAAAATTAAAAAAAAAAAAACCACTATAATACAGAAGTAAAAGAAAACATTTTATACAAAGAAAGACTATTGAACACCAAACAACAAAATCAAAGATAGTAGAAAACTGTCAAATCCCTGGAACATATTATGGCCTTTCAAAGCCAGGAAAGAGTACATGACAGATTCTTGGGCCTGAAGGATTATTACTCAGGTGCCAAGCATCTGTCTATCAGAAGCTTCTGGAGACTCTCAAGAGAAGGTAATTCACTTACAGTGATGGTAATTCAATTAAGGAAAAAGTGAAAGTATCAGCTTAACCAGATATGAAATGCAAACAAAACCCTAAAATAATACTGTCAATCTTAAAGATGCCCAAGAGCCAAGATCACAAGCATGGATTATAAAAAGCAACATGTTGTCATGCTGCCTGACCAAAATCAACTCAGAAGGCTGAGTGGGAAGACACTGGAACTCAAACTGCATTTTGACGGTGCAGAAAGGGCTATCTCCAATTACATGAACAAAAATATAGTACCACGAGTATGAAAACAACATATATCTCATTTAGTGTTTTGTTTCTGAAAACACAATAAATACTTAGAAGCAGAAATGGTAATCACTAAGGTCCAAAATGGATTTGCCATCTCTAAATTACTTCCCACGAACATGATATTCCTTTTTGATAGGGTTCTAAGTTTGAGATGGGATACCAAATCTATATTTCAGTAGAACACTTAACAAACTCATTGCATTCTTGTGGACAAAATGAAGAAATATGGCCTAGATTAGATAGTGTATTAGAGTTTGAATGAGTGCGGATATGGTCTGACGAGTAGATTTATGGCATCTGGAGAGGTTTCTGGTGGTTGTGGATAACTCTTTCCGAGGCCTCATTCTATGCAGTGTAATTTGTTGGTAACTTGAACACATGGAAACCTTTCTCATGAGACTTGCAGTTGTAAAAAAGTAGCAAGGATAAAAATACTTTGGATCAAATCAGTATCTCTAAAAAATTTTGACAGACTAGAGGGATGGACTGAATCCAGTAAGATAAATTTTATGAGATAAATATAAAATCCTGAATCTGGAATCCTGTTGGGATAAGCTAGTTCTTAATTTCTAACCATTTTGCTACACCTCTCTAAGCCTCAGTTTCCCTATGTATAAAATGGGAATAATAATACTATCTACTTAGCAATTTGAGGTAAGGTCTCAGCACAGTGCTGGCACATAGTAAGTGCTCAATAGGTATTAGCTACGACTTTTCCAGAAATCCTGGAGCAGAATCCAAATTCTGTCATTTATGGGGTATTTGGACTTGAGTAAGGTACTTACTCTTTTTTAATTTAAAAAAAAAATGTTTATTTATTTTTGGGACAGAGACAGAGAGAGACAGAGCGTGAGCAGGGGAGGGGCAGAGAGAGAGGGAGACACAGAATCTGAAGCAGACTCCAGGCTCTGAGCTGTCAGAACAGAGCCTGACAGAGCCTGACGTGGGGCTTGAGCTCACGGACCGGGAGATCATGACCTGAGCCGAAGTCGGATGCTCAACTGACAGGGTCACCTGGGCGCCCCTGTACTTATTCTTTCTAAGTCTCATTTTCTTTACTTGAAAATGGGGATAAAAATAGTACCTACCTCATAGTTGGCTGGCACAAGAGGTAAACGAGATGATGGATGTGAGGCCCTTTTTGAGGTGCGTGGCACCTAGTGGATGAGTGTTAGCAATTACAGGGAACATTAGTGTAACTTGTAGAAAGTCTACCTGGAATTAAATTGCAAAAATAGAACTACAGCCTCTCTAGAATAAGGGAAATTATACTTCTACTCTATCAGAGATTAAATCTATGCTATTACTTCAGTTTAAATGTATACTTTTGAGAGAACTATTGGAAAATTGAGGTGAACAGAAAATCAAACAAGGTAAAAAATGATGGCAGAAACTGGAGATGTTTATTTTGGAGAAGGTTGTGAGAGGAGGAAGCTATTTGAAGGGTCACCGTGGGAAAAGGAAAGAGGCTTGTTTTGTGTAGGCCCTGAAGTGAGGATTATGGCATTGAGACATGTTTGTTTTTTTTCCTTTTGCTCCCCCGAAGGAAGACTTTCGTCCTGTGAGAGTTGATGCAAAGGTAGGATGACTGCCTGAGAAAGTAGTGATTTCTCAGTGACGGAAGTTTTTTAAGTCTGAAGAGTCATTTGATGGAGGCTTGCAGAGAGGATTCGGGGATTTGGGATGGGATTTGGCTCAGTGATCTTTAAAGGCCAATCCTCTTCTTAGGTTCCGTGGTTCTGCAGCTGTTGACTTCTTTACAGTTGCTTAACATTTAAAATCTTTAAAAAAAAAAAAAACAACAAAAAAAAAACCCTGCCGTCCACTCACCCAGTTTCTCTTTCAAAAAACTATTTGACTGAAGCATCTCACACTAAGTAAGAATTGCATATCCCTGACCTTTAAGGGCTGAAATTTATTTCCTTCACTGCTCTTATCTGCCAGTATCTGGGTAAATGGATTTGCAGAATCTGTGCGTGCCAGTCAGACTTGCCTTTCTTTTTAATAGGGCAGTTGATAAAATGGTTAAAGAATGGTCAGGCCACAGGATTCCTGATGGCTCAGCTTTTAGAGCCAGCAGTGATTTGTCCCAGGTAATGTCAATTTTAGTTAATAGACATGCAAATATTGGGTATGTGGTTCAGACGCAAGCTTGTTATTGCAGAGAATTCTTTGAACAGTGTGTCTCATAGGAAAAAGTTGTATTGACATTTACTATTTCATTCAACATAATAGTCTGCTTCCAAGTGGTTTAATGTTTCTTTGATTTTTAGTTTGTGCTTCTTGGCCTACAATTACATGTTGGAAAACTCAAAGACTATTTCCCTGCTTTTATATTGATTAACAGATAAATCATGTGTGTCTCTGAAGGACGATGGAAAAGGGAATTTTTCCAATGGATACACCCTTAGCATAAACATTGCCTGGAAGAAGGTAATATGATGTCTAATATACATCAGTTCGTGGGTAATACTAAAGATTTGGCATCTGGTGAAGGAGTTGGAAGGAACAAGGTCGGAGGTTTGCTGATAAAGAGGGTTGAGGATGAATTATGTAAATGAATCTCTTGAAAATAGCCTAGCGTGTAGGAGTATTAATGTCCCATGCAAAGTTTCAGCAAATGTTCAATAGCCAGGTGAGCCAGATGACTCACACTGTTGATGTCAGTCAACTCCTTTCTCGGGTTACTTTACTGTGTCAATTAGCTCATAAACAGTGGTCCATCACAACAGTGATGTAGATTGTACATGGCTTAGTAAAAACTTGATTGCCTGTCTCCAAGACTGTTTTGGATCTCCCACCATGGCTGAATGCTCGATCTGCCAGCAGTAGAGATGGATAGTGAGCTCTTGAAATTGTATGATATAATGAGGGGACCAGCCTAACTGCTGGTTGATTATATTGGGTCCCCTGCATTATTAAATGAACAGCATTAATCCTCACTGAAATAAACACCTAATCTTGATGGTTTGTTTTCTTGGTCCATTATACTGCTTCTGTTGCCTTGATGCCTTATTGACATCATCTCTTATTACCTCATGTTTCCCCACACAATATTGCTTTTAATCAAGAAGCTCATTTCACAGTAACATAATTAAGGCCAGTGCTGTAGGGTTTCACTGGTATTTCCACAAAACATTCACCTAGATGACCTGGCTTATGGTCTAGCAGAATGACCCAAGGAATTGATTTACTGTGTCATCTGGGAAACAGTACCCTGTGACATTAGGCTGGTGTCCTTTAGGATAAGGCATATTCTCTGAACCGGTGACGAATATATGATGCTGTTTCTCCTAAAACCAGGCTGCATTGGTCCAGAAACCAAGGAGGGAAGTGGGGTGGTATTTCTCATTATTATACTGGATGGACAAAGCACAAAAATTCCCTTCCCAAGTCCATTACTTTAGCTTCTGCTAATTTGGAGGTCTTAGTATTTAGTGGAGAAATATTCCACCAGATGAGACAACTGAACTGAGAACTGAGATGCTGAGATGACCATTCGGCCTTTTTGGGCTCCTCCTGATAAACAGACCAGGAAGCACAAAGGCAAACAAAAAGTTTACTATGATTTTCAACAGTGGACCTCAGGAATTCCTCTGGAATGCATCCTAGGATTATAATATCCAATGATAACAGTTAATGGGAGTCTACAGCAGCCCCATTTAGTTAAGATCACCAAGGTTCAAACCATTTGGGAATTAATTTGTGGCTTGCCTCCCCAAGGAACCAGGACCACTGAGATACCACCTGAGTACAAAGGGAACATGGAGGAAGAAAGTCATCCATACCAAAGGTAATCTCAGAAGCAACTGCAGAAATGAAAATTATTGTCCCTACTCGTATTTTCTTGTTTTTGTATTTTTATAATATATATATTGTTTTTTTTCTCTTTTGTTTCCGTAGTTTTTTTCAAAAATTAGTAACTTCTTCATGTCTATAAAACCTAACATATTGTCAACTTCAGTAGTTGTTACCTTTAGGATTCATGGGGTTGCACTATTTGAATAAAATTTAATTCTTGGGGTGCCTGGGTGGCTCAGTTGATGGAACATCGGACTCTTGATTTCAGCTCAGATCATGATCTCACATTTTGTGGGATTGAGCCCTGGGTGAGACTCTGCGCTGAGTCTGCTTGGGATTCTCCCTTTCATCCTGCCCCTCCCCTGTGTTCTCTCTCTCTCTCTCTCAAAATGAATAAACTTAAAAAAAAATTTATTCTTTAACATAAAGTTGACTTTTTGGCGTCCACTTCTATGAATTTTAATGCATATGCAGATTTGTGTGACAGCCATCACAATCAAAATACAAAACAATGTCATCACTCCCCCCAAATTTCCCTTGGGTTGTTCCTTTGTAGTCACACCACTTTACCGCCATAATCCCTGACAACCACAGGTCTAATTTCTATCGTGGCAGTTTTATCTTTTTGAGGGTGCCATATAAATGGAATCATTCAGTACTCTTTTGTACGCTTTTGAGACTGACTTCTTTCCCTTAGTATAATGCCTATGAGATCCATCCAAGTTCTAATGTGTGTCGATAGTTCATTTCTTTTTATTGCCGAATAGTAATCTCCTAGTTTTTAATATATGGTGGATTGGTGGTAGTTAACTTTATAATTCATCTGATAGATTTCAGGATATCAAGATGGATTGTCACTGAGAGCTAGAAGAGCAATGAACATCCCTCAGAGATGCAAGTTTTAATGCAGAGGTGAAAGCGTTTACGTAGGTTGAGTGGCAAGAGGGGGAACTGCCGTAAAAATGCACTTTAACTCACTTCTACCCAATCTGTCCTACTTTTAGTGTGCCTTCCTGAAGCAAAGAAGAGAGACAGCTAGCTAAAACATTTCCAGACTCCCTAGAAACCAGATTGTATATTAAAACTAGATTTTGCCTAGGAAATGTCCTCACATGAGATTCGGAAGGAGGGAGGGAACAACATGAGACAGCAGCTGCCTGAGAGTAGATGGATTCTTCCGGCTGACATGGCAACAAGGGCATTTGAGTCTTCTGCTCTAGTAGTCACAGAGGTTTGGATGTTTGGATTTTATTTTTTATTTATTTATTTATTTATTTTTTATTTTTTATTTTTTTTTAATATATGAAATTTATTGTCAAATTGGTTTCCATACAACACCCAGTGCTCATCCCAAAAGGTGCCCTCCTCAATACCCATCACCCACCCTCCCCTCCCTCCCACCCCCCATCAACCCTCAGTTTGTTCTCAGTTTTTAACAGTCTCTTATGCTTTGGCTCTCTCCCACTCTAACCTCTTTTTTTTTTTTTTTTCCTTCCCCTCCCCCATGGGTTTCTGTTAAGTTTCTCAGGATCCACATAAGAGTGAAACCATATGGTATCTGTCTTTCTCTGTATGCTAAGTGAAATATTTTTTATTTTTTGGATGTTTAGTCTTTGAGCATTGCATGTGCTGAGATCCAAGCTTTGTTCCCTGGCCCCTCAAGAAATTCTGTAAAGCACTCCATGCTGTGTAATAAGTTCCTTTTTTCCTTAAAGAAGATAAAGTGGATTCCCTTGTCCGCAATTCATCCTTTGGTTCTCAAATTGAGAATTTGGGGATTTCCCCTCAAATTCATTGTTGGATAAATTTTAGAAATGATTAAATTCATTGCTGTGAATATGAAATATTTTGTGTGAGCACTAACAAACTAACTGCTCTCATTAATGGTACTCTCATGATGCATTCATCCATGCAACCCATATTTAGTGAGTGCCTATGTACTAGATCTGGAAATACAGCAATTAAAAGAAAAGCAAAACGTATTTTCATGGAACTTCCATTCTAGTGAGGAGAAATAGACAATAGGTAAAATAGGCAACATGCAAGATGATGATCTGCCAGGGAGAAAGGTAAAGCAGGGAAGGGATAGGGAGCATCAGCAATGTGAGAAAGGTGGCCAGGGAGGTCCTTACGGGGAAAATGACATTTGAGTCCTGAAGAAGGAGCATTCTGGGCAGAGGGAGCAACAAATACAAACACTCTAAGGTGGAAGAAATACATCTGGCAGGTTGAAGGAACAGCAAGGAGGCCAGTGTGGCTGGTATACAAGGAGCGAAACCTAGGGATCATAAAGTCAAGTAAAACAATGGTATTAACATTTTGTGTTAATGGGTGACATACAAGTCATCTAGAAAATGTATATTTTTATGCATATGCATATACTATTTCTGATTATCAACAAAATGCAAATACAAAACATAAAAATTCTGACAGGTGTAAGGTGGTACCTCATTGTGGTTTTGATTTGTATTTCCCTGATGATGAATGATGTTGAGCATTTTTCATGTGTTGGTTGGCCATCTGGATGTCTTCTTTGGAGATGTGTCTATTCATGTCTTTTGCCCATTTTTTCACTGGCTTATTTGTCTTTTGGGTTTGAGTTTGATAAGTTCTCTGTAGCTTTTGGATACTAACCCTTCATCTGATACGTCATTTGCAAAGATCTTCTCCCATTCCATCAGTTGCCTTTTAATTTTGCTGATTGTTTCCTTCACTGTGCAGAAGTTTTTATTTTGAAGAAGTCCCAATAGTTCATTTTTGCTTTTGTTCCCCTTGCCTCCAGAGACGTGTTGAGTAAGGAGTTGCTGCGACCAAGGTCAAAGAGGTTTTTGCCTGCTTTCTCCTTGAGGATTTTGATGGCTTCCTGTCTTACGTTTAGGTCTTTCATCCATTTTGAGTTTATCTTTGTATATGGTGTAAGAAAGTGGTCCAGGTTCATTTTTCTACATGTCGCTGTCCAGTTTTCCCAGCACCACTTGCTGAAGAGACTGTCCTTATTCCATTGGATATTCTTTCTTGCTTTGTCAAAGATTAGTTGGCCATATGTTTGTGGGTCCATTTCTGGGTTTTCTATTCTGTTCCATTGATCTGAGTGTCTGTTTTTGTGCCAGAAATACTGGTATTTCTTAAGAAGGAAACACTTATAAAGAGCTACAAATGTACCAATAACCTTGGCAATGCTTTAGGCACATTAACTCATTATTTTATTAATTCATTGCAAACAAAGTCTACAGTGTCAGGTATTTTTAACTCTAAACTATGGATAAAGACACAGAAGCCAAGGGAGATTAGGTAATGTTCCCCAGATCACACAGCCAGTAAGCAGTGGAGTTTTGATTTTAAATGCAGGTTTGACTGACTTCACAATCTTTTGAGTACCTCCATAACCTCTTACAGAAGGTTCAACTGTATACCCAAGTGAAACATTTTTCTTTCTTTACTAAAAATAGTTCTGTTTTGAGCCTTGAAAGAAATGGAGAGCAAGGGACATATATCCCACTGGTAAAAGTCTTTGTGGACTTAGAGACAGTAAATCAAAACACCCTAATTTAGCCTTTCCTCATACGACCTATTTTTCATTTTTTGAAGAACCATTTTGTTTCTTTTTGAATCCTCTCCATTTATCCTCCCCAATCCCCCATTCTTTTTCCCCTACTAGTTAATTTAAGATATGGTGACCAAATTGAGGTATAAAATATAAAATATACCAAATTGAGGTATAAAATATGGATAAAATATAGGATATGGTAGAAGAATCACTTGAGAATTACGCTCCTTTTTAATATACTTCAGCTCTCTTGTTTGAAAACTTAAACAATATGTATTTTCTGTAAAAAAATTTCCAAACATTTCTAAGTGTGGAAAAGTATAAAGAAATAGGAAAAAAATCACCCATAACATATTATCTAGAAAACATCGTTATGAAATATTCAGTCTATCCCTTCAGTCTATTATCTATCATCTATCTGTAAATATAATATATTATAATATATTAATATATAAATAATAATTATAATATATTAATATATATTAATAATTATAATATATAATATAATTATACAATATAATATAATAATATATAATATATATAATAATTTTTATATATAATATGTATAATTTATAATATGCATATGTAATGTGTAATTTATAATATGTATATTTTATATATATTATATAATTTATATATGTATTATACATGTAAATTATACATATTATATATATATATTTATTACTTATTTATATGTATTTTTAAGAAGGTTCCATGCCCAGCACAGAGCCTAATGCGGGGCTCAAACTTAGGACCCTGAGATCAAGACCTGAACTGAGATCGAGAGTCAGATGCTCAGCTGAATGAGCCACCCAGGCGCCTCACTTCTGTCTTTTCAAAAGGAATTTTTGGGAGTGCCTAGGTGGCTCAGTCGTTTAAGCATCCGACATGGGCCCAGGCCATGAACTCGTGGTTCATGGGTTCAAGCCCCACGGGGCTCTGTGCTGACAGCTGGGAGCCTAGAGCCTGCTTCAGATTCTGTGTCTCTCTCTCTCTCTCTGTCCCTTCCCCACTTGTGTGCACTCTCTTTCTCTTTCTAAAAATAAGTAAAAATTAAAAAAAGGAATTTTAAAAACAAGTAAAGATCATATTCATTGAAATAATTTAAATTTTTGAATATTTTAAAAATATGGAACAATACAGGGGGTAATAAAACTAACTTCCTAAGTGGGTGAGCCCTAGAATCAGACTGCTTGTGTTTGAATGCCTATCCTACATCCTGCTGAGCAATCTTTGCCTTTATTTCCTCATCTGCAAAATGGGGACACTAAGAGTACTTCCCCGAGAGGGTTGTTTTACGGGTTACATGAAGTAGTGCTCTGAATGTTTTTGGAACAGTGTTGGTCTCTATCTATGAATAGCTCAATAAATGTTAGCCTTTATAATAATTACAACCCAACACCAACGAAACAACATTACATTCTGTCATATTTACTCCAGATACTTCCTTGTTTTTCTCTTTCCCTGTTATCCCTCTTTCCTTTCAGAAATAAAGTAAGGAAGGTATAAGTGAAGTACCTTGTATTCTTCTCAATCCCAGTCTCCTTTATTCTCTAGGCAATCACTCCTGAAATTGGTTCATATCCTTCTGTGCATGTTATTTTTATTTTGATTATACTGAAAAGATCTATTTTGTATAAGTTTGTATCACGATTTTTCCCCTTTAACTGAAAGCATTTCATAAAAGCATTTCCCTCTATCAGAGATTTTTCATAAAACAATTCTTTGTGTTGAGAGTATATACCATTGAATATTATTATTTACTTAACTATTTCCTTAGTATTAGATAGTTAGATTTTATTTATTTTCTTTGACAAATAACACTGGTGCACACTTTTATCCTTACCCTTTTATATGATGATTTCTTGAGGTAGGATTGACAGATTAAAGAAATAAACATTCTAGCAATTCATAATGATTATGAAAATAATCTATGATAATTATGGAAAAATTAAAAACAAATATGTAAAAATAAGAGGAAAAACATCTGTATGCCACCATTGAGAGATTATCACTATTGCCATATTGATTTCTGGTCACAGTCCTTCTATAAAGCACTCTTAAACACTCCTCTTGCCCTACACACTATATTTGGGAATGTGCTGTTTATGAAAGTTTGTTTCTTGCTTTTTTATATTAACATTATATGAGCACATTGTCTTGACTCATTCAGTATTCTTTGGGAAACATAATTTTCAACATCTATATAACTCTACCGTGGGAAGTAGCAGAATTCATGTAAACATTCCCCTATTGGAGACATGTAGACTATTTCATTTTTAGTTGTATTAGACAATAATGAGTATTTATTTATTTATTTATACTTATTTACTTATTTATTTATGAGAGAAAGAGAGAGAATGAGGAGGGGAGTCAGGGAGAGGGGCAGAGGGAAAGAGAGAGAGAATCTAAAGTAGGCTACAGGCCCAGCACAGACCCCGATGCAGGGTTCAATCTCATGACCCTGAAATCATGACCTGAATCGAAATCAAGACGCTTAACCAACCGAGCACCCAGGCACCCAGTGAGTATTCTCGTATAGAACTTTGTGCTCCTTATTCCCTACTTCCTTAAACTAGAGTCCTGAAAGTAAAAAGTACTGGATTAAGATGTAAATATACTAAAGGTACTTAATGTATATTATCCAATTGGTTTCCAAAATACCTGTTCTTTTGAGTGTATAATGCACAACATACATTTGCTTAAACTATTATCGCTTTGCTAATTAGATACAGAAAACACTTTTCACTAATTTTTTTCATTTTGAATGTTTAAAATTGATTTTTAGAAAATTTGTTGCTTGAATTCATTTAGATTTTTTCTAACCTTTGTGAAGTTAGACAATGTCTAAAAAATTGGGCTTATTATACCATAATCTGATTTAAGTTAAAAAAATTTAAAAAAATCTATGTGTTTAGCATCGTTTGTCTATAGCAATGGCATTGTTAAATAGCAAAGTTTGGTTCAATTTTCAGGTATCTACTGCAAAAATTAAAGTGGAAAACTGATGACCATCTAGTGACTTTAAGCTATTTAAACCTTCCGAGTTGAAACTCTCCTTCATCAAATTTCATTAGGGATTCTATATTGTTTTTTTTAAACTCGATTTTTTTTCCAATATATGAAGTTTATTGTCAAATTGGTTTCCATACAACACCCAGTGCTCATCCCAAAAGGTGCCCTCCTCAATACCCATCACCCACCCACCCCTCCCTCCCACCCCCCATCAACCCTCAGTTTGTTCTCAGTTTTTAAGAGTCTCTTATGCTTTGGCTCTCTTCCACTCTAACCTCTTTTTTTTTTTCCTTCCCCTCCCCCATGGGTTTCTGTTAAGTTTCTCAGGATCCACATAAGAGTGAAACCATATGGTATCTGTCTTTCTCTGTATGGCTTATTTCACTTAGCATCACACTCTCCAGTTCCATCCATGTTGCTACAAAGGGCCCTATTTCATTCTTTCTCATTGCCACGTAGTACTCCATTGTGTATATAAACAACAATTTCTTTATCCATTCATCAGTTGATGGACATTTAGGCTCTTTCCATAATTTGGCTATTGTTGAGAGTGCTGCCATAAACATTGGGGTACAAGTGTCCCTATGCATCAGTACTCCTGTATCCCTTGGATAAATTCCTAGCAGTGCTATTGCTGGGTCATAGGGTAGGTCTAGTTTTAATTTTCTGAGGAACCTCCACACTGTTTTCCAGAGTGGCTGCACCAGTTTGCATTCCCACCAACAGTGCAAGAGGGTTCCCGTTTCTCCACATCCTCTCCAGCATCTATAGTCTCCTGATTTGTTCGTTTTGGCCAGTCTGACTGGCATGAGGTGATATCTGAGTGTGGTTTTGATTTGTATTTCCCTGATGAGGAGCGACGTTGAGCATCTTTTCATGTGCCTGTTGGCCATCCAGATGTCTTCTTTAGAGAAGTGTCTATTCATGTTTTCTGCCCATTTCTTCACTGGGTTATTTGTTTTTCGGGTGTGGAGTTTGGTGAGCTCTTTATAGATTTTGGATACTAGCCCTTTGTCCGATATGTCATTTGCAAATATCTTTTCCCATTCCGTTGGTTGCCTTTTAGTTTTGTTGGTTGTCTCCTTTGCTGTGCAGAAACTTTTTATCTTCATAATGTCCCAGTAGTTCATTTTTGCTTTTAATTCCCTTGCCTTTGGGGATGTGTCAAGTAAGAGATTGCTACGGCTGAGGTCAGAGAGGTCTTTTCCTGCTTTCTCCTCTAAGGTTTTGATGGTTTCCTGTCTCACATTCAGGTCCTTTATCCATTTTGAGTTTATTTTTGTGAATGGCGTGAGAAAGTGGTCTAGTTTCAACCTTCTGCATGTTGCTGTCCAGTTCTCCCAGCACCATTTGTTAAAGAGACTGTCTTTTTTTCATTGGATATTCTTTCCTGCTCTGTCAAAGATGAGTTTGCCATACGTTTGTGGGTCTATTTCTGGGGTTTCTATTCTATTCCATTGGTATATGTGTCTGTTTTTGTGCCAATACCATGCTGTCTTGATGGTTACAGCTTTGTAGTAGAGGCTAAAGTCTGGGATTGTGATGCCTCCTGCTTTGGTCTTCCTCTTCAAAATTACTTTGGCTATTCGGGGCCTTTTGTGGTTCCATAAGAATTTTGGGATTGCTTGTTCTAGCTTTGAGAAGAATGCTGGTGCAATTTTGATTGGGATTGCATTGAATGTGTAGATAGCTTTGGGTAGTATTGACATTTTGACAATATTTATTCTTCCAATCCATGCACATGGAATGTTTTTCCATTTCTTTATGTCTTCTTCAATTTCCTTCATAAGCTTTCTATAGTTTTTAGCATACAGATCTTTTACATCTTTGGTTAGATTTATCCCTAGGTATTTTATGCTTCTTGGTGCAATTGTGAATGGGATCAGTTTCTTTATTTGTCTTTCTGTTGCTTCATTATTAG
Organism: Panthera onca; assembly: GCF_046562875.1. Lineage (NCBI taxonomy): Eukaryota > Metazoa > Chordata > Mammalia > Carnivora > Felidae > Panthera > Panthera onca. The sequence goes on along the minus strand of NC_138340.1, from coordinate 90,914,409 downwards.
TGTATAAGAATGCAACTGATTTCTGTACATTGATTTTGTATCCTGCAACTTTGCTAAATTCATGTATCAGTTCTAACAGACTTCTGGTGGAGTCTATCGGATTTTCCATGTATAATAACATATCATCTGCAAAAAGTGAAAGCTTAACTTCATCTTTGCCAATTTTGATGCCTTTGACTTCTGATTGTTGATGCTAGAACTTCCATAAACTCGATTTTTTAAAGTAAGGGTATTGATCAGAAAGTCACAAACCATTTGGATAAACTGCTGTTAGATTCTAAAACAGGTACAAGAGAACCAGAGTTGTTTTGTTTTTTTTAATTTTCCTTTCTCTGTCAATCTTGTGGTGGTTTTAATTGCCTAAAGTCAAGATCTTTTCTACAGGTAAGACTGCTATGAAAAACATTATTATTATTATTATTATTATTATTATTATTAATATTATTATTATTATTATATATAGTTGACATACAATGTTACATCAATGTTACATTAGTTTCAAGTGTAGAACTTAATGATTTGATAAGTTTATACATTATGTTGTGCTCACCACAAGTGTATCTACCACCTGTCCCATTACATCACTATTACAATATCATTGACTCTATTCGTTTTCCTCTGCTTTTTATTCCCATGACTTACTCATTCCATAACTGGAGGCCTGTATCTCCCTCTCCTCTTCTCCCATTTGCTCAACCTCCTCCCTCCTCCCTTCTGGCAACCTTCAATTCTCTGTATTTATATTTCTGATTCTGCTCTTTGTTTGTTTATCATTTTTTTTAGATTCCATTTATGAGTGTAATCATATGGTATTTGTCTTTAGATTCCATTTATGAGTGTAATCATATGGTATAAGTCAGTCTGACTTATTTTACTTAGCATAATACTTTCTAGATCCATCCATGTTGCCTCAAATGGTACAGATCTCATCATTTTTTATGGCTATGGAATTTATTCTTTTATATATATAATTATATTATTATATATAATTATTTGTTTATATATGTGTATATATAATTCTACAGGTTTTCTATCCATTTGTCTATTGGTGCACACTTAGGTTGCTTGGCTATTATAAATGTCTTGGCTATTGTAAATAGTGCTGCAATAAAAATAGAGGTACATATATCTTTCCAAATTAGTGTTTTCACAATTTTGGGTAAATACCCAGTAGTGCAATTATTGGCTTGTAGGGTAGTTCTATTTTTTTTTTTTTAATTTTTTGAGGAAACATCAAACTATTTTCCACAGTGGTTGTACCAGTTTACATTGTTCCAACCGTGTAGCGCTCCTTCCTTTTTCTCCGAATCCTTGCCGACACTTTTTGTTTCTTGTCTTTTTGATTTTAGCCAATCTAACAGGTGTGCTTTTGATTTGCACTGTCCTGATGATGAGTGATGTTGAGCCTCTTATCATGTGTCTGTTGGCCATCTGTGTGTTTCTTCAGAAAAACATCTATTCAGGTTCTCTGCTCATTTTTTAATTGTTTGGTTTTTTGGTGTTGAGTTGTAAAGTTCTTTTTTTTTAATGTTTTATTTATTTTTGAGATGGAGAGAGACAGAGCGTGAGCAGGGGAGGGGCAGAGAGAGAGCGAGACACAGAATCTGAAGCAGGCTCCAGGCTCTGAGCTGTCAGCACAGAGCCTGATGCGGGGCTCGAACCCACAAACCACGAGATCATGACCTGAGCTGAAGTCGGACGCTTAACCGAGTGAGCCACCCAGGCGCCCCTATAAGTTCTTTATATATTTTGGATATTAACCTTTTATCAGATATGTTGCTTGCAAATATCTTCTCCCATTCAGTAAGATTTTTTGTTTTCTTGATGGTTTCCTTTACTGTGTAAAAGCTTTTTATTTTGATGCAGTTCCAATAGTTGATGTTTGCTTTTGTTTCCTTGATGTTTCCTTTGTTTCTAGATTTCCTAAAATCTAGAAAATATTGTTATGGCTAATGTTGGAGAAGTTACTGTCAGTGTTCTCTTTTAGGATTTTTATGGTTGCAGGTCTCACGTTCAGGTCTTTAATCCATTTGGAGTTTATTTTTATGTATAGTATTAGAAAGTAGCTCAGTTTCATTCTTTTACATGCAGCTGTCCACTTTCCCCAGCATTATTTATTGCAAAGACTGTTTTTTCCCCATTTTATATTCTTGCCTCCCTTGTCATAGATTAATTGACCATATAAATGTAGGTTTATTTCTGTGGAGTCTCTATTCTGACCTGATCATTGATCTTTGTGTCCATTTTTGTGCCAATACCATGCTGCTTTGATTACTACAGCTTTGTAGTATACCTTGAAATCTGGAATTGTGATACCTCCAGTTTTGTTCTTCTTTCTCACGATTTCTTTGGCTATTTGGGGTCCTTTATGGTTCCATACAAATTTGCTTTAGTTCGCTGAAAAATGCTGTTGTATTTTGATAGGGATTGCATTGAATCTATAAATTGCTTTGTGTAATATGGACATTTTGACAATGTTAATTCTTCCAACACATGAGCATGGAGTATCTTTCCATTTGCTTGTTTCATCTTCAATTGCTTTCATCAATATTTTATAGTTTCCAGAGTACAGGTCTTTTACTACTTCAGTTAAGTTTATACCTGTGTATTTTATTCTTTTTGGTGCAATTGTAAATGGTATTGTTTTTTAAATTTCTCTTTCTGTGACTTTGTTATTAATGAGAAAATTGTTTATTGACAGTGATAATATGTCTCACTGGAAAATCTGTAATTGTCACGTAACCTATGTGCATCGAGTAGGACAATCTTTATTTTTACAAGGAAAGAAACTATCCATTAGCCATGTTGTTAAGTCTTGCTCAGATAAAAAAAAATATATATATATATAATCTGACTCACACAGTTTGGATGGATTAAAGAATAACAAATATATAAAAAGAAAATAACTAAATAAGAAATTATAGGATCATTTACACGATCTGTAGAAGCACAGGTGTCTCTGAAGATAAAACATAAGAAGAAATCACAAAAAGAAACATTATATTTGAGTACATAAAAATGACAATCTTCTGCAAAAAAGGCCACCTGAAACAAAATTAAAAGACTACAAACACAGAAATGTATTTGTGACATATGTGGTAAACAAGGTGTGGTACACAAAACTTACAAGATTGCTGGGGTGCCTGAGTGGCTCAGCTGGTTAAGCATTTGGCTCTTGGTTTTGGCTCAGGATCGTGATCTCACGGATATCGAGTTGGAGCCCTGCATAGGGCTCGAGGTTGACTGTGAGGAGCCTGCTTGGGATTTCCTCTCTTCCTTTCTCTGTCCGTCCTCTGCTTGCTCTCTCTCTCTCTCTCTCTCTCTCAAATAAAAATTAAAAAAAAAAAAATTAAAAGAGATTGCTTACAAACCAATAAAAAAAGATGGAACTTTAATGGAAAAATAGCCAGAGTGCCAGTGGAAAGTTCATGTGCGCTGACAAGAGAAGGAAATATACAGTCAGTAAAAATACATATGAAAAACTATTTAATGTCACATATTGTAAAAATACATTTAAAAATACTAATAAGATAGCATTTTCATCTTCTACCAAAATGGTAAATATCTAAAGTTTTATTACAATCTAGAATGATGTGAAAGAAATACTCAAACTGCTGGAAACAACTGATACAAAATTTTTGGAATTTGGGAATTTGTGCACTGTTCATCAAAACCTAAAAATACACACACAACGCTATCCAATGACATCAATTGCAGAAAGGCATCATAGGAAATTAAAAGTAGAGGTGTGAACAGATTATGTACCAATGGCAGTCATTCTAGAATTATTTATAACATCAAATACTTGAGAAACAATGCCTAATATCTGATAGAAAATCATGTTATCTCCAAAGAGCAGACGTTATCAGACAACTATTAAAGCTGTGTTGGCAGAGGGGTGCCTGGGTGGCTCAGTCAGTTAGGCATCTGACTCTTGGTTTCAGCTCAGTCATGATCTCACAGGTCCTGGGTTGGAGCCCCACGTTTGAGCGTGGGATTCTCTCTCCCTCTCTCTTTGTCTTTCCCCCTCCCCCCTCCTCTCTCTCTCAAAATAAATAAACTTAAAAAAAAAAAAAAGAGCTGTGCTGGCAGAGACTTCAATGACTTGAGAAAATATTCACCTTGTTAAGGGAAAATAGAAGTTACGGATTATAATTCTAGTTTTGTAGTACACAGGCAGTTAAAAGACCATGAAGAAACGTCTTCGAGATGCTAGTACCATTACCGTGTCCTGTCTCATTGGTGGGATCCCTACTAATTTTTACATTCTTCCTGATGCTTTTAAGTATTTTCCAAAATGTTTACAATAAACATGCATTATTATTACAACCAGACGAGAGAGAGAGAGAGAGAGAGAGCGCGCAATTTTCAGAAACTTGGGTGCTCCTGTTGAATAACAGGATGATTCATGTAATCACAGAATTGCAGGCCAAGAAGGGACCTCTGGGATCCCCCCAAGTGAGGAAGGCATCATGCCCGTTTCGTGCACCAGTTGGTGTCCACTACCCAGTTCAGTATGTTTTCAATGAAAGAAAACGTGAAGACCACCCCAGTAATCGTACTTATGGAAAAACTGCTTCCTCCAGAAACGAAAGGGGTTTCTTGCCCAAGGTGATACGGTTCCCATGAAATGACCCGAGGCGTAGCCCTACTTGTGGTTACTATTACTACCAACCCGTGCCGCATCTACTGCTTGCCAGGCACTGCCCTAAGTGCTTCATGCACGTCGATTAATTTAATTCTCTTCACAACCCTACGGGGGTAGGTATGGTCACTGTTTTCGTTAAGCAGGTGAGAAAACTGAGTCACCAACTGCATCGATATTTCATTCCCCTTTCCTCCCTGCCATATCACGCAAACCCTAATCACCAAAAAATCGATCTGACGCCCTCTAGCTTGGATGCTCACCCAGGGCTGTTCCTAGGGCGCATCTGGGAGTGTGTGTGATGCGGGTCAGTTGGGAGGTTTTAAAACGGCGCCGCCGGATAAACAATATCCTGGTGTCCAGTGTTTTACTCTGGCTCCATCCCTGGAGCGCCCCTCCTGGCGGGCCGCGGGGACCGGGGACACCAAGGGGGGCCCCGACCTCGCTCGCCCTCCGCGGCGTCGCGAGGCGCGGGCCCGGCGGCGGCGCAGCCCCCTCCGGACTGGACTCGCTCCGCCGGGCCGCAGCCCCCGCCCGCGCCACCTGCGCCCAGGCCCCCGCGTCTCCGCCCCGCGTCCCGCCCCCGCGCCGCGCCCGCGCCCCGCGGTCCCTCCCTCCGGCGTGACGGGAGCACCGGCGCCGGCTGCCCGGCAGCGAGCGCAGCCGAGCTGTCAGCGGGCGGACGGGCAGGGGGCGAGCGCGCGGCGAGCCGAGCGCGCCCCACCCGGGGAGGCTGCCTTCCTGCCGGCCGGCCGACCGCAGCGGGACGGAGATGCGGCTCCTCGCCCCGGGGCCGGCGCGGGGGAGGGGCCGGGGGCGGCGGGCGGGGGCTCCCCGCTGCGGGCTCTCGCCGCCCTGGAGCCCCGCCTGGATTTGCTGCTGGGCGCTCGCCGGCTGCCGGGCGGCCTGGGCTGGGGACCTGCCCTCCTCCTCCGGCCGCCCGCTTCCTCCTTGCCTGGAGGTGAGCCGCACCTGGTCCTTTACCTGGAGTTTGCGGGGGAGGGGGAGGACCAGCGGGAGGATAGGGGCGAGGCTGGTGCCCGTTCGTCCCCCTCCCCGCCGTCGCCTTTTGCCTTCCTTGGGGGACAGGGGCTTTGGTTTGTGGCAGGGATGAAGTTGCCCGCCCCGGGAGGCTGGCCGAGAGAGGGTGTGTGGCTTTGCTGTCTTTTGGGTGATGCTTTTTCCGTTCGCGCTCCTGTTCTCAGGGCACTGAAGGACTTTGCGGCGCCCTCTTCAGAGTGCCAGGCTTGAGGACCTGGGGCCTTGGGAGAGATTTCAGCGAGTGGGATGGCGGGGAGACTGGGGAAGCCCCGCTGCTGGGATTTGGAGACCTGTCTCTTCACAGCTCTTGCAGAGAGCCAGATACTGCCACAGGAGGGTTTCCTGCTCCCCCCGCTCCCCGCCCCTCCTCGCCCTTTCTCCAGTCCCCTGGCTTCCCCTAGACCTTGTGGGGTCTCTACCAACCCCTTCTTCCCCCTCGCCCGCGCTCAGCTTCCTGATGAGGCCCTGGGGACTTGCTAAGCCAGTGTGTGGTATCACTTGGCATCCTTCTGGCAAAATATGGATATGAATTAGGGAGAATAAAAGAGTGTGTACTTAGAGAAGAGGCGGGTTGGTGATCTAGAAAATTAGAAAAGACAGAGTGAATATGCTCCTTTTGGGAGGTGTTCATCTGGATGAAGCATTGCCACTGTTTATTTTGTGGTTCGAGATTATTGTTGATTTACAGCCAGAAAGAATAATTATGGGTGATGAGATTTTCTCCTGCTTTGAGGGGAGCTGGACTTAATGTGCCAAAAATTTACAGGGGGTGTCATTGGTAGTTGTATTGGGTGTTTATCTTTCCTTTTAGTGTTCCAGAAAGTCCATCCTCTTAATGAAAATCAATGAGGGGAAGGAAGCAACATTTCTGACCTACTTTGAGTGATTACGTTGGGCAGGATATGAGGATTGAATACTGTTTTTAGGAAGATTGTTAGGAATCAGGGTGATGGGTCATTTTAATTTTTGTAGCAAAAATAGGTTAGCCCATAGCCCCTCTGGGAAGAATGGCCAGACACAGTTCCTTTGTGTGTGAATGCTGTAACTTCTGAATTTTACCCAGGCTTGAACTGTAGAGTATTTGTGTTCTGGACCTCATCCATCTTCCTTGGATTTTCATCTTCCTCTCCCATAGTACAAGTCCCAGGACAGACTGAAATGAGAGAGAATCAGATCAAAGGCACGTGTGGGAGCACGCAGAGCATTGCAATTGGGGAAATCAGGGCAAGTGCTCAACAAACAGCTGTGTTTAACTTCAGAGTTTATCAATATAATTAGTAGTGTAATCTGTGTTCTCCAACTTTACCTATCACTTGGGACTGATCCGTTCCTCCACGTTTCCATGGGAAGCTGCTTCTTGGATATCCTCAGGTTGAACAGTTATAACAGGACAAACCTAAAGCCTTACCTCCAGCCCCCGGCTTCAATATACACAACATACTTCTTTTTTCTGAAATGAGAAGTCTTGTAACACTAATTCTTAGTAATGAGGAATCTTCTTGAACCTTCAGGGTGAAAGACATGGCCAATGGAGTGATGCTTTTTGGTCACTACAACTAGACTGATCCTTTAAATTTTTTTTTTTTAATGTTTATTTTTGAGAGAGAGAGACAGAGAACAAGCAGAGAAGGGGCAGAGAGAGACACAGAATCTCAAGTGGGCTCTCGGTTCCAAGCTGACAGCACAGAGCCTGACGTGGGGCTCGAACCCACAAACTGCGAGATCATGACCTGAGCCAAATCAGATGCTTAACTGACTGAGCCACCCAGGTGTCCCATCTGATCCTTTAGATGACCACACGGACCACACAGGTACACCTAGAAAGAACAGAATAGGAGTCTGCAGCCTAACAAAGAAATACTGAAATGAGAGGCAGGAAGGTGCCAAAAAGTTGAGGAAGTTTCTCTTCAATTAATTCTACTCTTTGTTGCACTAACTTTAGAAATTGCATGTGACTCAATTCCTTGAGGTCTCGTTTGAATTTTCCCCCCAAAAGTGGGAATAAATGACTCATAGAGGAGGGTTGTATTGAGCTTGCCTGTGGCTCGTTGTGTTTTTAGAAATGGTGATGCACAGATCCATTTATATTCTTTCCGATGACTGGCAACATTTGTAAGATGACTGACTGGGAGTTAGAGTTTTCTTTGGAATTTGGAGGGGCCAAGCAGGATCATAGGGGCTAAATTTGCTCCTGGCCATCTGGTCTAACTAGCTGAGACAGTTTTATAGAATTGATCACGGTTTCTCTCTGACATTATTTTTGAGAGCAAAGGGAGAAGGGCAGGTGTTTTTCAGGCTCTGAGGGTAAGGGTCTGCTTGTCCTGGGAGGTAGGGGGGAGGTGTCCTCCGAAGTAGAGGTGTGGAATTGTAGGCCAAACTCCTGTGAGCACAGACATAAAGTAAGTATTTTGTGTTCAGTCTTGCCCATTTGTCCCTTTCCACTATTTAGTAATACAAACAGGTGGGGCACCTGGGTGGCTCAGTTGGTTAAGTGACTGACTCTTGATTTGGGTTCAGGTGATGATCCCATGGTTTGTGAGTTTGAGCCCCATATCTGGCTCTGCACTGACAGTAAGTAGCCTGCTTGAGGTTCTCTCTCTCCCTTTCTCTTTGCCCCTTCCATGTGTGCGCATGCTCTCTCTCTTAAAATAAATAAACTTAAAAAAGAAAGAAACAGAGGTGAATGGCACGCACTAGAACAGAACTGTGAGCTGGGGAGGATTGTAAGAGTGGGGTCAGAGGCTGGAAACAAAGGCCAGCTCTCAATAATCTGAGAGAATGTTGAAAATGATGGAAAAATCTGTAATTCTAAACCTGATATTTTTTTCCCCCAGGAGTTTGAGTTTCACCCTCATTGATCAGTATTTTTATAAAAGTAGTCATGATTAACTGAGTTACGTAGACTCTGATTTTCCTTGCTTGGTTTTGGAGGAAAGCAAGGGAAGGTAAAAGAGCACAGAAAATTGTCCTGGGACTAGTCAAGTTATAATTGCTGGAGTTCAGGAAAAAAAAAAAAAAAGACAACTGGGTTATGGATAAAGTTTCGCTTAGATTTTTGCAGAGCATTGGACTCAGGGGTGAAACTCATAAAATACAACTTACTTTGTCAAGTCATTGGATGATGGAGCCAAAAAAGGGAGAAAAAAGATTACTTTGGAATACTCAGCTGGTGATCAGATCAGTAGAGTGGAAGCACAGGTATCGACAGGAAAGCTATAGGTTGGGAGACAGAAATAAAACGTAAAGTCAGTGTGCCAGCAGAGGGAGGACAACAGGATGTGACTTGGGTAAATGGTGCTTAAAGAAAAAAAAAATGAAGACTGGACATCAGAATGTGCAGAATTAATTTCTCAGGCCTGTGTGTGGGGAAAGTTATGAAGGATAAGCATCCTATGGATTTCTTGGCCCGAGTTCATTGCTTGTAAAATGACAGTAATAAAAACTGACCTACCTTTTTCTGTTGTGAGGATGAAGTTACTATATATTAAAGGAAAAATAAATCTGTATAAATGTGAGAGTTGATTATTGCTGGATTAGTAGACCTAGATTGTGATATTTCAGAAAGGGTCTACGGGGAGATTTCAGAGCTTCTTCAGAGGATAGGCTTATCCAAGAATTGAATGGAATGGAATTTTTGACTCATTGAATAATAGGACTTAATGGAACTGCCAGAGGAAAAAATGATAAAGGCCAACAGATGATTCAGAATTGGAGTAAAGTATTAGAAGATAGAGTTATGAGAGTAAAAAGAACAGAAGTAAGTGGATTATGTTTGCATTATTTAAATTTTGAAAATTAAATCAGAAAATAGCTTGATTCTTAGTTCACTGCTCTCAAATCCTGCATAATACGATTCCACTGGTCTCTGAATCTTGAGGATGATAATGTCCTGCCAACAGATTTTATTCCACAGACATTTATTGAGCTTATACTATGTGCCAGGCGACATGTCAGATGATGTGAAATTACAAATTAAAAAAAAATTTAATTGGGTAAGGGTGAGACAGAAATGTAAACAATTGCAGTGATTGGGTGCCATGAAAGGAGAAAGGGGATGTCACATCTAGTGAGAAAGATCATAAAAATGCCCTGTAGAGGAAGTGAATGAGACCTGAAAGATGAAGAGGAATTTGCCAAGTGGACAAGGATCATATGTGAGTGTGGGCTAGAAAGGACACCTCTGGTGTAGAATATAGGTTGAAAAAGGGCAGAGAGACAAAACAGCTTGTAACTGGAATACAGCATGCTCTGGAGAGTTTAGTGAGAGATGAGTCTGCGAGGCAAGCAGAAGAAGCTTGATCATAGGGTACTCCATATCATGCTAATAAGCTGGTCTTCATTTGGTGGGTGTTGGGGAGCAATAGAAGGATGTAAAAATCAGCAATAAAGTAAGCTCTACTTTGGCAACAATATGGAATCCATATTAGAGGGCTAGGAGATAGAAAGGGGTAAGACCTGCTAGGAGCAATTGTAATAGTCCAGGTAAAGGATAATGGACCTCAGCCAAGAAGCAGCCATGAAGATAGCACAGCGGGTGTGCTGGGAGAAGGTAGAATTTTCAGTAAGTGGATGTGGAGGGTGAGGGAATGAAAGGTCCTGGCTTGAGGAGAAGATGGTGCCTCTAACCTCCTTGAGAATGAAAGTGAGGAAGACAAGATGAGGACCTTGGTTCTGGAGAGGTTGGCTTTAAGTAGAGTTGGTCATTAGGCAGTTGGGTATCAGGCCTTGTTGCTCAGGGGTCTGTTCAAGTTCACTTGAACTTGAACAAAAGACATGGTTGAAACTGCTGGATTGGATGCTCGTCCAGAGAGTGGGAACAAAGAGGATGAAAGGTAAGGTTTTACTAACATTAAAGGCGGTAGAAATCAAGGCATCCGCAAAGGAGACATGTAAGTAATGCTAGTGTGAGGGAAATGGACTGTACAGAGTGTGAGGAAGGTGAGAAAAGCCTTCGAAGAAGAAAGGGGTGGTTGTGGTGTCAGTTGCCCAAAGAAACTCCAGTAAGATGAGGATTAAATAGAATATTGAATCTGACCATCAGGTTGTTGGTGCTCAATGCCAGAGTGGTTCCTGTGGAACGGTGGGGATAGCTTGAGTATCAACTGAGAGGCAAGGCAGGGGTGATAGAGCAGAACTTTATTATACAGCATTTGTAGATTAGGTAAGAGATTGGGTCTTCCACGTCTGCATAAATCAGGAGAATTGCAAATGGCCATATCTTCTGTTTCAGATTCGGATGGCAACAGTTGAGAAACTTTGAGCAGGTGGTCTCTGAAGGTCATGAGCTGTGGGGGAGGGTGTCAGAGATTCTAAAGTCACACTGCCCGGAAAGGGGTTAGGACCCAGCCTCTGTTTTCAAGCAGTTGAGATAATCTTTTCTGCGAGGCTTGTGGAGGTGAATTTTCCATTTCAAGTCCTTCCGCTGAGAACCGTTTCTCATGTTTTAGGCAAATGCGAACAAGTCTTCACACCATCAATATTTACAATGTAAAACTAAGAGTTGACAGTTCTGTGAAGTGTCATATTTTAGCACAAGGGATGGAAATAGCAGAGCATAGTATAGAGTGGCACATTTTCCTATCATAGTGCATTCTTCAGAAGTGCCTTGGATCTTCTTCTTTATTGTCAGAAAACACCAGCCAAATTTGGGTTGCCTTTTCCTCCCCATTGAAGAAACCATGGATATTTCTTGTCCCTTTTTGCATTTCTTAATCTAAGCTACCTGTAATATTTCAATATTAAACCCATATTTATTGTGTACTTAACTACCAGCTACTGGTGGTGGTGAAATGGTGCACCACGCATATGGCCCTGCCCACACTGAGCTTTATAATCTTGTGAGGGCAGAATGGAAACAACATAGCCCATCATACAATCATGTTTACCATCGTGGTGTGGTTTGCTGTGTGCAGGACGGGTGTATAGCTCTCCTAGTCCAGGGTCAGGGGATTCCCGAGGAAAGGACGTTTAAGCCCAGTCCTAAAGGAAGGGTAGGGGTTTGCTGGATGAAGGTTGTGCTTGGTGGCGATAGAACATCTCAGACAAAGGAAGCTGCCTGGCCAGGATTAATTCCTGTATCCTTCTTTAACGCCTCAACCCCTTAACTGCTAAAGACAAAGGATCTTTTCTCTGAGTTCTAGTCGCAGCCCATTGTTTACTCTCGGGCATGTGTATGCTGTTCTACAAATGTTCTGCACGCACAGGACCATCCTGTACGGTTGGGTAAGTTGTGCCCTGAAGAAGGGCACCCAGCTAGGGGGGCAAGTAAGAGCTAGAATCTGTCCTGTGTGCATGTAGCCAGCCAGCTGTCCTGGCACAGGTGGGCATCCATCTGCAGGAAGGAATACCTTTTCCCAATTTATAGTCCAGAAGAGACATCATTTTCTAAGTCATGCAAAGGTCATATGCTTTACCAGAGGCTCGGAACATCCTCCCCCACTCCCCCAAGTACATGATATGCTCATTGAGGGCAGGATTTCATCATCTTTTTCAACAGACAGTGATTAAATATCTTTACGTTGAAGACACTTTAGGGGTTTTAAAGATGAGTAAGATGTAGGTCCTCTTTTCTGGCAGCACTGATCACTGCCTTGAAAGTAAAGTAGTGTGGGTGGCTTCCACTTTTTAAATTATAAAAAGAAATTGATCTTTATAGTACATTTAATCTTAATTGACATCTTCTCTCATTTGTACCAGATTTAAGACACTGAAATAAAAACCCAGTGATCAGAATATATTGAAGTCTATTCTCAACTCAGTTTATAGCTCTGGAGTTCAGGATACTATTTATTGCTTATTCACATCTTCACTTTTATAGGTCTTTTCTCTAGGTCAGTGGTTCTCAAAGTGGGATCATAGGACTAGTAGTGTTAACATTACCTGGAAACTTGTAAGAAATGCAAGTTCTTGGGCCTTGCACACAGCCTGCTAAATCAGAAGCCCTGGGGTTGTGGCCCAGCAATCTTTGTTGCAGCCAGCTCTTCAGGGTTATGTTATACCCTGAACTGTCCTAGTTAGAAGGGGAGGAGTACAGTTTACTGCCTTAAACCCAGGGATCTGTTTCATCGTTAAAACTCCTTCAGCTATAACTCAAGCTGATTGCTGTTTCTGCAGGGCATTTTAGAAACTCCTGCAATAATCACATCCAGTGGGGCGTGAGCTCCTCCCATTAGCCTGAAGTGTATCAGAAAGCATTTCTCTGTTATCTTCTGTACACCAGGTACTAGGCAGGATGCTGCTGCTAATACAGGATGCAGAGGACCTTGTCATCCCTCTCTAGGAGCCTAAGGCCTGAGGGAAGACGGAAACATGGGAATTAATAAGTGTTTCTCTCTGAAATAGACATTGGAACAGATAAACATGGTAATATAAAGAAAGTATGGTCAGCCTTTTTGGTTAATGTTTTCCAATGTTTGCTACTTAAGAGGAGGAGAGTGGTGTGTATACTTTGCTCTAACTGCAAAGTGTCTTCTTGTTAGAGTAGGTGTAGTATCAAAAGTGGGCAATCAATATTCAAATTTGTACTCGGTCACCGTGTTATGTGACCATGTGCAAATCATTCTCTTTGAGTCTTTCTTTGGCTGAAAATGAATATAGTAACTCCTGCCTTATCTACATTAGAGTTACTGGGAGAATCTAATGAATTTGAAAATGCTTTGTAAATTTTAATGCAATGCAGATAGCAGTTATTATGCACGTTGAAGTTAAAAACAGTGTTTCTGAAGGGATGGACTGAAGTATGAAAGGGCTAGGAGGTGGATAAGAAATTTGTTAACTTACAAAAGTATTGTATAGGGGTATTCTTTTTTTTTCATGTTTAAATTTTTAACATTTTATTTATTTTTGAGGCACAGAGCATGAGTGGGGGAGGGACACACACACACACACACACACACACACACACAAAATCTGAAGCAAGCTCCAAGCTCTGAGATGTCAGCACAGGGCCTGATGTGGAGTTCAAACTCAGGAAGTGCGAGATCATGATCTGAGCCGAAGTTGGGCACTTAACCAATTGAGCCACCCAGGCGGCCCTAGGGGTATTTTTCTAATTATTGAGGTTGTGTGTTGTGAAAATTTTAGAAAATAAAGTATAAAAAAAGTCACCTGTAGTTCTTCCACTTGGGGATATCTGGTATTAATGTTTTAGCACATTTCCACTTGCACATTTTCTTTCTTTTTTTATTTTTCTTTTCAAAACCACAAGCGAGCTTGTGTTGTCTTTTCCTCTCTTGTTATAACCATTTTCCAATGCCACTAACACTTCTTTGTAAATATGTCCATAATAGTTATAAATATCTTAATATGTAATATATTGCAAAATATTGCATCATTTGAATGTCTACCTTTGTTTGCTTGTAAGTCATTTACTTCACCATTTCACTGCATATGCTCTTGTCTAGGTGAACGATGATCTTTTCTTTGCTAAATCCAGCTGTTGTTCCTCACCTTTCCCTGCCTTGTCAGAAGCCCTGGACTTGGTTGCTCTGTCACCACTAAAACTTTTACTTGGCTTCAGGCACACCTCACTGTCTTGGTGTCTCTCTACACTGTGATTCTTCAGTCATTACTGGTTCTGTCTCATCTCCCTGATTGCCTTACACTGGGGCTTTCCAGGCTTAATCCTTGGCCCTCCTATCTTTTTTTTTTTTTTTTTTTGGTCATCCTCACACTCTTGGTGGTATCGTCTAGTTTCTTAGCTTTAAATACTATCTACATGTGGACAGCTCTCAGATTTACATCTCTCCTCACTGGACCTTTCCCTGGATTCCCAGCTTGCACAGCCTTGGTGTCTCCACTTGGATAGTTGAACTCCAACCTGACACGTTTGAACCTGAGCTCCTGAAACTGCTCCAAACCTACTCTTTCCCCATTTCCTCTAATGAGAACTCCTCCCTTCCAGTGGCTCAGGCCTAAAACTTTAGAGTCTCCACAGACTTCTTTTTCTCCTACTTCCTATATCCAGTCTGTCAGCAAACTCTGTTGTCCTCCTTCAATATAGTTAGCGTCAGAACTTTTCACCTTCTGGGCCACACCACCATCGTCTCTTGCCTGGATTATAACTTCCCGTCTAGATCTCCTTTAGTTTAATCTCAACAGAGCCCTTAAGAGATCACATTAAAACATAAGTCCAAAAAAGGGTTATTCTACTACTCATAGCTCTTTGAAGGCTTCATTCAGAACCAAAGCTGGTGGCTTATAGGACCCAGTGTGGTCCAACTTCCCATTAAGCCTCTAATGATGCTTGAGAAAGCCTGTTTCATAGGACTCTCTCCATTCTTAATTCTGCTTCAGCCTCTCCAGTCTCCTTGCTCTTTCTAGAATGTGTTATGTGAGCTCTTGTCTCAGGGCCTCTGCTTTGCTCTGCTTGCAACTTCCTTCATTCAGCTATTTGGCTTTTCTCCCTCATGTGCTTCAGGTTTCTACTCACTTGTCATCTTCTCAGTAGGGCTTTCTCGGGACTCCTGTTAAAAATAGCAACCTCCTCCTTTCTATCCTCATTTTGTGCTTTCATTTTTCTCCACAGCACTTTTCAGCATCCATTATAATATATTTTTTTTTGTTTTGTTTTTATGACCCCCCCCCCCCCCAATAAGTTGCAAGCTCCATCAAGACAAGCCAGTTGCTTCTTCCCTTCCTCTCTCTTTCTCTTTGAAAATAAGCTACTTTATCCCTGGCATTTCAAACAGGGCTTGAGACAGTAAATGCTTAATAAATGCTTCTTGAATGAATGAGTATATTTAATTTGGGGTGCTGAGGTTTTTAATTGTTTGTAATGTACAAATGTTATAATAACATAAAACATTATCTGAGTTTCTTATTATTGAAGATACATTACTTGCAGCAAAAATCTTAGGTCAAAGAATGTGAAGTATATCCTGGGCAACACTGGAAATTGTTACTTATTGCTACTAACTTGATGGTGGAAAATGCTGTCTCACTGATGTAATTAACATTTCTTTAATCACTACTGAGAGTCAATATTTTTCATATCACTTAGTTTTTTGGAGAATTTTCTGTTTAGGTATTTTCATTTAATGTTTTTCTTACATATATAAGCTCCTCATTGTAGTAAGGATACCATTCAGTATACACTGAAAATATATTTCTCTAGAATTTTTTCCTGTCCACATGTCTTGAGATAATATAATACCCAGAGAAAGCAATTAGTTATTTAGACTGTAAAAATATATGGTCTAAAAATATATAGAATTACTTAACACATAAAATAGCAATAAATTTAATTTTTATTTATTTTAATTTTTACTTTTTTAAAGTTTATTTTGAGAGAGAGAGGGAGGGAGGGAGGGGGAGAGAGAGAGAGAGAGAATATCCCAAGCAGGCTCCAGTCTCTCAGCCTTGAGTCCCATGTGGGGCTTGGTCTCATAAACTGTGAGATCATGACCTGAGCTGAAACTGGGAGTCAGATGCTTAACTGACTGAGCCATCCAGGCGCCCCTAGGAAAATATTCAATTTTTAAAAACACTGTTGTTTGGTACATAGTACCTTACTAAATTCCTCCAATAAATGAAGTCTATCATGTGTTTGGCTGACAAAAATACTAAAGCAACTGCAAAATGACTAAGAATTCTTGGGCTTGGAATGACAGTCTTTTGTTCTAAGATTGTGTTTTTGAAATTTCAAGATCGTCCTACTTCGTTCTGTGTTATTTCTTTTTCAGTGGCCATTCATATGTTTATCTGTTCATCTAGCATGTAATGAGTTCATATCCTGTATTTCTTTCACTGGGAAACCAATAATGCCTAAGTCTATGATTATTACAGTACAGACGGGTTACATGCTGTGAGGGAGTTGTGCACAGGGTTACACGGAAGCAAGGAGAAGGGGCGACTGAATCAGATTAAGGAACCCTGGCCTCAGAGAAAGTCCTGTTGGAGCTGAGTTTTGAAAGATTTCCCGAAGTGCTTTCTGGAATGCACAGAGGCCAGCATTTCTCGGTCAGAGAAAGTAGGTTGTGTAACAGCACAGAGGACTTAACTCCTATGACCATTTCAAGGGCTAGAGTGAAGGCACGTGGGTAGGAGTGGCAAGAGATGGCTAGGTTGTGGGGAAGGCAGGAAAGCTATGGGGAGCCACTGACATCAGGTTAGGATTATTCTGTTGGTAAATGGAGGATGAGGAAGGAGGGATCTTATTGGAGGCAGGGAGATCAGGTAGGGGACAGCTGCCTCTCCCACGGGGAGAACAAGAAGTCAGAGCTGGGCAGCTGACAGAGCGGGGTAGTGGTAGTATTCAATGATACATCGCAGCCTCCAGGGACTGCTAGGGCTTTAGCCTTGGGCTGCTGGGTAGATGCTTAGCCTTTCATTGAGACTGAACATTTAGGAGGAGGAGGCCAGGTGGCTGAAAGAAAGAGGATGAGTTCATTATTGGCATCGTGAGTTTAAAGTGCCCAAGGGACTTCCAAATAGCGCTCTCCCAGAGACAGCTGGATGTCTGCGAGTGCAACAGAGAGACAGCGTGTAAGCCACAAGCACATAAGAGGTACTTGAAACCACTGGCGTTGATGAGGTCACCTGAGCTCTTAGCAGGCAGCAAGAGCAGTGTGCTGAGGAGAGGGCTCTGGGAAACGCCGGCATGTAAAAAGCAAGCTGAGCCAGAAGCAATTGAGAAGGAAACTGAGAAGGCACAGCCGATACGGTGATAGCACAGAAGCTGGTTGAGGATTGAAGGGGTAGCTGACCACCAGGAAATCTGGAGGATGATACCCACGTGGTGTTGCTTGATGTTTAATCAGGCGTTTGAAACATCATATCCTTGTGGGCAAGAAGCAGAAGTGTATGCTGAATGATCGTATCACTAGGCAGATTGTTGGCTATTTGAACCCAAATGTACCCTAAGGTTATTAATTTAAGGAATTGATGCCAATCTGGAGGGAGGTGTTCAGTGTAGTACTATAGTCCCCACGTCATGCACAGGGGATATATTCCAAGACCCCCAGTGGATGCCTGAAACCCTGGACAGTACTGCACCCTATATATACTGTGTTTTTTCCTGTACATACATTCCTGTGACAAAGTGCTATACATTTTGTGTAAGAGATTAACAACAATAATAAAATAGGACAATTACAACAGTATATTGTGGTAAAAGTTACATGAATGTGATCTCTCTATATCTCACTGTACTGTACTCACCCTTCTTGTGATAATGTGAGATGATAAAAGGCCTGCGTGATCAGGTGAAGTGAGGTGAATGACAACGTTGCATTAGGCTATTATTGACCTTCTGGTTATACATCAGGAGGGGGATCGTCTGCCTTGGGGTTGGTTGCTTATGGGTAACTGAAACCACCAAAAGCAAAACCATGGCTGGGGGCCTAGTGTACCTTTGGTCTTAGTATCTAATCTTTGAGTTGTTGTTGTTTTACTATTTAATCGATGTTTTGGTTTTGGGAAGGCTTAGCCAAATTTTGTAAAGTCAGAAATCTGGGAAAGATGCCTAATGACTTGGAAAGCAGAATTGGGATTCAAGATGATTTGAAAGGCTAGAATAATGGGCAAACATAATTGTTCTAAGTATAGACTGTCCTTTTGGGTTCTGAAATTTAGTTGTTTAAGCATAGGATGAGGAAGTCTTGCTGAAAAAGGATGAAGAAGTCTTGCTTAAAAGTACTTTTGAAGCCACAGATGTCACGTGGCTGCTAAAAGCACTGATGGTGTGTGTGTTAGGCTCTATTAATAAGAGCAGAGTACTTGGCTCACAGAAGGTAGACGTTTAACTTAGGTTAGTGATTCAATTTAGGAGTAATATTTGAAGAGGGATATTGACATATGGCGATGTTGACTTGACGTGCCAGTTAGGAAATGAAGTATTTAGAAGGTATGTCCAAATACTTGATGACTGACCAAAGGAATTGAGGCTGGGTAGCTCTGAGAAAACTTGAGGGAATCATGATAGCTTCAAATGCATTATGTGCCGTCACGTATTAGAAGCATTAATATAATGCTCTTTTAGAGGATGGTATTAGGATTGGTGGGTAGTAGACAAAAGGGTGCAGATTTTAGTTCATCCGAGAAGGTGTTTTATGTCAGTATCGTCATGAACTGCTTCTTTGTACTTTGGAAGTTGCAGGTTTCCTCTTTTGGGCAGGCTGATGGCCTAGGTCACATCTGTGGGAATGATGAGTTCTGGTTCCCTACTGTGTGCCTATATTCATATGGTGGCTTTAAGGGACAGTTCAATGACTGTTCAAGTTACATACATTCCTCTTGTAACAAGTAAGAAGAGAAATCTTTATCCTCGACGCTTTAGTTCTAGGACACATTCCTTCTTAAGCTGTCATATTTAACACTTTATCCTAAGATTGCTACCGTGTAAACATAAAACAATTGCCCTTCGGTGTTTAATGTAACATCCTAAAATGGAGAGTGGAAAAAATTGGCCATTTGAAATTTAAGTCTGATGCCGACTTCTATTTGGTAATTCTTGGGCATATCAATAATGCATACTAGGAAATAACTTGAACTAAATAACTGTTGATGCTTAAACATATCTGAGCTTGGTATGCTGGGGAAGTGCTTCCGTATCTAAAGAGCAGGTAAATATTAACACTATTTGCTCTATTTTTTTTACGATGCCTTTTTTTTACATTTGACCTTTTGAAAATTAAATGCAGTACGTGTGCATTCTAGAAAAATGAGGCAATAAAAATACTCATAATTTTACCAAATAAGCACATTACTTTTAACATTTTAGCATTTGTAGTAGGAAAAATTAATAAAAAGAACAATAGGAACAATTTTAGGGCATTTCATTTACTAATTGATGAATTCATCTTCCAGACTCTAATGAGATTGGTCCTAATACTTCCAGCTTGGTAGAATTAGTACCTGTGAGCCCCAGCTGCTGCCCCATTACTCACATTTGTAACCATCAGGAAACCCTGTCTCTATCACATATTTCATATGTCTTTGCATATATTTCATGGCAAATATACATGTATGTTTACAAAATTGGAATATTCTGCACATAGTTTGGTAATCTTTTTTTTTTTTCATTTAACTCTATGCTGTGAACTTATTCCCTCATTTTGACTTCTCTAGAATTTTTATTCAGTGCTTAATGTAAGGTAAGCATCTAACTTTATTTCTGAATAACCAGGTTTCCTAAATAGTATTTTGAACAACCCGTAATTCATCCTTTCTCCATTGATTTGTTTTCTGTACCATGTATTGTGTGGGTATATACATTCTTTTTAATCTCTTATGTATAAAAAGTGACATACATATCCTCAAAAGTATTTGATTTCTTTTGGGCTACTTTGTATGCTGTTTATTTATTTATTTTTACCAAGATTGCACACAGAATTTTGTAATATGATTTTATAATATACTTGTTGCTTTTCTTTCAAATATTTTTCTGCTGTTCTCACTACTCTTCAAGTTCAACTTCAGAATAATTTTGAAAAGTTAAAAAAAAATCTCACTGGAATTTTCTCTTGGATTCTGTTAAATCTTTTATTTGGAAAAACTGTCATCTTTGTAGTGTAATCTTCGCATTTGAAGACCTAGTTTCCTTTGGCGCTTGGAGTATTCTGTACGTTTCATGAGCACTGACTTTGTATTTGTAAGTTTTTTGTTACTATTTTTTTATGGCAGCTTTCCCCTACCATTTTATCTTTTTGTTTGTTTGTTTATTTATTTATTTTGAGAGAGAGAGCACGAGCAGGGAAAGACAGAGGGGGAGAGAGAGACTCTCAAGCAAGGTCTGCATTGTCTGCATTGTCTGCATGGAGCCTGATGCGGGGCTTGATCTGACAAACTAGGAGATCATGACCTGAGCCAAAGTCAGACTCTTAACCGACTGAGCCACCCAGGCACCCCTACCATTTTATTTTTTAATTGATTTTCCCCTGATAGGCTGAAAAGCCATTGGTTTTTGGAAATTGTGTATCTTGTTATAGAGTGGTCTTGTTAATTCTAGTATTTTGTTGATTATCTTTGATTTTCTTTCTAAAAAAAAATTTTTTTTAAATGTTTGTTTATTTTTGAGAGAGGAAGAGACAGAATGTGAGCAGGGTAGAGGCAGAGAGAGAGACAGAGAGGGAGACACAGAATCTGAAGCAGGCTCCAGGCTCTGAGCTGTCAGCACAGAGCCTGATGCAGGGCCCAAACCCAAAGACGATGAGATCATGACCTCAGCTGAAGTCGGACACTCAACCGACTGAGCCACCCAGGCGTCCCAGATTTTCTTGATAACCGGTACCATTTATTGAATAGTGAAATGTACGAAGCACTTTACTTATATTAACAGTAATCCTCACAGCTATCCATACCTTTGCTTTTAGAGTTGAGGAAACTGAAGCTCAAAGGCAATTCATACCTTGAGAAAGATGTCAGAGGTAGTGAGTCCTAAGCCTGGGATGTGTGTGTCCTCAGAGATCTCACTTTCCACTGAACTTCACTGCCTTCCACTCTGCCTACCCTGAGCTTGTACCTCTAGTTCCTTACAACTGCTTCTGTCAGGATATACATGGAATCTTACCAAGTGTACCGAGCAACTATTTATAATGTTTTCCTCCTTTAGTCCATCATTTTTAGATTCCTTTTTCTCAGGGTAGTAATCCCTTTCTCATGTGTTTTAGAAATCTATCCTCTGCTCCAAGGTAGATCCTGGTGTTGCACATGTTTTAACAAAATGAGCTCTCTGTACTGCTGTGCTTCAGCCATAGACAGGTGTGTAGGTGGCCATGGCCACTGGTCTCCTTGTCTCGAGGACGAGGTGTCTGTGTAGAGTCCTTAGTGCAAATTGTGTTGTTTGGCAAACTGTGTCCTGCTGGGCTGATCAAGTGAGGGGGAGCTCATCCTGTCTAAACTAGATTCTTGTTTAGGAAAATTTTTTTTGGAAGAAGAATTTTTTTAGACAGAAAAAAGGAGGAGAGCTGTTCTTGGTTCTTCCCCAGTAAACACACCTGACGGGCCCTGGACGTAGTGCATGTTCTGCCTCTGTCTTGCCCTGTGCAGTTCTGGGAATAGAGGATGCCGAAGAGTTAAGCCAGAGCAAGGGGTGTGGGTCTGAAGACATCGTAAACCAGAAGCCTGTAAAACTTCAAACATAAAAGGCCGAACCCTGTTGTTGAAAGAAACCACTGTATACCAAAGACAATCCCGAATGGAAATCAATGGGCGATAGTTCTATCATTTTACCACAACTCTTTCAGTGTTTTTGTTCTGTATTCCCTTTTTCCTTAAAGACTTACATCAGAGTTATGTGGGCCAGGCATTGTTCTAAGTGTTTGAGACGTATTAGCCCATTTAAAAGCACATATGTAAATAATACTGCTCTAAAGTGTTATTCAGATATTTTAGCGGAAGGCTAACAATTGCCTCAATCTTTTTAAAACTTTATTGAAGATTAATTGAAGTACATTGAACAACATAAATATGCAGTGTATAATTTGGCCAGTTTTGATGTATGTATACACTTAAGAAATGAATGCCAAAATCAAGATAGCCATTTCAAATACCCCCAAAGGTTTCTTGCTTCCCCTCATAATCTACTCCTCCCCCCACCCTGTCCTTAGGCAGCCACTGATCTGCTTTCTGTCACTATAGATCCACTTGGATTTTCTAGAATTTCATATAAATAGAATTCAATGGCATTCACTCTCTCTCTTTTTTTTTTTTTTTTTTTTTTTTTACACTGGCTGTTTTCACTTAGCATAATGATTTTGAGATTGATTCACGTTGTGGTGTATTCAATAGTTTGTTCCTTTTTATTGCTGAGTAGCATTCCATTGTATGGCTATACCACATATGCATATCTATTTTTAACATACTATAGTTCTAATCATGGTACTTGATATTCTTAACCTCCAATATGATAATGTAATCTATGAATATCAAGAACTCATTAGCGAGCATTTCAAATGGGTTGTTTATAAAGTTCGCCAGCAGCAGCCCAAAATGTAAATGTAAGCACTAAAGAAATGTTGACATTCTGAGATATTCTGGGAGGTAATTTATTTTTCTGTTTTACTGAGTATTTAGTGCTATTTCAGATACATCTTGATTTTTGAAAAGCTAATCATTCAGTTAGTTAGATATGCTTGTTGGGATTACTTCCACTTGCCTGCCTGTCTGCCTATAGATCATTTCATTGCCAATTAATGTTTGTCAGAGTGCAAGGGACGAAGGCAAACCTCCCACCAAGCATTCAGAAGCTAAAATGAGAACTTTTTTTTAGTTCATCATGGTGATGAGCATTTGTGTACTCTCTAGATGAGAGTAATGTTTGTATTCATTTGGAAGGACAATTAAATATATTCATTAGTTTCACATAATAGTTGACATTATATTTCAAAATAAAAATCCAGCAAGATAGCTAGGTTTAATTGCATTTTTCTTTTTTTGGTGGCCGGTGATAGGAATTCGGTTGGCTAGAACCGAACATTTAGAACAAAGTAAGAATGCTTTTAGACTAGTAGTGGTTCCATAAACTTTGGGGACTCTTTCTTTCTGTCTCTTTCTCTCTCTCTTTTTCTCACCCACCCTCCCTGCTCTCTCCCTTCCCTTCCCTTTTCTTCTTTCTTTCTTCTTTTTTCTCTTTTTCTTTTCTTATTTCTTCTCCAAAGAAGCTAAAGGTACTAATAGGAACTATAATTGTGAGACTGGCTGATCTGTCCTATTTGGGTTTATTTCTTCTGTAGCAGTAGCTGATGACTTTTCCAGGACAGGGAGAATGATGTGACTCATTTGTCTTGATAGCAGTGAGTTCTGCCCTCTCTGCTTGGACCTGGATACAGGAAGACCATTACTTAAACCCACCCTTCTTTTCTGCCCTTTTTTTCTGTCCTTCTTTTCAAAACCAGACTCTTCACCTTTATTTCTTCAGTTTTCTACCTTTTTTTCCCCACACAGTGTAGTCTGGCTTTTATCCCAATCATTTTCCTAAATCTCTTTTTGTGGTCAGTAATCATCGCCTAATTATTAGTGGTTTCTTTATTCTTCATCATACTCCATTTCTCTGCAGCATTAACCCTGTTTCCAGGCTGCTGACTTTGCTTTCTAAGACACTGAAATCTTGTATTACCCTGTATTAATATCTTTCCTTCTTTAGATAGCTCCTCTTTTCTTATTTTTCTTGGAAAGTGGTGGTTTTCCCAGGGTTGTGCTTTTGGTTGCCTTCTCTTTGTATTATATATGTACTTTCTGAGTCTTAGCCATATTCTCTTTTATTCTTATTTTTATGTAAATAAAAGTAATACCTACTTATTACACACAATTTGAGTATACATTTGAGTCCATGATTTGAGTATAATATGAACACTTTTGAACAAGCAAATGATGAATATCACCTGCTGTCTCACTGTGGCGAACCATTGTTGAAATTTTTCATCTGACTGCTTGTCTTACCTAAACCTTTGTTTAAATCAGTCTTAAATCCAACTTCTAAATGCCCAATTCTCCACTGGATTCCAAAAGCACATTTACAACTCCTTAACAGACACCTCTAGTGGGACATCCTGGATGCCTCCAAATTAAATACATTCTGAACCAAATTAATTATTTTTCCTTGTACTTGAAACTAGTTTTTCTTCTTGCTTCCACTTCTGATTGGCTAATAGCAACTTGATGTTATTGATCCTTTTCCTTCTTGTCTGTAAACTCCATGTCACTAAGTCATAAAACAGATCATTTTAATTTGGTCTACAAAGTCCTTTATCACGTGGTCTCAGGAGATCTTTCTTAGCTCTCTCTTTGTGCTCTTAACTTTCTCCTGTTTCAACCCTCTGTCTTACCCTCCTGTCTAACCACAATTCCAATTTTCAGGAATTCTCATGCACTTCTATCCTAACGTGCTTAAGCTGGTGGCCACATCTGAAAAACCATTTCCTCTCTCTCTGGTATAACTTATCTCTAAATATCATTCAGGATAATGTGGTTGAGATACTCCTGCTCAGGTGGAATGAATCTAGGGCCTAATACCTCCTACATTTGCTTTGATTTGTCCTGACTAGAGAAGAAGCCCATTAAAAGGGCTCCTTACTATTGCTTTAAAAAAAAAAATTTTTTTTTAACGTTTATTTATTTTTGAGACAGAGAGAGACAGAGCATGAACGGGGGAGGGTCAGAGAGAGGGAGACACAGAATCTGAAACAGGCTCCAGGCTCTGAGCTGTCAGCACAGAGCCCGACGCGGGGCTCGAACTCACGGACCGCGAGATCATGCCCTGAGCTGAAGTCGGCCGCTTAACCGACTGAGCCACCCAGGTGCCCCATGTTTTTAAATCTTTGAAGAGCTACCTGTGAAGAATGGACTTCAAGTATATTTCAGACAGCTGACCTGGGACCAATGAGTGGATGTTATGGTGAGGAAGATTTTTCTTCATATTAAGGAAGAGCCGTAACCTTTAATGATGTACGGCAATGGAAAAGACTTGTTAAACTAGTTAACTATACAAGCAAAGACTAAATGACCATTTCTCATGGATTCATTCATTTAATCGACATTATTATTCACTTTCTCAACTGCTGTGCTGGAGGTTGAAAGATGAAAAAAAATTTTTTTCTTGAAGGAGCTTACAGTTTAATGAAGTGGTTCTCAACCTGGCTGTGGATTAGAATCACAGACCAGTGAATTATTTCCATTTTAGAAATCTCAGAGGACAGGGTCTAGGTAACATATCCAGTGTACATCCATGGATGGTTGTAATGACTTATCTAAAGTTTACTTCTCAAAGTGTCATTTATTTAACACCGGCTTTAGGGCAAGCCATATGATGTTGATTTGGGCAAAAAGAGACTTACTGCTCTTATGGAATTTATAGAATGGTAGAGTATAGACATCACACAAACACGCGACAGTTGGTGTTAAGTCTAAGAGGAAAAGTAAAGGAGATGAAGGGACATAGGAGGTGTCTGGTATCTAAGAGGTCAGGAAAGGGCTTTTGATGCTATGGCATTTGAGTAGTGCCTGAATGAAGAAAGAGATCAAGCTATGCAGACATCTGGGGAGAGGGCTTCAGGCACAAGGAAGAACAAGTACAAAGGCCTTGAGATGGTCATACACTTGACATGTTCACAGAAGAGTGACCCACTGTGGCTGGAGTAGAATGAATGAGGGGCATGTGACAGGAGGTGTGAACACAGATCACATGATGCTTTTTAGGGGATGTTAAAGACTTTGACTTTCATTCTGAACGAGGTGAGAGAGCTCTGGAGGGTGTTGAATACAGATATAATATGATTTATATGTAAAAACATCAATCCAGCTGCTGTGTGGAAGTAGATGCTGGGACATGGGTGAAAACAGATGAATTAGGTTATTACAATAATCTAGATGAGGCATTATGGCAGTTTAGATGAAAGTTTTAGGGGTGGAATGGTAAGAAGCAATTGGATTCTGTGTATATTTTGAATATAAAAAAATATTTTTAACGGGGCACCTTGGTGGCTCAGTCAGTTGAGTGTCTGACTCGATTTCAGCTCAGGCTGTAATCCCGGGTTCATGGGATTGAGCCCCACATTGGGCTCTGCACTGAGTGTGGAGTCTGCTTAAGATTCTCTCTCTCCCTGTCTCTCTCCCTCTGCCCCTTTCCCTGCTCATGTGCACTCTCTTTGAAAAAATATATTTATTATATATGTATATATTTTTTATATGTATATTTTAAAAATATTTTTAAAGGGACCATAGGCTTTACTAAGATCTCCCAGGGAGTGACTTTAGCCAGAGAAAAAAGGGGTCCAGGACCAAGTGCTGGGATGTGTCAGGGGTAGGAGAGCCCGTGGAGGAGAATGGGGTCCCCGAGGCTAGATGAAGCAAGTGAGGGAGAAGACAGGCACTGAATCATACTCTGTTGTTAGACTGAGAGGGAAGCTGAGCACTGATGTTTCAATTTTGTGAGGTGGAGGTCATCAGTGATTTTGACAAGAGCAATTTTGATCAAGAGGTATAGGCAAAATGTGACGGGAGTGGGTTCATTAAAGAATAAGGAAAAAAAAGAAGGCAGGCACAGTGAGAACAGACAGTGCTTTGGAAGAGTATTGCTAATGAGGGGAGAAGAGAAAAATGGGAGTAGCTCAAAGGGGGAGTACAAATACTTGGTCACACTAATGCCAAAGCTCCTTACAAATGCAAGATTTTGTTCTATAATTAGTGGCCCTGGTTTTATTTTTTGTAATGCCTTGTTTAAGAATTGCTTGAGATGAGGCACACCTGTAGTTTTCTACCCTGTTTAATTTGAGACTTTTAGAAACCAAGCTCAGCCATTTTATTTACACCACATAACTGTTCTTCTTCCTTTCTAGCTTGGGTATGTCTTTTTGCATTAGTTTTCTGGGGCTCCAATAACAAAGTGCCACACACTGGGTGGCTTAAATAACAGGTATTTATTGTTTCACAGTTCTGGAGGCTGGAAGTCCAAAATAAGGTGTTAACTTATGACCTCCCAGATGCTAAGTCGCGCTTGCTGTCGGAACACAGTCTGTCCAGCCCCTCCGCTTTTGCCAGCCAGACTCGGGGGCTCCGCTTGGCCGGCGAGCCGCCCCTCCGCCCCGGCTCCCTCCCGCCAGTCCGTGGAGCGCACACGGCCTCGCCGCCCTTCCTACCCTCTTCCGTGGGCCTCTCATCTGCGCTTGGCTCCGGAGACCCCGTTCTGCTAATCCTCTGGCCGTTTTCTGGGTTATTTAGGCAGGTGTAGGTGGAATCTAAGTGATCAGCAGGACGCGCGGTGAGCCCAGCATCCTCCTATGCCGCCATCTTCCCAAGAGTCTCTCTCAAACTGCTCAACTTTGAGTGTACGGCAGTTGAAGGATTCCTGGGAGTCTTTGGCACAGGAGCAACCTCCAAAGTGCTGGGGTGGTGAATTGTGGGCCCCTGTGACTTTCAACTCCAAAACCCCGTCGAGGGACGGAAAAGCCCCCCAGAAGAGCACTTCTCCCCACCAGCCAACAGAAAACCCTCTGGAAGTCCAAAATAAGGTGTCCACAGGATGGGTTCCTTTTGGGGGAGGATCTGTTTCACGCCTCTCTTTGGCTTGTAGATGGCCAACTTCTCCCTCTGTCTCTTCATATCCATCTTCCCTCTTTGCCTTTGTGTACAGTTTTGCTTCTTTTTTAAGGATAGCTGT
The DNA here is from genome assembly GCF_046562875.1 of Panthera onca. Lineage (NCBI taxonomy): Eukaryota > Metazoa > Chordata > Mammalia > Carnivora > Felidae > Panthera > Panthera onca. The sequence goes on along the minus strand of NC_138340.1, from coordinate 90,886,630 downwards.
CATATTGGAATTGGACCCACTCTAGTGATCTCATTTTAATTTGATTACTTCTGTAGAGAGTCTGTCCCCATATCAGGGCACATTCTGAGGTACTGTGGATTAGGATTTAAGTGTATGGATTTGAGGAGGGGACAGGATACCTTTACTTACTCATAGGCTCATTTCTGAAGATTTATTCTAATATTTAAAATTTTTCTACTGGGTGGCATTTAGGCACAGTTAATTTAGTCATTTGGGGGACATTAGGTGTTGCTTTAGAGAATTTGGGCCAGGAGGTGGATTTCTTGATGTAAAATGAGCGCTTGGTGAATTGGAACTTCAATGAACTGCCTTTTTGAAAAGAAATATAAAATGAGTTAGAGAGGTGATTTCTTTATACTTTATGTGAACACGAGGTTAGACTTCTCTTAGACTTCTCAGTTACTTTCATGTTTAAAATAGTAGAAAAAGTAAGCCAGTAGATACAGACTCTCTCTACCTTGGGAATAAGAAGGGGTAAATCAGAGTGCCTTCTCCAGGAAAATGCCCACATTAAGTGTAGGTATCACCTCCCTGGTGTTATAAAGATGGAAGTACAGCCTAAATAGAGGCCAACATCTGACCCCATAATATATCAGCCTTGTTATAGAGAGAAATTCAGTTGTTTATGAAGAAAAGTTTTGTTGTTGTTGCATTAAAAAGCATTATAGAAACTGGCTCCTATTTGCATATCTGGGTGGATGACCCAAGGAACAGTTTCCAACAATTGTTTGCCCATCCCGTTCTCTGTACAGAGTTGCATTCCCAGAAGCAGGTTTTAGTTGGAATACCCAACTAATAGCCCATTAACATGTATCCTCCTAAAGCAGTTTGTGACTGTAATGACTTTTATTTGGCATTTGTTAAACTACAGAATGTAACTAATGATTGTAGTTGTCAGCACATGGACTCATTAGCTCTCAGTTCTGAATTAGCGCAACAAGGGAGAGATGTAAATTTAATTGCGCAATAGCAAATATTTTTTCGTGGGCTTATTACTCCCTTAGAAGGCAGAATACACTGCTCTAAAATGAAGAAAACATCTGTGGTGAAAATTAGTGCTAAATAAAACACTTACCTGGACATTTTTTGAATTATTACTTTTTGGTTTAGAAACCTAACCTTTGGCAGTGCTCTGAAATAGCACTGAATGAATCTCTTGGGGAGAGCCATGATTTGTTTTTTTAATTTTGGGTATTAAATTATTTAATTTTGGGTATTAAATAGTTAAATATTTTTTTTCATATCGTTCAACTTTAAACATAAAAAAAAACCCCTCTGAATAAGAAAGTGAATTCTTCTCTAGTGTAAAATAGCAGCAAATATATCCTCAATAAGCTTTCCACAGATTAAGCCTGGAAATAGTTCAGATACTCAGTATATTAAAGCAGACAATTTGTTATGATGGATTCTTGTTTTAGGTCCACAGTGTACCTAATTGATAACCGTGGCTCAGTGAGATCTGATATTCTCATGCATTCATGAAATCAACTTCTTCCCTTACTTTCTCATGTTCAGTGACTCTAGAAAGGCATCTTTTTCTTAGTACTTTCTCAGTGACTGTACTGATGAAATACAAAGAGCATATGGAAGCAGATATATGCGTAGGTCTTGATTTTATGTTTTGGTAGACTGGTTTATTTAAGCAAATACAACAGGCAAATATGTTTGTTTAAGGTTTTCCTTTGTACCAGCTGCTGCTTTTTTCTCTTTCCTAGGCTGGCCTGCCAGAATTGCACACCTTTATTCCTACACTATTTGACAAAAATTTCCAATTGAAAAATTTTTCAGTGGATTAATATATTAATATATTTAACATGTATATTTTAAGAATGTTGAGGATTTTGAGTGTTTTTAATTTATTAAAATTATTTAGTGATAGAGGCTTAATGTTTCTTAAATATTGTTTACAGAATCGGCCTTAATTTACAACAGCTTAAAAATCATACAGTCTACTTTAATTATTCAGAAGAAAAGTTTTATTTTTATGGCATTTTTGGGGGGAAATGAAATGCTAGAGAGTTAATGTTCAATTGGATGTGTATGTACCACACTTGGGTGAGATGAGCATTTGACCAGGGAGTCAAGCGACCCAGGTACAGGACTTTTCTTACTGGTAGTTAGCTCTGTGACCTTGGGTGACTTGTTTTCTCTTGGATTCAATCTTCTCATTTGTTAGAAGAAAAAGATTGGTTTAGATAATCTATAAAGGCTCTTCCAAGATCAGCGCCTTAAGACTTCGTTTCTTCTAGTTATATATTTTTAGAGAAATAGGGGTTATGTCTCTGCTTCTTATTAGATACTTTGGACTGAATGTGAAATTTTCTGTGTCCAGTCTGGTCATACTGGGCAGAGTGATGAGGCTTGATAGTTTCTAGAAACTAAGCATTGTCTACAAATAGTCAACAAGAAGGCTTGGTGAATCGGGCCTGTGCTACTTTTGTTTGACATAGACATGTCAAACCAGTTGATGACTAGTTATATAATTTCATGTAGTCATCCAAGTCAATTGAGTTTAGACATTTAGCCTGAGATACTTAATATTCCTCAAGACAAAGTTTTGGGGAGTTAGAAAGTCTTAACCTTCTCTAATTCTGCCTTGGGTTGTGGGATGATTTAGAATAAATAGGACTCAATTTTAGTAATAAATTACATCTCTGACAGTCTAGGATTTTTTTCTGTAGGAAAAGACTCACAGGTTACTGACATGAAGCAGGCATGGGTGACATTTGCTTTTCTTCTGAATCCTCCTTAGTTTAGTCCCTGGCCTGTGGTCCTTATTTCAAGTTCTGAGACCTTGTTTACTCATTTGAAAATGATCATGCTCCACAGGGATGTTTATAAGAAGAGTTATTCCTGAATAGACATCTATTCTTAGAAAGGCTCAACATTTTGGAGATGTCTGTGTTCCACAGATCTATGCATCTGAAAGCATCTCCCCAGATCTAAATAAAGTGTTTTTCCTTGGGAATATGTATCTCTTGGAGGGGTGGAGTAGGGAATAAAATATGTTCTGAGACCAGCTGGTAAAATTCTGCAAAAGAAGTGTGGTAAAATGAGGCACTCTCATAATCTACAAATGAGAGTATCATCTGTTAAAGACTTTGTAGAAATTTTCGGTATCATTGGTCAAGAGCTTTGAAGCACATAGTCTCACCAAGTATTTTACATCTTAAATTGGTCAACTTAACAGTGATGTACTTTTTTTTAATTTAATTTTTTTATTTTTTAAAATTTACATCCAAATTAGTTAGCATGTAGTGCAACAATGACTTTAGAGGTACATTCCTTACTGCCCCTTACCCATTTAGTCCATCCCCCTCCCACAATTGCTCCAGTAACCCTCAGTTTGTTCTCCATATTTATGAGTCTCTTCTGTTTTGTCCCCCTCCCTGTTTTTATATTATTTTTGTTTCCCTTCCCTTATGTTCATCTGTTTTGTCTCTTAAAGTCCTCACAGGAGTGAAGTCATATGATTTTTGTCTTTCTCTGACTAACTTCACTTAGCATAATACCCTCCATTTCCATCCACGTAGTTGCAAATGGCAAGATTTTATTCTTTTTGGTTGCCGAGTAATACTCCATTGTATGTATGTATATATATATATATATATATATATATATATATATACACACACACACACACACACACACATACACACCACATCTTCTTTATCCATTCATCCATCGATGGGCATTTGGGCTCTTTCCATACTTTGGCTGTTGTTGATAGTGCTGCTATAAACATGGGGGTGCATATGTCCCTTCGAAACAGCACACCTGTGTTCCGTGGATAAATGCCTAGTAGTGCAATTGCTGGGTCGTAGGGTAGTTATGTTTTTAGCTTTTTGAGGAACCTCCATACTGTTTTCCAGAGTGACTGCACCAGCTTGCATTCCCACTAAGAATGCAAAAGAGGTCCTCTTTCTCCGCATCCTCACCAACATCTGTTGTTGCCTGAGTTGTTAATGTTAGCCATTCTGACAAGTGTCAGGTGGTATCTCATTGTGGTTTTGATTTGTATTTCCCTGATGATGAGTGAGGTTGAGCATTTTTTCATGTGTCAGTTGGCCATCTGGATGTCTTCTTTGGAAAAGTTCATGTCTTTTGCCCATTTCTTCACTGGATTATTTGTTTTTTGGGTGTTGAGTTTGGTAAGTTCTTTATAGATTTTGGATACTGACCCTTTATCTGATATGTCATTTGCAAATATCTTCTCCCATTCTGTCAGTTGCCTTTTAGTTTTGTTGATTGTTTCCTTCGCTGTGCAGGAGCTTTTTATTTTGATGAGGTCCCAGTAGTTCATTTTTGCTTTTGTTTCCCTTGCCCCCGGAGACGTGTTGAGTAAGAAGTTGCTGTGGGCAAGATCAAAGTGGTTTTTGCCTGCTTTCTCCTTGAGGATTTTGATGGCTTCCTGTCTTACGTTGAGGTCTTTCATCCATTTTGTGTTTATTTTTGTGTATGGTGTAAGAAAGTGGTCCAGGTTCATTCTTCTGCATGTCACAGTCCAGTTTTCCCAGCACCACTTGCTGAAGAGACTGTCTTGATTCCATTGGATATTCTTTCCTGCTTTGTCAAAGATTAGTTTGTGGGTCCATTTCTGTGTTCTCCATTCTGTTCCATTGATCTGAGTGTCTGTTCTTGTGCCAGTACCATACTGTCTTGATGATTACAGCTTTGTAGTATAGCTTGAAGTCTGGGATTGTGATGCCTCCTGCTTTGGTTTTCTTTTTCAAGATTGCTTTGGCTATTCGGGGTCTTTTCTGGTTCCATACAAATTTTAGGATTATTTGTTCTACCTCTGTGAACAGTGATGTACTTTTAAGGTGATTGATCTCAGCGTTATTCGTAGACAATCCCAAATTTTAATAGGAGGCTGGTTAAATTGTTTCCTGTGTTAAATGGAATACCATGGTGCCATTAATTTTGATGACATAGCAGTGTGTTTATTTACATGGGAGAAGTTTATAATGTGTTAAGCGGAAACTAAAATATGTCATGAAAACTTTGGTAAAGGGATATAAATGTGTATATTTATTTGGAAAACTGTATAATAGGTTAACGGTGATTTTACTTGGGTGGCAAGATTATGGATGGTCTCCCTCCTATTTCATACACTTAACCTCTATTTCTCATTTTCCACCAAGACCATGCATTCTTTTGAGAATAAGTAGAACATAACAAGTGAAGCACTTAAGATAGGATTCTGAAGTCAGCCTGGCTGGGTTTAAATCCCAATCCTGTCACTTGCTGGCTGTGTAGTCTTGAGCAAATCACTTTATTTCTTTGTGTCTTTCTTTCTCATCCATAAATCAGAGATGATAATAATAAATAACAATAATAATACCTACCTCATAGATTTGTTGTGAGGATTCAATATACTCAATGTATATGAACCTTTGAGAAGTTTGTAGTAAGTACCATATTCATGTGAGCTATCATTATTTGTTAGTAAGAATAGTGAGTAGGCAAGTGAGAGACAGATGGACAGACAGACACACTAGCATACCTAGAACTCAGTGGTAGAGGTAATGGTCTCTTATGCAGTCAAGCATATCAAATTGAAACAATTTGGTAAACTTTGAAGAGGAATATGATGATTAGATGTTTACCTTTTTTCTTTTTTAATGTTTTTTGAGAGAGAGAGAGAGTGCGAGAGCGTATGAGTAGGGGGGCACAGAGAGGGAGAGAGAGAGAGAGAGAGAGAGAGAGACAGACAGACAGAATCTGACACAGGCTCCAGGCTCTGAACTGTCAGGACAGAACCCAACACGGGGCTCTAACCCACAAACCGTGAGATTGTGACCTGAGCGGAAGTCAGAAGCTTAATGGACTGAGCCACCCAGGCTCCCCTCTATTTTTTTAACTTTTAAAAATAATTAAGGTGTAATTCACATGACACAAAATTAACCATTCTATTCTATTTTTTAAAATTAACCATTTTAGGGACACCTGGGTGGCTCAGTCAGTTAAGCATCTGACCTTGGCTCAGGTCACGATCTTATGGTTTTTGAGTTTGAACCCTGCATTGGGTTCTGTGCAGACAGCTCAGAGCCTGGAGCCTGCTTCAGATTCTGTGTATCCCTCGCTCTCTGCCCCTCCCCCACTTGCGCTCTGTCTCTGTCTCTGTCTCTCAAAGATAAATAAATGTTAAAAAAAAATTTTAAAAATTAACCATTTTAAAGTGAACAGTTCAATGGCAATTAGTATATTCACAATATTGTGCAACTATCATCTTTGTCTAGTTCCAAAACATTTCTTTCATTTCACAGTAAAACCGTGTACCCATTAGGCAGTTTGTTCCCATTCCTCACTCCCTGCAGTGCCTGGTAACCACCAGTCTACATTCTGTGTCTATGGACTTACTTATTCTGGGTATTTTGTATAAATGGAATCATATAATATGTGACATTTTGTGTCAGGCTTTGACTTAGCATAATGTTTTGGAGGTTTGTCCACATCATAGCATGTAACAGTACTTGACTTCTTTTTATGGCTGATTAATATTGTATTTTGTATGCGTGTATGTGTATGTATATGTGTGTATATATCTGTGTGTGTGTGTGTGTGTGTGTGTGTGTATAATTATGATTTGTTTATCCATTCATCCACTGATGGACCTTGGATTCTTTCTTCATTTTTGCTCTTGTGAATAGTGCTGATATGAATAGATGTTTGCTTTTATTTAATAATTGTGGTGATGGTCTATTATAAAAAATTTAAGAAACTCAGAAAAAATAAAAAATGGAACTACCATATAATCCAGGAATCCCAATACTGGCTATTTACCCCAAAATGTAAAAACACTAATTCAAAGGGATACATGGAACCTTATGTTTATTACAGCATTATTTACAATAACCAAACTATGGAAGCAGCCCAAGTGTCCATCAATAGATAACTGGATAAAGAAGATGTAGCGTGTGTACACACACACACACACACTGGAATATTACTCAGCCATAAACAAGAATGAAATCTTGCTTTTTATAATGCTAAAGTGAAATAAGTCAGAGAATGACAAATACCATATGATTTCATATGTGGAATTTAAGAAATAAAGCAAATGAGGTAAGGAGAAAAGGAGGAAAAAAAAAGAAACCAAGAAACAGATTCTTAATTGTAGAGAACAATTGATGGTTACCAGAGGGAAGATGGGTGGAGGGAGATGGGGGAAATAGGGAATAGGCATTGAAGAGTACACTCATCATGATGAAAATAAATAAATAAAAAAATTTAAGAAATGTAGAAATGCAAATAATCTCATTTCACATTTTGGTATAGGTCCTTTCAGTATTATTTATGTATAAACACATGTATAGAAACACACCGTGTAGAAAATTTTTTTTTAATATAAGGTTTTTAAATTATTTATTTTATTTATTTTTCTTTTTACATTTATTTATTTAAATTGAAGTTAGTTACCATACAGTGTAGTATTGGTTTCAGGAATAGAACCCAGTGATTCATCACTTACACAAAACACCCAGTGCTAAAGCTTTTTAAAAGAAAATTGAAGGTCATGTACATTCTGGGTTTTTTCCTCATTAAACTTTGTTGTAATGGATCTCAAATTCTGTGACAGATTTTTGGTCAACTTGTTTCCCTTAAAAGATGCTGATTTTAAGATTTAAAATTTTTTTTTTTTTTTTTTTTTTTTGAGACAGAGTGAGAGCGGGGGAGGGGCCGAGAGAGAGGGAGACACAGAATCTGAAGCGGGCTCCAGGCTCTGAGCTGTCAACACAGAGCCTGATGGGGGGCTCGAACTCATGGACCTTGAGATCATGACCTGAGACAAAGTCAGATGCTTAACCGGCAGAGCCACTCAGGCGCCCCTAAGAGCTACTGATTTTAAAACCTAGTAACTAAAAACTGCCACCCACACACAAAACAAATGGTCCACAAAATATTCTCCTTTTCTGAAAGTTTTACAATGCATTATTAAAATTAACCAGTCTCAAAAAAAAAAAAAAAAAATTAACCAGTCTCTTACTAATAAACTTAAATGGCCAATTGAGATATACAGTTCTGAGACCTTTCTTCCACCACTGATTCAAACTAGTGTGGCAGCTATTGGGCATTTATTCATTTAGCCTTCTGAGCTTCTAGGCAGGCTTGGTGGCCTTGCCAGCTCCAGCTGCCTAATTGTCCACTGCTTTTGTGACGCCCACAGTGACGATCTGTCTAGTGTCACGAACAGCAAAATGGCCCAGAGGAAGATAGTCAGGGAAGCTCTCAACACACATGAGCTTGTCAGGAAACATAATAACAGCAGTAGCAGCATCAGATTGCAAGACGTTGGGGCCATCTTCCAGCTTTTTCCCCAGAACGATGATCAATCTTCAGCAAACTCACGAGCAGTGTGAGCTGTGTGACAATCCAGCCCAGGTACATAGCCAGCAGTGACGTGGCCTGGATTATTCAGGATAATCACCTGAGCCATGAAGCCTCCTCTTTCCATTGGGTCATTTTTCGCTTAGATCACCATAACGAACATCTCTGAGAGACGTGTTCTTGACAGTGAAGCCCACATTGTCCCCAGGAAGAGCTTCACTCAAAGCTTCATGGCACATTTCAACAGAGTTTACTTCAGTTGCAACGTTGACTGGAGAAGAGGTGACAACCATGCTGAGTGTGATAACACCAGTCTCCACTTGGCCCTAGGAACCAATACCACCAGTTCTGTAGATGTCTTGGACAGGCAGACGTAAGGGGTTGTCAGTTGGATGAATTGTTGGCAGGATGCAATCCAGAGCCTCCTGCAGCATTGTTCCACTGGCATTGCCATCTTTACAGGTGACTTTTGATTCTTTGAACCAAGGCATGTTAGCGGTTGGCTCCAGCCTGCTGTCACTATTCCAACCAGAAACTGGCTCAAATAGTACTGTGTTGTGGTTGTAGCCAGTTTTCTTAATGTAGGTGCAGACTTCCTTAATGATTTTTTTGTGCCTCTTCTGACTCTAGGGTGGCTGAAGAGTTAATACCAGTAGTTAGTTGTTTCTCACCCAGTGTGTAAGGCGAGAGGGCATGCTCATGGATCTGCCCATTCTTGAAGATCCCTGATTAAAATTCATTAACACCAACAGCAACAATCAGGACAGCATAGTCAGCCTGGTAATGTGCCTGTAATTAGGTTTTCGATCAAGTCTCTGTGTTCTCTGTTATCAGTGATGGTCCCATCACACTTGCTGTCTTGAGTTTCCACAGGGCAATATCAATGGTGGTAATAGGCTCACACTCAGTTTTCAGTTTACGCAAGACCCAGGTATACTTGAAGCAGCCCTTTACCACCTCAATAGCAGCCTTCTCAAATTTTTCAATAGTTCTTTTGTTCCCATCATGTTTGTATATGGGACGGCCAGTAGTGGTACACTTCCTGAATCTGCATGTCCAATGAGGACAGTATTGATAGGAGTCTTTTCCTTTCTCATTCTGATAGATTGAGTGATGGTTTTCACGACACCTGTGTTTGGGCGGCAAACCCACTATGAACAAGCTACATTCTGTTTTATGTCAGTACTTACCATCTACTGTCTACCATTTTAAATATTTTCTCTTGTCTTTAAGTGTTCTGGTATGTCATGATTTTTAGTAAACAGAATTTATTTTTCCAATCTCTTTTGATAAAAATTTAACTCTTGGCTTCTATTTAACTAATGCTATGATGAATATCTTTTTATAGAAAATATTGCTTAATTCTTGTTTAAGGATAAAGTCCTAGGAATAGAAGTGTTTTGTCAAAGAGTATATGCTTTTAAGGCTTTTGACACACATTGCCAAATTTCCCTCCAGAAATAATAGGCTGATTTACAGTCCTCCCAGCAATATTTGAGTGTCTGTTTTTTCTTTTATTTGTTCATATTCTTTTATTCATAATCATTTTCACTTTAACAAAAAGCATATCTATTTATATTGTATTTTAAATTTCTACTCATATAAAATGTGTCACCATATGTTTGTTGTTTCCTTTTGTGAATGCCTACTTCATGACCTTAGTGAATTTTGTCTTTTTGTAAATAACTAGAATTTTTAAAATGGGTAATGAAGATGTAAATGTTGACAATCTGTTACAGACATGTTCCTAGTTATTTGTCTTCTCATTTTGTTGATAGTATTTTGGTCACAGGGGATCAAACTGTCTTTATCTAGTGAAATCTATTGTTCTTTGTTTTTCTTGGTTTCTGCCTTTGTGCACACATTTTTCTAAGTCTTTCTTAGGTGATTGTGGTATTTTTGTTTGATAATGAGCAAAAACCTTATATTGTCTTGTATGAATGTGGTTTAAAACTTAAATATTTTTTACAAATGCTGCTTGTCTCAGTATGTATTTGCTGTATAAGAATTTTCTCCAGTGACTTACACAAAATTGCAGTTAAACTGAGAGCTTCCTGAACCATCAGCCTAGGATCTTCTGTGTTAAACTTAAGAGGCAAATACAGATCACAGAAGACAAGAGCCCATCTGGGATTTTTTCACGGAACCCATTTCCACAGCATATGTCTGAGTCAGAACCCATTGACTTAAAAACAATTTTTTAAAAATGTTTGTTTATTTTTGAGAGACAGAGTGCTACCGGGGGAGGGGCAGCGAGAGAGGGAGACACAGAATTTGAAGCAGGCTCCAGGCTCTGAGCTGTCCGCACAGATCCCGACACGGGGCTCTAACCCACAAACCGTGAGATCGTGACCTGAGCCAAAGTCGGATGCTTAACCGACTGAGCCACCCAGGCACCATGAACACATTGACTTTATCTTCTCTCCATATTTTCTCTGGGTCCAGAGACTTTTAGCTTGCATTGACTTTTGAGGCAGTGAGATCCTCATTCATCAAAGAAAGATTGAATTTTGTTCATCATGCCCAGTTGACGTGTACAGGAAATTGGGCTGGTTCTTTTTCAGGGGAAATTGTTTTTACCCTTTGAAAATCATTTAACCGGAATACCTCCTTTCTTAGGCATTCCAATTCATTGTCTTTTTATATCTTAGGGAAACAAATTATATGAATGAGTGCTAACCTAGGTAGGCATCCAGCATTTTTTCTTGCATTAAAAATGGGAAGTGACTCTTTGGGTGGTATAGAATGGAACATCTGTTTACTTCAGGGTGAGGATGTTAATGACAAGTCATTTAGTGTTTATCTACTTGTGTTTGTATTTTATTTCTAAATGATCTGATTTTTTTGTTTGTACAAAAAGAAACATGTTTCTTATGAAGGAAATCAGGAAATAGAAGCAAGCTAAATATGCCAAGGTGATTACTGTTGGTACCTTTGTACAGATGCATTCTAATCCCTGTCATGATGTGTGTAGTCATTCACGCATTTTACAGAAATGCAGTCATGTTATACGCATCATATCATGAGCATATTGCCATGTCAGGAGTAGATATATACAGTTTGAAATAAGTGCACAGAATTCTACTGTGTGCGTGTATCAAAACAGAATGCAGCAATTGCCTACTGTTAATCATGTAGAATGTTTTCTATTTCTTGCTATTACAGGTATGTAATAAACATTATTTTTTTTAAAAAAATTGTCACATTTTAACTAATTTTTGAGAGAGAGACAGAGCGCTAGTAGGGGAGGGGCAGAGAGAAAGGGAGACACAGAACCTGAAGCTCTGTGCTGAGCTGTCAGCACAAAGCCCCATGCGGGGCTCGAACCCATGAACCGTGAGGTCATGACCTGAGCTGCAGTTGGACATTTAACTGACTGAGCCACCCAGGCATCCCTGTAATAAACATTATTGTAGCTCTGTCTTTGCTATATGTAGATATTTATCTTACATATTTCCTTAGGACAAATTCCCCCAAATGGAATGTTTCCAATTTCCCAATTTCTGAATGTTACAAGTGTTCTTTGTGTGTGTGTGTGTGTGTGTGTGTGTGTGTGTGTGTGTGTTTTGTTTGTTTTTTAGAAATTGTCAGGAATGTGAAAAATACAGATTGGGTACCTTTTCAAATTTATTACATGAAATCAAATAAAAATTCCTCTTAAGTGTAAAGGCATTGTTCATCTTTCTATTTCTCTGTGGCAATTCATCTTCCACTCTAATGTATTTTCCTGACTATAGAATACAAATGTGAAAAGGGTCATTGTGATAAGAATTCTATCTTTATTCTTTCTGGAAGGTTGATTGTATGTGTGTAGGGGGTTACTTTTTGAGGGTAAATTTTTAGAATGGAAGTTTCTATTCTTTTGACCATGCCTGATCTGTTTTCACAATTGGGAAAGTTTTTGCCGTTGGTATTACTGTTTGCTGAGGATTACTCACCTTATTTTCTTTCTTTTTTTTTTTTTTATAATTTTTTTTTAACGTTTATTTATTTTTGAGACAGAGAGAGACAGAGCATGAACAGGGGAGGAGCAGAGAGAGAGGGAGACACAGAATCTGAAACAGGCTCCAGGCTCTGAGCTGTCAGCACAGAGCCTGACGCGGGGCTTGAACTCACGGACCGTGAGATCATGACCTGAGCCAAAGTCGGACGCTTAACCGACCAAGCCACCCAGGCACCCCAACTCACCTTATTTTCAACTTGTACCCTTTATCTTTTCCATGGACATCAAGAGCCCACCTCGTTCAGTTGCTGAGCAAGATTGTGCGGGTGAAGAAAAGATAGGTTCACTTTCTCAAAATAGTCATGTAATCTGATGTGACAAATACTTTACTAGGGCCAATTCTTATATAATTGAGTAGAGCAATTGGAATATTAAGTTATTTGGGCAGTGCTCTGTTTGCTATTTTGGGTTCTCTTCCTTGTAAATCTTAAAAGTTTCATAGCCTAGAACTTCATAATTTTATCAATGATAAGTGATCTGATTCAGAAAACAAAGATACAGATTGGAGCTAAAATATTCCAGTATACATAAACAAAAAAATACAGGACAGTTTCATTGTCAACAAAGTCTTTGAGAAAAGGTGACTGTGTCTCTTTACCTTTTGAAGGGTAAGAAAGAATTTTTTACTTGTTTGCTTTTGTGCATTTAGATTTGTTTGTCTCGGGTTTCAGTTTCCACTGTGAATCATTGAGCGCAGAAATGGCACGCCACTAATTTAGGAAAGACCTGAGCTTGTGAAGGTAATCACACCTTCAGAGAGAGATCTGTTGCCTGGAGAGGAAATTGCTGCTGTTATTTCCAGTGCTTTAATTAAGCAACTGGCCAATGCAGACCTATTCACTGACAAATAACCCACTTTAGGAAAATGTGTCGTGTAAAGGGTTCAAGCTGAAATCTGAAATGTAGGGATATTATCAGAATAAGATTTTTCATTTTTGAAGGATTCAAAACAGGCCTTTCAAAACAGCTTTGATAGTTTCTGTTAGTGAAGGATTAAATTATTGAAAAAACTGTAGGCAGAGAGTAGCAAAGACCTGGGATTAAAATTGGTGTCAGGAAACTCTCAGTCAGGTAATTGATTTGTGTTCAGTGACCATTAGATACAGTTTGCAGTTCACAGCCAATTTATCTGTTTTATTTGTGGTCCTAGATTTTGGTAGAGAATATTGATGAAGATTGTTTTGATAAAATATTAAAGCCAAAAGGTATTTTTGCTTATATTGCAAACATATTTAAAAAATATGAAGACAGACTTTCTAATATACTACATGATTATTTCCTGGTAACAGAAATCGCATATGAATCACTTCTCTTTTTATTGAAATATGACTTATAGACAAAAAACTATACATATTTAATGTATACAGTTGATAAGTTTGGAATATGCATTCATGCGGTGAATTGCCACCATAATCAAGGTAGTGAATGAATTCATCATCTGTAAAACTTTCCTTGCATAGAAGTTACTTCCTGAAGTGAATCAAAGAATGTTTAGTTTATATGCAGTTTCATTTTACTGTTTTCTCATGTAAATATAATTATTATAGGAACCAAGAGCCATCTAATTACATTGGATGAGAGAAAAAGTTTGCTAATTTCTTATATTAAGTGGTTGATTTGTATAAATCAGTATTTAAAATTTAAAATATACACCATGTTTGCTTCACTTCAGCAGAATTTTTAAAAGTTGTTTCTTGGGGCGCCTGGGTGGTTCAGACGGTTAAGCATCTGTCCAGCTTTGGCTCAGGTCATGATCTCACTGTTCATGGGTTCTAGCCCTGCATCAGGCTCTGTGCTCACAGCTCAGAGCCTGGAACCTGCTTTGGATTCTGAGTCTTCCTCTCTCTCTGCCCCTCCTCCGCTTGTGGTCTGTTTCTCCGTCTCTCAAAAATAAATAAAAATGTTAAATTTTTTTTAAGTTATTTCTTTTACCTTCATATTATTTGTGAATAGTATTATTGTGACGGTGTTTTTGAAAAGAGTAGATAATGTGTTCCACTGGAGTGCTTGAAATTCTGGAAGTAAACTTGTGTTCAGACATTACCTTTAGCTTCTTATTACAGCTACGCTTTAACTAAATCTAAAATTCCAGACAATTTTCTGGAAATATCATTTATGTAAGCATTGAAGCTTTTACCATGTACATGTAAGTCTTGTTTTTCATTATAATTTTAGTCTGTAAAGTTGCCATAAAGACTGAATTAGCCGATAGTGAATCTTTGCTTCCAGTGGAAATACAAGAGGCTCTGGTTACAGCATTTTCATCAGCCTATCAAAACATGACCTTGTTTTATGTGTGTTTCCATTTAAAGACATCTTATTTAATATATATTGTTAGCTCATTATAATCGAAGTCACAACCAATGACACTGTCACTCTCACATCTGAAGGAAACTTATCTAATACATGTGTTTTCTCCATAAGGCATATTACGACCTTCTAGGAAAACTAGACAGCACTTCAGCACTATGCTTCAGGCCACTTTAAAGGGTGAAATCACTCGTATAAAGCACAACAAAACAAAAAACCAAAACAGAACCCCCCCCCCCCCCCCCCCCCCCCGGCCAAAACTTAGCACAAAATATGTTCCCAAAAGGATACTTGTTTGTAGCGTGAGAGCTGATACAGGAAGGCAGAATGTCATCTCGTTTGACCTCAGCTGGGAACCTGCATTTTTGGTGAGTCAAATTTTTGCTATTCTTTGCACGTCTGTGAAGGATCCCGAGAGCACCACTAGTATTGACCTTGGGGTTACAAATACATTTTTGCAAGTAGGAGAATTTGCATACATGGAATCTGCAAAAAATGAGAATCAACTGTAGCTATTTTAGAAGGGCAGAGTTTTTGCTGTTAGGTCAGTGTGGACCAGCACTCAAGCTTGGGTTAATATCTTGAGTTTATTCTTTTCTTTTGAGATTGTACATAATCTATGATAGTTTATGTACAATTATCTGTTGGTAATTTTTGTGTACATTCCCACATATAGGTACATTATCTTCATTTTATAAGATTGGATGCTGAGGTCTGGAAACAAGCTAAATATCTTAAAGTAATAGCAGAACTGATGAGGAAGTTGGCCAAATACTTCTTTGTCCTGTGCTCAACAACATTGTAACCACATGTGCATAATTTTGTGTTTCACTTTTTTCCTTTTTAGGCCAGCTTTAAATTTTGTCATGGTCAGTGATCTAGAGGATTTTTTGCTTATTAAATTTCTTGGGTTTTAGTCTACTGCTTTACTCCTTAATCTATTCAACAGGCAGGCTGTGTGAACTTTGTTTCCTTCTATGAACAATTGACGATTTAAAGCTACCTTCTGCCAAAGGGCCCATTTCAGATATGACTTTTGTTATACTTTATTTATTCCAATTGAAGCTTTCTTTTAATCCCTGCTTATCTAAGACTTAGCTCCCATCATATTTTTGTTGCAGTGAAGTATCTGTCAGAGTGTTATACATGTTGTCAATGCAGAAACGGTCACTAGCTCAGGATAGAAAGACATGATATAATTGAATAAAAACCTAATGATTGCATGTAGATCTGTACTGTTTAACACTGTAGCCACTGGCCACCTGTGGCTGTTGACCACTTGAAGTGTGGCTAGTCCAAGCTGAGATGTCCTGTAAGTACAGAACTCACACTGGATTTAGATGATTCCATAAAAATAAAATAACATTGTTTTTCATTAATATTTTTTATATTTAAGTATTTAAAAGATGATATTAGGTTAAAATATATTGTAAGTAATCTTACCGTTTTTACTTTTTTAAAAAAATGTTTATTTTTGAGAGAGAGAGAGAGAGAGAGAGGGAAGGAGAGGGAAGGGAGAAAACGAGCAAGCGGGAGAAGGGCAGAGAGAAGGAGACACAGAATCCAAAGCAGGCTCCAGGACTGAGCTGTCAGCACAGAGCCCGACCTGGGGCTCGAACTCATGAGCTGTGAGATCATGACCTGAACCAAAGTTGGACACCAACTGACTGAACCACTCAGGCACTCCTCTTTTTCCTTTTTTAACGTGGCTACTAGAAAACTTAAAATTACATATGTGAGTCACATCTGTAGTTTATATTCTATTTCTTTTGGATAGAATACAACTGGTATCAGTGTTATGCTGGATGTTTAAAATGTATACATCCCACCTCTTATTTCCTTCTCTGATCTTAGCTCCCCTCTGTTGAGTAAACCTCTTTGCTCCCCTCTTTGAATAAGTAATGTTGTCCTGTT
This sequence comes from Panthera onca, assembly GCF_046562875.1. Classification (NCBI taxonomy): domain Eukaryota; kingdom Metazoa; phylum Chordata; class Mammalia; order Carnivora; family Felidae; genus Panthera; species Panthera onca. Next base: position 90,870,051 of record NC_138340.1, on the reverse strand, counting down.
AGGTAGAAGGTAAGAAATATAATACTCTTGTTCAATGATCAACTCCCTAGTGACCCACCCACTATACTTCTCATTATAGGTAGTAGTTATGCACTTCTGTAAAAACTCCCAAGATATCAAATTAGTGAAAGCTGAGTAATTACATATTTTAAATTTTTATATTTCTTACTTGATAATATTAAGCCAATTGGCAATTTTGAGAACTCACCAAAACTGAAAAAAATTATCGAAAATTTGCTAAAGGGAATTTGAAGTAAATATCAGCAATCTTTGCTCTCAAGAATGAGTTCATTTTCAAGGGGCCTGGGTGGCTCAATGGGTTAAATGTCTGACTTAAGCTCACTCCGGTCATGATCTGGCAGTGTGTGACTTTGAGCCCCTCGTCAGGCTCTGTGCTGACAGCTCAGAGCCTGGAGCCTGCTTCGGATTCTGTGTCTCCCTCTCTGTCATCCCCACCCACTGCCTGTGTCTCTCTCTCTTTCTTGTGCACTCTCTCTCTCAAAAATAAGCATTAAAAAAATAAAAAAGAAGAATGAGTTTTTTTGAAATTTGCTACAGTCACTAAGAACTGAATATTACCAGGGTGTTGATTAGTACTATGAATTTTAAAAAGCTGGGTGCTATTTTCTAGTATATAGAGGTGGATTCACTCCAAGATATGTTTCGCTCTTTATTATTTTGCTTAGTGTAGCATCAAGCACAGTTTTTATTTGCAAATTTGTGTTGTGGCAGTACTTTTAAATTTCTAAAGTCATTATTATAAAAGCAACATTTTATTCACATGAATTTGGACAATGAAAATTTGTATATACTAATTTTAATATGCCTATCACGTTTGAGTCTCTACTATATATACCATACTGCTATATAATATTTTAACAGATAGTAATTGAACATGTATAAGGACCTTTTGGGAGCAATGAAAATTTCTCTTAAAAATTTTTAATGTTTATTATTTTTGACGGAGAGAGAGAGAGAGACAGAGCATGAGCAGGGGGAGGGGCAGAGAGAGAGAGGGAGACACAGAATCTGAAGCAGGCTCCAGGCTCTGAGCTGTCAGCACAGAGTCCGACGCGGGGCTCGAACTCACAGACTGCGAGATCATGACCTGAGTGGAAGTCGGATGCTCAACTGACTGAGCCACCCAGGCGCCCCAGGGGAAATCAATTTCTAATATTTGCTGGTGAATTTAATGTTTGGTACCACGTGATAAAAAAAATTGTAATAAAGGCTAATACACTTTCTGACTGTAGAGGGAAACAGTATATTTTGGCTAGAATTAATGTTGATTTAGTGATTATTACAGTGTTCTTTGTGTGTTTATCCTCAAAGATCTATTTTGACTTTTACCATTTCTTCTGAATATTTTGCTTAAGGGTGTCATTTTTGGATTGCTCTGTTTTACAAGATTGGTTTTAGATTTGGTTAGTTATATTAGGCAAAAAGTGACTTGGCACAAAATTAGTGTTCTGTCTCCACCATCAACTGCCCCCTAAACCTCAACCAGGAATATTTATTCTCTCATGTTTTTAGGAGGCCTGGGTAACTGTATCTTTTAAGTTAGAAAGTTTAGTTTTGTTCCTTCCATTAACAAAATATTGTAGCTACAGACAAGAAGATACTCTTGAAGATGAGTGGCTTCTCAGTTCTTTTGGTCCTACCCATTGCTTTATATTGTTTAAGAATTACAGCTGCTATTGAATGCATATTTGGGACCACTGCTAACCTATACGGTACCTTTGTGTGAATTAAAAAAAGAGGAGGTGGGGGGTGCCTGGGTGGTTCATTCGGTTAAGTGTCTGACTCTTGATTTCTGCTCCGGTTGTCATCTCACGGTTCCTGAGTGTAAGCCCCAGGTCAGGCTCTGCATTAAGCATGTGGAGCCTGCTTGGTATTCTCTCTCTCTCCCTCTCTCTCTGCCCCTCCCCTGCTCTCTCTCTTTCTCAAACATAAATAAGTAAACTTAAGAAAGGAGGAGGAACTGGGGCACCTGGGTAGCTTAGTCGGTTGAGCCTTCGACTTCGGCTCAGGTCAGGATCTCATGGTGTGTGAGTTCGAGCCCCGCATCGGGTTCTGTGCTGACAGCTCGGAGCCGCGTCGGGTTCTGTGCTGACAGCTCAGAGCCTGCTTCTGCTTCTGTGTCTCCCTGTCTCTCTGACCCTCCCCCATTCACGCTCTGTCTCTCTCTGTCTCAAAAATAAATAAATATTAAAAAAAAATTAAAAAAAGGAAGGAGGAGGAGGAGGTGCCTTTTGCCTGAGTGCAACTTTCACCATGTGCCCTGGTGCCCTTCATGTGCAGTGAGGGGTGAATTTTAACACCTCATCTACTTTGTCCCCCTCAGGATGGTGTGTTTACCGTGTTCAAATGGCCCAGTAATGCAAGGATTCCCTGAGGAGTATCTTACTTATATTATCTAATCTAAAATATATTTTATATCCACCCAAGTATTAAGTCCAACTGCTATTGCTTATTTTACTAGAAACATTTATTTTTATGAGCACTTAGAATTTTGATTTCCATAAATGAAGAAATTGAAATTCTGAGGGGCCAGGTGACTGGCACAGTGATGTAGAGCTGGCTAATGGCAGAGTTGGGGGGTCACTCCTCTATTTGTGTTGCTCCAGGTCTGTGCTCTTGTCTACCATCACCTAAATTCAGTCCTCGTTTTATGGCCAGAAGTTAAAACAAATGAAGATCGGTAATTCATAATCACAGGTTGGATGGTGTTGGCTACCAAATTATGGCACATGATAAGATTGGTGAAAATCATGGTCTCTTAAGTTTGACAACTGTTAAGATTTTTTAATGTAGTGGCTCATGTAGAAATCCCACTGGCTTGTTCTTTATAAACTGTAGTAGCCCCTGCCTATAAGTGGTGCTATTCTTAGAGAAATAGTAAAGATAGTAGCAGAATGAGGCTCTTCTCCTTTCTTCTCTGAGGTTCATCTCTCCTGTCATCTCCTAAAAACAGAAATTGTTAGTGAGTTCAAATTCTAAATTTCACTGTGGCCTTCAATAGGAATGTAACAAATGTAAAATACCACATTGTTTAGCTTTTCCCAAACAGAAGTGACGATATGCTGCTGCCTCCCCCTATGTAGCCTATGACTTCTGTGTCAATATGAACACAGATGAAAATTGTAGATGGTGCTTCTGATAGTTTGTTTCTACTCCCTACACTGGAGCTTTATTTTGCAAAATGAGCTTAGCCCTACTTGAATCCCGATTTCAAAGATTTTCAGCTGCAAAGTTGACAAAACTTTTGGCAGGGGTGAGAAGTATTGAGAATCTTGCTTTTAATCTCTCCTTCTCCCTCCCGCCCCCACAAGAATGTATTTATTTGTAAGAATTGAAACTACAGATCTTCCTCAACATAATGTCGTGTTACCTCCTGACAAACTCGTCATAGATTGAAAATCTCGTAAGTCACAAATGCTTTTAATACACCTAACCTGCTGAACATTGTAGCTTAGCCTAGCTTAGCCTAGCCGACGTGAAACGTGGTCTGAATGCTGGCAGGTGTTTACCCTGCAGTTGGGCAAGATGCCCTAATACAAAGCCTCTTTTACAATAAAGTATTGACCATCTCCTGTAGCTTATTGAATACTGCACTGAAAGTGAAAGACAGAATGGCCATACGGGTACAGAATGGCTGTAAGTATATCAGTTGCTTACCCTCGTGCTGGTGAGGCTGACGGGGAGCCGGGGCTCACCGCTGCTGCCCGACATCACGCGTGTCGCTAGCTCAGGAAAAAATAAAAATTCAGACTGCAAAGATGGTTTCTACTGAAGGCGTTTCGCTTTTGGTGTCATTGTAAAGTTGAGAAATTGTAAGTCCCCATCCTAAGGCGGGGACCCGCCGTAACTGTACAATGATGATATGGAGGAAATGCTGAATGCAAATTCCACTGTGACGTTTGACAGTAGCCATAGGCACAGATTTTATTTCTCAGTCTGGGGGAAAAAAAAAGACTTGGAGAAATGAAAGGCTTTGGATTTGGGCCTTTTCTTTAAAAATTTTTTTTTTCAATCTTTATTTTTGAGAGAGAGAGAGAGAGAGACAGATTGCGAGGGGCAGAGAGAGAGAGGGAGACACAGAATCTGAAGCAGGCTTCAGGCTGTTGTCACAGAGCTCGACATGGGCTCGAACCCACAAACTGAGGGATCAGGACCTGATCTGAAGTCAGACACTTAACCGACTGAGCCACCCAGGCACCCCTGGGCCTTTTCTTTTTCAATGAACTTACTTGGAAAGAACCTTCAAAGGTAGTGTTTATAAAAACAGTTTTATACACTGAGATTTTAAAGGGTGTTCTTTAAAGCTTTCCTAGGTTTATTGGAAGAAAAGCATGAGAGCTCATAAATCTGTACAAATACTTTCATTCTAGTGTGGAGAGTGTTAATAGGTTGCTTTCCAGATAAACTTATAAAACCATTTTGTGAGTACCCTACATGCTTATTAGCTTGCTTGGTAACCAGTGGTTATCTTGAGTTTTTTTTGTGGCTAAGGGTGAGAAGACCGGAGAAAAGTTTTAGGAACACAAGTCTTTTTCCACTTCCTCTTGGTGCAGAACTGCTTTATGGGACTGTTGGATGAGCACTTGTCTGACTTTATATGTGAAATAACCATTCCTTCCCCATCCTTAGTTATCCCAAAGCACTGGGACACTCCATTGACTAAAATTAAACTGCTGCACCTCTGACATTAAAAGCTCCTATATAATCTGTACTCAAGCTGTTTTTCTAGTTGTTGTTTTTTTTTTTTTTTCAACTATTCCTTCTCAAACTCTGCTTCCAAGTCATACTGTGTCCTTGCAATTCTGGCAGTAAGTACTACAGTTGGTTTCTCAGTGCATCTCTCCATAATGTTCCCTCTTTGTGGGACACCTTTCTGCTCCATTCCCTACTTCTGTTTTCTCTGTTGAAATACTATCCACAGGCTGAGTCTCTGTTTCCTCCGTGAAGCTACTCTGAATCTCCCAAGTGGAGGTCCGTGCTCTCTCTGCTTCCCCGTTCAAGTTATACCTTCACTGTAGTAATGATCCCAGTTCATCTTTTGTGCTGATTAGTTGAATTCACGTCTTATCATGCTCATGTCTTATAGGTCTCTTTTATCTGAGCAATGCTTAACATTTGTAACCATTCATTACAAATATTAACATTTGTAAATATTTTTTGATTCATGAAAATCAAAGAATTCAGATATATTCTCTTTCTTTCCAAGTGTCCTAAATTCAGCATTCTATTACTTGTATAGTGCTGGATTTCCATTTACTAAATAACTTTTCTATGCTTCTTCATGTTTCTCTAATTGCTTTTTAAAATTGCTTTAAACTCACAGAAATGTCACAAGACATTGTGACATTGTACAGGGAACTCCTGCATAACTATAACTATTATACAGATTCGCAGTTTATATTTTGCTCTTACTGCTTTATTCATTCTGTGTGTGTGTGTGTGTGTGTGTGTGTGTGTGTGTGTGTGTGATTTATGAGTAACTTGGAAGGGTGCCTGGGTGGCTCAGTTGGTTAAGCATCCGACTTTGGCTCAGGTCATGATCTCCTGGTTTACGAGTCTGAGCCCTGTGTTGGGCTCTGTGCTGACAGCTCAGAGCCTGGAGCCTGCTTCGGATTCTGTGTCTCCCTCTCTCTCTGCCCTCTCCAGCTTGCACTCTGGCTCTCCCTTAAAAATAAATAAAAACGTTAAAAAATTTTAAAAAAAGTCTAACTTGGAGGTAAAAAATTTAACATTAAAGAATTAAAACAAAAACAGACTAACTTCTGTTCCTTTCCTAAGAACAAGATGATTTTTTTGACACAGCCATAGTGTCCTGATCAGAGTCAGGATATATTACATTGATACTTTATTTCTATCAACTCTAGAGTTCGTATTCAAATTTCATCAGTTCCAGTAACGACCTTCATAACTTCTTTCCCTAGTCCAATACATGATCTAAAATCCCACATTGCATTTTGTTGTTATTTCTCTTTAGCTTTCTTTGATTTGTAATAGTTCCTCAGTCTCATTCATCCATCCATGCATCCATTTAGATTGTCACATTTCTGAAGAGTATAGATCTGTTATTTTTGTAGAATGTCCCTTAAATTGGATTTGTAGAATATTTCTTCATGATTAAATCATACTGGGAGTTGCGTGATTATCAATTTATCTGGGTATTGATGAGAACTTTGATTATTTTGTTAAGTCTGCCAAGACCTTCCACTAAAGAAGTACTTTTCCCCTTTGTAAGCAATTAGTCATTTGTGAGCTGTACATTTAGGCTGTAGGAATATCCTGATTCCTGTCGAACTTTCACCCGCTAGTTTTAGCAGCCATTAATTAGTTAAAGCCATTAATTTAGCATGAATTAATCATTCATTGATGAATAACATCAATATTCCTTCTGTGCTTATTGACCTTGTGTGGAAAAGAATCACTTTTTTTAAAAATTTATATCAATATCGATTGATGGATTCTTAGTAATTCAGAGTATTTATTTTGATGCACAAATTGGCCCAGAGACACTCCGAGCTAGCTGTGGTGCCACTTTTATTTTTTGAACATTTTTTGAACATCAGTTATTTTTTGAACATTTCCTTCCTTTGTGGCATAGCATGTTCTAGTCTTATTGTGTACTTTTCTGCTTCAGCCCTGAGTTAGATTTTTCTTCAAGGAGACCTGATTCCTTTAAAAGAGGATGATATTTAGAAACTGAAATTTGGGAACCAACCCATGTTTTCTAGATCTTATTAGTAGAGCTGGAAAATGGGTGCTTGTGTTCATATATATACATGCACATATATATATGTATGTGTTATTTAGTTCCGTATCTGTCTTTTCAAATTAAAAGTTACAGGTTTATATTGGTAACTTCATTCGCAACATAAAACCACAGGGTATGTTCATGTTTTCCTCCTTTAAATATTGGTAATTGCCTTTCCATCACTGAGAATGTGGTTTCAGTTATCCTCACTGTATGTACTCATTTGCTCAAGTCTAGAATACACAGAAAGTAGTTGGATAATTAGTAGCCTGTACTCCTGCAAAAAGCAAACCTGCTAGCTAGAATTCAATACTTACTTTTTTGAGGTATAATGTACACATAGTCAAGTGCACACTCCTAAGTGTGCACTTTAAGTTTGACAAATGTGTGACATAAACCTCTATCAAGAACAGAGGGTATTTCTTTTCTTTTTTTAAATTTTTAAAAATGTTTTTATTTATTTTTGAGACAGAGAGAGACAGAGCATGAGCTGTGGAGGGGCAGAGAGAGAGGGAGGCACAGAATCAGAAGCAGGCTCCAGGGTCTGAGCTGTCAGCACAGAGCCCGACGCGGGGTTCGAACCCACGGACTGAGAGATCATGACCTGAGCCGAAATCGGACGCTCAACCAACTGAGCCATCCAGGTGCCCCGAACAGAGTATATTTCTGTCACTCAAAAAGCTCTCTTGTATTCCTTACCAGTTAATCATTTCCTAACCCTGCTGCCAAGTGGCAGTAACTTTTCTGACTCTCTTAATCACAGTTTAGTTTTGCCAGTTCTCAAACTTTATCTAAATGGAATAATACAGTCCATTGATGTGTGTGTCTGGCTTCTTTCACTTAACATGATGTTTTCGAGATTCATCCACATTGTTTCATATGTCAGCAGTTCATTTTTTTAAATTGCTGAACAGTACTCCCTTTTGTAATGGTATCACTCCTTGTTTATCCCTTCTTCTGTTGATGGATGTTTGGGTTTGTTCCTAATGATAAAGTAAGTAGCTGTCGACATTTTTTGTATAAATCTTTGTTGTGGACATTTTGTTTTTATATTTTGGAGTAAAATCTTAGGAATAGGGTAGTTGGACCACTGGGTAGGTGTTTATTTACCTGTATTAGAGACTGCCAAACACTTGTTGCACAGTGGTTGTGCTATTTTTTCATTTTCATCTTCAAGATAGGAGTGTGCCAGTTGGTTCACATCCTTGTCAACATTCTGAATTTTCACTATACCTAACTGTAGCTGTTTGGGTTTAGTCGTATCTCACTGTGAGATTTTTCATTTCCCTGGTGGCCAGTGATGAAAACACATTTTTATATGTGTATTGGTCATTTGTTTATGTAACTTTGTCAAGTTTCAGTTGAAGTCCTGTGCTGATTTTAAATTTGTTGTTTATTATTGAGTTGTAGGAGCTCTTTATATATGGTGAATGGGAATTCTTAGCCAGAAGTATGTTTTCGGGGTATTCTTTCCCAGTCTGTGACTTGCCTAATCTTTTTTCTTAATATTATCTTTTGTTGAGCTGGACTTTTCAATTTAAATAAAGTCTAATTTACCTTTTTTCTTGTTTTATAATTATTGCATTCTTATCCTGCCACAGAAATCTTTACCCTTGTCATGAGGATGTTCTCCTGTTTTCTTCTACAAGTTATAGTTTTTAAAAAATGTTTATTTAGTTTTGAGAGAGAGAGGGAGAGGGTGAGCAGGGTAGGGGAAGAGAAAAGCCCAAGCAGGCTCTATGCTCAGTGTGGAATCTGATGCAGGGCTTGATCTCATGACTGTGAGATGATGACCTGACCCAAAATTAAGAGTTGGCATGCTTAACCGACTGAGCCACCCAGGCGCTCCTCAAAGTTAGAGTTTTAACTTTAAATTTATGGGGCTTCTGGGTGGCTCAGTCAGTTAAGTGTCTGACTTCGGCTCAGGTCATGATCTCACAGTTTGTGAGTTTGAGCCCCGTGTCAGGCTCTGTGCTGACAGCTCGGAGCCTGGAGCCTGCTTCGCATTCTGTGTCTCCCTCTCTCTCTGCTCGTCCCCTGCTCACACGCTGTCTCTCAAAAATAGATAAAGATTAAAAAAAAAAAAAATTAGGTCGATGATTTATCTTGAATTGTTTTGTGTGAGTATGACAATAGGGTTTAAGGTTTATTTGTTTATCCTTATGGATATTCTGATCCAGCACCATTTGTTCAAAGGACTGTTTTTTCGCCATTGAATTACTTTGGCACGCTTTTGGGCAATCAGTGGCCCATATCAATGTGAGTTCCCTGAATCATCTTAATTACAAACATGACTTTTGTATTCATCGAGCTGTTACTTTCTATTTTGAGCAGCATTCATAAAAACTTTTATTCAGTTTTTACCTGGGAAATATTTGTGTTTGGACCACCTTTTCCATCAAATGTTAGGATAAGTTGGGGTGGGATTCGTTCTGGGGCGAAATCTATCACGGGGTCCTAGCACGTGCACTGTTTGCTTCTCTCCACATGGTCCTTTTGCCAACATAGAAAGCTTCCTGGGCAGTTTCTTTCTCACCCTATTTAAGAAATCAGACTGTAATAATGCAATCAGTCTTTCATTTTTATTAAAACGTATGTGCCATGGTGCTTACAGTAAATAAATAAAGGCAAGTGCCCTGCTTTTCTTTTCTAGTTTTCTTCATCTACTTGGCATGTATGTATTGAGCTTCTGATATAAGCTGCTTCACTGTGGGCCCATAGGACGAATGACAGTTGGCTTTGGTGATTACATTTCATAAAACTTCGGTAACATTTTGAGCACAGACAGGGGTGAAACTTGCCATACTGGGTACCTGTGCTGAGGTCATAAAATATGCACACACATGTGCATGTGCCTTCCCCTACTCCTTGGAAGAGATAGAAGATCTACCTTGGAGATCTCATTAGTAGCAGCTCTGGACTGTTGGAAAGAGAAATGATAGCTTTCCTTCTTACTGCTTACTGTTTAGGATTCATTTTCCTTAGCTTAGCAATTTTCTGATGGAGCCTAATATTTATCCTTTGGTGGAAAACATGTAAAATTGCCTCCCTTTTTTGTTTTTAGATCTCTCACGCAGAGCGGTTTTAGGGCTTCCTCTGCCATTAATGCGATGTGTCCGACGGCTTCATGGTAAGAATGTGCTGCCGATAATTGGGTGTGTGGCTGATGATGTGCCTCCCGTAGCCATCAGCCTGCGACCTTGATGGTGTGTGTTTGAAAAGAATGTGTTGGGCGACTGTTGTTAGGTCTAATCCTCTGCAGCTGAGCAAGAGTAATGGCAGATGACAGGGCCGGCAGGCTCAAGGCTCCCAGGAAGAGATGCTCTCTGCAGCATCTTGCATACAACAGCCTGTCAGAGATGCTTAGAGTTTGTAGTGGGAGCTCCACATGGCTGACAAGGCAGCGGCATTATGTCTGAAACGTGGACACGTATTGAATTTGTATTAGCTTCTTTTGTAAGGCAAAATGCAAGTACCTAATGAAATAAGTAACATGTGTAGCAACATTGATTTTTGTTTCCCACTGGTGCACAGAGGCCAGGTCTGTTCTCTGCTCTGGTGTTCAAAGGGTCCTTAGCCTGCAGCTCTTCTGCATCCATTTTGGCAAGAAGCACATTCTTCCTTTGTTGTCCCCGCCCATCCAGGACAGAGGGGCATCTGTTGTCATATCCATTATTTATCTGGGAGAAACAGTTTTACTTAATTATCTTCTCTGCTGCTGGAAGCCTGGCGCGGCTCGCTTCCTTTTGAAAAGATAATAGGACTCAGGGCTGTTAATATGTTTTAATTAGTGAGCTCATGGCAAAGCCAGTGTCTCACACTTAGTTCTTTAGATGGCTTTGTAGATAAGAACCTCCGCAGCAAAACCAGGAGCCTGGGAGCTGCCAGCACGCTTCCTGGGAGCCGCTCGACTCCGAGTGAAGTAGCTTGTTTTCTCAACACCAGCATTCCTGTCTGACCCTGCCAGAGTGGCAGAGGATGCGTTCTGGGGTACTGCACGTAGCTCCTTTGTATCATACCTTTTCCTGGCTGTGGAGGAAAACTAGCTCTTGCCTCCAGCAACGGTACAGCTCGTGTTCTCAGAGAATGGCTTATTTAATGCTTTGTCCTCAGAGCTCCAGCTCCTTCATTTTAAAACAAGACATTTGAACTGAGATGAGCTTTCAGGCACTTTTGAGCTCTAAGTTTAGAGTCTTTAATGAATGTCGAGGTTCTGGAGATTTGTAAGCCGTAATTCCAGGAATCCAGGACTCAAGGAGAGGAGCCCTTGGCCGGTACCATTCATTCATGTGCAGCCTTGGGAAAGGGTGGTTTCATTTGAGCTCTGCAACGTTAGTCTTTGTAAAAATGCAGGGTGAGGCCTTCCTGTCTCCCTTATCTTTCTTTGAAAATAAACAAGGTGATATTTCTCAGCATATTCACATGTGTTTTTAAAGCTTGATAGTTTTCAAAAGGCTTTCATGTCAGAATGCAGATGGTATTAATTTCTCTTGAGGAGCATAAGCCCAGCCTCTGAGAGGTTAGGTGATTGTCCCACCCTTCTCACCCTGCTGGTACATGCTAGGGCTGGAGGTAAGAACCTGAGTTCCTGACTCCTGGGTCACATGGTGATGCGTAATAACTCTGAGAGATGCCCCTCACAGTTCTTCTTTGCTCTGGAGATGGTTCCTAATTGAGAGCATAAGGAAATGCGGTCCATAGATTTTGGATCCCAGAAATGCCCTGTGTTAGCAGTGCCAAGAGAGGGCAGACCTATAGCACTTCTGTAGCTCCTTGTTTACTCATACATGTAGCAATAGAAAGCCTCTGGGGAGATCAAGTTTGCAATGTAGTAATTAACTCTTTCCCTCCTCCTCTTGGAAGGGCCATTCATCATGTTCCCCCCCTTTTTTTTTTAATTTTTTAACATTTATTTTTGAGATAGAGATGGAGCATAAGGAGGGAGGGGCAGAGAGAAAGGGAGACACAGAATCCCAAGCAGGCTTCAGGCTCAGAGCTGTCAGCACAGAACCCATTGCAGGGCTTGAACTTATAAGCTGTGAGATGATTACCTGAGCCGAAGTTGGACGTTCAGCCGACTGAGCCACCCAGGCACCCCTCATGCTTCCCTTCCAAAACTAAGCCCCAAAGCCAGAGAGAACGTCTGGGCCAGAGTGTAACAGGGGAGGTTTTGAAGGAGTTTGGTTCACTTCTCACCTGTAGTTACTGTTGACTGGCAAATCACACAAGTGCCCTGTGTGTCGCTGGGGAGGGGCCCTTAGGAATGAAGAGGGTGGAGGCATCTAGCCCCAGATGCCAGAGCTTCATAACATCCTCTGGACCTGAAGGATAGGGGGTCTTTAGTCTCGGGAGGACCTCAGTGCTAAGGACACAATAGTTGAGTGGGGGGCATTGTTGGATTTCCTGCGAGATGTTCCTCGGCTATGCCTGATGTACACCTCTGATGAAGAGCATTCGGGTTATCACTGGTGGGTCTAGAGGAGATGCGACCCACTCCATCCCCTTAGCATCTTGTGTGCCTTTGTGGAGGGAACACTGCCTGGTTGCATGCTTTGCCTACACTAAGAAGACTTGGTTGGTAGAAAACTTCAGTATTTAGCACTCATATGGGGGGAAGAAGCCATGCCTAATTATTTGTCGCTGGCATCAGATGGAGACGTAGCAGTGGCCAATCGAATGGGGAGCACTGCTGCCCAAGCAGCCTCCACCCCCTCGGTTTCTCCTTGCTGTCCTCATTAGAATCAGGGTATGGGGCCCCTGAGGAAGCAGGCCACTTCCTCTCCATCTCCACCAGAACTAGTAACTGACAGGTGTAATCTGTGTTAGAAGGGAAGGACACCCTGGCTTTAAACTGGATTGGACTAATTTTTAAAGTAGAAATGGCTGGCAACATTCCTGGATTGGACTGAGATATTTCTAGTTGGTGAATTACTTTGACCCTTACCCAACTTGATGAGATCCCTGACTTTGGGATTGGTAACATTTAATGAAAAAAAAAAAAAAAAAGCATGATGTTGAGACTTCACAGCCAAATCTGACAGAATAGATCAGCTGTGACTGGCAGCTCTCGTGGATCCCAGTTTACTCCATTAAGTTTAGACGTGCACAGGAAATAAAGCTGCTGCATTTTCCATCATGAAATCTCCTCACTCTGTTTAACAATGCATCTAACTCCTCTGGGACTGGGGCTCCAACAAGTAAGCTTTAGACACACCAGCTCACCACTTCTTTGCACACCCTCCTTTTCTCCCCACGGTAATTTGGGAGCCTGACATAGTGGGCTTTCCTCTTCCAGTTGGACCAAGTTTTCCTTTATGTCATTTCTTGGCAGAATGTTTTCCAGGAAGCCTAGTTTATGGAGGAAAACAATAAACAATACACTCTTATTCCTGTTACACATCTCATTTGATGTCCCCCCAGATCTAAGCTACATTATTTGTTTATAAATTAAGACTCTTTTGTAGATGATACTCGTAAAAGTTAAGGAAATCTCCCAGGCCACACATCTAGGAAGAGACAGAATCGATTTTAAACCCCTCACTCCATCATGCTGCCCCCTAGCTTCCTCCCCAGAGTATGCACTTTTTCTAGGTCAGCACTTTGCAGAATACACTGACTTTGCCAGCATTCAGCAGTGCGGTTACTTCCTGATATGGGTCAGTGGATGATGTTTTGTTCCCTTGATTGAAAACATTGAAATGATGGTGCTTTTCCTACATTTTTAATTAGCCAAGCTGATGCTTGTGATGTGAAGCCAATGAGTGGGATTCATTTCCTATTGTATATTCTGCACAATGTGTGGGATGCGGTTGTCTCTTGCTTAGGTTAATAGCAAAGGCAGAGTAATGACAACAGCAGCAGCAAAATGAAAGGCTGGCTCGGAACCTACAGCAAGTCAGGGACGTTGCAGGGCTGAGTCAGACACTGAGTCCCGGCCAGTGAATGGATCCAGGCTGCCCTTCTCTCTACTCCTTCAGGCATCTCTGGAATGGATTATATTTACAGGACACGTTAAATGTTTACTGGGAGAGGGGTCCAGTGGCTTTCTCTCTCAGTTTAGAAAACCACCCTTTGGTCAATGCCTTGGGGGCAAGGAGGGGCTTTTCCTAAGTAGCCATCTGTGAAGTCTGCAATTGCCCATGATGTGCCAGTCTTACCTCACGGCTTCCTTCACAGATGTCTCCCTTCCTGTCCTTTTTTTTTTTTTTTTTTTTTTTTTTTTTTTAATATGTAGTTTTCAGAGAGACAGCACAGCCTTTGTTGATGCGTATTAACCAGGACAGTTTCATAAGGAGTGGTGTGATGGCTTGCAGGGATGGTCGTCACATGTCACATTTAGCTTTCGATAGTCCATGTGGCATTTTGCCTTGCATATGGACACTAATGTGTTCTCTGTGAGGTTAGCCTGGTTCTTTTGGACGTTTTTCAGGCAAATTTAGGAAGTCCCATATGGCACTGTTTATTGTTTCATCATCTTTCCTAGGTATTGACCTTTAGACCTGAAATTGGTCTGTTCTAAAAACAAATGAAATACGAATGAGTATCATCAAGTGCATGGATCTCTGTTACAAAAATGCACAGAATTTATCCTTAGTGTTTTAGGCCATCAAATTATTCTTATCCACAGGAGATCACCTGGAGGAACAGAATCTGTTCTCTGTAATCTAGATTTGGCCTTTTAAAATACAGGTGAAATATGGTGCTAAAACCGTACTCAGTGCTTGTTACTGTTGTTTTCCCTGGGGAGGTTTGGTGCTTCAGCGGGTGTTGATAGAGCTGGGTACACTGTCTCCAGAAGCTGCTGCATGATTCTAGTGAACAGAGCAGAAAAGAGACCCAGGACACATGATTGTGGGAACTGACCTAATTTTTTACTTCAAGCTATAATTTCAAATCATTTATATTCTTTACTTTGCATTTTGTATGCTCAATTGATTTTTATGGTTGAATAATCAAGATGGTAATTGATAGAATATATCATTTACTAAAATTAGTCGAAAGTTACCCCAGAGAGTTTACTGATGGGGGTTTACATTTTTCGTTTTAACTATTTTGCCTCTAGGGCTTTTAAGGTATCTTTATTCCTGGAGTAGAGCAAAGCACCTGAGGTAGAGATGAAAGCAAAGTGTTTGCAAAAGATACTAGAAAATCAAAATACTGAATACCCTGCACAAATCAAATAGGATTGCATGCTTGATATTCTTAAGTGGCTACATTGGAGAATGCCAAGGAAAGGTGATTGGTGCCAAACTAGGGGCTTTGTCGCTGTTTTTCCTTGGCTGATACTGACTAGGTAATTTATTAAGTGTCTCTCTTTTCCTCCACTTCCACCGCTGAAAAATATGGATAATATCAGAAGAGATAAAATGGAAAAGAAACCAATTTAGTATTTTTGTGGTGTTGTTAACCTCACTAATATGTAAATACATTTAAGAAAAAAAGGTTTTTTAAAAAAAGTTCAAGAACTTTCTGTGAACCACCACTCTCCATTAACTGTCCCTTTCCTACATCTGTAGCTTGATGTTGTTATAAGAATTCATTATGGTTGCCTCAAGGTTCTTGGAAAAATTCAAGAAACTGGAATCCTAAAAAATACTTGGTAAAATAGATTCTTTTGTGTATATATTTACATTTGGTTTATGAAAACATGAGGATTTAATAAATCAGAATTGTCACATACTATAAATATATAGTTTCATTTAGCCTGAATAGAAGCCTACAAAGTAGATTTAGATGAGTAGCTCTCAATAAAGGGTGTGTGAATTTGCACCCCCCCCCCCCCCCCAGGGGACATTTGGCTCTGGGGAAGGCAAGCTTTTCTACTGGCATTTGATAGGTAGAGGTCAGGGATGCTGTTAAAATGCTGCAGTGTGTGGGGCAGCCCCCCATAACAAAAAAAGTGGCCCAGAATGTCAGAAAGTGCCACTTTTGATAAGCCTTGTACCAGATCCACAGGTAGGAGGCCTGGATTTAAAGTCTAGCTCTACCACTCAGTCAGACTTTGGGCAAAACTGTTGAGCCTCAGTTTTGTTTTTGTAGAAATCGAGATAATACTTCATCATCCACCAGTTTTTTAAGTCTTACAGTGCTGATCACTGTGAGCTAATGGGTGTTAAAATGCTTTATAAACTAAAGGAAGGCTATGTACAAATTGTGTGATAATAGAGTAAAAAAAAAAGGATGTTTTTATATTACCATTGTTTAATCAGAGTACTTTTTTGATGAATTCAGAATTTTCTGAGTAATGATCTCTTGAAGGGTAAGACTTAAATTTCTTTTATGTTGTCAAGTAAAATGCCATGTATATAAAGGAACATCATATTTTTGTTAATTATGCATATGCATATTGCAGACCCTCTGTTAATGAAAATCTATACTTTGTCCACCCTCGTGTAGTGCTGTTTGATTCTTTCAGCTCCTAGATAGTGGGTCTAGGTGCTTTAGTTTGCTTGATGAAATGTTGATCACTTAGAACGTGTTTCCTAAATAAACACATACTATATAGGTTTTTTCATAAACATTCAGTATCCAAACTAACTGAGGAGGTTAGGGTTTCTAGAGCAAATCACTTTGCAGTGCAACTGACTAGATGAACACTAGATTAAGAGACACTTCTGTATTTGGTAGGGATTTGGGTCTACATGTCATCTAAAACGGACCCAGAAATACCCTTGACCGAGTGACCATTGTGGGAAAGGACACTTAAGACAGTTTTGGGTCAGATCTGTCTCGCATCAAGTCAGATCGAGGACTGTGAACAATTTTGGAGGGGATTTGAACTTCCTGACTTGATGTGAAAGCCCGTGGCTACCCAGGCCAATAAGGGTGTTGTTGATGTTTCCATGTTTTTTCATGCCATTTGTTTTTTGCCTAAATTTTCCAAGTGCACGGAGAAATAGGTTGGAATAGTTAATGTCGAACATTAAAGTCATCCCTGGAACCATTGAAGTCTCCTGGTGTCTTGGAAGAGACAGAAGAAGAGCTCCTTTGGCCATAAAGGAGACGCACAAGTGGAGGCTGGCAGCTTCTGATCTCATTCTCAGTGATATCAGATTTAGTGTTAGTTGGTAAGTCCCTGGAGAACTGTAGTGGCTGCTCTTTGTGATGGACATCTGCCTTCATTTAAATTTATATATGAATACCGCCCACTCAGGCAGGCAGCCTATAATTTAAATGTATTTAAGTTACTTGCCAGTTTCTTTCATTGGACAGCAACTTTTCAAAGTATTAGTCCAGTACCTTCCCTTCCATACTCTTTATTCTAAAGTCTTAAACACCCGTATAAAGTGTGAAACATGGAAGAAAATACAAATTTGTTTTCTTTCCTTTCCTACTTACTGATTTATTATTATTATTATTATTATTATTATTTACATTTTTATTTATTTTTGCGAGACAGAGACAGACAGAGCACAGTCGGGGAGGGGCAGAGAGAGACTGAGACACAGAATCCGAAGCAGGCCCCAGGCTCCGAGCTGTCAGCACAGAGCCAACTCTGGGGCTGAAACTCACAAACTGTGAGATCATGACCTGAGCCGAAGTGGGACGCTTAACCCACTGAGCCACCCAGGCACCCCTTCCTACTTACTGATTTAACCATAGTGATAGATAGCTATTTGGAAAGATTAATGACAGGCTCAGAGAGAAATTTTTAACATACGTAGATAGTTTTAAAAGCCTTATAAGAGTAAATGCTGAATATAGCTAAATTTGTGACTTTGCTTGAATATTAATATAGTTAATACCATATTTAGAATTATAACTGTTTCAGGAGATAGCTAAAACTTCTAACTCAGCATGCTGGTCTCAGAGTCTTGACTGTTCTGCATTCAGAACAGTCTGTTCTGGGAGAAAGTAGATTTGTGTGATGGTTAATTTTGTGTGTTAACTTGACTGGGCCACAAAATGTCCACACTTTTGTTATACATTATTCTGGGTGTTTCTAGATGAGATTAACATTAGAATTGGTAGACTAAGTAAAGCAGATTTCCTTCTCTGATTTAGGTGGGCCACATCCATCAGTTGAAGATCTGCATAGAATAAAAAGTCTGACCCTCCTGTGAGTAAGAGGGGACTCCTACTGACTGCCTTGATCTGGGTCATTGTTGTTTTCCTACCTTGGACTCAAACTGAAACATTAAGTTCTCTCTGGGTCCCAAGCCTGCTGGCCTTCTCACCGGAACTACATCATCAGCTCTCCTGGGTCTCTAGCTTACAAACTGCAGATCTTGGGATTTGGTGGCCTCCACAATTGTGTGAACCAATTCCTTATAACCTATCTGTATCTATCCATCTTCTTTCCTACCTACCTACCTACCTACCTACCTACCTATGTACCCCCTTCTCTCCCTACCTACACATCCTCTTTGTTCGGTTTCTCTGGGGGAATCCTGACTAATACAATCGGTGTTTGCCAGGGAATGGGAAGAGGGATAAGGGGTATGAGGTTTCTTTTTGGGGGGCAGTGATCTAATTGTTAAATGATTCAATAGTTGATCCAGTGGTGGTTGCACAACCTTGTGAAATACTACTTGTACACTTGAAATTGGTGAATCTTATGGTATGAGTTATATCTCAACTTTAACAGGTCAGGTACATCTGGAATCCACACCACTTTCTTCTCTTTCTTGGACCATTGCACTAGCCCCTACTGGTGTCCCTGCTTCCCTGCCTCCACTTCTATGTAGCAGCCAGTGTGCTCCTTGAAGAAATTGGAATTATTTCACATTATCCTCCTACTTCAAACTCTGATGATTTCTCATCGTACTGAGGATAAAATCCAAATTCCACTTTATGGTCTGCAAGACCCTATTTTGTGGCCTCCTTGCCTGTCATCATGACACTCTTTTGGTTCTTAAAACTATGGTCAGATTCAGCTCCTTTGTATTCCTCAATAGCCCACTCCTGTTTTCCTTCTGGGCCTTTGTAGCTGTTGGTCGATCTGCTGGGAATG